>NC_088412.1:24224161-24964161 GCF_034236695.1 Oncorhynchus nerka
GCCCTGCCACTGGCTCCATCCCAGCCCTTTCCATCTCTTAGAGATCTTCCTTCATCCTGACCTATAAGAAACATTTGTAATAGTAGAGGAACGATGCCTAACATATGTCACTTAGCAGACACTTATATCCAAAGCGACTTAGTCATGTGTGCATACATTTCATGTATGGGTGGTCCCAGGAATCAAACCCACTACCCTGGCATTACAAGCACAATGCTGAAGCAACACAGCTATTTATGATGTAGGCTATTTTTGTGTTGTGATGTAATTGTTGTATTCCTGTTTGGGCCCCAGGAAGGGGGATCCTAACAAATACTAAATACTAAAATATAGCACAATGCCTTTTCCAACCCTGGATGTCTCTTCATATCCACATCCCCCAGTTCCTTTGACCCCCCTGCCCTGTCCCCATTCTAACCGCAATCCTCCTGCCCACCATTCTGGCATTGAGGCCCTCTATTCTCCCTGCCTGTTTTCACTCCAGACCCTCATCACTCCGCCAATCCCTGTGTCCCCAGGAGTTGGAGGCATCTCTGTCTCTCTCCAAGCCAGGAACCCTCAGCCCCATGTAGCCCCAGTCTCTCTGTCAGTCTCCCCAGAGAGGCGAGGCAGAGGCAGGGAGAGTAATCTGCTGCTCCACAATACAGACCTATAATCAAGGGCTTTGCAGGGGTTTCAGCTCAAAGTTTGCACCTCATACAAGAAAGATACAACCTGGAGAAAAGAAGAAGCTATCCGCTCATCCCCTTTCTTTCACAGCCCAAGCGGAGCAGAAAGTGCTAACTTGTCCATCGGCCTGGGAGTGTTAGAGGAATACAAATGTGCAAGTAGACTACAGTATGTTACAGGGCTCCATCAGTCTCTCCCTTCACTTGACCTTCTATTATGCAGTCCTAGTCAGTGCCATCTCCACTCTCAGACTTCCCAGCACTGTGTCCACATTGGGAGAATAACCCCTGATGGAATCTTCATCTTGCTCTGTGACATTGCCTTCACATGCCACTCCATACAGTGATTGCCCGGAGGTCGTGTGGTGAGGATTGAGACATTTCTGTAAATCGTCTGACTGCTGTCTAAACAATTTTTTAAAATTATAATGTGACTTCAATTGTTTTAGGCTGATACCAGAGTCTGGCTCAGTGGTAAACAGGCCATTTAAATGCTTGCTTTCGCCTGATTACTACAGTAAATGTACTATCTACTAACACGACTCGGTTGGCTGGATTTAAGGGAAATAAATGGCAATTGAATCAATAGTGTAATTAAGAGTTAATTTAACAATGCTGCAACCATTTAAATGGCCGTCATAATCGTCATTAAAGTAACTTAATGCTGGTTCAGGAGGTCCTACAATGCAATGTGATTATTTGGCTCAAATATAAAATCAAATCCGGTTTGATCTGATTACATGCATTACATGTTATTTTCAAATCTAATATAACGATTCCATAGTAAAACTGTTTCATACTCAGTGAGTCTAATATGGGTTTGTGACTTAGTCTTCAATAATCCAGTGTGTTTGTGCGCAAACTATTTGAAATGCCAATTTAATTCAACAGCAAATACAGTGCCTTGCGAAAGTATTCGGCCCCCTTGAACTTTGCGACCTTTTGCCACATTTCAGGCTTCAAACATAAAGATATGCGTGCAAAATGATTCAGCCCCCTTAAGTTAATACTTTGTAGCGCCACCTTTTGCTGCGATTACAGCTGTAAGTCGCTTGGGGTATGTCTCTATCAGTTTTGCACATCGAGAGACTGAAATGTTTTCCCATTCCTCCTTGCAAAACAGCTCGAGCTCAGTGAGGTTGGATGGAGAGCATTTGTGAACAGCAGTTTTCAGTTCTTTCCACAGATTCTCGATTGGATTCAGGTCTGGACTTTGACTTGGCCATTCTAACACCTGGATATGTTTATTTTTGAACCATTCCATTGTAGATTTTGCTTTATGTTTTGGATCATTGTCTTGTTGGAAGACAAATCTCTGTCCCAGTCTCAGGTCTTTTGCAGACTCCATCAGGTTTTCTTCCAGAATGGTCCTGTATTTGGCTCCATCCATCTTCCCATCAATTTTAACCATCTTCGCTGTCCCTGCTGAAGAAAAGCAGGCCCAAACCATGATGCTGCCACCACCATGTTTGACAGTGGGGATGGTGTGTTCAGGGTGATGAGCTGTGTTGCTTTTACGCCAAACATAACGTTTTGCATTGTTGCCAAAAAGTTCCATTTTGGTTTCATCTGACCAGAGCACCTTCTTCCACATGTTTGGTGTGTCTCCCAGGTGGCTTGTGGCAAACTTTAAACAACACTTTTTATGGATATCTTTAAGAAATGGCTTTCTTCTTTCCACTCTTCCATAAAGGCCAGATTTGTGCAATATACGACTGATTGTTGTCCTATGGACAGAGTGTCCCACCTCAGCTGTAGATCTCTGCAGTTCATCCAGAGTGATCATGGGCCTCTTGGCTGCATCTCTGATCAGTCTTCTCCTTGTATGAGCTGAAAGTTTAGAGGGACGGTCAGGTCTTGGTAGATTTGCAGTGGTCTGATACTCCTTCCATTTCAATATTATCGCTTGCACAGTGCTCCTTGGGATGTTTAAAGCTTGGGAAATCTTTTTGTATCCAAATCCGGCTTTAAACTTCTTCACAACAGTATCTCGGACCTGCCTAGTGTGTTCCTTGTTCTTCATGATGCTCTCTGCGCTTTTAACGGACCTCTGAGACTATCACAGTGCAGGTGCATTTATACGGAGACTTGATTACACACAGGTGGATTGTATTTATCATCATTAGTCATTTAGGTCAACATTGGATCATTCAGAGATCCTCACTGAACTTCTGGAGAGAGTTTGCTGCACTGAAAGTAAAGGGGCTGAATAATTTTGCACGCCCAATTTTTCAGTTTTTGGTTTGTTAAAAAAGTTTGAAATATCCAATAAATGTCGTTCCACTTCATGATTGTGTCCCACTTGTTGTTGATTCTTCACAAAAAAATACAGTTTTATATCTTTATGTTTGAAGCCTGAAATGTGGCAAAAGGTCGCAAAGTTCAAGGGGGCCGAATACTTTCGCAAGGCACTGTATGTGTCAAATGGCTATTTGCTCCATGTGTTACAGTGGACTTTGTGGTGGCTTAACTTTAAATTGCCAATGTAAAAATGCTTTACACTCAGTGTATGAGTAGTCTCACTTGGCGATGGTTGAAAAAGACTAGTGTGAGTAGCATGGGATTTGGTCTTCAACCAGTGATTTTGTGAGCAAACAAATTCAATAGCAAATATGTGCCAATATGAGCCTTTGGTTTACAATTACATGTTTTGGTGTCATAACTTTAAATATATGAAATACTGAATCTATTTCAAATGTACAACCATACTATTACAATGGTGTTCAGATGTTTTTTTTAAAAGAAAACAATCTTTCAGTACAAACTGAGCCATTCAATATCATTTGAATGAATCTCAGATGCAGAATTTCTCAACTACTCTCAACTACTCTGTCCGTGAGTGACAAAGATCAACAATGGAAGACAAAAGCCCCATTTACAGGCCCTGATTCCACCTGCCACCCCTCGTACCAGACCATGGCGGTTGTTCTCAGTGAGTGGTGCACCTGCATTATTTTAGGAGTGTAAACAATGGCAGGCACAGAGATGAGCTGGGGAAGCAGTGTGACAAGTCCTGTTTTCTCCACTTAATATCACGGAGGTGACACTGAGAGATGGAGGAGGAGAAGAGAGAAAGGGTGCGAGGCGAGATGGAGTGAGGGACAGAGAGAGGCATGGAAAACACATTAACCCACTGCCGCCTCCCAAAAGCAGTATGCCTGCCTGGCTGCCTTCCTGTGCCCCTGGATCTGACAATGGGACCCAGTGATTAGCAGTGTCTCAGTGAGAGAACGTGTTGCGGGTTCCGATAGAGCGGGCAGCTGGGACAGTGGAGCTGTGGTGGAGGAGGATTGGGACCCATCATAGTGCAGATCAAAGACCTGTCTGTCCTCTCTGCCTCTGGCACTGACAGCATTGACATCAGGTAGAAAACCTCTCACTTTTCACTTTTTCCTCTCCATCTCCTTCATCTCTCGCTCTACTCTTTCTCTCGCTCTCTTTGTCTCACTCTACTTTCGCGCGCACACACGCACACATACAGCTGAGACACGGCAGGGGTGGGGTTGAAGAGTGAATAAAACAGAAGCCCCCCCAGGCAGTGGAGGATCAGCAGGCTGGCCTTGAACCTGACAGCCCTCACACTGGGCACCTGAGCCTCTGCCAATCACACTCAGCTCGATGTGAAGCAGCTCAAAGAGTTCCTACCCAGAACACACTGGGAGAGAGACACACAGATAAAACCCCACTCTACATTGACTTTGGGATTGAATGTGAACAGTAACCCTTTACAGTCGTACCCATATATGCCTTGAAAATGGCACTGATAAATGCCTAAATTGGACATGCTATACATGACACCAGAGCTCTGCACCTCACAGCTCTGTATGGGTTTTGACTGACAGCCGTTCTGAACTTGAGCACCTCTTGCAACAAGAAGTTACCCCCATCCCTCCGACTAATCAGGAAACGTTTGCAAATGTTTTGTTGCCTGAGTGAGGGAAATGCTGTAAATTAGCAGGACTCTCTATATTTTGAAAGATGGTACGTAGAGGTTTACAATAAATACAGCTTTGATGTCATACTGTCACGCTTGCTCCCCCTTCCCCTCTCCGGCCTTCGCCAATTTACTAATCAATGGCTGTGACAACCATCATTAAGCAAACCTGGCACCATCGTTGCACGCACCTGCGCCTCATTATGAGACTCACCTGGACTCCATCACTTCTATGATTACCTCCCCTGTATATATCACTCCCTTTGGTTCATTCCCCAGGCAGTATTAGTTATGTGTTTCATGTACAGACGCTACTCTTGTTTTGTATCATTCCATGTTCAGTGCACTTTCTTCTTGACTCCCAGCGTCTCCGTTAGAGAATGCTGCTTCAACAAATGGAAGCAGCAGGAAATCATGGCTCTGTTCAGTGGTACTGTATCGTCGATCATCCACCGGAGGACAGAGAGGGGGGTAGGAGTAAACTGCTGCCGAGTACGTGCTCACCTTCCGGACAGTAGCAGCATCCATGGGATGGAATGAGCCAGCACTCCATAGCTATTCAGAAGAGGACTGCGCGAGGAGGTCCAGACGGAACTGGCATGTCGAGACAATCTCTTCTTGGACGCACTCATCGCGATGGCCATCAGTCTGGATAACCTACTTCGGGAGCGTCGGTACCCTCATCGCTCCTCTTTCTCCCTCAGTGATCACTCCGTATCAGAGCCTGAACCCATGGAGGTAGGGGTCACACGCCTCCCGCGGCTGAGCGACGCAGATGGAAACAGCTGGGGCTCTGTCCCTATTGTGGTCAAGAGGGGCACCAGTTTCAGCAGTGTCCGGTACGTCCCAACTCGGGATCCACGAGAGCAGAGGGATGGTCACGTGATCTTCCACCTCCTGGGGCAGGTCTTCATCACTTTCTGCCAAACCCTCATGTACTGTTTCTACAGTGCTAGTGGATTCCGGTGTCACAGGGAACTTTATTGGCCAGACCCTTGCCTCCTCTCTTAACATCACCTCATACCCGCTCTCCTCTCCATTTCCGGTTCAAACTCTTGATAATCGGCCACTAAGATCCGGAACCATCACACACATCACCACACCACTCACCCTCACTGTGGAGTCCATTCATCAGGAAAACATTCCCTTCTTCATCATTAGTTCACCAGCTCACAAAATCATCCTGGGTAGTTCTGAACAGAATTACCTTATGTTTGTCTATTGTGAAGGAAAATCGACACGGCACACACACCTGAATGCACTAATGACTCCTTTCTATGCGCAACAAAATTATGATCTGTTTCCCTAAATTGCGTTGTGAAAACCTAACACTGTAATATCGATTTTATAATTTAGCTAGTCATGTTGGCAATAGAACAAGCTTTCAAATTATGCCCACCTGACCCAGATTGCAATTTATAATGGACCATTTTTGGATTGCATAAACAACAACAGTAATTGTGTGATGATAGGGATGCAGGGTTGCGTTCCAAGCAGAACAACTGTGCTTGCTCTAGTTCCCCAACGGCTCAGCTAGGAGAGCTCAGAAAAGCACCTTATAGTTGAAGTGTAAAGGTTTTCCTCCTCCTCTTCTGAGGAGGTGTAGCAAGGATCGGACCAAGATGCAGCGTGGTAAGTGTCCATGTTTCTAATATGAAAAAACTCAACATGAACACTAATACAAAAACAATAAATGTGAACAAAACCGAAACAGTACCGTGTGGCGAACAAACACAGACACGGAAACAATCACCCAGAAACACAAAACATAGAATGCCCACCCAACTCACGTCCTGACCAACTAAAACAAACAAATAACACAAGCACTAGGGTCAGAACGTGACATGAAGACTCTAGTCTTGGGCGGTATATCATATACCGGGGTAACATTTACTGTTGAAACTATTTATTTTTAAAGTTTTTAATACATTTCAATATTTGTACTTACTTTTAAAGTAAATACCTGCAGTCAACTTGTGCAATACATAGGAGATAAAGACATTTAGGTCAGAAACTGAACTAAATGTTCGCAATGCGCTCGGTAGCATTTATTTATAATTTTCTATGGGATTTTACATGTACTTGTTAGCAATGCTAAACTTCGGATTACAGAGTATCAGTGGGGTTTGTCTCACTGTGTTCAGCGCCCCTTGTGTTCAGTGCCGGTATTACCGAATATTCCGGTATGGCACAAGGTCGGTATGACAATTTGAATAATGCTCAAGACTAAAAGACTCTTCTTTGAGTCAGAAAAGTGCATTGAAATCACTTACGAACTGTACAAACTTTGGAGAGGTGTGTGGCCACTTGGAGACACCTGTTAGTCCTCTCACTCAAACCCTTGTAATTATTTTGTCTTATGTTGCACCTACCCCACATTTTCCAGGAATATTCTTACCATGTTACTGAATGTATGCAGCGTATTTTCAGATTTCATTATCAACAAATCCAGCAAAAAGTACAGTAAATGAAAAATGCACTTAAAATCAACAGTGTAATAGTTGTTGCTCGCCTGAGGTAGAGTATGATAAGCTGTAGACCATACTATCTACCTAGACCGTTTTCATTGGTATTTTTTGTAGCTGTTTACATACCACCACAGTCAGATGCTGGCACTAAGACAGCATTGAATGAGTTGTGTTCCGCCATAAGCAAAAAAGAAAACGCTTACCCAGAAGCTGTGCTAGTAGTTGGGGACTTTAATGCAGGGAAACTTAAATCCATTTTACCAAATTTCTATCAGCATGTTAAATGTGCAACCAGAGGGGAATAAACCTTGAATCGTACTACACTGGCTCTGAAGCTCGTCGGATGTGGCAGGGCTTGCAAACCATTACAGACTACAAAGGGAAGCACAGCCTACCAGATGAGCTAAACTACTTCTATGCTCGCTTCGAGGCAAATGACACTGAAACATGCATGAGAGCACCAGCTATTCCGGAAGACTGTGTGATCACGCTCTCCACAGCCGATGTCAGTAAGACCTTTAAGCAGGTCAACGTTCACAAGGACGCAGGGCCAGATGGATTACTGGGACGTGTACAGTGAGCATGCGCTGACCAACTGACAAGTGTCTTCACTGACATTTTCAACCTATCCCTGTCCGAGTCTTTAATACCAACATGTTTTAACCAGACCCCCCATAGTGCCTGTGAACAAGAACACTAAGGTAACCTACCTAAATGATTACCGACCCGTAGCACTCACGTTTGTAGCCATGACGTGCTTTGAAAGGCTGGTCGTGGCTCACATCAACACCATTATCCCAGAAACACTAGACCCACTCCAATTTGCATAGCGCCCCAAGATATCCACAGATGATGCAATCTCTATTGCACTCCACACTGCCCTTTCACACCTGGACAAAAGGAACACCTATGTGAGATTGCTGTTCATTGACTACAGCTCAGCATTCAACACCATAGCGCCCTCAAAGCTCATCAATAAGCTAAGGACTCTGGGACTAAACACCTCCCCTTGCAACTGGATCCTGGACTTCCTGATGGGCCGCCCCCAGGTGATAAGGGTAGGTAACAACACATCCACCACGCTGATCCTCAACACAGGGGCCTCTCAGGGGTGCGTGCTCAGCCCCCTCCTGTAGTCCCTGTTCACTCATGACTGCATGGCCAGGCACGACTCCAACACCATCATTAAGTTTGCTGAGGACACAACATAGTTACAGCCTGATCACTGACAACGACGAAACAGCCCATAAGGAGGAGGTCAGAGGCCTGGCCATGTCGTGCCAGGACGACAACAACCTCTCCCTCAACGTGATCAAGACAAAGGAGATGATTGTGAACTACAGGAAAAATAGGACAGAGCACGCCCCCATTCTCATCGACGGGGCTGCAGTGGAGCAGGTTGAGCTTGGTGTCCACATCACCAACAAACTAACATGGTCCAAGCACACCAAGACAGTCATGAAGAGGGCACGACAAAACCTATTCCCCCTCAGGAAACTGAAAAGATTTGGCATGGGTCCTCAGATCCTCAAAAGGTTCTACAGCTGCACCATAAAGAGCATCCTGATTGGTTGCATCACTGCATGGTATGGCAACTGCTCGGCCTCTGACTGTAAGGCACTACAGAGGGTAGTGCGAACGGCCCAGTACATCACTGAGGCCAAGCTTCCTGCCATCCAGGACCTCTATACCAGGCGATGTCAGAGGAAGGCCCTAAAAATTGTCAAAGACTCCAGCCACCCCAGTCATAGACTGTTCCCTCTACTACCGCAACGCCAAGTCTAGGTCCAAGACTTCCATTTTTTTAAACTGCATTGTTGGATAGGGGCTCGTAAGTAACTATTTCTCTGTAAGGTTGTTGTACTCGGCGCATGTGACTAATAAAATTTGATTTGAATATGGTCTTGTGTCAGGTGAACTGTTGTGTCCTTACCTTTGGCCTAATAATTTTCCCATAATCTCCAAACTGTTCCATTTCAATAGCTACCATAGTTACAGTTGAAGTCGGAAAATTTACATACACTTCGGTTGGAGTCATTAAAACTCGTTTTTCAACGACTCCACAAATTTCTTGTTAACAAACTATAGTTTCGGCAAGTCGTTAGGACATCTACTTTATGCATGACACAAGTCATTTTTCCAACAATTGTTTACAGACAGATTATTTCACTTATAATTCACTGTATCACAATTCCAGTGGGTCAGAAGTTTACCAGGTAGGCCAGTTGAGAACAAGTTCTCATTTACAACTGCGACCTGGCCAAGATAAAGCAAAGCAGTGCGACAAAAACAACAGCACAGAGTTACACATGGGATAAACAAACGTAGAGACAATAACACAATAGAAAAATATATGTACAGTGTGTGAAAATGTTGTAAAATTAGGGAGGTAAGGCAATAAATAGGCCATAATGGTGAAATAATGACAATTTAGCATTAACACTGGAGTGATAAATGTGTAGATGATGATGTGCAGGTAGAGATACTGGGGTGCAAAAGAGCAACCACAAAAAAATAACATTATGGGGATGAGGTAGTTGGGCAATAACAACTGGTTTTTCCCTCCCCACTCAAACCACTCCCAGACAGTCCTAGAAAAGTTACTGCTTGAGAAATTGGTCTTCACTAAGAAGCCTTTTTTTGCATTTTAATTGAAAACAAATCACTGTAAGGTACTTGATGATTTGATATTGACATAAAAACAACTGCATTGGACCTTTAAACTGGAGATGGAAACTTAAAAAAAAAATGGAACCTTTATTTAAGTAGGCACGTCTGTTAAGAACAAATTCCTATTTACATTATCGGTCTACCCTGGGAAATCTCTCCCCTAACAGTTGTGCGCCACCCTATATGGGACTCCCAATCACAGACAGTTGTGATGCAACCCAGGATCAACCCAGGGTCTGTAGTGACACCTCTAGCACTGAGATGTGGTGCCTTAGACCCCTGCGCCACTCGGGAGCCTTGCACTAGTGTTGCCAACTTTTCAAATACTTTGCACTAGTTTTACAAAGTATGTCCTGTGGTAAAATCTATTCTATATGATTTATTTTATGTTAATGTAGCTAGAGTTGCTACTGACCTGAAATAACTGAACATTTTAAAATTCAACTCCGAACATCTAGAAAACCAAACCTCTGCTATGCTAGAATACCTCTGGCCCACAGACAGTGTCCAAATGCATTCTGGTTTTTAAACAGAGTGCTGGATGCCAAATGTGGACTGTAAGGGAGAGGAGACAAGAGGAATCAAAAGGGATTCTGCTGAGACAAAGCAGCACACACACAGCAGCATGGAAATTCATCAGGACAGCTCTTTATCTTATCAAGGAACAGGCATTATTGGGTAATATACCCTCTTCTCCCTTCTAACCGAAAGGTCTTGGAGAGGACAAAGGAGAAACCACATTTTTTTGTTAAATATCCTACTACTCCAGTCAATTGCCAGGCAATTTAAACGTTAATGTGCAGGTTAGCCTACGTCTAGATTAAATTTCCTGTTGGACTTGTGGGTTATCATGTGAAAACTTTAGGGGATTCTCACTATTCTTGGTCCATCTGGGCTGTTTGTCAAATTAGATTGAGTGCATATTGGTTCCTCTCCTCTCCTCTCCTCTCCTCTCCTCTCCTCTCCTCTCCTCTCCTCTCCTCTCCTCTCCTCTCCTCTCCTCTCCTCTCCTCTCCTCTCCTCTCCTCACCTCCCTCCACACAGTACATCTCCTCCTCTCCTCCCAGACATTTCATGAAGGAAATGGGGGATCTGCAGAGTAAACAGATCCTCTGACACTGTTTATCCACAACTCCAGAACAGGATGACAGTTCAGCAACCCCCTCCCCCCTTCAACCGCCCTATCAGAAGACAGCATTCCATGAGAAATTTCAGTCTGGAGCCAGAGGAGGTCACGGTATTCTTGAAAGGTGTGAGATAGAGGTCTTCTCTGCCTTACAGGATGATACACATGGAAATAATATATTTCTGATATCTGGAGGAGCAGACAGCAATCTAGTGGGATCAGGTCCCATGGAATGAACTGGCGCCGCTGCAGGCAGAGGAACGAGGAATGTTGAGTTGTGTTCCTGCTGCTGGAACAGGAAACAAACTTCTTCTTAGTCATGAGATTTCAGTCATGACCCCATTAAAACACAGCTTTAGAAAGCAGACCTGGGCTGTGCACATACAGGAACACTAGCAGCAGGAAAAGGTGGGCCACCATCCTGTACACCACTAATATCATCCACACTCCATTGTTCCAAGGTTCTTTCAGGTCGACTCTGTTTCCTTAATCAGAGCTGTTGAGCCTCAGGGCACGATACTCAGGAATCCACAAGTTAAGTTAACATTACAAATGTACAGCTGCCTTGCCAAGCATAACACCTGTTTATGAAGACTGTTCCTGCACGGTGTGTATTTCCCTGGCCTGGGTTGGCGGGCACTCTGGCATATCTCCCCACACCTTGGACACTGGCAGCGACAGACCAGACCCCACCCATCCTACTGCCACCCACACACCTCTGTTACCCTGCTGAGTGCTACCCAGCATATATATATATTTTTTTATTTACAAGCAAATAAGCAGGGTAAGTGCAGTTTCATACTACAAGTGCTAAGTGCAATTATTCTAACATTTGTTAAGTTGCAGAATTTCAATATAAAAGAGTACTTGGCCCTATTTAGTTTTTAACCTTATAGGTTGTCTGTACCTGTGTCCAGAGGGAAGGAGCTGGAATTCAGGGTGGAGTGGATGGGGAGAGTCAACCGCTATTTTATTCTCCTTCTGGAGGGCTCTGCCCAGGTAGAGAGATGACAGTTCATGCTGTTGCTGCCCCATGATTTTCTCACAAGTCCTGACTATCTTGCCCAACCTATTTTTCTGTGCAACCTTGATATTCCCAATCCAGCAGGTCAAGCAGTAGGACAGAATGCTCTTAATGAACGATTTATTAAAGAGAACCATGATGATTAGATCAACAGTAAAAAAGTGCAGTGTAAAAACAGTCTCTGTTGGCATTTCTTAAAAATAGCGTCAGTACACTTGTTGTCAATGACCAGCCCTTCCAAAGTCAATCACCATGTCCTTTGTTTTTTATATATTTAATTTTAGATGGAATGACTCACACCAGACAGTAAAATCATTCAGAGCCGGTCCGTGCTTCGTCTCATCCCCTTCCAGAAGACTGACCAAAGCAGTGTGTCGTCAGCATATTTGATCAGGTGGTGCCCTGGGAATCGGCTCCATACTGGTATACAGTATGTATAGTACTGGTGAAAGAACAGAGCCCTGTGGGGATCCAATTGCAGTAGTGCACATCTCAGAGAGTGTGTTGCCAACGCGTACCTTTTGAGACCTATCAGTTAGGAAGTTGGTGACCCATGTGATAAGCATAGCATTAAGTCTCCTCTCAGTCTGTCCGAGAGGACCAACGGATTGATTGTGTTAAATGTGAACATGATATGCACATGGGTTTTACTGCCCTCCAAATGCATATTCACCAGATGTAAGAGCGAGAGGATGGCATCATCTGTTCCTCTCTCTGACCGGCATGCAAATCGGAGAGGGTCAAGAAGGTGTCTGGTGTTGATTATGTATGCCTTGAAGATCTTTTCAAGAGATGTAATCAAGAGAGAGGTAAGAGCAACAGGTCTGTGGTAATTTGATGCAATTGGATCAAATAAAATAAAATAAAATTTATTTATATAGTCCTTCGTACATCAGCTGATATCTCAAAGTGCTGTACAGAAACCCAGCCTAAAACCCCAAACAGCAAGCAATGCAGGTGTAGAAGCACGGTTGAGAGATTCTTGGGACAGGTACAACAATATATTTTTTTCCATAGAGATGGAATTTCCAATGTTTCCAGGGACCGCTGGAAGAGAGAGCAGAAGACAAGGAGAGGGGAGGGCAAGAATGAATTAGCAGAGACAAAGTTAGCAGACTAAGTAAACAGAGAAATAGCATGATAGAGTGATGGAGAGACAGAGGAGAGTAGTAGAGCCCTAAGCTGCAAGATGCTGTAACGCCTCTCCGCCACAAATCTTGGGGTTTCATTCTGTCTCTCACATCACTCAGTCCTTCCACAGCACAACATGTTCATTTGCATTCAGCACAGTCCACATAACTGTCAGGGAACAAATGTACTGGGCTGCAGGGAGGCAGCGCAACACGCTGTCTGGTAAGTGAAGAGATTTGGGCCAGAGGAGCAGTCTGATAGGCTGATTAGGACAGCTGAGGCCTCTGGGAAAGTACAAGCAGGCCTGGGAGGGCCATGTTTTCCTACAGTCATTTGAAAATAATAACATTGCAATCATTGATAGCTTTCTTATCATGCGTTTTCTCTGTCAACCTTATTTGCTACCTCTCTGTATTTTCACAAATGCAATGAACTGATGCACATGTTTGCACAGTGACCAAACAATCTGTGACTGGAGCGAGGACATCAGTAATAGCCTGATAGCCGGATCTGATTGTGCTTCAGTTAACTCCTCTTTCATTCCAAGAAACGAAGGAGTTGGCTAAAGCTCCACCAGATCTGGTGATTGGCTATCAGCCACATCAGTTAGCACACTCATAGAAAAAAGCTGCTATCTAGAACCTAAAAGGGTTAGTTGTCTATCCCCATAGGATAACCCTTTGAAGAAGCCTTTTTGGTTCCAGGTAGAACCCTTTTGGTTCCAAGTAGAACCTTATTGGGTTCTACATGGAACCCAAATGAGTTCTACCTGGAACCGAAAAGGGTTCTCCTATGGTGACAGCTGAAGAATCCCTTGGGAACCATTTTTTCTACGACTGTAGTAGCAAAGACAGATTCCAGCCATAGGCACTGGCTTCCTCCCTGAGCACCGTTGCTGATCTATGATGTCTCTTGCCTGTGGAAACACTTCATAAAGGACTATATTAAAAAGTGCAAACACTCACGCCCTGTCAACCACCATGGTTGGCGAGGCTGAGAACGAGAGCGAAGCTGGAGGGCTCTCTACAGCCCTTTCCTTACAGCAGGAGATGGCTGAGAACGAGAGCGAAGCTGGAGGGCTCTCTACAGCCCTTTCCTTACAGCAGGAGATGGCTGAGAACGAGAGCGAAGCTGGAGGGCTCTCTACAGCCCTTTCCTTACAGCAGGAGATGGCTGAGCCATCAGCAGATGCTCTTCTGCATTTACAGGGGGACAGAAGTTAAATTAAAAGGTTCAGAGAGGCCGCAGCTCTGCAGTCTGCAGTATGTTTCTCCTCCAGTGATGAATGTGGCATTGGTTAACGCTGTGAAAGCAAAGGCTATAAAGGAATTCACCCCGGCTCTGCGCAGTAAGCAGCCATGTGTCCGAGAGGGAACAATGTGTTTTTAAAGAGCTGGACTCTGCGAGCCCAGTGACAGAGGTGAGCTGTAAAGACCTGAGTAGAATGTAAGCTCAGTAGATCTCATTATCGAACCACACAATGTACAGTACATTTCCTTTGTGGAGTGGTTTGGTTTGTTGGGCCACTTGACAGAGCAGGAACAGTGCTCCTCAAGCAGTATGGAAATCAGGCCATTCAAGTGCCATGACAAGTCCTTCTTTGTGCTCTTTTTCACTCAGTGTATGCCTACAGTGACAGCAATTAAGGGCACAGCACACTCTTATATTGAATACCGCATTGTTGGGAAGGGCTTAATAATAATAATAATAATAATAATAATAATTGGGGGGTGCTCATATTTGTTCTGTTACACACAAGTGTGTAATGGAAATGTATCTTTTGCATATCCCAACTCCCCCTGGAGTGGGATCATGCCCAGGGTCACCATTGTCCAGCGCTGCTGGAGTAATTGGGGTTAACCCTAGAGTAGATGTCTGAGCCCCTCATTAGCACGATCAAGCAGTTTTTTGCATGGGCTGTATCTCAATCCACCGCATCCGTTAATGTCGGCTTTCTGCATTTGCCGTGGAAGATGGCAGAGCTACAGCGCTGTTTGTCAGAACAGGAGACATCCCAAAAATCGGTCTTCTCACGAAAACGTCTGAGGCATCCGAATGGTTTAGACGACAAACTATGGACTACAAACCCCTCTATGGAAAGATGAGAATCTCACGAACACGATGTTGTTCTCTGCTTTGCTCTACGACCCCCACCACTGTCACAGGACTCGTCTGAAGGTAACCTGGTACTGGGTCGAAAAATGTATGGAAGTGAATGGGGTATTTCCATGTCAGGTGTACAGATAATTTCGTATACCAAAACATACTTGATATTGACCTAGTACATGTCACGCCCGGATCTATTTCACCTGTCCTTGTGATTGTCTCCACCCCCTCCAGGTGTCGCTTATTATCCCCAGTGTATGTATCCCTGTGTTTCCTGTCTCTCTGTGCCAGTTCGTCTTGTTTATCAAGTCAACCAGTGTTTTTGTGTCTTAGCTTTTTCCAGTCTCTCTTTTCTCACCCTCCTTGTTTTGACCCTTGCCTGTCCTGACTCTGAGCCCGCCTGCCTGACCACTGCCTGTCCTGACTCTGAGCCCGCCTGCCTGACCACTGCCTGTCCTGACTCTGAGCCCGCCTGCCTGACCACTGCCTGTCCTGACTCTGAGCCCGCCTGCCTGACCACTGCCTGTCCTGACTCTGAGCCCGCCTGCCTGACCACTGCCTGTCCTGACACTGAGCCCGCCTGCCTGACCACTGCCTGCCTGACCACTGCCTGCCTGACCACTGCCTGCCTATCGTCTTGTACCGTTTGAACTCTTACCTGGTTTATGAACTCTTGCCTGTACCCGACCTGCCTTTTTCCTACCCCTTTTGCTATAACAAATATCTGGGCTCAACCATCTGCCTTCTGTGTCTGCATTTGAATCTCGCCTTGTGCCCTTATAGTACAAAAATATATGTTTTTTAATGTATAAATCTGTTATTCAGTGTGTTTCTATGGGCTAATAGCTAAAGGCCAAATGCAATGTTTTATCCCCCAAAAATGTTGATACCTATAGGAGTCCTAAAATTCCAAATCAAATAGCTAAATGATCCTTGGTAGGACCATCTTAAAACAATTCCATATGTTAGCTTAGTAGAAACCTAGCTGGTATTCAAACTTTTTCAGCGGGGAACCCATTTCTTTCACCTGAATTTCTGGTGACCCCACCACACCCCTAATAACACAACCGCGGTACATCATTTTTTTTTAAAGCTTTCTCAAAAACATTTGTATATTGTCCCATACAATAATCTGTACTCTAAATTTTTGTATTTTATTATTTTGGCAACCCCACTGCAATTTTGCCAACTTCTGGCTCAGGGATTCAAACCAGTGACCTTTCAGTTAGTGGCCCAACGCTCTTACTTTGAGGCTATACCTGCCACCCCTATAATAAAAATCATTTCACTCTACTTGTGCATGAGACAAATAAAACTTGAAACTTGAATAGTGATGAATGAAAGCTGTTGCTAACACACACACACACACACACACACACACACACACACACACACACCTTTTAACTACACCGCACCGCACCCCTCACCTAAACCACTACTTCCATTTGCCAGCCCCACTACTCACTTCTGATTGCATGAGGAAAGGACATTTCTGATTAAGATTTTTGTGTAAAGCTAATGGGTTCTGCTCATTGAAGTGGCTGACCCTGGCTAGCCCTGCTCAGTGCCTGGGGAAGTGCGTGACCTGGAACAATGCAGCCCTGCTGTGACAGAGTGGGTTAAGGACCAGGGTAAATACTGTAACCCACTGTCTGTCCAGCATCTCACACAATCACAGGACCACTCTCACAAACACTCCTTTAACTGTGAGTGCCTGGCCAAAGTGCTCAGGTACAAAGTGTTGGAACAGCCCTATCAGTACTTCCAATAATGTTGCAGGGCAGCATAAAAAAAATACACTACAGATGTCTTATGATATGGTAATGTATTCATTCTGAATACTCATATGCACGGTTCTGAGCTGTGGAATCAGTGCTCCTAAGACCTCCTGTATGAGTACAGGAATCCCAGGCATACGACATCCATATCATCTCCTCCATCATCTCATTAGCGAATCCCTGTATCATTAGCTTCACCTCCATTCAGAGCACAGGCAGGTGACAGGCAGCTATTATGTTCCATCAGGGCAGCACTATGAACAACAATGGAGGATTTCTTTTAAAGGGCAATTTGCAGAGCAGCGTCTAGACCTTGTCTAATAAAGTAAATATTTAGATAAGCAGAGCCAGAGCACAGTCACGCACGCAGGCGCTGAGCATTTTAGTGTGAAGACAATGGGCCAGTAGAACAGAGACTACTGAGGGAAGAGTAGGGTAGCAGAAATGGGCTGAACACACACAGGGTCGTCCACTCTATGTGCACTTGGCTAGTTGTCAGACAGCATCATCATCATCATCAAAAAGGTTTCTCACCACTCAAAGGGGACACGGCGCACTTTGTCTCCCAGACACTCCGGTCTGCGCTGAAGGAGAGCGCTAGACAGCAATGGGAGAGGACTGAGGGAGTTCTCATCAAACAACACCCCCTACCTCCTCTTCCCAAATCATGCTCACCACTAGCAGCTTTGAAAAAGTCAATTCACAGCAAATGAGGCACAGTAAAGCAGGCAGGGGTTATTTTGGGACGGCAAGGTTGTTAATAATTTCCACCAGCACTTTACATGATCCCAGCATGCTCTGCTCTGTCTGCTCAGTCCCCCGTGTCGCTTATTTACCTACAGTCATCAACATTCTCCTGCCGCACTGCACACACACACACACACACACACACACACACACACACACACACACACACACACAGGCGGTCATCCCTGAATGCACAGTATGCACAAATGCTGTATCAGATGATAGGAGGACATGCATCACTGGCAGAAGTTCCATAAATGGAGGAATTTATTGGCTGGTGTATCATAATTATCATACATCAGAAACAAAGGTAGAATTGATAGTGAAATCAGCACCACCTCCTCACACTAGATAAGATGCCTACATCTGTTGGAAGAGCAAACAGCCTGAAACAGAGTCCCTCTCTCCGGAGGAGGAGAGGAGGGGGAAAGAGTTTCCCTTATTCCTGTTTATCACCCTGGTGAATCAGTGTCATTCTTTGGTTAATTAACTAACTGGTGTCTCCAGGGCTTGTCTGTGATCCACTTGGTGCAAAACTCTATCAAGCCACCCGAGCGACTTGGAACTTTAGAGACGGCTGCTGGTCTCAAAATTACTTTGTAAAAGCAACAGGGAGGGGGAAGTACACACAAATACATACAAGCACACACACACAAACTCACAACCATGAACAGGCATGCAAGCACAGATACATGTACATCCCAGTACAAACGCTCTACCTCTTCCCCTCTCTCACTTTCTGACATTGTGTCCTTGTCCCTCCCTCTCTGCCATGTCATTAGGGTTGGGTTGGTTTCGCTGGTGTCTTGCTGCCATGGCCGCTGCTGCTGTAACTAGCTGTTATTCGCTATATTAGCTTTTCCTGATATCCCACCACCACCACCCCATCCTCCACCTGTCTGCATTCTGGGTTTTTCTTCCTGCAGGGGATTGGATACCGTGCTCACTGCCTGCAGCTAGTTTCCCATCTTTATTACGCTTCACTCTGATGGTGAACTACCCTGAAGGAGAACAGGTTAACATCAAGACATTACATTGTTCATCTTTTCTAATAAATGGTTCAAAGCTCACGTGGTGTTTCCTTTCTGTACTGACTTTTGTAATCAGATTACATGTAACTCATGTAATCAGTTATTCCCAAAAATCTGCGTGCCATTTTCTCCCACACAGTTTATCCCCCTACTTCCTCAAAGCATCATTCTGGTTGTGCTGATGCATGGTGCTCCAACAGAGCTCCAACCAACTTCCACTGGTCCATTTCAAACCCTCACTCTAGGATGGTTTATTCCTTTACTTCCTGACGTGCAAGTACACGGCCTCCTTTCAAACTCCCTTCTGCCCAGGGCCTCCAAAAAGGTCAACTAATCCGTACAGCAGAATAATAATTCATAATAGATCAAAAATGTAATTCCAAACGTATGTATATATTTCATATCAATATTAATATCATCCAAGTTTTTCTCATAATAGTAGAAACAAGTGTCATTAATCACCCACGGAATGGTCGATAATAATGGACTATACCACACTGACAGAGTTCCCATGCATTATTTCACGTGAATGATTACAAACGTGACTTTCATTGAAGTCAAGCTGCAGCAAGGAGGTGCTTTCATAGAGGAGCAGAGAAAAGAAAAAGAAAGAAAGAAGATTTAATTTTAACAGCAAAATGACCTAAATTAACAAATGTCTTTATTAAAAAGGCAGGTGCTGCTGATAATACTGCCACTGTCGCCAAGGCAGAGGTAGAGGACTTATCTGTAGCCCATGCACCCGATGCTGTCTGGTCAAAAGAGAGTATGGCATGTCGTACTCTTTTTGTCCAGACAGCATTCGATACATGGGCTACATATACTGTAGTAAGACTGTTTTGCACTGTTTGGATCCTGGAATTATTTTGGATGAATGTAGCAACAAAACAAATTAAGTAATTTATTTGCCAATCAAATGAAAACATAATGACTGATTGTGTTAATGGCACATTAAGAGATCATACATTTTAGCAAGCGCATGCACAGACTCTGCCTGGGGCCTCCAAATCACAAAGTTTGCCCCTGCTTATGCCACAGTGGAAGTAATTCTGGAGATGTCTCAACATCCCCCTGCCTGTCCTGACCAATCCATTAGAGGCTCACAGGCAGAACACTACAGAGGCGTGACCACAGACGAATCCCCTGTGCCCTGGGTCAGCCTCAGACGGCTGGACTGGAAACAAACACAAACACATTAGGTGAAGCCCCGTATGATGAAATTCTGTTCAATTTATGAACTGAACGCAGTGAAAGACATAAGTGAAACTCCATCTGAAACACTGTCCTGGTTATTTATGCATGTTCGTGAATGTTGCATTTTATCTACTGAAACCTATAGTGGGTGGTATCTGAAACAAAAGGCCTACAAGTTTAAGATATTATATGCTACCCCAGGATACCCATTACGGGCGGTAAATATAGAAACACGGTTGCTATAGTCACGTCAGGGGAATTTAGCGAAACAAGGTTGCTATAGTCACGTCAGGGGAATTTAGTGAAACAAGGTTGCTATAGTCACGTCAGGGGAATTTAGCGAAACAAGGTTGCTATATTGACATCAGGGGAATTTTAGCGAAACAAGGTTGCTATATTGACATCAGGGGAATTTAGCGAAACAAGGTTGCTATAGTCACGTCAGGGGAATTTAGCGAGACAAGGTTGCTATATTGACATCAGGGGAATTTTAGCGAAACAAGGTTGCTATATTGACATCAGGGGAATTTAGCGAAACAAAGTTGCTATAGTCACGTCAGGGGAATTTAGCGAAACAAGGTTGCTATATTGACATCAGGGGAATTTAGCGAAACAAGGTTGCTATATTCACATCAGGGGAATTTAGCTAAGTGTCAGTCTATTTGCAACACACCTCCTTGTTATTGCATTTCCAGTTTCATTTTTGTGTGTTGCACCTGCATTCAGTAGCTTCTATGACGCATAAACGTATGAAAGTGTGTATTCTTATTTTAAATATTTAGTTTTGTCCTCGTGATGTACTTGTCTATTAATGTTATGTATTATGTCATGTTTTGTGTTTGTGTGGACCCCAGGAAGAGTAGCTGCTGCTTTTGGCAGTAGCTAATGGGGCTCCTAATAAAATACTAATACTAATAACACACACACACACACACACACACACACACACACACACACACTACACACACACACTCTTTCACACTCTACTCAAAGAGACACAGCACAGGGCCATCCCCAGGTCCCCTTGGAGAGACTTTGAGACGCTCGCTCGGCCACTTGCCTTCCGAGTTAACACACACTGTACCAGGGTGGAGGCCTTTACACCTCTCATTCACAGATATTGACCTGTGTGCTCCTCTTGGCGTGGCTGACTCTGTTGATGCATCAATATACAGTACCAGTCAAAGGTTTGGACACACCTACTCATTCAAGGGTTTTTCTTTATTTTTTTACTATTTTCTACATTGTAGAATAATAGTGAAGATATATAAATATATATATATATATTTTTAGATTCTTCAAAGTAGCCACCCTGTGCCTTGATGACATCTTTGCACACGCTTGGCATTCGGGGCGGCAGTGTAGCCTAGTGGTTAGAGCATTGGACTAGTAACCGGAAGGATAGTAACTAGTAACCAGAAGGTTGCAAGTTCAAATCCCCGAGCTGACAAGGTACAAATCTGTTGTTCTTCCCCCTAAACAGGCTGTCATTGAAAATAAGAATTTGTTCTTAACTGACTTGCCTAGTTAAATAAATAAAAAATACAAAAATTCCCTCAACCAACTTCACTTGGAATGCTTTTCCAACAGTCTTGAAGGAGTTCCCACATTCTGAGCATTTGTTGGCTGCTTTTCTCAAGCCATCTCAATTGGGTTGAGGTCGGGTGATTGTGGAGGCCAGGACATCTGTTGCAGCACTCCATCACTCTCCTTCTTGGTCAAATAGCCCTTAGGTCCTGTTGAAAAACAAATGATATTCCCACAAAATGCAAACCAGATGGGATGGCATATCGCTGAGTCTAGGTCTGGGTCTACCATTCCTGTGGCGGTCTTCATGAGAGCCAGTTTCATCACAGCGCTTGATGGTTTTTGCGACTGCACTTGAAGAAACTAGTTCTTGAAATGTTCCATATTAACTGACCTTCATGTCTTAAAGTAATGGTGGACTGTGATTTCTCGTTGCTTATTTGAGCTGTTCTTGCCATAATATGGACTTGATATTTTACCAAATAGGGCTATCTATGTATACCACTCCTACCTTGTCACAACACAACTGATTGGCGAAGGAAGGAAACGTTTAACAAGGCACAATTGAAATTCATTCCTGGTGACTACCTCATGAAGCTGGTTGAGAGAATGTGTGTGCAAAGCTGTCATCAAGGCAAAGGATGGTTACTTTAAAGAATCTCAAATATAACATATATTTTACATTTTTTGGTTACTACGTGATTCCATACGTCTTATTTCATAGTTTGGAAGTCTTCACTATTATTCTGCAATTTAGAAAATAGTAAGAATAAAGAAAAACCCTGGAATTAGTAGGTGTGTCCAAACTTTTGACTGGTACTGTATATTGGCAGTGATACTAGGCCTGGTTTGGGATGAGGTTCTTCTGGCTGTCTGGGCTATTCTGTCCAGGCTATCTGTCTATCTAGGTCTTGCCATGGACACTGAGCTTTCCATAGGAGTGGTTCTATTATAGCCCAGTAAAAGAGTCTGGCTGTATTTCACATGCTGACACCCACCATTACATTAGGAGGGACGGTGGTGGTTGAGGGGGTTCCTGTACTGGTTGAAAGGATGCATTTGGATCTCTATATTAACCAGCCCTGCCAATGGCTAGGGGATTGGGCTGTGCTCTATATCAAGGGGCTCTTATAAAATACACTGTAACGCGTGATACAATAGACAGTCCCAGACCAATTTTCCAAGCTATTCTGAGGGGAACAAACGAAAGCACTTCCTGAAATAACAGGCTATTTACGTTGTGTTCCGGTTGTAATGAAATACATAAACCGCTGTCGCTCGTGCGACGTGATTGCTCTCTGGTTTTTCTGTTTTCCTTTCTGTTGTACTCCTCTCTCCTCACTCTCGGAAGTCTGTCTGCATTTTAAACAGCCGGGCATCTCACTAATTATCATAAAATTGCTTACTTAAAGTGTCATGTTTATGACGTTCCCTCTTTTCTTCTGTGGTATCACTTACCAGCACGAAGTAAGTAGTGAAACAACCTTGTTTTGTTTTTCTGGGTAAGACACCTTTGTTGACAGCCTAATGTTGCACCATCCTCCTCCCTAATGCACAAAAAACAATGAACACAACCAAAACAACACTCATATTAATTCTTAAATACACTATCACTCAACTTCGAGAGCTATAACCAACCCCACTGCGGCACAACCTGATTGGCACATTGTCACATACAGGATGGGTGTATGCTACGAGATAGTGGGCCAGAAAACTCATTTATAGACTTCTTCATATGCATGTTTTACATCCAAGTCAGGAGAAGGGTTTATTACACTATATTAAAAGAACTATCAAAATAACAGCAAAAATACTTTTCTGATAACCATAGAAATCCCAAAGCAGAGAAGGTAGTCTTTACCATCACACCCCCTAAAACACGCTAGACTCAATTCTGTAATTGAGGATATGTATTGTTCTGCGCTATAAAAGATTGATGTAGAGCTACTGTGGCTATAAGACACAGATGACTCAACCGCGAGTGGGGATTCTCATTTTCCAGACTAGTTGGTTACGTTGGTTGGTGGGCCTGCCTGGGTTTGAGTGTATAATCATTTACATTAAGATTATGTTAATGGAATGCAGAGGAATTACTCTGGGTATGTAGGGTTGGGTCCCAGGGCTCTGAAAAAAATTGTCTGGCAGGCAACTCTGTAAGGCTTACAATAACCATGCCATGGGTTTAACTTCCCGGCGACGCCTCTCAACAATAACAAATACTGTGGTCACAACAATAACAAATACTGTGTATACACAGACAGGCGTACAGACAGGCGTACAGACAGGCGTACAGACAGGCGTACAGACAGGCGTACAGACAGGCGTACAGACAGACAGACTAAATAACAATATCTGCCCGTGAAAACTAGTTTGACATGTCCAATATCAGCATGATTGAAATCATGCTCTCCAATAAGGTTGGGAGGGAGGGAGAACTGAGACTGTGTTTACAAACCATCAACTATTTCTAGGGCGGGATCCCCCAAAATACACCCTACTCTCATAGGGTTTAGTCAGGGAGAATGAATGTGAGCAGTTCAACAAAGTGCACCAAGTAGCAGAGCATGCATGGCTTTAAGATGTATTTCCACAGCAGGAGTTTAAGCTTACAGCAACACTCTCTCATGGGACAATACCACACAAACGCTATTAAGGCCTTTTCTGTGGCCAAATATTTTCTGTTGCTGAGCTGTGTGTGTGTGTGTGCGCATGTTTGTGTGGCTGTGCTCAGCGTCTCCTTGGTAGTAGTAATGGCCTCTGGTTGGGCTCCCTGTCTTGCTGCTGTGAATGGAGGCAGAGATAAAGTAGGTCGGGGACTCTGTCGGGAGCTAATAAGCCACACACTGTGACAGACTTACGCCCATCAGCCACTGGGAGAGAAGAACCTCACACCCCAGCAACTCATTAATGCACCTTAGCACCAGTGATGGGCAAGCAAGGTAGGGCACAGTGCCGCAGAGCAGTGAGGGGTAGTCCATAGTGTCCACCTCACCCATGCCAATGTAACGGGATTGGTAATGTTTCCACTTGCCTCTAAAGAAAGGTGTACTCAATGTTCAAGCATTCTTATTGGTTGGTTCAACTCTGATGACAATAAGGTGTGTTGTGATTGGCCCCGCATGCAGATAGGGGGAGATCGCGAACGTCAGATCGCACCAGTATAAAAATGTGATGCAAGGGGTAGGTCACGTTCTGAATACGGTTTTCTATTTTACAATGTGTACAAGTTTGCTGTACGTTACTGATTTATACATGTGTGGGTATATGGTACCTGTTAGGGATTGAGGGGCTTTCTGGGATGTGCTTTGGCATAGGATTGCTGTAAATAAGTGTGTTAGCTGCATACACCGATGTAATGGTCACATAAGCCCACTGCTAACGCAGTTGTTTTCATGCTACAGATTTGACCATCGACAGCCATCAACATCGTTAAGCCCTGCACAACTAACGTGCTGTTTCCCATTTAACAACAGAAATAAATCATGCTCAACTGGGACCAAAGGCTGGGGTGATTTATTTAGACAAAACACAATGCAAGGAGAGTACGATTTACATCTGTTACACCAGGCCAGGTAGAGCTGACTGAGCCCCTGGCTGGCAAATGGGCAGAGACATGAGACACGATGGTGGTAGGCCTGATCACAGACGGCGATGGGACAAGGAGGAGGTGGTGCCAGGAAAACAACCTCTCCCTCAACGTCAGCAAGACAAAGAAGCTGACCGTGGACTCCAGGAAACAGAGGGCAGAGCACGACCCCATCCACATCGATGGGGTTGTAATGGAGTGGGTCGAGAGCTTCAAGTTCCTCCGTGCCAACATCACTAAGGATCTATTGTGGTCCACACACACCAACACAGTCGAGGGCACAACAATGACTCTTTCCCCTTAGGATGATTTGACACTGGTCCTCAGATCCTCAAAAAGTTCTACAGCTGCACCATTGAGAGCCTCTTGACTGGCTACATTACCGCTTGGTATGGCAACTGCTTCGCATCCGACCACAAGGCACCACAGTACATCACTGGGGCCGAGCTCGCTACTATCCAGGACCTCTATACCAGGCGGTGTCAGAGGAAGGCCATAAGATCGCAAAATATTTAAATATACTGAACAAAAATATAAACGCAACATGCAACAATTTCAAAGATTTTACTGAGTTACAGTTCATTTAAGGAAATCAGTCAATTAGAATAAATAAATTACGACCTAATCTATGAATTTCACATGACTGGGTAGGGGCGCAGCCTTGGGTGGCCCTGGGTGGGCATAGGCCCCCCCACTGGGGAGCCCACAAAAGGGCTTTATTTCAGACAGAAATACTCCACATACTTCATCAGCTGTCTGGGTGGCTGGTCTCAGACGATCCTGCAGGTGAAGAAGCCGGATGTGGAGGTCCTGGGCTGGTATGGTTAGATGTGGTCTGCGGTTATGAGGCCGGTTGGACGTACTGCCAAATTCTCTAAAACAATGTTGGAGGCAGTTTATGGTAGAGAAATGAACATTACATTTTCTGGCAACAGCTCTGGTCGACATTCCTGCAGTCAGCATGCCAATTGCACAATCCTTCAAAACGTGAGACATCTTTAGCATTGTGTTGTGTGACAAAACTTCACATTTTAGAGTGGCTTTTTATTGTCCCCAGCACAAGGTACACCTGCGTAAAGATCATGCTGTTCAATCAGCTTCTTGATATACCACACCTGTCAGGTGGATATCTTGTCTAAGAGGGATTTGCTCACTAACAGGGATGTAAGCAAATTAAAGCAAAAACCATTTGAAAAATGTGTTTTTTGTGCATATGGAACATTTCTTGGATCTTTTATTTCAGCTCATGAAACACGGAACCAACACTTTACATGTTCAGTTTATATTTTTGTTCAGTATAGTTAATAAAATAGCTATCCAGATGATCTGCGTTGACCCTATTTGCACAAACTTTTTTGACTCATCACAGACGTTGCTGCTACTGTTTACCATCTGTCTCTTTATTCCTAGTTACATATCTACCTCAACTACCTCGTACCCCTGCACATCCACTCAGTACTGTAACACCTTGTATATAGCCAAGTTATTACCTCGTACCCCTGTACATCCACTCATTACTGTAACACCTTGTATATAGCCAAGTCATTACCTCGTACCCCTGTACATCCACTCAGTACTGTAACACCTTGTATATAGCCAAGTTATTACCTCGTACCCCTGTACATCCACTCAGTACTGTAACACCTTGTATATAGCCAAGTTGTTACCTCGTACCCCTGCACATCTACTCAGTACTGTAACACCTTGTATATAGTCAAGTTATTCCCTCGTACCCCTGCACATCCACTCAGTACTGTAACACCTTGTATATAGCCAAGTTATTAGCTCGTACCCCTGCACATCCACTCAGTACTGTAACCCCTTGTATATAGCCAAGTTATTACCTCGTACCCCTGCACATCCACTCAGTACTGTAACACCTTGTATATAGCCAAGTTATTAGCTCGTACCCCTGTACATCCACTCAGTACTGTAACTCCTTGTATATAGTCAAGTTATTACCTCGTACCCCTGCACATCCACTCAGTACTGTAACCCCTTGTATATAGCCAAGTTATTACCTCGTACCCCTGCACATCCACTCAGTACTGTAACTCCTTGTATATAGCCAAGTTATTACCTCGTACCCCTGCACATCCACTCAGTACTGTAACTCCTTGTATATAGTCAAGTTATTACCTCGTACCCCTGCACATCCACTCAGTACTGTAACTCCTTGTATATAGTCAAGTTGTTACCTCGTACCCCTGCACATCTACTCAGTACTGTAACACCTTGTATATAGCCAAGTTATTAGCTCGTACCCCTGCACATCCACTCAGTACTGTAACTCCTTGTATATAGTCAAGTTATTACCTCGTACCCCTGCACATCTACTCAGTACTGTAACACCTTGTATATAGCCAAGTTATTACCTCGTACCCCTGCACATCCACTCAGTACTGTAACTCCTTGTATATAGTCAAGTTATTACCTCGTACCCCTGCACATCCACTCAGTACTGTAACATATAGCCAAGTTATTACCTCGTGCACATCCACTCAGCTGTAACACCTTGTATATAGCCAAGTTATTACCTCGTACCCCTGCACATCCACTCAGTACTGTAACACCTTGTATATAGCCAAGTTATTCCCTCGTACCCCTGCACATCCACTCAGTACTGTAACCCCTTGTATATAGTCAAGTTATTACCTCATACCCCTGTACATCCACTCAGTACGGTAAGCCCTTGTATATAGCCAAGTTATTGTTACTCATTGTCAAATCAAATCAAATTTTATTGGTCACATACACATGGTTAGCAGATGTTAATGCGAGAGTAGCAAAATGCTTGTGCTTCTAGTTCCGACCGTGCAGTAATATCTAACAAGTAACCTAACAATAAAACAAAATACTGCATAGTTTCTGTGTATATATTAGTATATATATATATTTTTTTTATTACGTGTTTTACTTTTCTATTACTTCTCTATTTTCTTTCTATCTGCATGGTTGGCATTTCACTGTTAGTCTACACCTGTTGTTTACGAAGCATGTGATGAATACAATTTGATTTGATGCTGCACTGATCAGAGTGTGACTCATTAACATCCACACTAATGAAGAGCCTGGAGTGAGACACTAGGGTACAGATGAGGCTCTTGAGACACACACATAAACTGTTTTAACACGCCCAGCCTGCTTGGTTGAGCACTGCTGTTGGAAGTCTGGCACTCCTTCTCAGTCTGAGGAGTGACACACTGTCTCATTTGAGATGGAAAAACAGAAAGGGATTATCCGATGAGAAAAGAACGCACCTCCATCGACAGCGGAGTAGACAAAGACTCTGATGTACACTCTTCATGTGAACAAAAAGCACCTCAGCAGCTGCTTGAGCCTGGATGCTGCGTCAACTCTCTAGGAAGAGGCCTGCACAGCCACACCATTAATTACTTCTTATCAGCAACAGGGAACATGCATAACAATGCAGCCAAAGCACAGCCTAGTGGCCAGTGAAATACAAACAGAATAGATTCCAGGCAACATAATCAGCTTTTCCACTTTCCTTGCTGCGAATGTGACAAAGGCTAAGTGACAAGTATATAAATATATAAAGGTGTCTGTCGGGCGGGCGGCGGTCCCCGGCCAGCCAGTCATCAAGTCAGGCAGCCATTAGGAGTATGTGGATGCGGTGCTGGACTCAGTGTGAAGCTGGAATAATGGAGGAGTGTTATTACATTAATGAAGGACACTACACAGCTGCCGACGCAGGGATTTGCATGGACTTTCCTTCTCAGCACTGGGCTGATGGCTGATTAAGATCTGCCAGCCAAATCTCCCCGACACCTTGCCTGCTGATGCAGAGACAGGACGACTGTCACATGAACCCCCCCCCACCCCCACCAACACACACACACTCCTACGCACACACATCCCTCCTCAAGCCCTGCACCCTTATCCCCCTCACCTTCTGGACTCCTCTGTTAGCATAAGTCCACTCCCAAAACAAAACTGCATCTGTGGAAACCATGGAGACACCAATGGGAGACATGGAGGCAGAGATAAAGAGGTGGGATCAGCCTGCGTTCCATACAGCCAGCTGGTAAATGTCCCCAAGATAGTAAAATAACCATCTGATTAGGAATTGAAACACAGTCAAGTAAATGCACACAAGGCATCCACTTAACAAGAGATTCACCAATAAAATGTTAACTTGCCAACAGTCACTACATCTGCTATAGAAAACAGATCAATGCCTGTGTTATTGAGTGTCATTTTTACAACATGACTTATTTTGGTTTTTAGGTTCTGTCTTAACATTGATATACTGTACGTTACTATCAAAGCATGTTACTATATCAACTGTACAATACTCAATTTTTTAAAAAGGGCTAAATGTTTTGCCTGGACCTTTCCAAGGTCACACATGGTGTGAGAGAGGGAGAATGAAAAGGGAAGAGAGAGAGAAACAGAGAGAGAGAGTCGACAGGGGGAGAATAATTGGCCCAGCTGTCCTGAGGGCCTTATCGTATAGGAGGGGACCGAAATCTGAACTAAGGATCAACGCTGAACTCCCGAGCTGTCCCTCTTTAAGGCCCTGAGCCCTGTGGAGCTTCAAAGCCACTTTGTAGTGTCCGCTAATGGTGCCGATGACAGCAGCAGCGAGAAGCACCAAGCGGGTGAAATGTCCAGGCCAAAAAATACAAGTAGCAGAGGGAGGAACACTCCTGTCCAAAGGCCATAAAAACCCATCCTAAAATGACTGCCATATTTAACATTTGGCAGGAACAGCACTCCCCAGTGTTACTTAAACGAAGCACTCAACACTGGGGCAGTACAATTATATACACTCTGGCCGAGATTCATCAATCATTTGATTTAACCTTTATTTAACTAGGGAAGTCAGTAAAGAGAAGAGTTCCAAAACAGTTTGATTCCCTGAAAGCCAGGAGTATGCTGAGTGTAACAGGGCTGTTTAGAATGTTTACCGTTACATATTTCTATGATGATTGGGCTATTCTTCCCTGGTGCCAGCATGTGCTCACAATTTCCACACCATCATAATATTCGATTTTATTGTTGCTACTCTTCTTTTGTGCCTATTCTTCAGTTGCGTGAACATGGAAAAACTCTGTCATTGCCTTGCCGTGCCCTTGTTACCCCACCCGTAGCATTTCAGGGAACATGAAGTTATGACAAACTACAGGCTACAGGCCTGTGAGAGCTGGATTCTCAGGCACTTCAGCCTGGCCTGATTATTGCTTTAGTTTAGTCTCAGGGATCGAGTTTCCTTGGCTACTGCAATGGCTAAGCGAGAGAGCAGGCCAGGACTGAAACAAAACAGAGGGGACAAGCTATGCTATTTATATGGAGCAAGCAGATAATTGTTTAAAAGGTTAGTCTACAAGCAAGGGACAAACAACAGAGAAATCTGGGAAGTGTTGCTGCATGCTACTGAAAAAAGCCAATTTTCTAGGCCTGTCACATGGCTGAGTGGCTGTCTGCCCAGGAGACCCACAGCTCCAGCCAATGGTCTCCCAGAATTAGCTGGTCATGCTCTAGCACCCACAGACCAACCATACAACCATGTAATTACAAGGAGGAACGGGGCAATCACTGAAGTATGATGGTAATGCATACATTATATACAGACATATATATACATACACATACAGATATACACACACATACACACATAACCCTATACAGACACACACACACACACACTAGTGATGGCAAAACACCAAGGCTATCGGCACACACACCAAACCACCAAGCGAAATTAAATGATGGCCAGAGCAAATCACCACTAAACTCACACATAGAGAAATAGAGAAATGTCCAAAGCAGAGCTCATTCCATGGCACAGTACCACCAGCGTTGAAATACTGCCATCTAACTGAACTCACTCCCCATGCTGCAAAGTCAAACTTCTCAAGCTGAGTTATAGATGTTCCATTCTGACAATAAGAACTCCTCGAGCTGAACTGTTAGAGCTGAACTGACGAACTTCAAACAACCGACCCTGATATGTGTATGTGAGTCAGACAGGCGGATGAGTGTGCCATACTTTGAGCAGAAAACCTTGGATGTGTCCATCTTACGGGCGCCAAGGGATTGGGCCAATGAACAGAGTGGAGGCGCGGTCGGAGCGGTGCTGGGGGCTGAGCTCTGATGTTTGCGGCAAAACAAGTCATTAAAGGCAGGAGGATGTGCATGAATATTCACACAGAGATCCACTGGCTAGAGAGCACATCAAGGAGAAAAATCCCTACGCATTAAAACCCTGTCGGGCGGGCGGGTGGCACTGCTCTGAATGTCACTGACAGTCAGCCCGCCCTCTCTCTAAGCGAGGCAGACAGTGAGCCATTTTGATTGCTCCACCAGCAGACCAGGGGGTGAAAAACATTTACATGCAAATACAGATGACCCTATAGTTATGAGCAGGCATGTAGTCATGGGATTTCTGAATGCACACGAACAGCAAATAACCACATAGGAGACCAGCAAATAGTCCTCCACTACCACCCTGAAAGAGGAACTACAGTATACAACATCCTTTATTTCCAATAAAATACAGGAACTACAGTATACAACATCCTTTATTTCCAATAAAATACAGGAACTACAGTATACAACATCCTTTATTTCCAATAAAATACAGAAACTACAGTATACAACATCCTTTATTTCCAATAAAATACAGGAACTACAGTATACAACATCCTTTATTTCCAATAAAATACAGGAACTACAGTATACAACATCCTTTATTTCCAATAAAATACAGGAACTACAGTATACAACATCCTTTATTTCCAATAAAATACAGGAACTACAGTATACAACATCCTTTATTTCCAATAAAATACAGGAACTACAGTTTACAACATCATTTATTTCCAATAAAATACAGGAACTACAGTTTACAACATAATTTATTTCCAATAAAATACAGGAACTACAGTATACAACATCCTTTATTTCCAATAAAATACAGGAACTACAGTATACAACATCCTTTATTTCCAATAAAATACAGGAACTACAGTATACAACATCCTTTATTTCCAATAAAATACAGGAACTACAGTATACAACATCCTTTATTTCCAATAAAATACAGGAACTACAGTATACAACATCATTTATTTCCAATAAAATACAGGAACTACAGTATACAACATCCTTTATTTCCAATAAAATACAGGAACTACAGTCTAGTGTATGTACAGTATATAGTATCCAAAAAAGGCAGATATGCGGTGCCTCATAAACAGATTAGCTGTTAAAGCTCCATAATCCTCTCTATCACATATAACATATTCTTTGAGTATGCAGAACACTCACCAATGTATTTCCTACCTACAACCAAACCCACTCATCTGGAAAGATTGTGTTAATAATAGTCATCAAACATTCGCAGTCAATTTCCACAATTATGTTGTCCACCAACGACCACCAGCTCTTCAATCCATAATGCTTAACTGCACGACTGGAGCTAATAGAGGATGGCAGGTGACAGATTGTGGCCTGTTAGAAGGAGAGATGTGGGGGTCTTGGATAGGGGAGACCCTGGCTCAGACTCTGGCCCTGACACAGGCCATGTGATGCTCTGATTGGAACCCACCTGCTGTCCTGAGACCTGTTGCCTCCAGATGGCCCCTGGGCCCCCCTTCCCTCCATCACACGTTCTCTATCCTTCCCTCATCTCTGACTCAGGCCATGGCTCTCTGGCTGGCTCCACAGAGAGGGGGCAGAGCAGACGCTCAGCACAGTCAGACATCTTTAATTCCCCACACCAGAGATGCCGGCACCATACATTAATTGGTGCTTCGTGAACAGTTGATTTAGTGCTTTCGAGGGCCCACTTCATCAGAGTAAGCAGTCTACAGAGTCTATTATGCTTCTGCCCACCCAGTGTAATCCTGCTGGTCCTCCACTGCTACTGCATCTCTGCCCCCTGACACTGACCGTCATCCCCCTCCTCTCTCCATCTCTCCCTCCCCTCCCTGGATCTCTGTGAACATTACCTCACAGCTCGACTTCACCCATCACACAGGACACACAGGCCTTGGCACCACTCCCTCCTCATGCCTGACCCCCTCACCCATCCCTCCCCTCGGTACAGTTTCTCTTCAGCCTGACTGCCTAACGCATGACTGGCTCCCCTCGCAGAGTGCAGTAAGCCATTCATTTCTTCAAAGCGGAAAACAAGTGGCACTGTACATGAGAAGAATAAATACAGCAAAACAGGCAGGCAGACAGAGAGAAACAGAATAGAACAGAATGGCCTGGTAATGAAGAGGACCACATTAGCTACTGGTAAACTGCAGTACACTGAGAACAGAAGGAGGAGTCGCTAGGCTTAGAACGATAAGCAAGCACAATCTCATCGTTTCTCAGCAAGCAAGCAAAACAAGCAATTGAAGGATATAGTCTCTCTAAAATAAAGGCAGCCATAAATGAGGAGTATGATATCTGTGGGCCTAAAGGGCACACATCCACAGCCTCACACTGTGGTGGTGAAGTGTGACTCAATCACTCCTACTTCCTCCCCATCCAACAACAATGGTCTGTTAGTCAGCAACAACACAATGAGAAAGAGCCAGGTTGGCCAAATGGGAAAGATGAGGCATCTAAGGTATAAAGGGTATGCTTGTTAATTGTGTATGTGGAGTTTAACGGGAAACGGCCTGTTACACATCTCTCCACATCTCTCCCCGGACTGACAGGGTACTATTAGAGCCTCCATGCAAGCCGCCTCATCGTGTGTGTGTGTGTGTGTGTGTGTGTGTGTGTGTGTGTGTGTGAGGTAAAGTAAAGGGGGACCAGTCTGTCCACATCTTTCCTTGCGATGGCCCATCGTTAGTCTCTCCACTCATTAACAAACCTCTATGAGCCACATTGGCCATGTCGATGGTGGTACAGTCACAACCAACCTCATGCACCGAAGGGAGAGAGCCATGTCAGAGTGCCTCAATGACAAAAAAACAGCCTATATAAAGCATCCTCACACATAGACTGTATGTTCATTCATGTCCAGGAAGTAATGCCTCATCCTGCTCCATCACATCTGCCTGCCTTTCCTGCACAATATCCTTCATGATGCACTGCCAAAGGCACTATGGAATTGTATCCATGGAAATGTGTATTTTCTCTGTAGTGGAATGAATCCCCCCTCTCCTACATCTAAACACGGAGAAGTAATGTATTAACCATACAGAGGGCTTTTTATTCAACAGCTAGCCGAGTCAGTCCTCAGAGAGACTGTAGCTTTGTGCTCCTCCATCACCTCAGGCTTATGTAACAGATACCCTTCACCTTCCCAGAGCCTCTCCACTGTTAGAGGCCACAGACACCAAATTATAACAGAGAAGAAATATGCCTCAGAATGAGAATGAGCAGCAATGGGAAAGCCTTTGAGGGAAAATGAAAGAGCTCTGATTATTGACTATTTCAGGGGACATTATCTTTGTACCGCTTCGTTTATCCTCCTGCCTTGCTTTGGTATTGCACTAGATATACAGTACATTTAAGCAATACGGCCCGAGGAGGTGTGATATATGGCCAATATACCACGACTAAGGGCTGTTCTTAGGCACGCCACAACAGGACACAGCCCTTAGCCATGGTATATTGTCCATATATCACAAACCCCCGAGGTGCCTTATTGCTATTATAAACTGGTTACCAACATAATTAGAGCAGTAAAAATAAATGTTTTGTCATACCCGTGGTATACGGTCTGATATAAGATGGCCATCAGCCAATCAACCTAATCAACCCACTCAGCCAATAAACCCACCCAGTTTATAATTTACATTGTAGTAATTTAGCAGAAGCTCTTATCCAGAGCCGTACAGTAGTGAGTGCATACATTTTCATACTTTTTTCCTACATTATTTTCTCCGGTTCTATTCTACATTCTATTCTCCTATAGCCAGTGGCCTTACCAGCCTGATGATAGATGGGGCAGTAAAGAACAATAACACACGAATTGACATTTTGTAGAATTTTTGTGCCATAGTTTAAAACTCACGAGACAACATATTACCCAGGGGTTGGTTATTTATTCTACAGTCTTTCCAGTGTCTAGGGTACCCAAACTCACATAAAAGTATAAAGAAAACCTTGAGCGTGAAAAAGTGTGTGTACTAGAGATATATATGATCGGAGCCATATGGGAGGAAAGGAGAGAGGGGAAATCAAATGGAAAGTGCAGATGATGAGGGAGAGTGTGATTAAACAACAGGAGGGATTGGTGGCTTGGTGACCTCTGGCCAGCTCCAGCCGCACCTCGCCGCAGGTGAGGGGTAGCCGCTACACTGCAAGCCCATTGGAGCCTGGGAATGGAGGCCCCAGGGGTCACCGGCTAACCTGTTTATCTGCTGCCATAGCAACCCCAGCAGTGGCCTTGGGCAAACATAAACAGTGGTAGCAGCGGATGGCTGCTGGGCGCCGTGCCTAAATGGTGAGGTGAAATGGATAAAATACAAGGAACTGCTGATTCCTGCAAAGGAGCACACAGGAGCCCCGTCTGTCCACTCCTCACTCTGCAGCACGGACTGACACTGACCAAGCCTCTCATTCACCTTCCCTTTCTCCTAACGCCACGTGCTAAGTGGAAACATTGCTACGGTAAATTTGTCCCATTCAGAGTCCCAGTGGGCAGTGTCCTTCTCCTGACAGCCCAAAGAGAGGCCACACTGCTTGGCCTCCCAAGCGCCTGACATCAAGGTCCAGCGGGAGGGAGAGGGGGAGGGCTGGCAGAGCAGGTTAGCCTTGGGGCCCCCAGGCAGGCAGCTCAATAGTCAGGGGGTGGTAGAGATGTCACCAGCTCTCTCACATATGAGCCAGTGATCGGGCTACCCTGACCAGGTAACATAACCCCCAGGAGGGGGTGGCGGGGACAGGATTGAGACCCCTGCGACAGGACAGGGGCACCTGTTATTTTAGCACAGTGGGCTCAACACTTGCTCTGAGGGGCGCTGGCCTGCGCGGCTGCTAGAGAGTGGAGAGGATACTAACAGGGCATCCATTCAACAAATCCTGGACAGCATTGAATCACACACACACACACACACACACACACACACACACACACACACACACACACACACACACACACACACACACACACACACACACACTGTGGTAGAGAAACAAACACACACATTTAGGCGCACAGACACAAATACACACAGGCACACACTATGACAGGAAAACGAACAGACTGTGACAAACAAATTCTCCCTCTCTTTTTATTTTTATTTCTCTTTCTCTCTCTCTCTCTGTCTCTCTCTCTCTCTCTCACACACACACACACACACACACACACACACACACACACACACACACACACACAAACACAGTACTCAGACAGATCCCACAAATGATTATTCCGGTAGGGGCCTATTTTCTCTTATTTAATCCATCCTCTTCAGCTGTTAAAGTACAATGAGGAGATCACAACATTTATCAGACAGGCGTTTCCCTCTGTTCTTCTCACCTAATTGATTCCTTATGATAGTTGTTGTGTAATCAGTGCTAGTGGGATGATGAGTGTACAAGGAGGTCGGAGGCAAGCAGTGAGAAAGGTGTAGTAGAGGAACTCCTTAGCCATGAGAACACACAGCACAGTCACCCACTAAAGCCCAGTAGCCCTCCCCTCTCTCTCTTCTTCCATTTTCTCCCATTCTTACTCGCTCTATTCCATTCTATTTTCTCAATTTCTCTTTCTCTCTCTCCCTCTACACATAGGCAAAGAAAACAATGGCATGAGGCTGGAACTGTAGGACAATAGCCCAGCATCTGGGAAACAGGAGAGTTAATTCGTGTATAGGTGAGATCTGCAACCTGTGGCAGAGCCCAGGGAGAAAGAGAGGCCTTTCAGGGGATTTTAAAGAGCCCCTTGTCCTTAGAGCCTGATTGACACATGTGAGTGAGGGGAGGGCTTGTGCTATTCCCTTGGTTATATCTTAGCTTTCGCTGGCTGAACAGAACTGTCTCCTCTCCCTAGCCCCCTTTTCTCTTCCACTCTCCTCTCTTCCACTTGGGCTCATTATTGGAATGCTCTGACCCTTGGGGACTTCACTTACTTGTCTCCCTTTCCAGGCCACAAACCCCAGGGCCCAACAAAAGGCAGCTCAAAGGCAATTTGAATTTGAAACAGGAAGCACAACAAAAACGTGCAGCTTTCTCCCGAAAGAAGAAACTTTGGGGAGCTCAGTGCCAGCAATTCAAAATTAGCCCTCACATAAAAACGCACATTAGATTTTGACACTAACTCAGTGTCCTGTAAAGGCAGCAGCTGCTTCAGAAATAGAGGGACAGAGTAAAGGGAGAGAGAGGAGCCCAAAGGGGAGGACAGGTGTAAGGACACCTGGGGGCCATTGGGCAGGATCACAGATCAGCATGCACAACCACCAGCAGTGCCACTGGACACACACCAGACACACACACCAAACACAGAGAGGGCTGCTGCCCTCATAGCTACTGAACTCTTCATGTGAGAGAAGAGTAAAAGGAGTCATTTCTGTGCATTTTAAGAACATTTTAAATTATATTTAGTCAATAATAATAATAATAACAAATAATAAGAATAATATGGTTTAATGCATTGGAATAGTAGGCTAATTGGCTAAATATATCCTAGCCTGATATTGCACAGTAATAAATAAATAGCCTATTATTTTAGAAAATAGTAAACATGTCAGTGTCAATTACTTTTCTATAAATAGGGAAGGAATAAACATAGCATACTTTTTTTTAGTAGTCAACAATTAATAAATCCCGCTGTCTGTAAAAAACGTGAAATCTTCATGTGGTTTGGACATGGAGCTACGCAGTATGAAATCGAGAACTAACTACACAATGATAGAAAAACTATGTAGACTAACATTAGGCAATTGAACAACATTTTATATTTATGTCGCAATAATGTGTGTCATTGTGATAACTGTGAAACTCTCCCTCCGAGGGAAAATACCAAGGCCAATTTCAAGTAAGTTCCCTACATTCGTTTGAGCCATTTTCAAACCCATGACAAATCATCACATTTGATTATATTTGGAACACCATTGTACCCAATGCATCGGCATGGCGCGACCGGAGGCAATGTCCCACAGCGCGCACCACCACCCTCAAACACCGGACCCCAACGTTGGACAGCTCCGTTCACTTACCGCTTATTGTCGCGTAAAGGGTGCGCCCGGAACGCGGCGGTTACACAGTTCTTGCCTCTCTCTACAGTCTGATTTCCCCTGGATTAATATCCAGTATGTAAGAAGAGGAGAGAGTGATCCGATGTTTTCGTCAAACCTAGTCCTAACCTAATTTGTAAACTACTAGCCTACTCCTCTCTGTCGCATCTGTCTCTGGCAACAAAAAAAAATCCTGTACGGCAGCGTGACATCCTTAAGACAACTGTCTCCGGGTTGTGTTTTCATATACACCCGCTACCTCCCAACACCACCTGTCCCCGGTGGAAAACACACCACAAAGCGCTTCTTATGTCGCGCCACGACACATGGCATTCCCCTATAGCTCTGCAGCAATATTCCTCCTCCGCAAGCCGTCCGGAATCAAAGTAATTTGTAATTGCTGGTAGAAGTGGCTGATGTAGAAGGACTGATTGCAATAACAATCCATGCAGTACCCAGTGTCACTGAACCAGCTGTACAATAAGACAATTACATATGTTTCCGTCTCCCGGCCTGCGCTATAGCAGTTGCGTTATCAATCATCTATCCCCACAATAGTTATTTTGTGCTCGATGTAGCTGCGCACGGCTGGTGCTCTTACCAGTAGAATGTCATTGCTGCGTCGTTTTACTTCGGGTCTCACTGAAAGAAAAGGCTGTTCATCAGTTTGGAATGCGCCCCTTTTCCAGTATGCTCCAGCTTCAGGATTCTCCGGGAAGGAAAATCCCATTAATCGGTTTATTAAAAATATGTAGCCTAATTTTTTTCTGTGGTTTACCCCTCAGGAGCTTTGTCAAGGTAGGCTCTGTTTCTCTACTAACGGTGGAATACAGCATCTTCAGTAGGCTACTTCTCCCTCTGTCACCCACAGGGACAGAAAACAAGGCGATACCAAAACCTGAAGCAGAATTATGCAGTGACTGGAATGGAATTAATTCATAGTTGGGCTAACGTTTAGGCCTAATTAGGCAAATTATTTTATTCTTAAATAAAACATTAAAGGAATGCTTTGGGATTTTAACAATGAAGCCATGTATCAACTTCCCCAGAGTCAGATTAACTAATGGATACCAAGCAGTTTGAAGGAAGTTGCTAACTAGCGTTAGCACAATGACTGGACGTCTATGGTAACAGCTAGCATTACCATAGACGTCCAGTCAATGTGCTAACACTCGCAAAACTAACTCTAACTTCCATCATACTGGATACCGAGACATAAAAATGGTATCCACAATTTAATCTGACTCCAGGGAAATAGATGAAGGTCTTCATTACCAGAATCCCGAAGTATCCATTTTAAAGTCCAGGTAGCAGATAATGGACCCTATCAGATATGTATGTAGTTCGTGCTGTACATTGCATTCGGAAAGTATTCAGACCCCTTGACCCTTTTACATTTTGTTCCATTACATACAAATTCTAAAATGAATTAAATTCATGTTTTTCCTGCTCAACCTACACACAGAACCCCATGATGACAAAGCAAAAACAGGTTTAGACATTTTTGCACATTTATTACAATTAAAAAACAGAAATACCTTATTTACATACAGTACCAGACAAAAGTTTGGGTCACACCTAATAATTATCTTTATTTGTACTATTTTATACATTGTAGAATAATAGTGAAGACATAAACAATATGAAATAACACATATGGATGTAGTAACAAAAAATTGTTTAAACAAATCAAAATATATTTGATATTTGAGATTCTTCAAAGTAGCCACCCTTTTCCTTGATGACAGCTTTGCACACTCTTGGCATTCTCTCAACCAGCTTCATGAGGTAGTCACCTGGAATGCATTTCAATTAACAGGCGTGTCTTGTTAAAAGATCATTTGTGGAATTTCTTTCCTTCTTAATGCGTTTGTGACAAGGTAGGGGTGGTATACAGAAGATAGGCCTATTTGGTAAAAGACCAAGTCCATATTATGGCAAGAACAGCTCAAATAAGCAAAGAGAAACAACTGTCCATCATTACTTTAAGACATGAAGGTCAGTCAATCAGGAACATTTCAAGAACTTTGAAAGTTCTTCAAGTGCAGTTTCAAAAACCATTAAGTGCTATGATGAAACTGGCTCTCGTGAGGTCCGCCACAGGAAAGGAAGAACCAGAGTTACCTCTGCTGCAGAGGATAAGTTCATTACAATTACCAGCCTCAGAAATTGCAGCCCAAATAAATACTACACAGATTTCAAGTAACAGACACATCTCATCATCAACTGTTCAGAGGAGACTGCGTGAATCAGGACTTCATGGTCGAATTGCTGCGAAGAAACCACTACTAAAGGACACCAATAAAAATAAGAACTTTCTTGGGCCAAAAAACACGTGCAATGGACATTAGACTGATGGAAATCTGTCATTTTGTCTGATTGCATCACTGCCTGGTACATGGCAACTGCTCAGCCTCCAACCGCAAGACACTACAGAGGGTAATGCGTACAGCCCAGTACATCACTAGGACCAAGCTTACTGCCATCCAGGACCTCTATACCAGGCAGTGTCAGAGGAAGGCCCTAAAAATGGTCAAAGACTCCAGCCACCTTAGTCATAGACTGTACTCTCTGCTACCGCACGGCAAGTGGTACCGGAGCACCAAGTCTAAGTCCAAGAGGCTCCTAAACAGTTTCTACCCCCAAGCCATAAGACTCCTGAACATCTAATCAAATGGTTACCCAGACTATTTGCACTGCCCCCCTTACGCTGCTGCTACTCTGTTATTAACTATGCATAGTCACTTAATAACTCTACCTACATGTACATATCACATCAATTACTTCGACTAACCGGTGTCCCCACACATTGACTCTGTACAGGTACCCCCTGTATATAGCCTCGCTATTGTTATTTTACTGCTGCTCTTTAATTATTTGTTACTTTTATTTATTTATTTTTTTGTTGGTATTTTTCTTAAAACTGCATTGTTGGTTAAGGGCTTGTAAGTAAGCAATTTATTGTTGTATTTGGCGCATGTGACAAATACAAATTGATTTGATTTGATGTGAGGATATGCTCATCTCAACATGATACAAAATAACCTTTTTGATAAAGGGCTCTGGCACATACAGTGGCAAGGAAAAGTATGTGAACCCTTTGGAATTACCTGGATTTCTACATGAATTGGTCATCAAATTTGATCTGATCTTCATTTAAGTCACAACAGTAGACAAACATAGTGTGCTTAAACTAATAACACAGACATTTTTGTATTTTTCTTGTCTATATTGAATACATAATTTAAACATTCACAGTGTACGTTGGGAAAAGTATGTGAACCCCTAGGCTAATGACTTCTCCAAAAGCTAATTGGAGTCAGGAGTCAGCTAGCCTGGAGTCCAATCAATGAGACAGTCCAAGGTAAGACAAATTGTCTATAAATGGAGAAAGTTCAGCACTGTTGCTACTCTCCCTAGGAGTGGCCGTCCTGCAAAGATGACTGCAAGAGCACAGCACAGAATGCTTAATGAGGTTATGAAGAATCCTAGAGTGTCAACAAAAGACTTACATAAATCTCTGGAACATGCTAACATCTCTGTTGACGAGTCCACGATATGTAAAACACTAAACAAGAATGGTGTTCATGAGAGGACACCACGGAAGAAGACACTGCTGTCCAAAAAACATCTGAAGTTTGCAAAAGTGCACCTGGATTTTCCACAGTGCTACTGTCAAAATGTTCTGTGGACAGATAAAACTACAGTTGAGTTGTTTGGAGGGAACACACAACACTATGTGTGGAGAAAAAAAGGCACAGCACACCAATATTAAAACCTCATCCCAACTTTAAAGTATGGTGGAGGGAGCATCATGGTTTGGGGCTGCTTTGCTACCTCAGGGCCTGGACAGTTTGCTATCATCGACGAAAAAATGAATTCCCAAGTTTATCAAGACATTTTGCAGGAGAATGTAAGGCTCTCTGTCCGCCAATTGAAGCTCAACAAAAGTTGGGTGATGCAACAGGACAATTACCCAAAACACAGAAGTAAATCAACAACAGAATGGTTTCAACAGAAGAAAATTTGCCTTCTGGAGTGGCCCAGTCAGAGTCCTGACCTCAACCTGTTTGAGATGCTGTGGCATGACCTCAAGAGAGCAGTTCACACCAGGCATCCCAATAATATTGCTGAACTGAAACAGTGTTGTAAAGAGGAATGGTCCGAAATTCCTCCTGACCGTTGTGCAGGTCTGATCCTACAGAAAATGTTTGGTTGAGGTTATTGCTGCAGAAGGAGAGTCAACCAGTTATTAAATCCAAGGTTTCACATACTTTTCCCAACCCTGCGTTGTGAATGTTTACACGGTGTGTTCAATAATGACATGAAAAGGTGTCATTGATTGTGTGTTATTGGCAGGGTAGCCTAGTGGTTAGAGCATTGGACTAGTAACTGAAAGGTTGCAAGCTCAAATCCCCGAGCTGACAAGGTACAAAATCTGTCGTTCTGCCCCTGAACAGGCAGTTAACCCACTGTTCCTAGGCCGTCATTGAAAATAAGAATTTGTTCTTAACTGACTTGCCTAGTAAAATAAAAGGTAAAATAAAAAAAAAATAAATATTGTTGTGACCTAGATGAAGATCAGATCAAATTTTATGACCAATTTACGCAGAAATCCAGGTATTTCCAAAGGGTTCACATGCTTTCCCATCTGACCATTTAGAACAACTTGTTCCTTACTGTGGAGTTACAATTTTTTAATATATATTTTTTCTTTAAATTGAACCTTTATTTAACTAGGTAGGCCAGTTGAGAACAAGTTCTCATTTACAACTGCGACCTGGCCAAGATAAAGCAAGGCACTGCTACAAAAACAGCACAGAATGCACAACCAAGTTCAGAAATTGCACTATTGTACTATTCTAAGTGCTATTATTGTGAAGTGGAAACATCTAGGAGCAACAACGGCTCAGCCGCAAAGTGGTAGGCCACACAAGCTCACAGAATGGGAACGTCGATGTGGTACTAAACGCCCGAATACCCTCCCGAATACGCACCAGATTATACGCGCTCCTGAGGGCCAGTTTCGTGAAGAATCGCGCCCCGTGAAATTATTCCACCGCCATAGTGATGAGAGGTAGTGGGTAACTAAAACCCAAAGAATTATCAAGGAATTTAGACCTTGATAATCAATACACGGATGCAAACCACCCTCCTTTTTCTTCACGAAAAAGAAACTCGAGGAGACGGGTGACATGGAGGGCCGAATGTACCCCTGTCCCAGGGCTTTCGTGACATATGTCTCCATAGCCAACGTCTCCTCCTGGGATAAAGGATACACATGACTCCTGGGGAGTGCAGCGTTTACCTGGAGGTTAATCACGCAATCCCCTGTCAATGGAGGGGTAATAGGGTCGCCTTCTTCTTACTGAATGCGCACGGTGGAAACCTGGTCTGGACTCTCCACCGATGTCGCACCGATGGAAACTCCTAAACACCTGCCTGAACACTCATCAGACCACCCCTGGAGAGCTCCCTGTCTCCACGAAAGCCTAGAATTGTGAATAGCCAGCCAGGGAATCCCCAGCACCACCGGAAACGCAGGTGAATCGATAAGGACCAGACTAATCCGCTTCTTATGATTCCCTCACGTAATCATCTCCAGAGGAATCGTGGCCTCCCTGACCAGCCCTGACCCTAACGGTCGACTATCTAAGGAGTGCACGGGGAAGGGGGGGGGGGGTCTACCTTAACTAACGGAATCCTCAACCTCTGGGCGAGTCCGCAATCTATAAAATTCCCCGCTGCGCCTGAATCAACTAGCGCCTTATGCTGGAGAGAGGGGAAAACTTCAGGAAACAAATTAACAAAAACATGTGACCAACAGGAAGCTCTGGGAGAGTGTGGTGCTGACTCACCTGGGGTGACTGAGGACTGTTCTGCCTGCCCTCTTGACTCCCAGATGGACTCCTCCAGCACCGACCGGAAGTGTGCCCTCTCCGGCCACAATGGGTACAGGAGGAGCCTCCTCCTCCGGTCTCCCTAGATGCACCCCTCCTAGCTCCATCGTGGGAGTGGGTGGACCAGGAGGTGGAACTGACAGGACCCTTTCAGAACGTCCGCGAGCAGCCAGCAGATGGTCTAACCGGATTGACATGTCGATCAGCTCATCATAGCTGAGCGTAGTGTCCCGACAAGCCAGCTCCCTGCCGACGGGCCAAGGTCCGGAATTCCGGCGCGAAGTCCTGCGCGCTCCTTGTCCCCTGCCGGAGATGGAACAACCTCTCACCCGCTGCTCGGCCCTCCGGAGGATGATCGAACACGGCCCCGAAACGGCGGGTGAACTTCAGGTAGTGACCCCTCGCTGAGTCGGGCCCGTTCCAGACGGCATTGGCCCACTCCAGGGCTCTACCCGTCAGGCAGGAGATGAGGACACTCACGCTCTCCTCGTCCGAGGGAGCCGGCCGAACGGTAGCCAGGTAGAGCACTAGTTGTAACAGGAATCCCTGGCACCCCGCCGCCACTCCATCGTACTCCCTCAGAGGCGTGATGCGCAGAGCGCTGGCACCGGATCCCGCTGAAGGGGATGGTAGAGTTGCTGGTGGGAGGATAGGTGGGGTAGTAGGGAGACCACTCCTCTCCCAACGGTCCATCCTCTCCATAATTTGATCCATCGCTGATCCGATGCGATGGAGGATGGACGTATGATGAAGGACTCTCTCCTCCATCGTGGGGAGAGGGGTGGTCGCTGCTCCTGCTGACTCCATATGGTGGTACGGGCTTCTGTAACGTCGGGAGAGTGATGGGTGTGGAGTCCGACGCAGAGAGCAGAAGGTAGACGGGAAAAAACGCTTTAATGTCCTCAATCACAATAACAGGTACAAACATGGGGGAAGCCCAAACCACAGGCGCAACAAACCCAAAAACCACTGTTACAAAAATACCGGACAGCGAAAACCCAAAAGTCAACAAACACCACTAACGTAAAATAACCACAAGCCCGCACAAACACCAACGGGCTAAACAAACTTAAATAACACCCATCCCAAAACTCCAACAAGGAACAGGTGAAAACAATTAGACAACAACAAACGAAAAGGAAAACGGGATCGGTGGCAGCTAGTAGACCGGCGACGACGACCGCCGAGGGCCACCCGAACAGGAAGGGAAGCCACCTTCGGTGGTATTCGTGACAAGCTGAAAACTGTTGTCCTGTTTTAGAAGCAATAAACTGGCCTTCTTTAGACTAGTTGAGTATCTGGAGCATCAGCATTTGTGGGTTCGATTACAGGCTCAAAATGGCCAGAAACAAATAACTTTCTTCTGAAACTCATCAGTCTATTCTTGTTCTGAGAAGGAAAGTTGTTCCATGCGAGAAATTGTCAAGAAACTGAAGATCTCATACAACGCTGTGTACTAGGAGCAACTCAGGAGCCTTCACAGAACAGTGCAAACTGGCTCTAGAAAAATGTATTTAATTTGGTCATGTTTTCTTCTGGGTGTTCTAAGTTACCACGGCTGCGTTTCTGACATTGAGAAATAGCTTCTAATTGCCCTTTAAGATCATATAAATCAATGGTATTCCCAGGCTCCTGAGTTGCGGAGCAGTCCAATTGGCCCAGGTTTGGCCGAGGTAGGCCATAGTTGTGAATAAGAATTTGTTCTTAACTGACTTACCTAGTTAAATAGAATTTGTTCTTAACTGACTTACCTAGTTAAATAGAATTTGTTCTTAACTGACTTACCTAGTTAAATAAAGGTGAAATATATATTTGTTTAAATAAGCAGTTTTCCTGTTGTTATATGTCATTCACTGACAGTCACTCAGCTACCCAATGTCAGTTAAAACATTTTAGATTGGTAAATTAGTTCAGTTAGTCTAGCCAGCAACGTAAACTGGCCAAATTACCGACCAGGCACACAGAGCACGTGCCCAGGGGCCCTGACCTCCAGGGGGCCCCCATTGATTTGGTTAGTCACTCTCACTCAGATATCGTATTAACATGGCATAAGTCTTAAGTCATGGCAAAATGTATAGAATAGCAGGCAATTAGCTGTAAAACTGCAACAAAAAGTTATGTACAGCAAACATATTTGTTCACCTTTTGTTATTAAAATAAATGTTAAAAATTCTCTATGTATTAAATGATAGTTTTTAATCTCGGTGCTGAGTTAATGTGACTTGACTATGTGTAGTGGCTAATTGTATAGCTAATGTTTTTAGTTATACAATTACTGTATATGTGTTTGTATATCGATTGATGTGAGTGAAGCCACAGCAACCAATGTCATAATGGCTGGATACATTTTTGCTTGTTTTTGCTGTTCTCCAAATAGCATTTTACCTTTTACATTGTATAAAAATGCAGTAAATTAACTTAAACTTTCTTAACATGGATATATGAGCAGTTTTGATGAGCAGAAACAATGGATTTACTTGTATTTTGCCCTAAGAGTTGTGCAAGGTTGGTAGAATCTTATTCAAAGTTATCCACAGCTGTAATGGCTGCCAAAGGTGCTTCCACCAAGTATTAACTGGGGTGTGAAGACATATGCAATCGATAAATCCTAATTTTATACTGAACTAAAATATAAACGCGAAATGCCACAATTTCAAAGATTTTACTGAGTTACAGTTCATAGAAGGTTATCGGTCAATTTAAATGAATGAATTAGGCCCTGGTCTATGGATTTTACATGACTGGGCAGTGGTGTAGCCATGGATGGGCTTGGGAGGTCATAGGCCCACCCACTTTTTAATTTTTTTATTTTAAATGTAACCTTTGTTTAACTAGGCAAGTCAGTTAAGAACTAATTCTTATTTACAATGACGGCCTACCCCGGCCAAACCCTAACCCGGACGACGCTGGGCCAATTGTGTCCCACCCTATGGTACTCCCAATCACGGCTGGGTGTCATACAGCCTGGAATCGAACCAGGGGCTATAGTGACGCCTCTAGTGCTGAGATGGCAGGGCCACTTGGGAGCCAGGCCCACCCACTGGGGAGCCAGGCCCATCCAAACAGAATGAGTTTTTCCCCAAAAAAGGGCTTTATTACAGACAGAAATACTCCTGAGCACCACCCCTCCTCAGACGATCCAGCAGGTGAAGAAGCCGGATGTGGAGTTCCTGGGATGGCGTGTTTACACGTGGTCTGCGGGGTTGTAAGGCCAGTTGGATGTACTGCCAAATTGATGTAAACAAATTTGTGCACAAATTTGTAAGAAATAAGCTTTTTGTGCGTATTTAAAATTCCTGGGATCTTTAATTTCAGCTCATGAAACATTGGACCAACACATTACATGTTGTGTTTATATTTTTGTTCAGTATACACAACCGTTCAAAAGTTTGGGGTCACTTAGAAATGTCCTTGTTTTTGAAAGAAAAGCATGTTTTTTGCCCATTAAAATAACATCAAATTGATCAGAAATACAGTGTAGACATTGCTAATGTTGTAAATGGCTATTGTAGCAGGAAATGGCAGATTTTTTAATGGAATATCTACTTAGGCGTACAGAGGACCATTATCAGCAACCATCACTCCTGTGTTCCAATGGCACGTTGTGTTAGCTAATCCAAGTTTATAATTTTAAAAGGCTAATTTATCATTAGAAACCCCTTTTGCAATTATGTTAGAACATCTGAAAATTGTTGTTCTGATTAAAGAAGCAATACAACTGCCCTTTTTTAGAATAGTTGAGTATCTGGAGCATCAGCATTTGTGGGTTCGATTACATGCTCAAAATGGCCTGCAAGGCTGTAATTGCTGCAAATGGAGGATTCTTTGACGAAAGCAAAGTTTGAAGGACACAATTATTATTTAAATAAAAAAATATTATTTATAACCTTGTCAACGTCTTGACTATATTTTGTATTCATTTTGCAACTAATTTCATGTATGTTTTCATTGAAATCAAGGACATTTCTAAGTGACCCCAAACTTCTGAACGGTAGTTGTATATAATTTAGAAAATGTTCTGGCGGCTCGGTGCCTGCCCGCTACCTCTCTCTCTCCGGTAAACACGGGAAGTTGGCGCAGGTCTCCTACCTGGCTTCGGCCACACTCCCCGTGTGCCCCCACCAATACATTTTTGGGGCTGCCTCGGGCCACACTCCCGTGTGCCCCATACCAGTGCCTCTTTGCATTTTCCAGCTCTGCTTTGGGGCGACTGCCTCTGGCTGTGCCAGGGTCCGCATGCCGTCCAGAATCTCCTCCCATGTCCAGGAGTCCTGCGTTCTTTGCCGCTGCTGCTGCTACCCTTTACCACGCTGCTTGGTCCTTTGTTGGCGAGTGTTTCTGTAACGGCATTCATCCTCCTCTTCTGAGGAGGAGTAGCGAGAAGGATCGGAGGACCAATGCGCAGCGTGGTAAGTGTCCATAATGTTTATTTAAATACATAAACTGAACACTACAAAACAATAAACGTGAAACAAACTAAACAGTACCGCGTGGCAACAAACACTTACACGGAAACAAACACCCACAACTCAAAAGTGAAACCCAGGCTACCTAAGTATGATTCTCAATCAGAGACAACTAACAACACCTGCCTCTGATTGAGAACCATACTAGGCTGAACTCAAAACCCCAACATAGAAAAACACACATAGACTGCACACCCCAACTCACGCCCTGACCATACTAAATAAAGACAAAACAAAGGAAATAAAGGTCAGAACGTGACAGTGTGTAGACTGTACCATTAGTCAACTAGCTTTCCATATTAACAACTTGTGTCATGACTGTATAAGGTCAGTTGCCAAAGTACCACAGAATGTACAGACTACATTTCCTTTAACAATATATTTCTTGGTAGGACTATAAAAATCAGCCCAGTGGACCACTGCACCCTCACCAGAGGACACTGCTCAGTCAACACACCAAGCAGCAGCATCATTATTCAAGCAGTGCGATGCTGGGGCCAGGGCCTGAATAGTGATGAGTTCTCCTCTCACAGACACACAGCACACCTAAGAAGAGCGGGTTCGATAGGATTGGATCACAGCCTAAACTAAGGTCTCTACAAGGTCACCTCCCATCTGCGTTGAACTGAAATGACTGCCAGTCACTTTAAATGTTACAATAGACAGGAGGTTATGAACATTTGAGGACACTTAATTCAATTTAAAAGTATGGCTGTAAGGATATGCTCTGGTGGCCCAGCCTTTAATTAAAACGTTTTCTAATTGTGTGTGTGTGTGTGTGTGTGTGTGTGTGTGTGTACTGGTTTTCCTACCTTATGTCCGAACAATTCACCCAAATATTCTGACAAGGTAGGAAAATAATAACTTTTTAGAAATGTCAGTACTTCTTTCATGTCCTCAATTTTTTCAAATTCTATTTTAAGCTTAAAGGTTAGGTTTAAGGTTTTGGGGTTAAGGTTAGGGTTAATGTTAAAGTTTACAGTTAGGTTTAGGATTTGGGGGTTAAGGTTAGGGTTAAGGTTAGGTTAAGGGTTAGGTTTAGGGGTTAGAGAAAATAGGATATTTAATGGTATTTTATTTTACTCCCAACAAGTCAAGTACACGCCAATTCACACTTGCAATTTCAATCTGTTGTGACATTCTCTGTACTGGTTTCCTAAAGCTTTATTCAAAGTAATAAATTAGGACAAAGAAACATTGCACCAAATTCAGCAGAAAAGTTGCGCTTCTGTTCATTTTGTCTATTTGATCTCTTGTCAAGGATGGAGGAGGATGGGAAACTGACAATAAATAAATAAACAAAAAGCATGTGTTGTTCTCTTCCCTTTTATCCCACAGAGTCTTGGAGCAGGCAGGCAGATCGCTATAGACCTGCACTAGATAAAACGAGAGCGGAGCAGGATGCGAAAATGAAATAGCAAAAATCGTAACCTTTGATGGGGAACACTGTGCTTTTTAATCTTTCAACAATGTCGGGAGAAGGGGCAGGGCAATGAAGTGCAGGCTTCCTCTGAGAGGAGAGCAGAGATGCTAACACTAGATCAGTACTGAAAACAGCAGTCACTATTGTTAATATTCTGCAGTATGTGCCTGACATAAGCCCATGGGGCAGGTGTCATCGTGATGATGGAAGGATATGATATTAATGATGCGTAGTGTAGATGTAGATACTCCGTTTTCTACTATGAGCACTAGCAGCACGTTGTCCTCAGAGAGGTAAAAACATAGTTCAGCTACGGGCAAAGATACTGAGTTATAATACATTCGTGTGAAATTAGATGATCTGCTGTCACAAGTGAACCAGCAGCTCTGTCTGTCTCCATCTCTCCTTGTGATCTGATACCATGTTTGATAAAGGAAGGCCCCATGAAAACCACTCAGACATTTTAAGAGTTGTTATGTGTCATGCCTTTCTCTTATCAAACATTTGTCCTGGAATGGTTTGTCGAGAAAACACAGTGTAAGCTTTTTTTAAAATCTAGGCATGTCAGTTAAGAACAAATTCTTATTTACAATGACGGCCTACCCCGGCCAATGCTGGGACAATTGTGCACCGCCCTATGGAATTCCCAATCACGGCCGGATGTGATACAGCCTGGATTCAAACCAGGGACTGTAGTGACACCACTGCTGTGCCACTCAGGAGCCCAGTGTTTGATTGCAGTTGAATAACAGAGCTTGCTCACCAGTACAAATTGATTTCACTTCCCTGCCTCACTAACAGTAAGGCATCCAGTCAAACTTTGGATTTTTTTCTGCTTCCTCTGTGGAACCAAGAAGCTCAAACTGTGGTTCAATGTCATTGGCTAGACTTCATTGCCATGTGTCTTTACACAGAGAAACAGGAAAGGGAATTGTCCACTACGCTCATACATAATTTCTCTTGCACAACCTTGACTTATCCTGGCTGTTTCCCATAATTATGAGCACATGCACCAATTGAATCAACAAGTATAATGCCCCACTTTACAATGGCTATATTCTATGTTGGATATTAACTTGAGCTCTGCTAAATGCTAATGCAATTACTGGTGATTTTCTCTTGGTAGACGTCCAGAGCTGATAAAAGTGCTCTGCTTCTGACGTCTGCCCAGGCCGGATGGCCATGTTATTTCTCTGTGAGGGGCATTGTCATGGTAGCCATCATTCATGGTAGCCGTGTGAGTGGAGTGTGCAGCAGGGGATGAGATTATGAAAGAGGGGACAGAGGGAAGAGGAGGAGGGCCAATTTAGAGGGAGACTTATTTTACAGTACCTCACCTTGCTACAGTCACACAGCATACTGCAACACACCAGTCCTTTGTTTGGGGACAACACAGTTGTAGGCCATCACTGTCAGGACAGATCAGCAGTCACATCCCAGCCAGACGATTAATATTTCAGGGCTAGCCGTCTCCCCCATGTTCCCAGTGCACCTCTACTGTTGCCACTGACCCGTTGGCAACCCCCTCTGGCCAAATAATCCCACTAGAATAAACAGTGGAAGGGACTACAGAGTCGCCTGTGTTTCAGATATGATGAAAAGTCGTAAATTAGGAGGATATTTTTTGCCATGGAGGAAACTGTGTCTTATTTGTTACTTTTCATTTCATATGACATTTTGGGGAGCTTGGAGGTTTTTCATGCAGCAAATATGATTGTCTACTTTGTTGTTTTAAAGAGCCAACAGAGATTCACTTGAATCATGTTGTCAATATTTTACAACCTGGAAATATGGAGCTTACTTAAAGTCTCAGGCTGTTCCAACTTCCTCAACAGAGGCCTTTGTGATTATAATAACCGAAAAGATTAAAGAGAACGACACTCAACAGAGCCAAATACTGTACATGCAGTTAAGGACTATGATGAGTATTCATTTTAAAAGAATAAGGGTGAGTTCACGCTTCATGAAAATGTTCAATTTGAATGCCCCCTGATGCACATAATTAGGACAGTTTTTTTCCCTCCACTATTTCTAACACGTGATTTTTAATGTGAACACATTGTACAAAAGTATTATAGGAAAATAAGCCTTTAGAGAGCAAGAGAGTATTGGACACATTAACATCATAACTGTTTAGGTTTTCACGAATGCGTCGATAAGCCTCATCATTCAACCAAACAACCTTTAAACATTGGTGAGAAGTAATCAATATGTTTATTTATTCATTGGAACAGTAGATATAAAAGGAACTACTGCTGAAAGGAAAACGGATCTGGTACTCTCAGTAAAGGGGTAGATGGAGGCAGGCAGGTAGGTAGGGCTAGAGTATAGTAACAGTATAGTATGAGTATGGTTGACTTGACAGCCTCTGGTGCATGGTCAACCTCTGCTCTCTATATCTCTTCCACGTGAGCTATGTTCCTGTTCATCTCTGAGACCTGCATCAGCTCAGCCAAGGTCACACCTTATTATAAATATGTTTTTGCACCATATATTGCCAGGGCAAGAGTTCATATCAAGTTTCAACCTTGAGATCATATCTAATGGTGTCTTCCATGTTACTGATATCTGATGTTGCAGCCAGGACACCGGCAATATGTTGCAGTGCATTGAAAATACGATTTCTGCTGGTGAAAACAAACTGAAACAAACTTCAATTGAAATTGTCATAAAATGGCCAGATGGTAAATATTTCATATAAATTGAAGATTCCGCTCTCTTGACCTTAGAAACACCATTGAAGTGTTGCAGTCACATTGGGGGGGAAAAAACAAACACGATGCAAGTATGGGGGAAGAAGTTGAAAAGTGCTTTTTTTTCATGTTCTCCATGTAATGCACCTGTACCATCTGTTTCTTGTGTAAACATGAAATCAGTGCAAATGTTTTTCATTGTCATTGCAGAGATCACATTCATATGACCTCAGAAAGCCTTCCTTGGTGGATAGCCTACTATTGGACCAATTCATCTCCCAATGCAAAGGATACAGTTTATAAGTACTACCTGATGTTTGGGTCTCATTTGAGTCCTCTTTACTAGTTAGTTTACTGGGTTTGGGTAAAAAAAAACATCCAGATCAGATTTTTTAAAACACTGGGTTTGGTTAAATTGACCCAGAACGTTCCACTAATGCAAAGAAGGTAATACACAATCTTGTTTAGAAAACCAACAGCTGTCCTCAGGCACAGGGAAAGTTGTAATTTTCCTAAGGGATCAGTGAACTTCTTGTTATCTCCTAATCTTCAATTACTCAATATCCAGAACCATTTGGGCCACAATCAATTGATCCAGTGGAGCAGAGTCAGAGTTAAGCAGAAACAGATGATACTATGGCCCTCCAGGGCACATGCTGGTAACCCCAGTCTGGGGAAATTGAAGGAGGAGGAAGTAGGGGGACACTGGGGAACATTAAATCCCCACGCTCTCCAAAAACACACAAACCAATAACTGAAATATATATGAGAGAGGAGAAACACAGACACCCCACTGTTCTCCAGCTACCAGACTCCTGTTCACTCTCTCATTCGTTAATATGTCTGTATGCTGTGTGAATACGTTTACTTTTAGAAGGGTTGGTGATTATAAATGTGACCATTTCACTTCAAACATGAACCAAAATATAACTGTGGAAGCCGTTCAGAGTCTCTGATAGCAATATTAAAGTAATCTCTCCCTGTGTTTTGTCCTAATAGCTATGAAAATATGAAAGGGCAGATAATGAAAATTCTAATGGGTCATATTCTATTGTGATGAAAAAATATCCTAATGAAATGTAGGAGTTTTGTGGAAATGTAATCCTGCATAACAAATAATGGTAATATGAATTATTGTGTCTGGCATGCTGGGATAATATTATCCCAGCCACACAGAGACACACGTTGTTCTAGCTCAGGGATGGGCAACTGGCGGCATGCCTTTTGTAGGCTTGCGGATCAATTCCCCCCCAAGTTGAGACCCCAAACTCAGTCGGGGTCTCAACATACTGAATCGTAGAATACGGCGCAATTTCGAAATTTGGTTTTGCATGAGCAGTTTTTTTCTTGTTATGTCAGTCACTGACAGTCACTCAATTACCCATGTAAGCTAATATTTTTTAGATTGGGAAATTTATCTCACCAGCTATCCAAACTTGTAGTAAACATGGACGAATACCGACCAGGTATGCAGGGCACATGCCCAGGGCCCTGACCAACAGGGGGCCCACTTTGATTTTGTTAGTGACTCTCACTCAGACATCATATTAACATGGCGTAAGTCATGGCAAAATAGGTAGAATAGCAGGAAATGTGTTGTAAAACTGCAAAAATGTCTCTCTGCCCCATGAGAAAATGAGTAAAATTGCATTTAAATGTGTTCTAAAACTGCAACATTCTCTCTACACCCCATGGCAAAATGTGTAAAATTGCAGGAAACTCACTTTTTCACATTTTTCTCTACACCGTAAAGACGGAGGCCAATAAAATGTTTGCCCTCTATGTGGATGAGCCCCCAACCAAATCTCGATTAGGGCCCCCAAAAGGCTAGGGGCTGACCCTGGCTAATGGTATAATGCATTTAGTTAAAGAGATTCTCTGGTACTTTTATATACTTTTTGGCCAGGAGTGCGAAGTTGCACTCAAGAGTGGTCTCTGAAATTCCGTCAGATATGTGCACCACGTTATAGCTCTCTGTCTCTCGCTTTGCTGTGTGTGCATCCTGCTAGCTGTACCTCAAATGTTGAGGGGCTGAAGCTCATTGGCTTGGACTCAAATTGCTAGGGGGCTGGCCCACATGGGGGAAAATTTAGGGATATTGGAGCCGCACAACTTCCAGAAAACAGTCGCTTTCAAACTAGGGATTTTGTGGCTAATTGAGGTAAGACAGTAATTCTACTTATAGATTATGCATGTATGAACTACACATTTACACATCGAGCCAAAAGCGGGAGGTTTACTAGTCGTCAAAGTTCCGGAACATGTCTTTAAGAGAGTTAAGTAGTTTAACTGCACTAATGGATTAATTGCACAAATCAGTTGACTGCATGTGTGGGTATGGATGTAGGTATGCAGGCCCCTCATGATGAGTTCAGATGTTTTGTGGACCCCACCCACATCAAAGTTACCTATCCCTGTATTAGAACTCCACATGTCAGGAAATCATGAATAACCTTTTTATTTTCCTATGGACATTTCTCAAAATATTTCTTTCACAGTGATAGCCTACATATGTACATTTACTTTATAATAATATATTATTATTATTATTTACTTTAAACTCCACACTTGTATTTATAAATGTATCCACATTCACTTCTCTTTCATCGGCTTCATATAGCTGATTTATTCTCTGTTCAATTTTTTTTTAAATAAACTTGTAGTTATAATTTGTGTAAAAGGATCGATCATCTGAACAAGTCTTCCATATGGGTGCCAAGCAGATTTGAAAGACGTTGCAGAGGTTCAGCCACATACAGTGGGTGAGGCTCCAGCAAATTGGCCTCTCTATGTGGGTAAAGATTGCCCCCTTGAGGTGTAGGTAACAGCTACCCACTGCAGTTACAGTGCTTCCCTCAGAAATACAAAGCCACTCATGTAGCTGTAGTAATTACTTGAGTTTTAATCTCAGCAAACTAGAATCCAAATTTAAAAAACTTGATTTGATTCTGGAGGAAAAGTTAAGAGATATGAAACGTTAGGCTAAATTGATGTTATTGGGACTTACTTGGGACTTACAGATTACTTGAGTTAGTAATAGGCCTACCTGTAATGGCGATTCCCGCCGTTGGCGCAGGCTGAAAACAATTGGCTTTCCAGGCGTAGATCTTTGGTTGGGTGATTTTAATTTATTGCAGGTATAACATCTAAATGACATATAGCTCATTTGCATATAAAAGCATAACATAATACATAAATTGAGAAGTAAGAATTGCCTGCCCTCTCCTCTCACCTGTGCTAACACTTACTGGTCCCCTGTGTAACATGTGACCACTGACCAGTATAACCATAGAATTAGGAATTAGAATACTATAATGGACATTAACCTATAGAGAGGGGTGCTTGCAACACCACAGGTTGTGGTCAGCCAGTTTAGAGGAATGCGTTTTTCAAAATAACTACCAAATTATGCCGACATTTCATTCAAACAATGCAGTCAAACCACCACCATACACTGGCTGAAATCAGTTGATGTTAGGACTTAGACAAGTTGTAAATGCATACTATTGTAGCATATAACACTGACAGATTTCCAAGAAAACAAAAATGTAGACATTTATGGTCTGTTTACATTTAAATAATTGTGTAAAACTGTATTTATAATTATATATTTTTTTTACCTTGTCACCTCAGGGATTCAATCTAGCAACCTTCCAGTTACTGGCCCAACACTCTAACCACTAGGCTACCTGCCTATTGCACAATTTCTGATATACCATTTGCTTTACTTTTTTTCCATGCATAAGTAAAATCACCTATGCCTCTACTGCCATTCATTGCACTTAGACTGGTTTGGATCTCTCCCTGACCACTTTGGCTTCCAAATTTTCAGACCATTCTGGAACTTTTAGGTTTCATGACATAGCCCCTCTAGTAATTTAATAGGATCTCTACGCCTATAACCTCTTTGCTCGTACTGAACAAAACATCTATAGACAAATACAACACAAATACAGCACATAAGCAGGCCTACAATCAAAATAGATTATTTGGATAAGACACAGGTAATTATTTCAATATGAAATGTATCAGACAGGGAAAAATCCTTGACAAAGTATTTTTGACATTTGTTGTTCACATTGTGCAGGTGTGGAACTCATCCAGTAGGCTACAGGTGTGATGTCACCTTCAGGAATGTTATTGCTCAACATCTTGAAAACATGTCTCTTGTTGACTTAACAAATATTTAATTGGAGCTGCGAGGCACCTGTGTCCATCTGAAGGGTAATAATCACAACAGATGTTTCTGTGATTGTACCAGGCGTTGTGAAATCTGGCACATAGTGAAGTTAGTTAAGTGTAGTTTATAACGCAGTTTCCTGGAGGAGCGCTTAAGCTTCAGATGACATATCTAAAGGCTCCTATGCTGGCGCCTATGCAAACCCGACTAAGCAAACCGAGCGAGTGTGCTCGCATATTCCTTAAAAGACCTTTGCATGAAAAATGAGAAGAAAAAAAAACAGCAAAAGTACTGTTTGTCCATTTTGAGATGCTGTAGCCAGTAATAGTCTGAATTCATCTAAAACAACTCAGGAAATCTGCTATTGATTTTGATGTTTTTCTGAGGAGATCTTAGTTGCGCAATTTCACATCTAACTAAAATCTTTGGTGCAGTATTACTCGAGTGAAAACGCGTGCATGAAAACAAGTTGTCTCTCATTGAATGACAACAAACACTTTTTGAGTCCCTACTGTTGACCAATCACCTACGAAGGAGCATAGACTTCTGCTACAGACTTCGGCTTGCCTGAGAAAAAATGTTGTGTGCCCTAACAGCCAACAAACAAAACTTGCAGAAGACCAAAACCAACAAAAACGTCATAATATATGCACAAACTGTTACGAACTGTTTTGGCTGGGAAGCATTGCGGACGCCTTAATCCACAGCAGGAACATCCATATATTGGCTTGTCTTCCGTATTGGACCGTAATCAGAGCAGGGACTCCTTATATGGGCAAAGCCTTTCCATATTGGAATGCGGCCTGGAGCTGGAACTCCATACATGGACACTGACATTCATATTGTAACGCAGAACTGAACAGGACCTCCATAAATGGTCCCAGACACCAATGTTGGACTGTAGCTTATTAGGAAGGAACACCATATATGGACATAGAACTTACATCCGGTTGGTGAGCATATGTATGGTCCATGAAATGGTGGAGCGTGTTATATTGGAAGCATGTTGAAGAGTGAAAGATTGTGTTGGGTCATTGAGGTTTGGAAGGGATTTGGGGGAGGGTCTGTTAGAAGGGCTCTTTTTTTTTCTTAGAAGTATTGGAGGATTTAGAAATGTGGAACTGATGTTGTAAAATGTGGTGGACCACATCCTAGCACAGTAGGTGGCGGCATGCACCTTTAACATTTGTTTGTGCAAACAGTCTACTGCCTTTTGCCATCCTGCAACTGGCCCACATGGCATTACTCACCCCAGGACGGAAATTTTCGGACCACCAAACAACTATTGATTTAGAACCAGAGTTACCGCAAGTCAAAGAGAACAGGAGCTGCCTTCACTATTCCAGCACCATTTCAACCTCACAAAATCAGCTATGCTTACTCTAATACAGTGACAACTAAAAGGCACCAAAAACGATTTAGTCCAATCAATGTATGTTAAATATGTGGCTGTCCATGTTTCTGCTGTGTGTGGGTGTTGACTCACCCTACTTGTAGAGAAATACCAATGCCATCTTACTCTCATGTTGAGGAAACAGTATCACTGTCATCCAATACACTTATTTGTTGTTGTCTTTGGCTACCTGGCTAACATGCTTGCTCGCTAGCCTAACTTCCTTTCGTGGGTAACATTAGCTAGTTAACATTAGCCTTCTACATCTAGCTACATACTGACCTTCCATCCTCTCAGGCCAGGAACACAATGTAAGAATGAATGGTTGGATCAGAATTGCAGTTATAATAATTGGCCAGTATGGAGAATTAAGATCTTTTTTGATCAAGGTAGGCTAAATGCTCTCTGGCTTCCCTTGAATTCAATGCTACAGGGGGCAACAATCTATGGCGCCAGATAGCTGCCAAAAGGTTGAACGTACGTATCGTTAGGATCATAAGAAAAGCCATGAGTGAAACATGAAACGTTACATTTTATCTGTGAACATACAAACACCATGTTATGATTATGGAATTTTTGGGGGGCAATTCAGGCATACAATAATTAATTTCAGAGTTCTGGCAGCTTCATCTAACCAACTTTTTTTTTCTTTACACCAAACGGCCTGTGAGGAGTGCTACGCAAAAAAGCATAACACAGTATAAAGACGACTGAAGTCAGGGAAACCGGAAAAGGTATCCTGCATGTTTTCAAGTCTCCAATACTCCTCACTTGTGTTCATTTCACATTTATTTAACCAAGATCAATTAAGGACTATACCAGCCAAAGATGGGCCAATTGTGCACTGCCCTATGGGACCCCCAATCACAGCCAGTTGTGATACAGCCTGGATTCAAACCAGGGTGTCTGTAGTGACACCTCTAACACAGAGATGCAGTGCCTTAGACCGCTGCGCCACTCGGGAGCTAATGTAATGGATCTCTACAGCATGGGCATACAGTGCATTCAGACCATTTCCCTTTTTCCACATTTTGTTACGTTAGCAGGGTAACGGAGTGGCAGGGTAGCCTAGTGGTTAGAGTGTTGGACTAGTAACCAGAAGGTTGCAAGTTCAAACCCCAAAGCTGACAAGGTAAAAATCTGTCGTACAGGCCCACTGTTCCTAGGCCATCATTGAAAATAAAAATTTGTTCTTAACGGACTTGCCTAGGTAAAAAAAGAGCCTTATTCTAAAAGTTTCCCCCTCATCTATCTACACAAAATACCCCATAATGGCAAAGCGAAAACAGGTTTTTAGAAAGGTTTGCAAAAATAAAAAACAGAAATCCCTTTATTTACATACTAAGTATTCAGACCCTTTGCTATGAGACTCGAATTTGAGCTCAGGTGCATCCTGTTCCCATTGATCATCCTTGAGATGTTTCTATAACTTGATTGGAGTCCACCTGTGGTAAATTAAATTGATTGGACATGGTTTGGAAAGGCACACACCTGTCAATCAATACAAGTCCCACAATTGACAATGCATGTCAGAGCAAAAACGGTACTGGTGTGCCAAGTCTAGGTCCAAGAGGCTTCTAAACAGCTTCTACCTCCAAGCCATGAGACTCCTGAACGTCTAATCAAATGGCTACCCAGACTTCCGGAGGCATGCAGCCATAGAGTCATTATACCCTAATGTAGGCCTATTTGCCTACTAGCCAAATAAAGTGCAGGGCATGCATGATGTGTGCAACTCATCATTCCAACATATTTGAACATTTAATTCATCCTTCATTCAGTTCAGTCAGTCAGTATGTCATCCATTCTGTCATTTGTTGCAATAGGAACTAAATCAAAGAGAATAGAACAGTCTTATCCATTTGTTTACTGAAATCCATGTGTGTATCTAAAATTATCTAAATTCTCCAAAGTTCTTTAGCCTATCACTTTAATAATTCAATGTTTAATTTAGGCCTATCCAAATATAAAAATAGGCCTTCAACTTATAGGCATTGCAATTTAGTCTATCATTTTGGGTACTGGTGTCTTGCAGAATACTATTTGTGTTTTATAACTGTTTTTATTATAGGCCTCCCCTTAAAAAGAGACCCTAGCTCATAGGCCTCTAAATAAACGTTAAACAAAATAGCGGAAGAAGCACATGCAGTGACTGATAGGGAAAACAGTACTGGCAACAAGAATAGGTTATAGATAGTCTTGACCATTTGGGACCCCTTGGCTATTTTGCTCGGGACAGGTTATAGCCACGACCGGGAGACCCATGAGGTGGTGCAGAATTGTCCCAGCGTCGTCCGGGCTAGGGGCGAGTTTGGCCAGCTAGGATGTCCTTGTCCCATCGTGCTGCAGCGACTCCTTGCGGCAGCCGGGTGCATGCACACTGAATTCAGTCTCCAGCTGTACTGTGTTTCCTCCGACACATTGGTGGTGTCAAGAAGCAGTGGGGTCATGTTTCGAAGGACGCATGGCTCTCGACCTTCGCCTCTTTACGGGAGTTGCAGCGATGGGACAAGACTGTAACGACCAATTGGATATCATAAAAAAAGGGGTAAAAAGTACCCCCCCAAAATATAAAAAAATAATCATTTTGTTTTGTCTCATTATGGATATAGCCTCTGCGTGATGGGGTTGTGCAACGCAAATGGCTATAACAAGCCTACATACAGACTGGAATTCACAAATACACAGTCAAAATGCCTAACATAAGGCCGTCCTCCCAAATACTGGAAAAGTGAGATTCGTTAGGTTACATGATCACCACAGTAGCCCCACGCGGCCATAAAAATGTATTATGTAATGATATGGCCATTAAATAACACACAACAGCATGGCATATTTAGAAAGTAGAATAGGCCTAGCATAAATCATATTTACTTTCTGTATTGCAGTTCAGGTGGTTATTCTAGACGAGGCTCTTCTGTGTCTTTATAGTATCATTCTCACAAAAGTAATTTGCTGAAGGCCCATGCCTATACTACGCCATCAACTGGTATAATGTCATTATTGAATTTCCGTTCTAAAACAAGCTCTAGACCTTTATTTTGGAAATGAAACTGGAATCTGCAAAACAACTCTAATGTCTGGGCTAGAGTTGCTTGATTGACTAGTTAAGTTCGACTAGCTACTTTCGGGTTCATGTCCTTTGCATATTCCACATTCCTGGCAAAAGTTTGTATGTATAAAAAACATCTGTCACAGAGTAAAGGGAGACGTAAAGTAAGAATTGAACGTTTCAATGTTTATTCATAGATGTGACATAGGGTTTGTACATTTACAGACCTAATTTAACGGTTACGTTTCATGTTTCACGCATGGCTTTTCTTACAATCCTAACCATTTACGTATGGATTTTTTAAAGATGCTAACGATACGTACATTCAAACGTTTGGCAACTATTTGGCTCCATAACAATGTCATACTCTTTTGGACCAGACAGCATCAGATAGATGGTCTACACTTACAGAGACAGAGTGACGCTATTTCACTCACCCAGTTGCTTTTTCCGGTGAGATTTGTATTTATTATGGATCCCCATTAGTTGCTGCCAAGGCACCAGCTACTCTTCCAGGGGACCGGCAAAATTAAGGCAGTTAATACATTGTCTCTTGCGTATTGAAGGAACATTATGAAACACAGAGAGACGAAAGATACATTATTTCATGTTTTTATCTTGGTACATTTTTGGGGGGTAGCCTGGCTTCCCTTGGCATCCATGAATACACGCCACTGGCTACTACCCTTTCAGATATGTTCCTCAGATGGTGAGAAGCTGAACTCGTGAAACTCCCATTTGTGAGCCATTTTTCTTCATCTGATAATGCAATGTCAGGTTGTGTACTTGGAGATGGAGAGACCTTATCAGTTAGCTAAAACTGTTTCCCCTCTATAATCAAAATGATTATTGGAATAGGCTAAAACAGTCTCATCAATTATGACATGAACACAACTTACATAAATATACATTCACAGACATTATAGACAAATGGCTGTGGATATTCAAAAATATATTACCATCTTCATACAGGCACAACTATTGATATAATTGTTAGCCTACATTGCTTCATTCATATAAGCAAACAACATTCATTGGCTACTGTAGCTAGTTTGGTTTCAGGTTACTGTGATTGGTTAACTTTCGTGGACAATTGGACAACCCTGCCTTTGCTAAGCCATCATGTGTTGCAATTGTGCTGTCAAGAGGGCTTGGTCGGAACACAGCTAGTTCGGCTTAATTTCGCAGCCAGATACAAGGAGAACAGGAGCATACGATCAGTGAGGTCAGTAAATACAATTACAACCTATAGCGACAAACGTATTTTAAAAAGCATGACAATTGTAGTAATTTGAAGACATCGCCACGTTTCGTGACTACTAGCTTGCTTACTACAAACTCTACTGTAATATTAGATGTCTGCCTAAGTGTCTGTTTAGATGCCTATTTCGATAGAAGTTTATCAAGTTACATGACTCAATAGTTATCTCCCAAAGACGCTGTTAATATTATTACAGTACTTGGAAAATTCCTCTTGTGGGGGAAAGTTCAGCTGAACCGTCTTTCAAAACAGCAGCAAATGTTCAAATGGCCACTCAATGCAGACCTCTTGTTATTTTCTTATTGGTAAAATAGTATTTTTCATATTTTTACATGGCATAACTGTACATGATGTGTCTAGATCTGGAATCGTAATGTTGTAGGCTGCTAGGACCATTCACTTCTATGCCTGGGACCTTTATATATATATATATATATATATATATATATACACACAGACACATGTGGTATGGCTGGGGCCCAAGTCTTTCTTCATATAATCAGTCAGTGTTTCACTGCTTGCATACTAACATGCTTGCCATTTAGGCCTGCCCTACTAGCTGTAGGGGTTACAGAGAGTGCTTTTTGATAGTAGATTGAACTCTCACCAGGATGTGGTTGTCCGAAGGTGTAGACCATCAATGCAAAATAATGTCAATTCCCCCCCTCCAACTGTTTGGTATTGTTAGTTGCAAAGCAGTTATTAAAATATATTGCTCTAGTATTATATTTCTCTTTATCTGTTTCTTGTTATCTGATATGAGAGACAGACTTTGCTCCAGTGGTGTCACAGTGTAAGTGAAGATCTCACCGTGGATCATTTCAGTTCTAAATAAGTATGCCTACATTTAGTCTGTATTTCCACCTATGTTTGTCCTGTAGTTTATAGCTTCAGTCGTGACCTTGACCCAGGCACTGAGCTGTATTATCATACCAAGCTAGTCTCCTCTCTCCATTCATGTTACCTTCACTAAGAATGAGAGAAGAGTATGCTTATACACACAGTGACACAAAAATACTAATTGCGGTTTAGATGCTTAATATAGGTATTAATACTGACCAAGTATTATGAATATAAGAAACACAGTTAAATGTGAAATCAGTTCAATGGGAGTCTAGTCAGTTCAATCACATCAGTCAATCAGAGCATGTTTTGGCCTCGGAGTCTGAGGCAGGCAGGAGGCCCATGTTTTTGGCCAGCTCCACCATTCATAAAATGGCAGTAAGCCTCTCCAGTGGTTTTTATAAGCTGCCTGTTGTTAGGAGACTCAGCTGCCCTGTCCTCACCCTCAGCATGGTCTGGTCCAGACTGGGCCTTCCTCTTCCTCAGCTGCATCAGTATGCGTATGTAGAACTCTCTCATATGGGCAAACTCTGCTCTGCGCATCAGGTCCATGTAGTAGCAGACCTGGTTCCACCTCTCCTGATCAGACAGCTGCTGGTAGTACTGCATGCACCTTTCCCAGTACTCCTTCTAGTTGTAGCGCTCGGCTGGGTGACTGAAGACATGTGCCTGCCATGGACGATAAGGGAAGGGGAGAGCAGCAGGAGAGGGGCCTGCTAAGGGGATGAGCCCAGGGGGTGCCCAACTTCCTCCTTCAGCTGCGGCAGAAATGGCCTGGAGTGGGCTCAGTACAGGGCTGTTCTTGGACTGTTGTGGTGGTGAGGCCTGGTCAGGAGCAACAATGCTTTTTTCGTGAATATGCTTGTTAAATCACCCGTTTGTTGAAGCAGGCTGTGATTCAATGATAAATTAACAGGCACCGCATCGATTATATGCAACGCAGGACAAGCTAGATAAACTAGTAATATCATCAACCATGTGTAGTTAACTAGTGATTATGTTAAGATTGATTGTTTTTTATAAGATGCGTTTAATTCTAGCTAGCACCTTACCTTGGCTCCTTGCTGCGCTCGCATAACAGGTAGTCAGCCTGCCATGCAGTCTCCTCGTGGAGTGCAATGTAATCGGCCATGATCGGTGCCCAAAAATGCAGATTACCGATTTGTTATGAAAACTTGAAATCGGCCCTAATTAATCGGCCATTCTGATTTAGTCGGTCGCCCTCTACTCTGTATATAAGTTCCATCTCAATCACATATCAATGACTTCTGACATTCCATAACCCAAAGTAAAGACGAGGCAAAACCACAGCAGATCACCATACAGATGTAGGATCTTAATTTGAGCAAGTTTGCTACAGCAGAAAAATAATGCTGCAGCATCAGGAAGTTTAAATTATGTGGATTATAATTAATGGCAATTTTTTTTGTAGGTGTCGATACATCTTTCATTAGGGAAAATCAGTGTTGTGTTCGAGACTTAAAGTGAGACCAAGTCAAGACCGAGGCCAGAAAAATGCCAATTCAAGACTATGAATGTAATTTGGTCAAATCGCCACTATAATAAGAGTTCAAAATGTCCAGTATTTCTGTGTTCATAATTCAAAAGAACATATGGATTCTTTAGACATTCAGAATGATGGGAAAAAAATGTGTGCTGAAGAGCCACTCTACAAATGATTACTATCCCGAACACAGTGAGGAACAATGAGGGACTTCTACACTTTCAGAGAAAGGTTAAGGATCTATAAAATGTTTTTTTTTCCAAAGATGTTTTGATTTTAATCTCTTCAGTTTTTGTTAGAAAGGAAAGGGTTAACACTGAAGAGAGAAATATTAAATCAGGATTTTTCTTTGATGGTCTCTAGGCAGATAAATCTAGCTAGCTAAGTCAGCCATTGGCTAGGCCATCAGATGCTTGATAGAGGACATCTGCCATTGAACTATATTAGGGGTGTCAACCAATCACATTGACTTCTAATAAGTGGGACCACTTTTACAAAAAAAACCCATGGGAACTTCTGCATTCTCGAAGGCCAACAGGCCACTGTGCAATAGCAAGCAGTAGTTTTCCCACGGTCCAGCTAGCTAGCTTTTGTTGTAGGCTAGTTTGCAGAGGTTGCAGCAGGTTTTATCGAAGTAAATGTTGTTGCTAATTTGTTAGCTTGTCCTTTTTCAAGAATAACTTTCATCAAGAAGTTAAGTTTCAAATGATCATCATCTGGTAAGTGGAACTGTGTTTTTTAAATTTATTATTGCAGCACGCTTCCTGTTAGCCATCTCGTTTGAAAATGGCTTATGTCAAATCAATCAAATCAAATGTTATTTGTCACATCTGCTGAATACAACAGGTGTAGTGTAGACCTTACGTTAAATGTTTACTTACAAGCCCTTAACCAACAATGCAGTTCAAGAAATAGAGTTAAGAAAATATTTACTAAATAAACTAAAGTAACACTAAAATAAAAATAGAGGCCATATACAGGGGGTATCTGTACCGAGTCAATGTGTGGAGGTACAGGTAAGTTGAGGTCATTTGTACATGTAGGTAGGGGTAATGCTTAGATAATAAACAGCGAGTTGCAGCAGTGTAGTGTAGGGGGGTCAATGTAAATAGTCACGGTGGACATTTGATTGTTCAGCAGTCTTATGGCTTGGAGGTAGAAGCTGTTAAGGAGTCTTTTGGACCTAGACTTGGTGCTCCGGTATCGCTTGCCGTGTGGTAGCAGAGAGAACAGTCTGACTTCGGTGACTGGAGTCTTTGACAGTTTTCGGTCCTTCCTCTGACACCGCCTAGTTCTGGATGGCAGGAAGCTTGGCCCCAGTAATGTACTGGGCCGTACGCACTACCCTCTGTAGGTGCCTTACGGTCGGAGGCTGAGCAGTTGCCATATACCAGGCCGTAATGCAACCTGTCAGGGTGCAATTGTAAAACCTTTGGAGGATCTGAGGACCCATGCCAAATCTTTTCAGTCTCCTGAGGGGGTAAAAGGTGTTGTCGTGCCCTCTTCACCACTGTCTTGGTGTGTTTGGACCATGATAGTTTGTTGGTGATGTGGTCACCAAGGAACTTGACACACTCCACTACCACAGCCCCGTCAACGTGAATAGGGGCCTGTTTGGCCCTCCTTTTCCTGTAATCAACAATCATCATCTTTGTCTTGCTCTCATTGAGGGAGAGGTTGTTGTTTTGGCTCCACATTGCCAGGTTTCTAACCTCTTACCTATAGGCTGTGTCATCATTGTCGGTGATCAGGGCTACCACTGTTGTGTGGTCAGCAAACTTAATGATGGTGTTGTAGTCATGCTTGGCCACACACTCGTGGGTGAACAAGGAGTACAGGACGTGACTAAGCATGCACCCTTGAGAGGCCCCAGTGTTGAGGATCAGCGTGGCAGATGGGTTGTTGCCTACCCTTACCACCTGGGGGCGGCCCGTCAAGAAGTTGCGGAGTGAGGTGTTTAGTCCCAGGGTCCTTAGCTTAGTGATGCGCTTCGTGGGCAATATGGTGTTGAATGCTGAGCTGTAGTCAATGAACAGCATTCTCACATAGGTGTTCCTTTTGTCCAGGTGGGAAAGGGCAGTGTGGAGTGCGATTGAGATTACATCATATGTTGATCTGTTGGGGCGGTATGTGAATTGGAGTGGGTCTAGGGTTTACGGGATGATGGTGTTGTGAGCCATGACCAGCCTTTCAAAGCACTTCATGTCTACCAACGTGAGTGCTATGGGGCGATAGTCATTTAAGCAGGTTACCTTTGCTTTCTTGGGCACAGGGACTGTGTGAAAACATTCTTGCATTTAAACTTTAGATCACCGGTTACTTTGTGTGCTAAAAGTGAAATGTGTTTTGCAATGGAAAGTCAGATGTTCATTGCAATTCGTAAATGCTTAGCCTAATGGTTATGTTTTTGTATTCTTATGATTGGGACCTACTGGATTATTTTGTTTGAGTGAATTGACTGCTTATCCTTTAACATCATGCTGCGTGTGACTGCTTTCTTTCCATCGGCCCAATGAAGTGGTGTAGTGGTGCCTTGAGAAGAGGGTCCTGTGTGAAGGAAAGGTACCCTGTGTGACGTACTATGTTTTCCTAAAGATTTTTCAGATTTTCACTCAAAATCTCACATAAAAAATAAAAATAAATAAAAATGTGATGTCCTTGAACCACATCAGGAGACCATTTGAGGTGTGGGAAAAAATAAAAAATAAATGTAGTTGTCCCTTATTTCAATTGAGCTAAACAAATGCCCTCCCCATTGATACAAATCAGCATTTATAGCATTCTATCAGGTAGGCCTGCATTGCTGTCAACGTTTAATTGGGAAGTTTTTTTTTTGAAAGGCTTTAAAAATGTTCATGCAAACAGTGTATGATGATTGAATTGCACATCGTAAATAGCCTACTAACCAAGACTACGGACCAACATTTTTCAATACCTGATTTGCATACCCATTGTTGCCATAGTTATCATTTACTGGTGGATGTAAGTTGAAATGTCTTTTCTACCCTACCGGCTATGGATGTCATTCTGTGAGCTGCTCCATGCGACAACCAGTTGAGAGCTGCACACTCATGCTGCTTGCAGATGATATGCTGCTGAAACTAGGCTATTTGTGATGAGATGTATATACTTCACGTGCTTTGCAATTGTTTAGGCTACTTTGTGCATGATTTCTCTATTGTACTACAGTGGGGACTGTGAAGAGACACAGACACACGCACACATGATAATACACTCAATCTACTGTTAGGTTCTAATTATCAGAGTAAGAACTCGACGGGGACTATGAAAGCTTAGACCAAGTTTATTCTTCCCAAAGGATCGAACCGCTGAATCGACAAAAACGTGTTTACTATAGTGGTGGTATATGTACCCCACTTTGGGTGGAGTCTCCTCCTTCTCGCTAAAGGTAGTTTCCTGCGTAGCAATAAAGATACAAAGTGATACGGGCAATAACCCTTTCCTTCTCCTTTAACGTGACCTGACCTGACCTTCACCACATCACTAATCCATGACTCTCTCCCCTTATCAATGCCTGCCACGTATGATCGTTTTCCCTACACTCAGTACATTCCAAGCTTAATTGCACCCACCATATACCTTCCTCCTACAGATAACCATTCACTTCTGGTGTAAACCCTCTAAACCATAGTACTCAATATTTCAATAGAATACCTGATAATGAACCCTATTTCAAGTTTAGGAGTTAGAACCCAGAATCCATCACTACACACACATGGATGTTGTATTGTAAATATGTGATAGTGGAGTAGTGGCCTGATGGTGTTATGAAATGTAACGTCATATTTTAAATTGTGTATATAACTGCCTTGGTGTTGCTGGAAACCAGGAAGGGGATCCTTAATAAATAATAAGTTGTATACCTCCACTACACTAATTTGATACGCAAACAGTAGGGATTGAGAAGTGAGTATAGTGAGTATAGGCAATGCCCACTGAAAAACAAAATGTGTATATGGCGTATACCTGCGTATAGCTTCTACTCCACCACTGGCCCTTTGTGTTTTACAAAAAGTGTGCACTCCTACATGAGTGTGCTGGTATTACGCTTGCTGTCCTTTCAGCATCACAAGCCTGTCACACACTGATGGCCCAATAGGCTCGACACTGCACGAACATGTCTATAGCAGATATAAATACTGCTACAATTTCCCCGTGTCTCCCCTTACTAATAGTGAGCGTGCAAATTTCCAACAATTTCCCCCACTCTTCCCTACCAACAAGTCAATTAAATTCAGACAAAGTTTGAGGATATTTTTCAACAAAAGTTAAGGACAGTAATGTTACGAGTAAAGTAGGAATCCCAGGTTTAAATAGGCGATACAATATTAATGTTTCAAGAAAGGAGTGTAGATATTTGGCCTGGAGAATCGGTTTTATCCGCTGACTGAATGGAAGCTGATAATTATTTTTTATTTTTACTCCGCTGGTCTCTGTAAGAAATTACAGACTGATATGCTCAATATGTGGTCTCGAGACCGGACTCATATTACAACCCTGGGGCAAATTAAGTCTGACATTTTTAAAGTGGAAATTACAAACTTTTTAGAAGCCTTTTTAAACCTTGAATAGACTACAAGTTTGCATTTGCTGTGCAGAAAAATTCTCAGCAACAAATTGACCAAATTGAGATCTTACATCTGTGCCTTTTTGGAAATGGAATATTGAGCAGTACACAAAAATAAGCTGTAGCCCTGTCCTCTGCAGAGGAATAAAATGTTCTTACCACTATAGATGAAAATAGTTGGTCTTGCAGAAAGATTTACCTGTTCCATCAATGGTACAGACTGATCAACTTCCTGAATTTAAAAAAAAGAATAATGTAAAAATCACATTTTTGTATAGAAAGCTTGGTCTCAAATGGCCTTAAATTTGATGCCACCAAAACTGAATTCAGGATCAACTTTGGCACATACTTGGCCCAAACATTCTACCAAAGTTGCTATGTTCAGATGTTGTCATCCAATTGAATAACAAACACATTCAGAATCACCATGACATTATGAACAAAGTTCTGCAGGATTTTCATGTTCAATTGTGATGTCATCAAATAAAAATGTTTGCCAAAATTGTTCAGGTAAAATATAAAAAGCACATGATCAAACTGCCACATCTTTATTATAACAGCAAACATCCCAATGAAGGCCTACATTACTTTGGTCTGCAGTGAGATGGGCCATGGCCCAGTTAGACCTGTAGCAGAGGAGCTATACTGTTTGTTTGTAATATAAACAATTACTGTATCTACCTCCATCAGAATGATTTTAATATTTTGGCTGTGGGAGACATAATTGAAAACCACAAGACTTCAGTCATCCTTGCTCAGTTCAACTTCTATCCAGTGACGTGAATCATTTTTCAATTCTGCCCTATCCAATTCCATCTTGACTGTATCGTGTTGTTTGACAAATGAAGCAAACATGCCTGGGTTGTCCTCTAACAGATGGATGGGGGGGGCAGCAAAATAAATCCCATCGCTGCTGTTTAGCTGGATAATACATTTCTGTCTTCTGAAGCAAGTAAAAGTTCTCTCATAAACTGTCATTTCATGTCAGAAATTAAAGAAACATCCTGCACAATGGCAGACAGCGAGAAGTCTGATGAGCCCAGTGCAGCAGCCATAGCCCAGCCAGCTGATGGAGACCAGCAGGTGAGGAGCACCATCACTGGGACAGTAGTTTACTCTATAACACACAGCTCTCTTGAAGGGTCTGGTACACAGATAACTTTGAAACCAGCATTCAATATTTCACAGAGAATAGGCACTCAAAGTTGATTAATTGGAAATATGCACTCCTCAATTGTAATATGCACACACAAAAACTCAGTGTGCAGAGTTGAGTTATCAGTACAAAGCAAACAAAATATGAAATTGGCAACACAATGGCTGTTTCTTCTCTCTTAAATCTTGCTAAATTATAAGCATTGTGTGTTTTGTTCCCAGAGTGTTGTGTCCCGTGTAGGTAGCATCCCCCTGGTGAGCTCTGCTTGTGGTGTAGTGTCCAACGCCTACAGCAGCACTAAGGACAGCGTTCCCCTTCTGAAGGGGGTCATGGATGCTGCCGAGAGCGGGGTGCGCACCCTGGGGGCAGCCGCCACCACCGGCTCCAAGCCACTCCTGGACAGACTGGAGCCACAGAGTGAGTTCTGATGCATAGTGACCACAGACAGACATCATTTTTTAAATTATTTTATTTTAGTGGATCACTTTTTGTTAGGAATTGATTCATAATTTGTTACAGTTTCTGTGGTGAATCAATATGCCATGATGGGACTAGACAAGGTGGAAAAACTACAAATCCTCCAGCAGCCAGCTGACAAGGTGAGACTTTCCAAATCTAATATTGACTAGTCAACAACGCTTCCTCATGCATCCAATTTGACTAAAGTCCCCAAGAAAAGACAGGTAAACTCCTTGATATCTCATCCCTCACTCACTAATCTTCGCTTGGAGCATAGTGCCTCAACATATGGATCCCCACGCTGTCCTATTCTGGGTCAGGTCCCAGGTTGATGTGTTGTTTTTGTCTCCGGTTGAGTAGGTCGTCCTCTTGGGCGTGTCCAGTTGGGGATGGCTCCTTGAGGATGAGGGTGGGCTCTAGAGGTGGGTTTGATCAGGCCAAGTCACCAAACAGTCAGAGTCAGGAGGCACTGATTAGGGAGGAAACGGGGTTGTCCAACGTCTTTCGCCGTATTGTAGTTCGGGATGTGGTCTCACCATGTGATGCCCAGTATGCGGCGGAGGCATTTGCAGTAAAAGGCGTTCAGACGACATGTGAGGTCCAGGTAGTTTTTTTTTCAGAGAGTGTGCGTTGTTTCCAGATGTTGTCTAGGCTGGCCATGTTTGAGGCTTCCCATGGTTGTCACCGATGCTCCTGCAGATGTATAATACCTCATATATTTATAACACAGCTTTTTAATGAGCTGTATATTTTCTTTCCCACAGCTGGTTTCAGACACAGTGGGCATGATGTACCAGTCTGTTAGCGGGGCAAAAGAGGCCATGGCTGGAGCCAAGGACACCATGACTGGGGCTGTATTGGGGGCAAAGGAGTCAATAACTGGGGCTGTGACCGGGGCCAAGGAAACCATGGCTGGGGCCAAGGAGACCATGACTGGGGCTATGATGGCTGCAGTGTTTGGGGGTGTGGAGATGACCCAAGCAGCAGCCAGTGGATGGTTCAGCTCATTCATGGGGACCGGTGTGGGCCAAATGGTCAGCAGTGGGGTGGGCCTGGCCCTCAGCCACTCTGAGAACTTGGTGGACCAGATCCTGCCTCTCAGCGACAGAGAGCTGGGTCAGTATGAATGAGAAAATTAACTAGTAACCACTGAATGGACTGTACTGAAATGGATTTCAACCCATCCCTGGTGTGGGTGCTGCTGAGTCAGGTCTAGAGCTGCAAGATGGTGTGATCATTTAATTTATGTTTAGATATGTGTATGTAGACAGGGTGGCACTAAAATCAATAGCTCTGATCTCAGACTGAATGATCCATTCTAGATCATCTTCATTTTTTTCTGTTCAGCTGCTTTGGCCGAGCCTGCAACAGGTGAGGTGGCTACTGCACCAGTGGTGGGCTCTAGCCCATCTAGCCCCAGCTACTTTATCCGTCTGGGCAAGCTATCCTCCAAGGTGCAGGAGCGGGCCCTGGCGCAGTCCCTGGTGAGAGCCCGGTACGCCAGAGACACCACATATGCCACCATAACCCAGATCACCAGCACCTTGGACCTGCTGGAGAATGCCCGCTCCACCCTGGCTGCTGCCAACCACCAGCTGGAAGGGGCACCAGAGCAGCTGCTGCAGCGCTGGAAGGAGTGGCAGGAGAAACAGCCTAAAGATGGACAAGTAGATGGCGGGAAGGTGGATGGTCCCAAAGACCAGACTGCGGTAGGGAGTCTCAAATTAGTTTGTTTTGACAAAGTAGTCATGGGAATGACTGTACTTGGGGAACTTTATAAACACTGTCTAGGTAACCACAGCTAACTGTAAATGCCATTATTTGTGTTGAAGTTGGAGTGGCGAACCCTCTCGATGGTGCGTGGTCTCAGTGTCCAGTTGCGGTCTGCCTGCTCTGGTGTGGTGTCCAGCGCCCAGGGCCTGCCCAGTGCGGTCCAGGACCAGCTGGCAAATGCACAGAAAGCAGCTGAAGAACTGCACTCCTCCCTGGGCAACGCTAGCACCCTCACACCCCACCTCCTGGAGCAGACCCGTTATCATCTAACACAGGTATACCAAACTCTGTTGCTCCATTTTTCCTGTGTGTATTCATTATGAATACACTAGCTGCTGGTTTCTCATTATTTATTCATAGTTTTAATATTTCAACCAACACATTGCATGTACATCATCATAACAGATAATTATGATTCACTCTGAGATTATTTATGTTGATTGACACATTTTTGCAGGTGCGACATTCTCTAGATGGCGTAATGGAGTATCTGCTCAATAACACTCCTCTCAACTGGCTGGTGGGACCCTTTGCACCCCAGCTCACTGAGAAGGGGGAGGACAGGCAGGCTGTGGATAAAGGCCCTCAGACCTAGGCTTGGTTTGAGGACCGACAGGTTGGAGTAGATTACTTCAAAAAGGCTTGCACTTCATCTGCTTTCAGTGGCCGAGGCCTTAGATTAACATGTTGCTGGCATGGTGTGTTCATTTTTTTGTACAGATGCAGTAAATGATGCACTTACTGCACACACTTGTGAGTATAAACTATGCTGATAATAACATGGTACATACATATGGAAATCACAATACTGTTTTGTATATTCTCCAGAAGGGGATGACCACTAAAATGGCCATATTTGTGCTGTAAATCACACTCCAATCTGAATGTTAAGGAACCATTTAAAACCAACTAATTTTGTTTTTCTGTAACACTAACTGTACAAAATGCTGTATAAACCCCACGTGACTGATCTTTAATCCTTAAAAATGTACGAAAAATTGGTGTGATATTTCTGTGCTCTCCTCTGTATGTGTATGCACCTGAAAGGTCTCTTGCTGTTCTTGATTGCTAATATGGTCAATAAAGTATTGTTGACTCTCCTCCTGGGCTTGTAGTCCATTATATTTGCTTTTTCATATTTTTATATAATACAGGATTTCATTCACCTGCATCTTTCACTCATTGCTAGTTGATACTGCCTAGTGAATATTTAGAATTTGTTATGTTGTCTCCAGTCTAAGTACTTTTCTGTTCTTTTTTTATTTTCCAATTAACACACAAACATGTTTTCCAAGAACCAGTATGTTCAATGTCACAGTACTCATAAGAATCATTTTTTTAAAATATAATTATATCACCCCGTTTCTACAATGGTATTGTATTTGGCAAATTAAATGGGGATATTATGCATGTGAGAAAATAATGAATTGTTGCTTAGAATTACGTCACGGTGGTTTCGAATGTCGGGAGCTAGCGCTGGTTAGGAGGCCGCGCGCACAGAGGCGACCGATTACTTGTACATTTCTGGAGACTAAGGTCGTCAACACCGCTCATCACTTCGTATTTCAGGTACTGGGTTGGTTTAATAATAAATAAGAAACGATTTCGCTAATGTAAACCGATTAAATATGTTCCCGCTGACGACAAGCTACTGTACAGTTAGCGCTTCGTGCTAGCTAGTTATAGTAGCCAGATAGCAGTTGTAGCTGGCAGTACATGTTAACGTTCGTTTAGACACTTGTGTGAAAACTAAGTCGTGTTACATATTCAGTGTAATTCGCCTGGCTAATAAATATAATTACCCAGATAAGCTAGTGCATTTTTACATTCAGGACATGAAAAATATGACGTCGCCGCTGGTCCTTGTTTTCAATGAATTAGCTAGCTAAATGTTACTGTAGCTAACTAAATATCCAGTCTCTTGCTAGCCTAACGCTATTTGCTTTTGAGCGAGGACGCAATTGTTTTCGACTGCGGACAAACAAGACCTGGGTTGATGATCAGCAGTAACGTTAGTTACTAATTGATCTAGTTAACCAGACAGCTAGTTTGCCAATTATTGTCAGTCTATGACAAGGGAATGCCATAATTTTATTGTGTTCTTTCAAGTTTGCTTGAACCGACCAAAACATGTAGCTATGATGCTGGCGCTGTAATTGAATTTAGTCTATCCTGGCAGCCTTGGCAGAGTTGGTATTTCTTGGTTTATCGAGGCACAAACTATTTTGTTTTCAGTGCACACACTACAGCTAGCTAGGTGGTAAGCTTTTGTTTGTGACACAGGCACTGTCTGACAGTTTGCGATGTGTATTTTGTTGTTGGTCTGTTTTCCATGCTGTAAAACAAGGAGTACCAACGCGTTCATGGAAAATGAGCCCATATGTATTGTCATGGTGACATATATTAAACATTTGTAGTCATTTAGCAGGCGCTCTTAACCAGATTAGTGAGTGCATACATTTTCATATTTTTTCGTACTGGTCCCCGGTGGGAATCGAGCCCACAACCCTGACGTTGCAAGCGCCATGCTCTACCACACGGAATATCTCAGTTTTACTTCCAGCCAGGTGCATGTGTAATAGAGTATTGTGATTTGTAACTGCTTCTGTTTCTACTGTCAGTGTTATCTGACCATTCAAATTAAGTAAACAAGTTGTTTTTGTGGTTTGAAAGCTACGGGTGTAAAATTCTAAGCCTAATTTAACAGAATAAAGCATTGCTCCTGGATTGGGTAGCCTGCATGCTAGTAACAAATAGTATTTGTATTGTATCTAACAAAATAGATCACTCATCACCAGTACTATACAGATTAGATCTGTCAGGATCATCTGTAATCCACTAAACCAATAATCAATCATTCACACTTACTCCTAGCAAAACCACTAACACTTTCAGAACTGCTCTCCTGCTCCAATGCCGGTCTCCAAGCTCTTTTAGCCTTTTTATAGACATGTTCATGTAAACAATGGCCGTGAGTTTGACTAACTCTTCAACCCCATTTTCAGGAATATCCTCTCCCATCCCCCTTACCCCCCCTCCCCCTCCCCCTTTATCAGAGAGCATGGCTCAGGAGACCAATCAGACGCAGGTGCCAATGCTTTGCACTATGGGCTGTGGTTTCTATGGTAATCCCCGCACCAATGGTATGTGCTCGGTCTGCTACAAGGAACACCTACAGAGACAACAGGGAGGGGGCCGTTCCAGCCCCCCAGGTGACAAAGGTAGGAAGATGGGAGAGGGACCCAAAAGGAGGGTGGTGGGTTGCTAAAAGGGGCTGGAGAATGAGGTAGCAATCGCTGCTAAAACCTTGGCATTATAAAGCAAGAGAGTGATTTATCAGTTCGTGAAACACAACCCTTTTTTTTTTTTTTTTGGACCATGTAGGTAATCAATAGCATGTGGCATATGATTCAATATAGGTACAATTCATTCATGGTCAACAACTGGGGGGGGGGGTTCAGTTGTGTCCTATATAAACGTGTGGTTTATCTACAGGCTCGGCAGCTTCATCGCCAGTGGGGTCCCCGGGAGCAGCTGGTGTGTCAGTGGAGAGCACAACGTCGGAACCCAGTACGGAAGGGGTCACTACGCCCGAGGAAAGGACATCCAGGTATGCTGACATAAAATCAGCTTGTCTCTGCAAACAAACACACAGACTGCTAAATGGAATCCATTACATTGACAGTAAGCTGTTGCTCAAGAGGCTTTTGTTCATTGTTTTTTGGAGTTCCATAGTATATTGGATTATGGTTTGTTGTTCACCTCATTATTGGTCTGTGTGAATGTGTGTCTCCAGTCCCAACTCCCCCAGCCCAGTAACCCAGCAGATGACAGCCATGAGTATCTCCCAGGATACTGGAGCCACTGACTCAGACCGGGCTGATGGGGACGAGGAAGAGGACGAGGGGACATCCAAAAACACTGGTTAGAACAACAGGAAAAAAAGCTTGAGACTTTTTCAGTAGCAGTCATCAGCAGTATATGGCATGGCTCCTGTCTTGTAATACATAACTACGCTGCAGCCACCCGAGGGTACACTTCAAAAGTAATATATGGGTAGCTCTGTTTGTGAGGTTCAGTTAGATGTTGTATTTTAACAGGGCCAGTGGGGGAGGCAGCCCAGGCCTCGTCTGATGGTGATCAGACCCCTGACAAAAATAAGAAGAAGAACCGATGCTTCACCTGCCGGAAGAAAGTGGGTCTGACTGGTAAGACGAAAGATAGGGTGTCCAATCAGAAACGCATCTTTTGACCAATGGGTAAAATAATATGGTAATTGTGTAGATACTCCTCTAAGAAAACCAATGGTCCAAACATTGTCTCTCATAATCCATTAAAAAGTTATTGGAGTATTTACCCTTGTAGGATAGCTGAAATTAGAGACCCTAAATCAGAGAAAAAAGTGGTAAAATAACAGGAAAATAGTTTTGCATCAGCTAGGCTAGATGCTGTGTGAGAATTAAGTCTAACTGAATGGCTCACTGTTGAACTCATCTTTCTTCTCGAATCTGGAGGGCATAAAACAATATAGAGGTAAGATATTGATTTTGAGACATGACATGGAGTATTTTCATATTATACACTTTTCATATTAATGCGAAATTCTCGTTTTTTTAAAGATTTTTCACAAAAACAAGTGTATCTTTGAAATGTCAACGGTACACTGAGCCGTACTGCAAGCTTTGTATTTTTTAAGCATTTTACATTTAATTTCGATTTTTGCAACCCGCGGAAACCACTGCAGATGACTACCAGAACATGTAAAATCCTCAAGTTGCTGTGAGAAAGCGTCACTGCTTTGTCAACAGAGCTGGGTGCATATTACTGAATGTATTAGGTTACGAAAGCTGACTTTTAGGATATAATATTAATACCATGTTAGAGAAAGACCCCAGTGAATGATTCAGGACATGAAGAATTTGTTCTGGTAAAATGTATTTTATAACATAAGGAAGTGTGTTTTGGGTAGTGGGTGGACACCTAACAGAAGGTTTCAGGGCGCACAGCACACACATGGCAGGTGGCTGTTGAGTTCAAAGGGTTTATGGGGCATTGAGCTTGAGTGCATAGGAGTTATTTTCTGAGTTAGCTTTTAGGTGTTTGAGATTGTCTCGAATCTTTACCTCTGGGGAAATGGAAGCATGCAGGGCTAATTAGTTAGTTCAGATACATTTTTGTTTTTTTATCTGACTGATGTTACTGCTCTCATACAGTGCTGATTTGATGCTTTTTCAATGGTATGTTTGTTTGATTTTTTTCAAAGAAATTCTATAATCTGCTACACAAACTAAATTATATATAATTTTCAATAGACATGATTAATCTGCCAATTTGAACGTCAGAACATCATATTTATCACACACAGTGCAAAAATAGCACAGAGACCTCAAGACTGAATGTTAATATGATGCCATTGTCCTTACTGGCTGTTTTTTAACTAAATCTTTGGTTAAATGTTTTTTTAAATCAATATTCGCACGTTTATTTATTCCTATTCCAAACATAGACTACAAGTTGTATGAAAGTAGTCCACCTATCACATTGCTGTTTGTGTAGAGAGCAACATACTGCAGGTTAGTGGTGCATTTCACGGTCCACTGCATTTCACAGTGTACTGTTGGCTTGCACTCTACCGTGGTGTTGGCCTGCTATACAACAATCTCTTGGAAGAGCCTTGTGCTCACCACCCTCTAAGAAAGCACACTGTTACTACACATCTCAGGTTTTCATCTTGGACCAGTTTGTTGGAACTGACCGTGGAGACTGAGACGTAGATGGGGTTGGATGTTAACTTTGTCCATCTCTTCACTCTCTAGGCTTCGACTGTCGCTGTGGTAACCTGTTCTGCGCCATTCATCGCTACTCTGACAAACATAACTGTCCTTACGACTACCGAGGCGCCGCCGCAGCCCGCATACGCAAGGAGAACCCCATCGTGGTGGCTGAGAAGATCCAGAAGTTATGAGGACTAAGTAGAAAAGTCTCTGACGTGAAAATTTGGAACAATGGCGGCATGGAATAATACCAGATAAAATGGCTTCATTTGTTCATGGTAGGATAAGGCGGGTGGGGTGGCAGCGTCATAGCCACTGTCCAGCCACTCCCTTTATTGGCATCTCCCTCTCTCTCTCCTAGAGTGACTGCTGGAGTGTGAATGCGTGTGTGAATTCCCATGTGGGGAGATGGTGTGTGTGTGTAGCTTGAGAGTCAGGGAGAGTGCAGTAGGGTTAGGTGGGCATTTGTCTGCTGTGGGGAGGGAAGGCATTACATTTTTACCCTTTTTATTGTTAACTTGGTGGGACTTATTTTTATATTATCCCTGCGAGGTAGTTAAAATGAGACAGAAGTAACCTGTTTAAGAGCATGCCACAGCTCGGATAAGGACATTGGGAGGTCAAGTTAAGATCCATACTCGGAGTTTCTGTGTGTATCATCAAGATCTTTTGAAGACTTCACATTCATTTACTCCCAAAGAAAAACCATTGTCTAGTTTCTGTCAAATGGGCCTTTTTGTCTTATTTTAATGTTTCCCTCTGGGTGATTAGTTCACAACATGTAAAACTCCCAAGTCTCTGCATTGAAGAATGTTTTCTCTTGGATATATTGACTTCTCATACTGATGTTGGGTGCATGAACAGTTAGTTATTGGAGGGGGTGGGACAGGGCTGGTGTTATCAAGATAGCCTTGACATAACTGAGTGATTGAGTTCTGTTATTTTTCCCTTCCTTTTTGTTTTAATGAGCGAATGACATCAGAAGATCTATATTAATATATTGTAGTTAGCTTGAATTGTTTGATTGCATTCTATTTATTTTTTAAATCATTTGGTTGGTTTGTACTGGAGGATTGGCAGCATGTGTCCGCAAATCATTTGATTTGTACTTAACCTTTCAATTCTACTTAAGCATTTCCATCTGATTATGTAACCATTTGAAAAATACACGTTCTGATATGTGATGGAGTAGAGTGGACATAAAAGGTCCATTATTTTGGAATCAAAGTGCAACAAATAGTGTCACCTGCAGAGCACAAAACATTTAATGTGCAAATTAATCTACTCTTTTCTTCAGCCTCTGGGTCTTTATAGTTTAGTTGGATCTCTATGCAGGTTTGCTACAGAGAATAAAGCATATTCTTCCCATGCTGGCAGGACATAATGTAGTGTTCTCCTTGAACACCTGCTTCTGTTCCATATAGCTTACACTTTAAGCCTCCTTGTCCTTAACCACCATCATACCACTGACATATGCTGAATGATAACTGAACTGGTTGGCAATTAATCTCCATAGTGACACCTATTCTCAGCTGAAGTGAATTACTTCAGAATGTCCTCCCAAATGAGTCCTTTTTCGAAGACGCTTCTAGCTAGCTACTTCCGGAAGATCAAAATGCGCATGCATGTACAGTCAGATGAATAACTGTTTATTATAAACAGAAAAACGAGCAAGAATGTTAAGACACACAGCATTGGCACAATGCAACGCGTTACTGGAACCTTAACTGGCTGAGGTTCAAGTTAATGGGACTCTACTATGTTTTCAATTGTAAATACCATGTGGCTACTATTCATGTAGTATAATCTTATGTAGAATGTCGCCAGATAATAGGCGGGGAGAAAAATATCAAAATATTAGTATGTGTATAACAGTGCTTTTCATAACTACCCTAAAAGAAGTGCAGTGGCACTGCTTGGTTTTCCTTTTATTTTGTTTCACTCACAGGTAATTCCTGTGTCTTCAAACGGTGTAGAATTTAGTCAAAGGGCTCAAATCACCCTGGATGACATATTTATCTTTGACAGTGTCATGCTAGGTTGCTTTCCAGTTCCTCCTGACTGCCCTGAGAATCAGTGACTCAACTCTACAGACAGTCAAACACATCCCTTCTATGTCCAAAGTACTGCTACTAACTGGCTCACTCCTCAGCAAGGGCCTTGGTGTCCCTGTGGTTGTTTTCAGGATTGGTCACACTAGTTCATTTCAAAACCATTTGTGGCCGTTTTGCATTGTTGAATCAAAGGTGTATCAAACATTGATTTACAATTCATGCTTTTTCATAACATAGCAGAAGTCATTGAAAAAGATTGTGTGAAAAAAGCAGATACTGAAAAACAGCAAGTGTAACACCTGGCAAAACAACAAGGAGAAAGTCTGAACTAAAGGAGATCTCTTTATATAAACGGAATAACCTAGACTTAATTTAGTCAGACCTGTGATTGGCGCATTAGCCTGGGTAGTATTACCAGTTAAAGAATGTCTTTAAGGGCGGGCAGCAGTGGCTTAGGGCCTTGGCATGCAAACACCAAGACAGCCTGTCCCTGAGCCTAGCCCGGAGCTCAAAGCCCCTGTTACGAGATGAGTCCTCTGGTTTATCATTTGGAATCAGACACTTGGATCTTAGGGTTCACACTGTTTAAAGTATCTGAGTGGAGATGGTGCGGTGCCTTTGATACCATGTAAGAAGAGGGCCTGAGAAGAAGTGTGTATGATGGGCTAGGCTGTCTGAGTTGAAAAACCTTCCTTGCTGTTGGTTTATTCCCCATGGTGATGTTTTGGTTTTAAGGGTATGCACTAAACAGACTTTTTAAAATGGGGCAGAGATGCGTGGCCTCGTGTACCTGATGAGTGTACTCTGTTCTAGGGCAAGGGAACAGCTTCGGCTTGTACTTCAGTTTGGCTGACTGTCGTCTTTGCAGTTGTGATGTGTTGCAGGTTGATAGTTCCCTTGACTGCTCAGACTATCCCAGCATTTAAAAAGGTGAGCCGTTTGAATGTTACCAATGGGTTGATGGGGTCATGCTTATCAAGCTATTTTTGTCTCTGGAATTGACCACACTGAGCCTCCCTTGTGGGGCCCACTGAGCTTATGTTTTAGGCTTAATAAGAACTGTTGAATCACTGCAATTGTATGTAAATGGATCAACTAAACCGGATCAGAATCGGTGATTTGATGTTAGGAAAACATCCACTGCAATTTCAATCTGTTGCACTTTTACAATGTTGATGTCAAGTTTGTCTTTAGCACACTTTAACATAATCATTGTCCTCATCTTGCAGGCCATTACTACAAAAGCTTTTGATCTGTGATGGTTAACCAGCTAATGGGTGACCAAATCTGGCAATATTCTCTCAATGTGTTGCAGCAGAACTGAGTTCCCATAAAATACAGTGAAGTGCTTGACTCATTCCACTGATGTATGAGAAATGATGGAACAGACAATAATTGAGTTCCAAAATGTTACAAATTGTAGATCTCTCCTGTAGGAAATTGCAAAAGTGCAGTCAAGTCCTTTGGACTGGTGCACACCAGTCCCCCAGAAACAACACCAGATATCTTTTTGTTTTTTTTTCTTTAAAAATTTAGGGTTGTATGATGTGTAAGTATAAAACAATAAAATTACAAAGTTTATTTTAAATTTACACTGTCTTTTGTATTTATTTGTACAGCTGAGGGTAAGCAGGACAGATATAGGAAATCAGGGTTCAGACTTTCCTCTTGAGATCGGTTTATCCTATAAAAAGCCTAACATTCCCATCATAGCCACACAACACCTGGAGTACATTCAATGGACAACACTTAATATTGCAGTAGCCTATTGTTGCAGTAACCTATTGTTGTACATTTACACAATGCGTTGTACTGATGTGTTTCTCTGACTCGGCAAAATGCTTAAGAGACAAATGGGTGTCCACAATGTCACCAAATGTTCAACTGGAATGGATGCTGGCTCTAACTAGAATTTACCATGAGGGCAAACATATCCTGCTGTGTTTAACACACCTAGACTGAGGCAGCCATGTCCATGTGTGCAGTAGCTGTGTATACCCGTGCCACAGAGCCCTGCCCACTTCCACATCAGCAGCCATTCACTACTCTTGGTTGGATTTGAGCAACAAAGTAGGTGTCAATCTACCTCAGATGTGACTTCTGTTTTGGAAATGGAACACACCACACTTAATAATGATGGTATACCTCACCTTTCAACTATTTGAAATGTGTTGAGTAAGTTGTTTACTACACACACTCTCCGGTCAGTTTATTTGGTACACCACCCCGTTCACAAAAATGGATCACTCCTACAGACAGTGAGTCGCGTATCTTGTTATATAAAGCAGACAGGCATTGAGGAATTCAGTTACTGTTTGTTGAATGTTAGAATAGGTGAATTGAGTAACCTAAGCAACTTTGAGTGTGGTATGATCGTTGGTGCCAGGCGTGCCGGATACAGTATCTCAGAAACGGCTGCCCTCCTGGGTTTTTCACACAGGACAGTGTCTAGGGTTTACGAGGATGGTGCGACAAACTAAAAACATCCAGTCAGTGGCAGTCCTGTGTGGGACAGATGAGGTCAAAGGCGAATAGCAAGAATCGTGCAAGCTAACAGGCAGGCCACAACAGACAAATAACGGTGCAGTGGTATGCAGAACGACATCTCGGAATGCACAACTCATTGATCCATGTCGCAGATGGGCTACTGCAGCAGATGACCACGCTGGGTTCTACTCCTATCAGCTAAAAACAAGAAGCAACTTCAGTGGGCACGTGATCAACAGCACTGGACAATTGAAGAGTGGAATAACATGACAGCGAGTTCAGTTAATTTGAGTGGCCTGCGCAGTCCCCAGACCTCAACCTAATACAGCATCTTTGAGATGAGATGGAACGGGCTGTTTGCAGCATGAATGTACTGCCGTCCAATCTGCAGCAACTGTGTGATGCCATTGCGTCAGCATGGACCAACATCACTGTGGAACATTTCCGACACTTTATACAATGCCCCTAAGAATTCAGGAGGCGAGTGGGTTAACTGCCTGTTCAGGGGCAGGACAGCAGATTTCTACCTTGTCAGCTCGGGGATTTGAACTTGCAACCTTTCGGTTACTAGTCCAACGCTCTAACCACTAGGCTACCCTGCCACCCCAAGTGCAGTTGCAAAAAACATCAAGCGCTATGATGAAACTGGCTCTCATGAGGACCGCCACAGGAATAGAAGACAGAAGCAGAGTTACCTCTGCTGCAGAGGATAAGTTCATTAGAGTTACCAGCCTCAGAAATTGCAGCCCAAATAAATGCTTCACAGAGTTCAAGTAACAGACACATTTCAACATCAACTGTTCAGAGGAGACTGTGTGAATCAGGCCTTCAGGGTCGAATTGCTGCAAAGAAACCATTACTAAAGGACACCAATAAGAAGAAGAGACTTTCTTGGGCCAAGGAACATGAGCAATGGACATTAGACCGGTGGAAATTTGTCCTTTGGTCTTGAGTCCAAATGGGAGATATTTGGATCCAACCTCCATTTCTTTGTGAGATGTGGGTGAACGGATGATGTCCACATGTGTATTTCCCACCGTAAAGCATGGAGGAGGAGGTGTGATGGTGCACTGCTGGTAACACTGTGATTTATTTAGAATTCAAGGCACACTTAACCAGCATGGCTACCACAGCATTCTGCAGCAATACGCCATCCCATCTGGTTTGGGCTTAGTGGGACTATCATTTGTTTTTCAACAGGACAATGACCCAACACACCTCCAGGATGTGTAAGGGCTATTTTACCAAGAAGGAGAGTGATGGAGTGCTGCATCAGATGACCTGGCCTCCACAATCCCCCGACCTCAACTAAATTGAGATGGCTTGGGATGAGTCAGACCACAGAGTGAAGGAAAAGCAGCCAACACGTGTTCAGCATATGTGGGAACTCCTTCAAAACTACGAAAATAAAGTCTGAGGTTAACACAGATTTAGGATATCTTATATCATTTGTTCTATCAGATAATAGCAGTTAGTTAACATGACATTACGAATTATGAAGCCTTTATTATTACATACGTTGTTTATTATTACATACATTCTTCAAAATTCACAAAAAAATACGTTAGCTGATGAAGATTATCTCATAGAGCAAAACGTATACAAACTAAGCCTGTTTTTACCACAGACTTTATTTTCTGCGTTTATCCAAAAAAACAACAAAAACGCCATTAATTTTCCTCATATGCTCTGTCCAACGAACCATGGTGGAGTAAGTGCCTACAAAAATAATCCATTACTATTTCCGTCATTGTTCTATCTGTGCTTTAATTAATCAATGCTATTTCTTGATCAGTTGGTAAATCACAATTTACCCATGATACATCACGGGTGTTGATGCTCCCGAACGCTGCCTGTAACATAGATCTGTTTGATAATAAAGTTCTCGGTTTCCACTAGTTACCACAGCCACAAAGTCAAAATGGTCTATATCGTAAAAAAATACATGAAAACAACCATTTGCTTTGTATTCTTAATTCAAGGCTATGGTTATGCATAAGGTTAGTAGTGTAGTTATAAATTAAGGTTTTAAATCCTATTTTAAGAAGATAAATTGTAAAAAAATAGGCTGTTTTTTTATGTTGTGTTTGTAGTAACTAGTGACGATCAAAGTTCCCCCGCTTTTCCATTGGAAGCTTTCCCCCTTCACTGTCATTTCCGGACGCGGCGAAACAGAAGGAAAAAAAATATTGCACAGCCAATGGAATGGATTAATAAATGACAGTAGCTAGCTAGCAACTCGAAAGTAATAATTTCAACCACAAAACATATGTGATTATCAAAACGGGTATCCTGGACGCTTGGTTTTTTAAGTATCGCTATATATTTGCATCAGTCCATAAATGACGGTCCTATCTGAGGAGACGGTGTTTCCAGGTCTGAATAGCTAAACTAGTTAGCTGGCTACCCAATGCTAGCTAGTTAGCGGATACATTTCTGCTAACTAACATTAGATTGCCAGCCTTGATTTGGTATCTGTGGTTAATCCGAAATTTGTATTTGTGTCTCATCATTTTTAGCAGTGCCGCTGTGTTTACTTATTTCGTTGCAGTTTTAACGTGTTTTAAAGGCACGACTTAACGTTAACGCTTTGACTCCTTCGCTTGTAGGCTAGCTAGGTAGCTAGTAGAAGGTCAACATTGTTGAACCCTGCTAGCTACAGCTGACTACAGTGGGTGGGATAGACACTTATCAGCAAACCGTCAGCTGCAGTTATGTGTAATGAGATATAAACAGAGTGGGTGTTTTCTGCTATCCAGATCCAGACAGTTGTTCATTAGTTAGTCATTAGCTAGCTAACTGGCAAAGTAGCTATAACATTACCTGCTGGCTAAAGTTACTCAATTCTCTCCAACCATGATCAAGTTGATGCGCACGAAAATACCTCAATAACAACAGCCAATACTTGGAAATATGGATTTCACGTGGACTTCAGCCATACTTCAAAATCCTCCGATTCTACTTTCAAAATTACATTTTCAAACTACTGTCTTAGCTACATTTTGATTTTTGCTGACAGGACAACTTTCCCTGTTTTGTTTTGGAGAGTATTGTTTTGACTTGGGATCTCTGGTAGATTTTTGCATGGTAGTTAGTTTCTTTCTCAATAACAGGTAGGCCTGAATTCTAACATAAGATGTTCTGTTATTGTTATTAACCATTGATGACAGATACATTTGTCAAGTCTTGTTCAGAACATTTTTAACTACAGTGGAATTTGTGAATCAAATTCCGTTGTAGTACAGAATGACATACAATCACAGTGCTCATCTGTCTTTGCCCCCACAGAGTGGACAATGAATGGCCTATCTGTCAGTGAGCTATGCTGCCTGTTCTGCTGCCCCCCCTTTCCGAGCCGTATTGCTGCCAAGCTTGCCTTCCTGCCTCCTGAGCCTACATATTCCCTCCTCCCAGACCTAGAGGGGTCTGTAGCCCCGGGGACAGCAGGGACCGCAGGGCTGAGATCCAGAGCTAGTGGGGTACCTGGAGCTGCTGTAGGGGGCTCAGTCAGCACTGGTCCTGCAGAAGGAAAATGGAAGCTCCACCTTACAGAGCGAGCCGAGTTCCAGTATTCCCAGAGAGAACTGGATGCTACAGATGTGTTCCTTACCCGCTCCAGTCGTGGAAACAGAGTGGGATGCATGTACATCCGCTGTGCCCCCACTGCCAGGTTAGTCACACACACGTGTGTGTGTGTGTGTGTGTGTGTGTGTGTGTGTGTGTGTGTACACACCTTGGCTCATTGAGGCTCTATTGTTTCACCATGTGTCACACATCCTCTGATAAACTCACCCCCTGTTCCTCTTGTGTTGTTTTTGTTATGCCATTATTTTGCTTGTGTGCTATTTCTTTACTTCCTGTACTTGCTTCCTCATTGTGTCAGGCTATCTCAAACCTGTTCTCTTCCTGCTTTCCTCATTCATTGTTCATGCCATCTTTGACCTACCGATACCATTCTCCTTGTTTTTACCCCAATTCATGCTCTCATTTTTTGCCTGTGGTTTTGTAAGATGATATTGGTGAGTTGTGATAATCTAATTTGTCTTGGTGATCGATAGTCTGGTTTTCAGAGTTTATGCATTATTATGTTTTCACATGGTATGGCTTCAGGTAGCCTACTTGTTGCACCTGTTGATTTATTTCAGTAATCAGCTCAATTGATTGGTGAAGGCATGGACTGGGTCCCGTTACACTTGATGTAGTGCCAGTGTCACACGTGAATGTAATATGGCACTCCTTGTTCAGGGTATTTTGAGTAAAAAGCCCAAGAGCAAAGCAATTACTTACTGTATGGGAGGGGCCAAGTCTCTTTAGGGAATAGAGAGTATCCAGTGGCTTTAGGGAGCACAGCTTGCATTCCTGAATAGAAAGCACATGGCTGATGCTTGGGGAATAGCAACCCTATTATTCATGTAATACAGAACAAGTAAAAAGACAGGAGTTAAACTTAGTGAACTAGTCCTCTCTTCAGTCTGTGGCCGTAACCGGTTTACCTTAATCAGCACATTCAAGTCCCATTCAAATCAGTAATTCCTGAGGTTTTAATGGGAATCTGCTGTTCACACAGTAAAGGTCAGGATAGGTAAAAAGACCAGGTACGGTCTATCTTGGTAACCTAGTTGTCTCTCTGTGGCCTCTCTCACCAGATTCACAGTGCTGTTCTCTCACGGCAATGCGGTGGACCTTGGCCAGATGAGCAGCTTCTATATCGGCCTGGGAACGCGTATCAACTGCAATATCTTCTCCTACGACTACTCCGGCTACGGTGTCAGCACGGGCAAGCCTTCAGAGAAGAACCTCTACGCTGACATTGATGCCGCCTGGCAGGCCCTGCGCACACGGTACTTACCCAACTCACAGGGCTGGGCAGGCTGGAGCTCTATACATCACCATGTCAGGGAGGGACGGCTGTGTCGTCAGTGGGAGATGTCACCTTACAGAGAGAGGGGGGGGGGTGTAATGTCACACAATGACAGGCTCATTCAGCTAATGGACTGTCTCATTAGTTTGATGGGATGCTGTGTTATCAATGGCTGTCCTTGGATAGATGTTATGGAGCTACAGCTGGTTTTTATGTTAGGCGTGCCATGTTCGCAGACATTTGTTACCCGTTTACTCCTAGACCTATATGATAAAAGTATGTTGTCATTATATATTATCATAGTTTAGGCTTCATAGGAGTGATTTATGTTCAAATGTTTTAGTGTTTGCTACTCCTAGCTTTTCCCTGACATGATTGTGTTTAATTCCTCTTTTTTCCTGGTTGTGATCAGATATGGCATCAGCCCAGAGAACATAATCCTGTACGGGCAGAGCATTGGCACTGTGCCCACGGTCGACCTGGCATCTCGGTATGAGTGTGCTGCCGTGGTGCTCCACTCCCCCCTCACCTCTGGCATGCGGGTGGCCTTCCCAGACACCAAGAAGACCTACTGCTTTGATGCTTTCCCCAAGTGAGTAACCTACAACACCATCCTCCCTATCTCTTTATCTTAAACTCTGTCTGCTTGTCTGTCTGCCTTTTGGCATTTTCACATAATAGCACACGATGAGATTAGGATATAAGTGTAGAAATGGAAAGGTAAGTGGCAAAAGATTTGTCCAACTAAAAGAAGAAGAACTGCAATCTCTTTCATGTATTACATTATTCAGTCTCTCTCTCTCTATGGGGAAACAGCCTCATCACATCTGAGTCACAACTGAGTCATCTCTCACTCTGCATCAGATCATAAGCAGGTGTCGTAAACACTGACTCCTCCAGTCATTTTATCATATCATCACCCTTTATTATGTAAAGTGTGATGGTGTGGTATTAGAATCACATGTTGGTTCACTGAATAGAATTCCGGTACAGTACCAGGCAGTGCCAGTGTAGGAGTAGAGTACGTGACGAGGATGCCTCTGCTCTGTGGTGAAAGCCTCCAGTGTTCTCCTCCACCCCCCTGAGTTCTCCCACCACTGGGTGCCTGTTGCCTAGCTGGCTCTCCCCACTCTTCAGCCCACACTGACTCCCATACTCCAGGAGTAGGTAACTAGATTCAGCCGAGGACCGATGTCCAAGCGGATGGTCGGGGGCCAGAAAATTCTGATCATTTGTACACTTGAGCAAGTATTTGTAGGAATACAATGTTTTTGCTGAGTTCCTTGTGATTTGAGTCTTTTTTGATAAACTAAAATGACTCACAGGCTGGTTTTGGCCCGCAGGCCGCCTGTTTCCGACCCCTGCCATATGCCATCCGGTCAGTGGACTCCCAGTAATGTAATACTAGCTTGGTTCAGATCTGTATGTGCTTATAGCCAACCCACAGTTATGTGTGGGACAGAGGGAGAACTATGAGTACTCTCTTCCTTCTGAACTAGTTGATTGAGCTGAGCTGGGAGATGCATTTACATGCAGCAATAATGTGCTCTCATTTATCTACTGTCTGTCCTGTTTGTTCCTCGACCTGTTTGGCAGCAGTCGCTGGTCAGTGCTCAGAGTTGCAGAGGGCAGGTTGCACTAACCGGCCATGCTAGAACAGACAGAAGTCTGTACAACACTTTCTGTCCACGGTTATCCTTTAAGAACATACTTAGTTATAACAGTGTTGTTACACACATGGTAATCTAGTGACTACCTTTGCTTCCCTTACCCCTTATCCCCAGACTCTAACTCCATTTCCTCTCTCTCTATCAGCATTGAGAAGGTGTCTAAGATCACGTCGCCGGTGCTGATCATCCACGGGACGGAGGACGAGGTGATCGACTTCTCCCACGGCCTGGCTCTGTTCGAGCGCTGTCCCAAGGCCGTGGAACCACTCTGGGTGGAGGGGGCGGGACACAATGACATCGAACTGTACAGCCAGTACCTGGAGCGCCTGCGCCGCTTCATTGGCCAGGAGCTGGCCACAACGCACGCCTGATACCACCTGAGTCAGTGAAAATGGATGGCTCTGTCTGGGAAGAGGGGTGAAGCCTGGCCTCTCAGAATGAATAATCCTTCACCTTTTGGTCAACTTTGTCTGGATGCTCGCAGCCCTGTCTTTTTGTTGTTTTCCATCTTTTCTGTCATTAATACTGGTCAGTGATTCTCTAGTCCACCTCCCGCCCCGGGGACAGTGCAAGAATGCAACCCAGAGACATGGAGGGCTCTCTACTGGTCTGTCTAAAGCCCCTCTCTCTTACCCCAGCCTAACACGACCTCAGATAGGTCAGGTGTTCCAAACATGTACTGTTTAACCTCTTCTGAGACATTTACACATGATTCAACTTTAACTAACAACCCTAACATGGACAAATAATTGTGTGATGAATATTTGTCATTTTATCTTTTATAACACATGACACTGGGCCACTACTTTACAAATCATGTGGTATTGACAGATTAGTATAACTGTCCTGTTTGAAAGCAGGTTTGTTGCTCATGTTTTGTGTGGAATCTTGTTAGCTCTCTCTCTCTCTCGTTTACAATTAAGATGTCAGATTAATAGTCTATGAATCATTTGTTTCATAAACATATAAATAAGACATTTTTATCATTATTAAGCATGGATTCATTTGAATCCATAAAGTGATTAGAGCAAAAAGTTGCTGAATTTTTGCTTTGGCTGAAGTTCAAAATTTCAGCCAAATTAATTGTTTCAAAAGCATTCTTAAGTCTCTTGCATATCTCTAAGGCACTATTGATTTCTAGCTTGGCAACCTCTTTTATGTTTCTAGCTTGGCAACCTCTTTTATGTTTCTAGCTCGGCAACCACTCTTATGTTTCTAGCTCAGCAACCACTCTTATGTTTCTAGCACGGCAACCGCTCTTATGTTTCACGCACTGAACTAAATTCACCTCTTACTGGGTTTCTGTCTGAAATGGTGGTTCCATATCCAGCTTCAGATGTTTTCAAAGGCTTTTTTGTAAGTGATTTACAGAGTTGTACAAACAATTTCACTTTAGCTATTTCTAAATCAGTGAGTTTATTTCATACCTCCAAAAACACTAAATCATTTTGAATCACTAAGCTTTTGCCAGTAATGGCCATTCACATAGTAAATTGGGTCGGGTCAGTTGAGACTAAGCTGGATGGAGTATTAACTGAACTTGCTGCTAAAGATTAGGATAAAATGGATTGAAAGGGGTCACAGTCTCCACATCCATTAATGCAGCTTAGTTTGATGGGGAATTGAACAGTCATACATGTTTCAATAGTATTTTTTCCGCTGTACAGTAGAGTGGAGCCAATACACGCTGCTGGTCCCATATGACATCTGAAAACACTTATTCAGCCATGTCATGTTACATGTGTGATTAGTTTCTTGTTTACTTCATTTTAGGGTAAATAACACTTCATTATAACATTAGTAGAGCTATGGAATAGGATCTGCTCTATTTTGTTATTGACCACGTTTATTTTGAGCAGGCTCCCTTTTCAGCTCCAGCTAGCCCTTTTCACTCACTTCATCCTGTTGCCACACTATTTCAGACAGACTTGGGATTCCACCATTTCTGTCCGTCTGTGTGTGAAAGTTGACTTGGACGAATGCCCAACTTCTCTGGCATATGGGGTCCACCACCACAAGATAGTGGAGATCCCTGGGTTGGGTTTTGGGGGAGTCATGATAACATGTTAATAGCAACCAAAGTTTAACAGGAAATGTTCTGTCTTGAACAAAGCGGGCCTGCTTTTCTAATGGTATGTTCATCAGAACCAAAGAGAAAGTCCATCACATCACCCATAGTACATGGGTTTCTTATCAGCCACTGCATACAGTTAGGGAACAAAAGTGAGTGTTTACTCCCTATGATGGACTATTGTATCGAGAATACAAGCAATACAACTGATTTCTGTGTATGGGTGGTCTGAGAGAGGAGCATGTGTCTGTGGGAGGTAGGGTTGCAAAATTCTGGGAACATAGAAGAAATTCACTTGTTTTCCCGAAATCCCAGTTGGAGGGTTCCCCGGACGCAGGAGGGAGTAAGCAGGACTCAAGTCATCCAACCAGGACTCATGGAAAACAAGGGAATTTATTGAAAGTTCACAGAATTTTGCAACCCTAGTGGGAGGTGACGGACTGACTGTACTTCGAGTGTGAGACGAGTTCCAGACACACATTCAGAGCTTTTGTTTGAAGAAACGTAAGTTATGGAAATACATTTTTGTAATCAAACGTAATGTGCCTTCGAAAAGTATTCAGATCCCTTAACTTTTTCTACATTTTGTTAGGTTACAGCCTTATTCTCAAGTTGATTAAATTGTATTTTTTTCCTCATCAAGCTACACATAATAACCCATAATGACAAAGCAAAAACAGGTTTAGACATTTTTGCTAATTTATTTAAAAAAATTAAATGTAAATATAACATTTACAAAAGTATTCAGACCATTTACTCAGTACTTTGTTGAAGCACCTTTGGCAGCGATTACAACCTCGAGTCGTCTTTGTTATGACACTACAAGCTCGGCACATCTATATTTGGGGAGTTTCTACCATTCTTCTCTGCAGGTTCTCTCAAGCTCTGTCAGGTTGGATGTGGTGCGTTGCTGCACAGCTATTTTCAGGTCTCTCCAGAGATGTTTGATCGGGTTCAAGTCCGGGCTCTGGCTGGTCCACTCAAGGACATTCAGAGACTTGTCCCGAAGCCACTCCTGCATTGTCTTGGCTGTGTGCTTAGGGTCGTGGTCCTGTTGGAAGGTGAACCTTCACCCCAGTCTGAGGTCCTGAGTGTTCTGGAGCAGGTTTTCATCAAGGATCTCTGTACTTTGCTCTGTTCATCTTTGCCTCGATCTTGACTAGTCTCCCAGTCCCTGCCTCTGAAAAACATCCACACAGCAAGATGCTGCCACCACCATGCTTCCCTGCAGGGATGGTGACTGGTTTCTTCCAGATGTGACACTTGGCATTCAGGCCAAAATGTTCAATCTTGGTTTCATCAGACCAGAGAATCTTGTTTCTCATGGTCTGAGTCTTTAGGTAGCTCATGGCAAAGCTGCCATGTGCCTTTTACTGAGGAGTGGCTTCCGTCTTGCCACTCAACCATAAAGGCCTGATTGGTAGAGTGCTGCAGAGATGGTTGTCCTTCTGGAAGGTTCTCATCTCCACAGAGGAACTCTACAGCTCTGTTAGTGGGACCATCGGGTTCTTGGTCACCTCCCTGACCAAGGCCCTTCTCCCCCGATTGCTTAGTTTGGCCGGGCGGCCAGCTCTAGGAAGAGTCTTGGTGGTTCCAAATTTCTTCCATGTAAGAATGATGGAGGCCACTGTGTTCTTGGGGATCTTCAATGCTGCATAAATGTTTTGGTACCCTTCTCCATATCTGTGCCTCGACACAATCCTGTCTCGCAGCTCTACGGACAATTCCTTCGACCTCATGGCTTGGTTTATGCGCTGACATGCACTGTCAACTATGGGACCTTTATATAGAAAGGTGTGTGCCTTTCCAAATCATGTCCAATCAATTGAATTTACCACAGGTGGACTCCAATCAAGTTGTAGAAACATCTGAAGGATGATCAATAGAAACAGAATGCACCGGAGCTCAATTTTGAGTCTCATAGCAAAGGGTCTGAATACTTATTTACATAAGGTATCTGGTTTTTATTTGTAATACATTTACACACATTTAGAAAAACCTGTTTTCGCTTTCTCATTATGGTGTATTGTGTTTAGATTGCTGAGGATTTATATCTATTTAATCAATTTTAGAATAAGGCTGTAACGTAACAAAATGTAGAAAAAGTCAATGGGTCTGAATATTTTCCGAAGGCACTGTATGTGCTATCTCTATGGATCATTTTTTTGGGGTGAGTATTTGGATCCAAGGTGATGATGGGTTGGTGTGTTATTCTATCCAGTTATGCATTGTTTATTATTTACAGCTTTGTTATGTTACGTTATAGAAATGTTTTATCTTTACTCCAAAAATAAAAACAAACATCATGAATTGATAAAATAAACCTTCTGTGTCTGTTGTGATTCCTATTATGTTTCTCACATTGATATAGAACTGCTCTCTGTAAATTATGTTTAAGTCAACTCTATTCACCATTTTCCCATTAATCTTTGTGATTCACCTTCGGAATGCTATAAAGAGCGAGCAGCATAAGTGTTGGAAAAGGCCTCAGAGGGCTCGTCTACCAGCTGCTATACGGCTGGTGGGTTTTACGGGCTCCTAACCAACTGTGCTATTTTGTACTTAATGTTGCTGCTACCGTCTCTTATGACCGAAAAGAGCTTCTGGACATCAGAACAGCGATTACTCACCTTGAACTGGACGAAGATTTCTTATTCAATGATTCTGACTCAAAGGATATACTGCTTTGTCAAGAAGAGGCCCAAATCCCCGTCATCAGCATGAAGAAAAGACTGAGGAAAGGGGGTAGGAGGGCGGGGTGCCTTGTAGGAATTTGCCAACGAGTAGGTAAACCACCACTTCCCTCTGTATTATTGACTAACGTAAAATCATTGGAAAACAAACTGGACAATCTACGATTAAGACTATCCTACCAACGGAACATTAAACTGTAATATCTAATGTTTCACAGAGACGTGGTTGAACGACACAGGTAATATAGAGCTGGCTGGCTTCTCGATGTATTAGCAGGACAGAGCAGCTATGTCTGGTAAGATGAGGGGCGGGGGTGTGTGTCTATTTGTCACTCGAGTTATTGCTTCGCTTGAGGTAGAATACTTCACGATAAGCTGTAGACCACACTATCTACCAATAGAGTTCTCATCTATATTATTTGTAGTCGTCTATTTACCACCACAAACCGATGCTGGCACTAAGACCGCACTCAACGAGCTGTATAAGGCAATTAGCGAACAAGAAAATGCTCATCCAGAAGTGGCACTCCTAGTGGCCGGGGACTTTAATGCAGGCAAACTTAAATCAGTTTTAACCTAATTTCTACCAGCATGTCACATGTGCAACCAGCGAAAGAAAAAAATCTAGACCACCTTTACTCCATGCACAGATCTCCCTCGCCCTCCATTTTGCAAATCTGACCATAATTCTATCATCCTGATTCCTGCTAACAAGCAAAAACTAAAGCAGGAAGTACCAGTGACTCGCTCAATACGGAAGTGGTCAGATGATGCGGATGCTACGCTACAGGACTGTTTTGCTAGCAACGACTGGAATAAGTTCCCTGGATTCATCCAATGGCATTGAGGAGTATATCACCTCAGTCACAGGCTTCATCAACAAGTGTATTGGCGACGTCGTCCCCACAGTGACCATATGTATTTCCCAAACAGAAGCAATGGATTACAAGCAACATCTGCAAAGAACGGGACACTAATCCGGACACTTATATGAAATCCCGCTATGCCATCAAACACGCAAAGCTTCAATAGAGGACTAAGATTAAATCCTACTACACCGGCTCTGACGCTCGTCGGATGTGGCAGGGTATGAAAAATATTACGGACTACAAAGTAAAACCCAGCCGCCGAGCTGCCGTGTCGCGAAATACCTGTTATGCTCGCTTCGAGGCAAGCAACACTGAAGCAAGCATGACAGCACCGGCTGTTCCAGACAACTGCGATCACGCTCTCCGTAGCCTTTAAACAGGTCAACATTCACAAAGCCGCTGGGCCAGACGGATTACCAGGACGTGTACTCAAAGCATGTGCGGACAAATTGGAAAGTGTCTTCACTGACATTTTCAACCTCTCCCTGAGTCTGTAATACCTACATGTTTCAAACAGACGACCATAGTCCCTGTGCCCAAGAAAGTGAAGGTAACCTGCTTAAATGATTACCGCCCCGTAGCACTCACGTCGGTACCCATGAAGTGCTTTGAAAGGCTGGTCATGGCTCACATCAACACCATCATGCCGTAAACCACAGATGACGCAATCTCAATCGCACTCCACACTGCACTTTCCCACCTGGACAAAAGGAACACCTATGTGAGAATGCTGATCATTGACTACAGATCAGCATTCAACACCATAGCTCAATACAAAGCTCATCACTAAGCTAAGGACCCTGGGACTAAACACCTCCCTCTGCAATTGGATCCTGGACTTCCTGACGGGCCACCCCCAGGTAGTAAGAGTAGGCAACAACACATCTGCCATGCTGATCCTCAACACTGGGGCCCCTCAGGGGTGCGTGCTTTGTCCCCTCCTGTACTCCCTGTTCAACTACGACTGCGTGGCCAAGCAACTCCAACACCATCATTAAGTTTGCTGACAACATAACAGTGGTAGGCTTGATCACCGACAACGATGAGACAGCCTATAGAGAGAAGGTAAGAGACCTGGCAGTGTGGTGCCAGGACAACAACCTCTCTCTCAATGTGAGCAAGACAAAGGAGCGGATCGTGGACTATAGGAAAAGGAGGGCCGAACAGGCCCCCATTAATATCGACGGGGCTGAAGTGGAGCGGGTCGAGTGTCAATTTCCTTGGTGACCACATCACCAACGAACTATTATGGTCCAAACACACCAAGACAGTCGTGAAGAGGGCACAACAACACCTTTCCCCCTCAGGAGGCTGAAAATATTTGGCAGGGGTCCTCAAAAAGTTATACAACTGCTCCACTGCTCCGGTTGCATCACTAGGCGGTGTCAGAGGAAGGCCCAAAAAATGGTCAAAGACTCAAGTCACCCAAGTCATAGACTGTTCTCTTTGCTACCCCAGGGTAAGCGGCACCGGAGCCCCGAGTCCAGGACCAAAAGGCTCTTTAACAGCTTCTACCCCAAGCCATAAGACTGCCGAACAATTAATCAAATGGTCAGCAGGATTATATACATTGACTGACCCCCCCCCCCCACCACCACCGCCGCTGCTACTCACAGTTTATTATCTATGCATGGTCACTTTACAAATGACTTTGACGAACCTGTACCCCCGCACATTGGCTGTACCCCCACCTCTATATAGCCTCGTTATTGTTATGTAATTTTCTTGTAACTTTTTTTTCCACTTTAGTTTATTTAGTAAATATGTTATTAACTCTTTCTTGAACTTCAACATTCTTATTGGCAGACTTGACAGCCTTGGTTTCTCAAATGATTGCCTCGCCTGGTTTACCAACTACTTCTCTGATAGAGTTCAGTGTGTCAAATCAGAGGGCCTGTTGTCCGGACCTCTGACAGTCTCTATGGGGGTGCCACAGGGTTCAATTCTCGGGCCGACTCTCTTTTCTGTATACATCAATGATGTTGCTCTTGCTGCTGGTGATTCTCTGATCCACCTCTACGCAGACGACACCATTCTGTATACTTCTGGCCCCTCCTTGGACACTGTGTTAACTAACCTCCAGACGAGCTTCAATGCCATACAACTCTCCTTCCGTGGCCTCCAACTGCTATTAAACCTAAGTAAAACTAAATGCATGCTATTCAACCGATCACTGCCCGCACCTGCTCACCCGTCCAGCATCACTACTCTGGACGGCTCTGACTTAGAATACGTGGACAACTATAAATACCTGGGTGTCTGGTTAGACTGTAAACTCTCCTTCCAGACTCACATTAAGCATCTCCAATCCAAAATTAAATCTAGAATCGGCTTCCTATATCGCAACAAAGCATCCTTCACTCATGCTGCCAAACACCCTCATAAAACTGACCATCCTACCGATCCTCGACTTCGGTGATGTCATCTATAAAATTGCCTCCAACACTCTACTCAACAAACTGGATGCAGTCTATCACAGTGCCATCCGTTTTGTCACCAAAGCCCCATACACTACCCACCATTGCGACCTGTACGCTCTCGTTGGTTGGCCCTCGCTTCATACTCGTCGCCAAACCCACTGGCTACAGGTTATCTACAAGTCTCTGCTAGGTAAAGCCCCGCCTTATCTCAGCTCATTGGTCACCATAGCAGCACCCACTCGTAGCATGCGCTCCAGTAGGTATATTTCACTGGTCACCCCCAAAGCCAATTCCTCCTTTGGCCGTCTTTCCTTACAGTTCTCTGCTGCCCATGACTGGAACTAATTGCAAAAATCTCTGAAGCTGGAGACTCACATCTCCCTCACTAGCTTTAAGCACCAGCTGTCAGAGCAGCTTACAGATCACTGCACCTGTACATAGATGGGCTGTTTACCTACCTCATCCCCATACTGGTATTTATTTATTTATTTATTTTGCTCCTTTGCACCCCAGTATCTCTACCTGCACATTCATCCTCTGCCGATCTACCATTCCAGTGTTTAATTGCTATATTGTAATTTACTTCGCCACCATGGCCTATTTATTTCCTTAACTTACCTCATTTGCACTTTTTGTTTTATTTTGTTCTACTGTATTATTGACTGTATGTTTTGTTTATTCCATGTGTAACTCTGTGTTGTTGTATGTGTCAAATTGCTACACTTTATCTTGGCCAGGTCGCAGTTGCAAATGAGAACTTGTTCTCAACTAGCCTACCTGGTTAAATAAAGGTGAAAAAAACTGCATTGTTGGTTAAGGGCTTGTAAGTAAGTATTTCACAGTAATGTCTACACTTGTTGTATTCCACGCATGTGACAAATAAAATTGTATTTTATTTGACCAGAGAAGAGGGAATGGTAATTGGGGAGCCCAACAGATGTGCTTAGCTATTATCTATGACAAAAATATTCAAATGACTGGTCTGTTTTCTATATACAAATGTTAGTCTCACCAAGCTCTCTTCATAGAGCAGGAAGATGAGTAGGGGGATGTAGCACTGTCAGATGGATCGTAAGCCCTGCTCCACCTCCACCCCAAACGCACAAGTGTCTCCCAACTCTTCCTCAATGGGCTGCATAAATGAGCACAGTCTCTCTCACACAAATGCTCTTATGGATTGGCACTGGGATTAAGGCAGATGCAACAACACTCCCCTTCTGTCAGGCTGCAGTGTACAGCACAATAGGAAATTGGAGCAGAGTGACTCACTGTAGCAGCACGATCACATCCACTGTCACCCATGCATCCATGTTAATTTAAACACGCAGCTAGTAGGGTTCAAATTTAAATGGAGAAACATCCCACTCTGTTCTTGCAACCCATGTCAGATGCGTAATTATGTTAGTGGGCGTGCATTTTACCGTCTCCCAATACCACAATGACCCGACCAGAGTCACACTGTACGTTGGTGGACCTGAGAATTTGCCAGCTGGTAAGTGACACTGACTATCGCACTCTCCAGTTGTTAAAAATAACCAACATGTTTGATAGCTGTGTCAAGGTCTTAGGTAAATTCTCTCACCTGAAGTCGCATATAAGGACACGCACAGGTATGTGCGTAGTTTAGCAGTTAGTTTACCATCCTCCAAATAAAGTACAGTATATTATATTGACAAGATATTCCAGTGACCGTGCTCATAATGGAAATACACGTCCTCGAAGATGGGAGGAGAGATCAGGTATGACAATTCTTGCCAATAAGACGGCAGATAGAGGACTAATCGTTGGATCTATGCAATTATAGCGTCTGTGACCTCATTGGCAGTGCCATCAAAGCTATCTCCATTTTAAAGTAGCACATTTTCTTCTTCATTTGCTAATTGCTCCCAACCAATAGGAATCCCCAACCAGTTGACTACTTTAAAATGGTGGAAGCCCTCAATAGAGTGGTGAGGGGGAGCTCCTCACACCCTTTGTGTCCAGAAGTAATTTAGCCATTAATTGTACTCATTGTGCTCTGTAGAATTGCTATTTTCTCCAGTTTTCTTGTGTCAATTAACTTGTGCTTACTAATTATATTAATAAAGTCTGATTTAAAATCAACAAATACAATAGTCAGTTTAAAAAAAGTTTGTTACAACACTGTGTACATACAGTTGACGTCGGAAGTTTACATACACTTAGGTTGGAGTCATTAAAACTCGTTTTTCAACCACTCCACAAATTTCTTGTTAACAAACTATAGTTTTGGCAAGTCGGTTAGGACATATACTTTGTGCATGACACAAGTAATTTTTCCAACAATTGTTTACAGACAGATTATTTAACTTATAATTCACTGTTCCAGTGGGTCAGAAGATTACATACACTAAGTTGACTGTGCCTTTAAACAGCTTGGAAAATGATGTCATGGCTTTAGAAGCTTCTGATAGGCTAATTGATATCATTTGAGTCAATTGGAGGTGTACCTGTGGATGTATTTCAGGCCTACCTTCAAACTCAGTGTCTCTTTGCTTGACATCATGGGAAAATCAAAAGAAATCAGCCAAGATCTCAGAAAAAAAGTAGACCTCCATAAGTCTGGTTCATCCTTGGGAGAAATGTCCAAATGCCTGAAGGTACCACATTAATCTGTACAAACAATAGTATGCAAGTATAAACAACTTGGGACCACGCAGACGTCATACCGCTCAAGAAGGAGACGCGTTCTGTCTGCTAGAGATGAACGTACTTTGGTGCGAAAAGTGCAAATCGATCCCAGAACAACAGCAAAGGACCTTGTGAAGATGCTGGAGGAAATAGGCACAAACGTATCTATATCCACATTAAAACGAGTCCTATATTGACATAACCTGAAAGGCTGCTCAGCAAGGAAGAAGCCGCTGCTCCAAAACCGCCATAAAAAAGCCAGACTACGGTTTGCAACTGCACATGGGGACAAAGATCGTACTTTTTGGAGAAATCTCTGCTCTGATGAAACAAAAATAGGACTGTTTGGCCATAATAACCATCGTTATGTTTGGAGGAAAAAGGGGAGGCTTGCAAGTCGAAGAACACCATCCCAACCGTGAAGCACGGGCGTGGCAGCGTCATGTTGTGGGGGTGCTTTGCTGCAGGAGGGACTGGTGCACTTCACAAAATAGATGGCATCATTTTTGGAAAATTATGTGGATATATTGAAGCAACATCTCAAGACATCAATTAGGAAGTTAAAGCTTGGTCGCAAATGGGTCTTCCAAATGGACAATGACCCCAAGCATACTTCCAAAGTTGTGGCAAAATGGCTTAAGGACAACAAAGTCAAGCTATTGAAGTGGCCATCACAAAGCCCTGGCCTCAATCCTATAGAAAATTTGTGGGCAGAACTGAAAAAGCGTGTGAGAGCAAGGAGGCCTACAAACCCAACCGCGTTACACCAGCCCTGTCAGGGCCAAAATTCACCCAACTTATTGTGGGAAGCTTGTGGAAGGCTACCCGAAACGTTTGATCCTAGTTAAACAATTTAAAGGCAATGCTACCAAATACTAATTGAGTGTTTGTAAACTTCTGACCCACTGGGAATGTGGTGAAAGAAATAAAAGCTGAAATAAATCATTCTCTCTACTATTATTCTGACATTTCACATTCTTAAAATAAAGTGGTGATCCTAACTGACCTAAAACAGGGAATCTTTTACTTGGATTAAATGTCAGGAATTATGAAAAGATTAGTCTTGGCTAAAGTGTATGTAAACTTCAGACTTCATTTGTATCTGGCTGTGTCAGTACATATTCCATCGAGCCAAGCAGGGAGAGGCTGCTCATTGTCACAAAACCAATCAGAAACGTCCAGTTTACTTTACACCAATGACGCCGGTGGATCTAAAATTTTGACTTGGGTCAGCGGTAAGTAGCAATATCTGTTGACTCATCAGTAGGAAAGATTTGTTTCTCTTTTGGTCCATTCAACAACAGAGCGATACGATCCTTGTTTCAGCAGGATGTTGTATCTATACCTTATGTCATATTGGAATGGATTTATTGATAATATCTGTTGGAAAAAAGTTTGGATGTTGCCACACACATACCTACTTGTTAACAAAATTAAGGAAGTTTCCTTTAAATTGATTCATAAATATTATCCTGCCAACCACTATATGAAGAAGTTTAAGGAAAACATCAACTCAAATTGCTCCTTTTGTAATGACCACCCAGAAACAGTGTTGCATCTTTTTTTGGCATTGTATGCATGTAAGAAAACTGTGGCAAGACATCAGCAGGTTTATAATTGAACACATTTATGAAGATTTTACACTATTGTGGAGAGATGTACTGTTTGGATTCTTTACATACAATAGAAATAAGCAGAATCATTTTTATGTAATTAATTTCATTATTCTTTTGGCCAAATTTCATATACACAAATGTAAATTTACAAACAGAAAACCACATTTTCGTACCCTACAAAAATAAATTGAACTGTATTTTAAGACGGTTAAATGCTCTACTAACAAAAAAGCTGTTAGAATTGTAAGTATATGCATGTCCCTTAAGGTCCTTGTGTAATTGTAATGTGATATTGTACCCCCTAGCTCGATTGTCCATTGTTTGTAATCTATGTATGCTTGTGTTCCCTCATGTGCTTTATGTATTGATTTGTTATTTAATTGTAAAAATTTTTTTTAGCAGCAATATCATCCTTCGCGCCCGTCGTTTTACGACAGATATCATGATAACTCAATAAATAATTGGAGTTTCTTTCCAGCAAATGTCTTAGTTACATGATTGTATAACTAGCAAAATAGTTTTAATTTTGAAGGTGCAGTAATTATGAAGTTTGGCAATGAGGACGAAAACTAGCATAGTTCAGCTAGTTTAGCCAGGGATTAGAAGATTGGAGACAGATTGTAGTTTTTATGTCCTGATATCAGCAGTTGGCAGCGTAAAAGTTTGATTAAACAATTCAGATAAACAAATAAATCCGATTACTTATATTTAAGGAGAGTGAATACAATATACAATTCCAAAATCAGCTATAAAATTGTCAATAGTAAAACAAAGCTTAAAACAATGTTTGAGTGAACCCTGAATATAGAAAATTAATGGTGAAATCACTTCCAATGTCCATGCTAAAATTGGTTATATCCATGATGACCAACTCAGACAGTCGTTTTTTGTAAAATGCCACTTGCGTCAATTTATATCAGTGCAGTCGCATCAACCTAACCGTTACAAAACTTCTATTCGATCAAACAAGCCTCACATGGCAAATTAGCAAGCACATTTTTTGTTTTCCAAATTCAACAGGTATTGACCACCATATACAAATACCTCACTTTGTGAGTTTATTTTAGTGGACAGATTTTTGGGCAGAGTAAAACCTCTTGCTTTGCCTCTTCCTCTATGCTCAGTCATCTGTTATTTGGGTCCTTGCTATATGGGTATCCCTGGGACATCCCTACCCCCATTGAAGATGAATTTAAACTGGTTACGGTAAGGTTTATGGTTAGGGTAGGGGTTAAGGTTAGGGTAGGGATGGTCAAGGATCCCGGATAGCACTGACTATTATTAGCCTAACGTTACGGTCCATTGTGATGGACAACCAAACAATAGAGGCTATGTGAAGCGACACGTTTTTAGGCTACGTTCGATCGCAGGAAAGTGTCGTACCAGAAGTGGTATATAAGGACAGACAGGTAGGCCTATGTGCATAGCTTAGCAGTTAGCCTCCATGCTTCGTCAACTATTGCCTACAGTCCAATGTAATAGACATCTGAGCGCTAAAATGATGCATTGGTGGAAAAAGTATCCAATTGTCATACTTCAGTAAAAGTATTGATAACTTAATGGGAAGTTACTCAAATAGGCTACCCTGGGCTACCCATTTACAAAAGATTCCCTAGTGGTTAGAGCGTTGGACTAGTAACCGAAAGGTTGCGAGATCAAATCCCGAGCCGACAAGGTACAAATCTGTCGTTCTGCCCCAGAACAAGGCCGTTAAACCACCGTTTCTAGGCCGTCATTGAAAATAAGAATATGTTCTTAACCGACTTGCCTAGTTAAATAAAGGTAAAAGTCAGCCAGTAAAATACTTGAGTAAAACACTTAAGAATCAATAGTAAAAGTATACATTATTTAAAATTCCTATTATTTAGCAAAGCTGTTTATTAAAAAAATTCAGATAGCCAGGGTCCCACTCCAACACTCAGACATTATTTACAAAAGATGCATGTGTGTTTAGTGAGTCCACCAGACCAGAGGCAGTAGGGATGACCACGTGTTCTCTTGATAAGTGTGTGAATGACTATTTTCCTGTGCTGCTAAGCATTTCAAATGTAATGAGTACTTTTGGTAGTCAGGGGAAATGGTGTAAAAAGTATTTTCTTTAGGAATTTACACCACTGCTTAAAGCAGCAATCTGCAGTTGCTACATCATTTTTTGGGACAAATGAATGCTATGTACCCATTGATTCTTCAATAATATTATTAATGCCTCATGAGCTTAGTTAAACTGTTGTACATCAGAACCTAAAATATACGATTGTTTACAAACATTGGAGTAAAACAAAGTAAATGTAAACAAACACTACATAGCCTCACATGGTTAAAACTATAATTTTGATATAATGGATGGTCAGTACTTGCATCTATAGCTCGGTCTATGAATTTGAGAGTGGTTACATTTCTCCAGCTCCATCCCTCAGTTTTTTACCCAAAACAGGGGCGGGAAATGTCTTATTGTTTCAACTGCAGATTGCATGGAAATTATTCAAGTAAAAGTGAAAGTCACCCAAAATAGTACTTGAGTAAAATTCTAAAAGTATATATATTTTTAAATATACTTAAGTATCAGAAGTAAAAGGAAATGCTAAACTATACTTAAATGCTATAAATCATTTCACATTCCTTATAAGCCAACCAGACTGCACCATTTTTTTATTTGACAGACTCCAGCACTCAGACATCATTTACAAACAAAGCATTTGTGTTTAAGTGAGTCTGCCAGATCAGAGGCAGTAGGGATGACCACATGTTCTCGATAAGTGTATGAATTAGACCATTTTCTTCCTTCTAAACATTTGAAATGTAATGAATACTTTTGGGTGGCAGGAAACATGTAAAAAATTACATGATTACATTAGGAGTTTAATGGAGTTAAAGTTATCAAAAATATAAATAGTAAAGTACAGATACCCCCCAAAAAACAGAAGAATTTCTTCAATACATGTTTACTTAATTACTTTACACCACTGAGGGTATGTGTGTTGCATACAGAGTAGCAAGTATGTTGGTTGTGAATAATAACAGTTTCTTCATCCCATCCCAGGTGAGAAGCCCTACAACTGCTCCGGGCCCGACTGTGACAAGAGGTTCTCCCGTTCTGATGAACAATTCCGCCACCGGTGGACTCACACGGGCGGGAAACAGTTCCAGTGCCCACTGTGTGCCATGCACTTCATGCAAAACGACCACCTGCTCAAACATGGCCGTCTCCACCCTGGCTTCGAACTGTCCATGAGCAGTCGTTAGGGGGAGTAAGGCCTGGGGTTTATTCATTAGTCAGATTCCGTTCAAAAACATTTCTCCAAACAGAAAACATTTAGCAAAGAAAACAAGAGTTTCTATTGGACAAATTCAGGTAGGTTCTGTTTGCTTCCGTTTGGTTTCTAGAGTGAACAGTAACGGTTTCTGTAGCAAAATGTTTTGCGAAAGACCAAACGTTTTGCAATGGAATCCGACTAATGAATACACCCCTGGTCAGACCAATGGATAACTGGATCTCCACTGTGGGGAAGCAGAAGTACAGGATAGGAGAGGAAGAGTTTCTGTAGCCGTGCCCTGGTCCCAGATCGGTCTTAAGAAAACTCCTGTGATTATTGTCATGATGCCATACATTCATGTTTGGCTTGACAAGGACCACACATGGCACAGCAGAGTTGGCTAAAGCACACATACAGATGGGATCAGGTAGCCTACTTCACTCAGCCAACTCTTGGATTTGGTATGGTATTTGACTGGTAATCTGAGCTCTGAAAGTCAGGCCGAAGACATACCATTTTCCAACGATTGAGAAAGCCCTTTCTGATTACAGTTTATTTTTTTATATTTTTTTTTACCACGCTTTGTACAGAACATCAAAAATGCATTTGTTTTGAAACTCTATGCAGGTTTTTCTGTTGACTAGGTTCAACACCCAATCAGTTATTCACCAAACTTAAACAGTGTTTCATCTAGAAATACATGTTCATATTAAGTAGTAGCTTTTAACAATGCAATACTCATTACTTTTAGTATGATTGTCTTCTCATTTGTTAAAATACATATAATTGACTTAATCCAACTGCTCTTAATTGATAATCATTTAACTATTTGGTAAACCTATTTAGATTTTAACAGATTAAGAACACAATGAAAATGTTTGATAAGTATAAACACACATACATATATACACACACAGTAATGTACTATTATGACTTATGATTTTACTCCACAGTAAATAAATACAAAAATCTGATAGACTGTCACACCTTGGTCAATATGTTTTGTGTTTTCGTTATATATTTTGGTCAGGCCAGGGTGTGACATGGGTTTATGTGTTGGGTTCGTATTGGGGTTTGTTTAGCATTGGGATTGTGTATGATTAGGGGTGTGTCTAGTTAGGCTTGGCTGCCTGAGGCGGTTCTCAATTGGAGTCAGGTGATTCTCGTTGTCTCGGATTGGGAACCGTATTTAGGTAGCCTGAGTTCACTTTGTATTCGTGGGTGATTGTTCCTGTCTCTGTGTAGTTCACCAGATAGGCTGTAATTAGTTTTCACGTTCCGTTTGTTGTTTTGTATTTAGTATCAGTTATTTCATGTACCACGTTTTCTTTCATTAAAGTAACATGAGTAACCACCACGCTGCATTTTGGTCCGACTCTCTTTCTACAAACGAAGAACGCAGTTACATAGACAAGATGTGTAATGCATCCCCTATACAGTAAACATGTATCCAAAATGAAGTCTTTCAGTGGGGTGTTTCACACTGCTTTGCTAAAATTGAATTGGCCAACACAGTAATGTAATACCTTAATAAAATGGCATGTACATAGGATTCGCCTTGCCAAAAGGGATTTTCTGAAATTATGTGAATGAGAACCTATTGCCAAATGCTCAAGACAGACTTTATGTAAACTAATGCCGCCAAATGTCATGTTTCTTTCATTTGATTACAGTACACCTACAGTGGCTTGCGAAAGTATTCACCCCCTTGGCATTTTTCCTATTTTGTTGCCTTACAACCTGCAATAAAACATTTATTTTTGGGGAGGTTTGTATAATTTGATTTACACAACATGCCTACCACTTTGATGCAAAATATTTTTTTGTGAAACAAGAAATACAAAAAATAAAATAAAAACTAGCATGCATAACTATTCACCCCCCGCCCCAAAAGTCAATATTTTGTAGAGCCACCTTTCTCAGCTGCAAGTCTCTTGGGGTGTCTCTAAGCTTGGCACATCTAGCCACTGGGACTTTTGCCCATTCTTCAAGGCAAAACTGCTCCAGCTCCTTCAAGTTGGATGGGTTCCGCTGGTGAACATCAATCTTTAAGTCATACCACAGATTCTCAATTGGATTGAGGTCTGGGCTTTGAGTAGGCCATTCCAATACATTTACATGTTTCCCCTTAAACCACTAGTGTGTTGCTTTAGCAGTATTCTTAGGGTCATTGTCCTGCTGGAAGGTGAACCTCCGTTCCAGTCTCAAATCTCTGGAAGACTGAAACAGGTTTCCCTGTATTTAGCGCCATCCATCATTCCTTCAATTCTGACCAGTTTCCCTGTCCCTGCCGATCAAAAACATCCTCACAGCATGATGTCACCACCATGCTTCACTGTGGGGTTGGTGTTCTCGGGGTGATGGGTTTGCGCCAGACATAGTATTTTCCTTGATGGCCAAAAAGCTACCACATGCCTTTTGGCGAACACCAAACATGTTTGATCATTTTTTTCTTTAAGCAATAGCTTTTTTCTGGCCACTCTGTGGAGTGTACAGCTTAAAGTGGTCCTATGGACAGGTATTCCAATCACCGCTGTGGAGCTTTGTAGCTCCTTCGGGGTTATCTTTGGCCTCCTTGATTAATGCCCTCCTTGCCTGGTCCGTGAGTTTTGATGGGCAGCCCGCTCTTGGCAGGTTTGTTGTGGTGCCATATTCGTTCCATTTATTAATAATGGATTTGATGGTGCTCTGTGGGATGTTCAGATTTTCTGATATATTTAATAACCCCAACCCTGATCTGTACTTCTCCTCCCTGACCTGTTTGGCGAGCTCCTTGGTCTTCATGGTGCCGCTTGCTTGGTGGTGCCCCTTGCTTAATGGTGTTGCAGACTCTGGGGCCTTTCAGAACAGAGATGTTATACACACACACAGATCCTGTGACACTTAAATAAAGTCCACCTGTGTACAATCTAATTATGTGACTTCTGAAGGTAATTGGTTGCACCAGATCGTATTTAGGGGCTTCATAGCAAAGGGGGTGAATACATATGCTTCTCTGTTTTTATTTTTTGAAACAAGTAATTTTTTTCATTTCACCAATTTGAACTATTTTGTGTATGATACATGAAATTCCCCACCCCAAAAATGAAGTACAGGTTGTAATGCAACAAAATGTTGTAATTACATCTGAACAATATATTTATTTTAGAAATCAATGAAAGAGGTCTTCAATCATCACACATGGGATAGGAACAATGGACATTTTATTTAAGATTTTTGATGGATCAATTTTGATAGTGCAAATGTAAATTACAGTAGAATATTACTGTCATGACTGTCCAGTGAGGAGCCAAATGGGTCAGATCAGCTTGGCAATGGATGACAGTAACCAGACATTCTCTCACCGACAGAAGATGGGAGGGAGCTGCTGCCAGGTTGACAGCTCACACCCAGTTATAAATTAGAGAAGAAGACTCTCTCCCCCCTCCAGTATTAACCAAAGGAATGTACTTTGTTAACATACTTTCCCCGCCAAAACTCAAACACACTCAAGTGAATACTGGAACAATATTTCTAACATAAGAATGTTGGGAATGGTCAGTGGTGAGCTATAGAAAACGAAATGTCATTAAGTGTTAAAGGAAATACTGTAACTTGAAAAGTATATACACTACATGCATGAAGTCTCCATCCTTAATGTTGTATATGTAATATGAACATTTTTTTGTTAAGATATGGATGAGATTTAAGAAGGCTGGGATTTTTGCAAATGCAGGAGGTTACGACTATTCAGAATGATGATATGAGACGAGGTTATGATTAATACGTTGACTGTTTGATGGATGTGATAGGTAAAGACCTTAAGAGTTTAATTCGGGAGATGGTAACTCTAAACAATCGTTCTCGTGGTGCCCCAAATCCTAATGAGTTCATTGTTACCAGTGGTTATTTTTGCATGTAAATCTTGGTGGGGCAAAACAAAAAAAAAGGTGGAATGCATGCCAGCAAAGCCACTGCACAACACAAAACAATACCTGAATAGCACTATACCACTGCTACACCTGGCTATCAGCGGAGCCTTCTCTGGTAGTGAAACAATTCAGCCTCAATTACTGACTTAATAAAATATAGCTGGCTTGTCTCGTGTAAATATCATTTGTTTTTTTGTATGGCTGACTTGCAAACAAATGTGGTTTGACTGACAATTGAGATGCACAAACTATGGCATAAGGGGACGACAAGCGGATAAGAGGCAATCCGTCATTTTGATTGACAATGAGCAAGCTAGGACGGACGTAGTCAATATAACTATTTGTTGAGCACTTTTGAAATGTATAGCGACAGAATTCAGTACATGGGCCGTTCTTACAGTGTTCTCCCTGTACACCAAGTCAGAACCGTAGGATAAATAAAAGGGGGCAGACAATGAAAGCTCTTACAATATTCAATGATTATATTTCTCAAGAACAGGTTATAGACTACATGTGCACCAAGTCAGAACAGTAGGTGGAATTAAGAGGTGAAAAAATATACCAAATTATTAGGGTGAGTCACATGGGCTACTAACAGCTTACTACACAACATACACTTATTTATACTGTAGCTAAGAAAGTAATACTATCTCGCTAGCATATTACATAATTTATTCAGCAGATAGTTTTGGGCTCGTTGTGCTGTACTCACTTGAACAGGAAAGTGGCGCGGCGGTCCTTCGTGGGCAAATTTTGTCAAACTTTGTCATCAAAGTCTGGCATTCTCTGGATTTATGGTGCTGTCAAGACAACTGGGAACTCCGGGTGGGTTAAATCATGATGACATCAGTGATTTTCAGGTCGTAGCACTAGAAAGAGGCCCGAGATCCCGATTTACAATTCCAAGTTGGATGATAGTTCAAAACGTATTTTCCCAGCCGTAGCTTGTCCTTGTCCCCCCCAATCACGCTGTAAAGCTGAACCTCCGCGATGTGTATTGAATAGATCCCTAAAGTGAGAAGATATGTTGTGTTTTGGCGATTACATCAATGTTCTCATGGTATTTCATAGTAAACATCTATTTTGGATCAATGGTAGTGCGCTAAAAAATGTCTCCAAACAAAATGAATGCACAATCAAATGTTTTGAATGACGCCGGAGGAGATGGCTGCCGTTCTACGGGCTCTCAAACAATTGTGCTATACATCTGCCATGCTGATCCTCAACATTGGGGCCTCCATGATACACGTTTTATCACTGCATGTTTACATTCCAAGTCAGGTTAACATCCTTCACATATGACTATAATTCCAGATGTGTGCCCAACACTAGTCATCTCTGTGTGTGGGTCCTATGAGAGACGTGATTGTATGCATGGGGAACAGTGGGATCGAGTTGGAGAGCCATGGTGATTGAGCTGGAGCTGAAGGACGAAGCTGAAAGACGTGGGTGGGGGTGTGTGTGACCACAGAGAGGAGGGAGGATAAGGGGGAGACTGCCGGAACCATTGTGCTGGGGGGAGAAAAAAAAAAGTGTCCGGGCCAGATGAGAGTGGAACCGAGAGGGGAGGGATGGGAGAACAAGGAGCCCTTGACCAAATTAAGACACTTGTTAAATGTTAAAGGAAGGAGAGAGGGAGAAAAGGGGGGACCCCCATCAGGAGTAGCTCCCCCAGCAGCCTGGCCCTCCTCTCTGCGGGACATTGAGCAAGTTAGCAGGGCATGCATGTTCACTCAGGTGTCTTATTAGCTTGTCTTGAACAAAAATACTGTATATTATATAGATTTCTATGTATACTCATTATCGTCTTGGGTCTGGGATGTTAAAATCCAAGCTGACGTAGTAGTCAGACGTGTGTTTTGTCTTGTCCCGTGTAAATATAATTCCTTGTTTTGTATACATTTTAATCTCACTTTCTATCTACGGACTGAATATACTCTCCTGCAACCCGCCTCACCCAATGTGGTACGGATCTGCTGTTTTTATACTTTAGAACCCGGAACCCCCATCAGCAGCTAGCCAGCTAACTAGCTACTAGTCAGTTTGCCACTGCTAGCGGTCTTCACTGTTAACTCGGACACCTGCCAGCCTCAGCTCGGTCAATACCTGCCAGTCTGCACAGCGCGATATCAACCCAGAGCATATTGAACTGCTTTTTCTCTACCACATCTCCGGATTCCTACCGCAAGCTCTGAACCTTTACACCGGATCATCGCTGATAGCTATCTGCAATCCAAGTGGCTACTCCTGGCTAACGGCTTGGTCCCAAAGCAAGCATCAGTTAGCTTTGAGCTAGCCTCGAGCTAGGCCTATCTCCCGGCTAGCCGATGAGGTGCACCAACTAATTCTTGGGCTACAATACCTCTTTGACAATTGGCCTGGACCCTTTACTGCCGACAGAGCCCCACCTTTCCATCACGACTGGTCTGCTGACGTAATCGTCCAAGGTGGTTTCAACAGGCTCTTCAATTTGCGACGTCACCGAAGGCCCATCTGCTATCCCCGGCCCGCTAGCTGTCTGAATCGCTGTGTCTCAAGCTCGCCTAACGTAGTAGCGACTGCTGAATGGCTCCCTGACTCACCTATTGCTACTCATTGGACCCTATGATCACTCGGCTACACACACCTCTCTCTAATGTCAATATGCCTTGTCTATTGCTGTTTTGGTTAGTTATTGTCTTATTTCACTGTAGAGTCCCCAGCCCTGCACAATATGCCTTAGATAGCTCTTTTGTCCCACCCCCCACACATGCAGTGACCTCATCTGGCTTAACTGGTGCCTCCAGAGACTCTCTCTCCCTCTCCCATCACTCAATGGCTAGGTTTACCTCCACTTTACTAACATCCTACCATACCCTTGTCTGTACATTATGCCTTGAATCTATTCTACCACGCCAAAGAAATCTGCTCCTTTTACTCTGTTCCGAACGCACTAAACGACCAGTTCTTATAGCCTTTAGCCATACCCTACTCCTCCTCTGGTGATATAGGTTAACCCCGGCCCTGCAGCACCACTCCTATTCCCCATGCACTCATTTGTTGACTTCTGTAACCGGAAAAGCCTTGGTTTCATGCACGTTAACAGGAGCCTCCTCCCTAACTTTGTTTTATTCACTGCTTTCGCACACTCCGCCAACCCTGATGTCCTAGCAGTGTCTGAATCCTGGCTTAGGAAGGCCACCAAAAATCCTGAAATGTCCATCCCCAACTACAACATTTTCCGACAAGATAGAACTGCCAAAGGGGGCGGAGTTGCAATCTACTGCAGAGATCGCCTGTAGAGTTCTGTCATACTATCCAGGTCTGTGCCCAAACACTTCGAGCTTCTACTTTTAAAAATCCACCTTTCAAGAAACAAGTCTCTCACCGTTGCTGCTTGTTATAGACCCCCCTCAGCCCCCATCTGTGCTCTGGATACCATATGTGAATTGATGGCCCCCTCATCTATCTTCAGAGTTCGTACCGTTAGGTGACCCAAACTGGGATATGCTTAACACCCCGGCCGTCCTACAATCTAAGCTAGATGCCCTCAATCGCACACAAATGATCAAGGAACCTACCAGGTACAACCCTAAATCCATAACCATGGGCACCTTAGATATCATCCTGACCAATTTACCAACTCATCCATACACCTCTGCTGTCTTCAACCAGGATCTCAGTGATCACTGCCTCATTGCCTGCATCCATAATGGGTCCACAGTCAAACAACCGCTCCTCATCACTGTCTAACGCTCCCTAAAACACTTCAGCGAGTAGGCTTTTCTAGTTGACCTGGCCCGGGTATCCTGGAAGGATATTAACCTCATTCCATCAGTAGAGGATGTCTGGTTGATCTTTAAAAAGTGCTTTCCTCGCAATCTTAAATAAGCATGACCTATACAAATAATGTAGAACTAAAAACAGATATAATACTTGGTTCATCCCAGACTTGACTTCCCTTAACCAGCACAAAAATATCCTGTGGCATTCTGCCTTAGCAACGAATAGCCCCCGCGATATGCAACTTTTCAGGGAAGTCAGGAACCAAAACAGTCAGTTAGGAAAGCTAAGGCTAGCTTTTTCAAACATAAATTTGCATCCTGTAGCACTAATTCCAAAAAGTTTTGGGACACTAAAGTCCATGGAGAATAAGAGCACCTCCTCCCAGCTGCCCACTGCACTGAGGCTAGGATACACGATCACCACGAAAAATATACGATAATCAAGAATTTCAATACGCATTTTTCTACAGATGGCCATGCTCTCTACTTGGCTACCCCTACCCCGGCCAACAGCTCTGCATGCCCCCTACCCCGGCTAACAGCTCTGCATGCCCCCCCCCCCCACACACTTCTCCTTCACCCAAATCCAAACAGCTGATGTTCTGAAAGAGCTGCAAAATCTGGATCCCTACAAATCAGCTGGGCTAGACAATCTGGACCCTCACTTTCTAAAATGATCCGCCGAAATTGTTGCAACCCGTATTACTAGCCTGTTCAACCGCTTTCTTATAGTCTGAGATCCCCAAAGATTGGAAAGCTGCCACGGTCATCCCCCTCTTCAAAAGGGAGAGAGACTATCCCAAACTGTTAGACTATATCCATCCTGCCCTGCCTTTCTAAAATCTGCAAAAGCCAAGTTAAAATGGTTGGTGATTTGTTTAAATCCCACCGTACCTTCACTATGCAATCTGGTTTCAGAGTTCGTCATGGGTGCACCTCAGCCACGCTCAAGGTCCTAAACGATGTCATAACCACCATCGATAAAAGACAGTACTGTGCAGCAGTCTTCATTTACCTGGCCAAGGCTTTCGACTCTGTCAATCACCACATTCTTATCTGCAGACTCAATAGCCTTGGTTTCTCAAATGACTGCCTCGCCTGGTTCCCCAACTACTTCTCTGATCGATTTGACGCCCTGAACTCTGAGGGCCTGTTGTCTGGACCTCTGGCAGTCTCTATGGGGGTGTCACAGGGTTCAATTCTCGGGCCAACTATTTTCTCTGTATATATCAATGATGCCGCTCTTGCTGCTGGCGATTCTCTGATCCACCTCTACATGGATGACACCATTCTGTATACTTCTGTCCCTTCTTTGGACACTGTTAACGAACCTTCAGACGAGCTTCAATGCCATACAACACTCCTTCAGTGGCATCCACCTGCTCTTAAAACACAAATAAAACTAAATGCATGCTCTTCAACCGATCGCTGCCCGCACCCGCCTGCCCGACTAGCATCACTACTCTGGACGTGTAACAGATGTGAAATGGCTAGCTAGTTAGCGGTGGTGCGCACTACTAGCATTTCAATCGGTGACGTCACTTGCTCTGAGACCTTGAAGTAGTGGTTCGAGAGGTCATAACTGCATTGAAGTCAGTAGAAATGTCTTTAACTCAAAGTCCACAAATTCTATGGTGCTTTACAGGACTTCTCATTGTAGCACTTTATTTTATGGTAAAGATATGACCAAGTAGATAATTAAATGGTAATTACACTGTAATAACCCATTTGTTACACTACTTGTTTGTACCAGAATAATAATTGGAAGTATCAAAGGGTCGAACAAATAAACAACATCATAGTAATGATCATTTATTTAGGTAGAGAATTTTGGCAGTGAAGACACACAGAAACTGAGTTCATTAGAAAGAATTCACAAGTGTTGCATGAGAATCAACACAGGGAGAATGTCAGTATTAGAGAATGAGCGTTATGGTAATAACCAGTGAGATGGAGAGAATAGATGAAACGTAGGAGTGTATATGGTAGGGACCGGTTTCACTGTGTGGGTTAGACAGGTGGGGTGGAGGTGTTAATGCTGGTTAGGCAGTGTGGGAGAGCCGGTATCTGTGGGATTCCGTTAAAAGGGGGGTGGGTGTTGGTGTGTAGAGGCCTCGGCACAGGAGGAACTGAATTAGTGTCAGTGTGTAGAGGCCTGGGAGGAACTGAATTAGTGTCAGTGTGTAGAGGCCTCGACAGGAGGAACTGAATTAGTGTCAGTGTGTAGAGGCCTTGAATTAGTGTCAGTGTGTAGAGGCCTCGGCACAGGAGGAACTGAATTAGTGTCAGTGTGTAGAGGCCTGAATCAGTGTCAGTGTGTAGAGGCCTCGGCACAGGAGGAACTGAATCAGTGTCAGTGTGTAGAGGCCTCGGCACAGGAGGAACTGAATCAGTGTCAGTGTGTAGAGGCCTCGGCACAGGAGGAACTGAATCAGTGTCAGTGTGTAGAGGCCTCGGCACAGGAGGAACTGAATTAGTGTCGGTGTGTAGAGGCCTCGGCACAGGAGGAACTGAATTAGTGTCAGTGTGTAGAGGCCTCGGCACAGGAGGAACTGAATTAGTGTCAGTGTGTAGAGGCCTCGGCACAGGAGGAACTGAATTAGTGTCCTTGTGGGCTAGTGTGAAAATATAATTCATATCAGCTGTGACAAACTATTGGGGGTGAGTGTTTGTTTGGGTGAGACTCGGTGCACAGGGAGCTGGCTGTTCAGAATGTTGTAGATAGAAAAGTAATGTAAGAACGGACATGCCTATTCTGAATGACAGTCTGTTCTGCACAGTACATTTCCAACTGAACATCCTGTAAGAGGTTCGACACACATTACAGTTCCTGCAAATGGAGGACAACGCAATACGTGAATGTCGTATTTGTCAAAATGGGCGGTTTCTTTTTTGCCTGCTACGCAGATTTTCACCGCTCAAAGTTTGAAATGAAACATACTATTCCTTACCCTCTGGTGGGAGGCACTCATGTAGATAATGAGGCTGTATCACGCCAAACTCACTTGGTTAAAATGAAACCAGAAACATAGTTCCTCTTTCGGCACAAAGTTGTTTCTCTTCACAAAGTTATCATCAACTTATAAATTGCAACAACAATTTCTTTTAACAAGCACCAGTTCTGGTATAAATCCTTGAAAACAAAAGTGATGAATGTACAAACGCCGTTTATAAACTTTCAAACCGCAACATTTTCTCAAAGCTCCATGGAAAAATGTGTAGCTACAATTGTAAGAAATTAACTTTAAAATAAAAAAAAGTGACACCAAGAAAAGGGCTCTAAAATGCTGACCCACGGCCACATTCAGCCACGTTGACAGGCTGAACAGAATCGGAATTAACATACAATTTAAAAACATTGTCCTCAGTCACCCTCTACAAGTTTGATTGACATACACTGGTGTACAATACATTAGGAACACTTTCCTAATATTGCGTTGCACCCCATTTTTTACCCTCAGACCAGCCTCAATTTGTTGGGGCATGGAGTCTATAAGGTGTTGAAAGTGTACCACAGGGATGTTTTTGACACTCAAACCGGTGTGCCTGGCACCTACTACCATAGCCCATTCAAAAGGCACTTAAATCTTTTTGTGTCTTGCCCATTCACCCTCGGAGTGGCAAACACATAATCCATCTCTCAATTATTGCAAGGCTTAAATATCTTTAACCTGTGTCCTCCCCTTCATCGACACTGATTGAAGTGGATTTAACAGGTGACATCAATAAGGGATCATAGCCGTCACCTGGATTCACCTGGTCAGTGTCATGGAAAGAGGTGTTCCTAATGATTTGTTCATTGTGTGTGACACGGTTTTCTGCCCTGTAAAAAAAATAAAAAATCAAAGAGAAACTAAATGATACTCCATTTTGTTCTGAGGTGAAAAGAGTTTAAGATTAGGTCACTCATTCCATCTACTTCCCACCTCCCGAAGTCACCCAAACACTAAGAAATGCATTTCTATTAGGACTGCTAATCAATGCGTCAGGCAGCGCAATCCGGGCCTCACATAGAGACCCATCCTATTTGTGTCACTACACCATAGAGGTGAGATAGGACAGCTAAACAATATTAAAAAGGAAATAACTTGTTAAAACCAAGTAGTAACCTATCACACAGCTCACAATGAGGTGCAGCCCCACGTGGTACACAGTGGACAGGAAGGCCACTGTCTGCTACTGGTGTGGGGGAGGGGGGCACAGCGGTGGGGGTCCGATTGGGGACAAGGGAATAGGTAATTCAGAGTCTACCTCATTGACTTGAACTCATTCCCCATGTTTGGTCCTTGTCAGTCTCACAGCATATCTGGGGAGGGGCTGGAGCACTGTACAGCAGTGCAGCAGGAAGTCAAAGTTGGCTGAGGTGTTCATGGCATAACACAGGCTTACTAGGATGATGCAGGAGGCCTGGGTGTTTTAGGCAAGGGACATGGCCAACAGGAAGACCAAGCGACAGCACATGCAGGGCGGGCCAGGCTGTGTTTCACTCAACGGGGAACTGGCTGCTGAGGAGTCAACTCCCTGGAACAGTCTGGTGACAGAGGGGAAATGGTAAAAAAAAAAAAAAAAGGACCATCTGTATGGGTCAGATACATCTAATATAAACATTTAAAAACACTGATAACTGATTCCTGTTAAAACCTGTCAAAGACCAAGTTTACAAATCTGATTGAATTTCTCTGACTACAACACAATGTCTATTTCAGGGTAGATTTGTTTTAAATACATGTTAATTACAGTAAACCTCATAGGGGGAGATCAGTGTTAGTCAGGTCAATCGAGCAGACACTAAGATCATTAATGACTAACTAATTAGTAAGTTAAGAACAGGTTGTAAATGACTAACCTGTCACCTATTCTCAAAGTTGAAGAGCTCACCTTGCAGGGAACAAAAATGACAGTGTGAAAGACTGAACACTGATAACACGCTGTGCTGGTGAGACAAACAGAGGTGAAGGACTATAAAAACTGCCCAAAAATACTAATGAAACACATGTTCTAGATGCAAAAAGCAGTTAGTCACAACAAATACAGGAGAAGTCTCTACAACAGTCAGTCGGGGGAGCCTCTATTGGGTGCACGCGCTTGATTTTTTTTTTATGGGTCTAATTGTAAAGACATGTCATTTAACAGTAAAAATGTATTACATTTTAATGTGGCAAGAACACAAATAGTAATGATGTGGTCATCTGATTAGCTAGCATCAATCATCATGTCACCAGAATAAAACATTTCCAATAAAGCATCACCACACTGTGAAGTTCATCATTACTCATTTAATCTATAGCCATTTTATCTATAACTGCTTTACCGAGTGGGAAGACCACACCATATCATCGCGTAACTCCACGTTTACTTCAATTTGATGGTTATTATATAAATATTTGATCATAAATTCTCATAATTCATTTTACCGACAAGATCCACCTTGTCGAGATTGTTTTGTTTTGTCAAATTGGAAAGTTTGCCTACAAATGAGGTGTTTCCATCAGGCCTGTCGTGACATTTATCTGGCATGTACATTACTCACATGAAAAGGTTGGATGGAAACCTGGTTATTGTAAAAAAAAAAAGATTTAAAAAGAAGAATTCACTTAAATCAGCTACCTGCAGCTGTGCACATTCATCTACTCCATTTGATGAATGGAAATCTGTTCCAAACACCATAATGACATTCATCGATTGCTATTAGGCCTACTACTAGTGGATGCAAAGTTTCCCCCAAAAATGTGAATTTATTTTTAAAATACATGAAATGTTTCATAAATTTCCTTCAATACACAAACCAGCATATCAGTCTGTGTAGCCCATATATCCAGTGCTGTCTCGCCCAAAATATTATGACAGGCGCCATTTCGCTCGCAAGGATGCTTTCTCCAGTGAGATTGATGCGTTATGCTCTTGTCTTGGTCTAATTATAAATATTTAGAGACCCCCCGCTCCCAGTTTGCCTATGCAGGGGAATAGATCATTCCTGTGGCTCCCCCGTAATTCACACTCCTTGTATCTAGCATGGTCAGGTCTGTCAGGAAGGTGCCCAGGTAAGGTATTTTCCCCTGCAGTGCACCCTGGGAAAAGTAAAAGCCTAGGATAAACCATACCAATACATCAGCAGGCACAGCCAAGCTTCTCACTTTGACTCCCCTCCTTAAAACGTAAACAAGCAGGGCCTTGAACACAAACTGCCAGTGGCTTGTAGCTTGCTCCATCTCTCACCATTTCATTTTTCCTCTGGAATCGTTTGTGAGTGTGTTTCTGGTGCTCCTTAGCACAGCCTACCTGATTGTCAAACTTAGAGGTGCCCTCCTGTAGGGGAAAAAGTAGATCGCAGTAGTGATTTGATATTTACACAATCAATTAAATCATAAATCAACCACTACACCAATAGCCAAACCTTTTCATATAATTGTATTAATTAACAGAGCAGTCTCTCACCCCCCATCAGCAGCTCTCGGCTCGTCAGGTAGTTGTTGTGATGCGAGAAGACGTCTGATAGCTCCTCAAACGTAGACATGCTGTCTCTGGGAGTATTACATAGAGAAAAGATTAGAACTAATTGGGAATGCATTGGAACTCCTCCACATAAGTTGTGACTAATCAGTTCATATGCATTCAGGTTGTGAAAAAGACTCACTTGGGCACCCAGGACCAGGCCCTCTTCAGTCTGTAGAGTGGGTTGGACTGCAGTGCAGACACAATGGCACGGAGAGAGGAGAAGTTCTTAAGCACGCGACACTCCTGAGCGATGTCTATCCAGCGCTTGATGACCCGTGCCCTGAGAAGCGGGCGGATCTGTTGTCGGTGCAGTATGGTGCTGACCACACACGCTGCCACAGCGTTGAACTGGGTGATGGTGGCACGGATGGTGGGAGCACTGTGCTTGTTCTGTTTCTTATCCCTCTGGGACCAGATGGAGCCCAGGCAGTGGTGAGGAATCACCTTATTGAACAACAACTGGAAACAGAAACTAATTAAGCCGTGTTCACATTGGCTTAATTTCGTAGGTGGTTTGAAGTCCGGTAGAAATCTGATTCCTTGTCCATGTGACTTGTGTCTGAACAGTCAAATCTTATATATTTGCCCTCATGTTGTTTTTAGACTTATTTGGCATATCTTGTTGCTTGCTAGCTACTCTAACAGTTTGACAAGAACATGTGGTAGCTAACTAGCCTGTTAATTGTTTACAAACAAATGAATGTGCTAGAATGCTAAACAGCTACCTAGTTGATTGCTGTGGCTAGCCAAAAATGATTTGCTTTGAAAGTTGAATCAACTTATCCTAAGCTTTTAAAAGTGTTCTTACACTATCATTTTGAACATTCAAAGCAACTGGGAAGATTCCATGTCAGGCATTGTTGTCACCTTAGCTTTCTACATAACCTCTGAGTAATAGGATGCATGAGCACCACCATCAATCAGCCTACACCACTGCGCACACCCATCATTACTATGACAACTAGCATAGCCATGTCAGGAAATGGCTGCCGTCTGAAAACAAACAAATCTGATTTGGTCACTTGTAACTTACTGTTTGGACAGTACGTAGTCCAAAACAGATTTGTGAATAAGGCTTTAGACTATTAGGTTGCGTTCATACAGGCAGCCCAACTCTGATCTTTCGTCCACTAATTGGTCGTTTGACAAATCACATTAGATTTTCACATCAGATCTTTTCAGTGCTGATCTGATTGGTCAAAAGACCAAACAGTGAAAATAAGAGAATTGGGCTTCCTGTCTAGACACAGGCATAGTCTTAAAACACAAACGTATATTTATCGTGCATTGTTCAAATCCCACCTGGGAATCCATACGCCCACCCAGACCCCCTCCCTCAGCCTTTCTCTTACCACATCCATATAGGTCAGTTGCTCTGCCACCAAATCTGTATCAAATGACATGAAGTCTTCCTGGACCTCAATCTCCACTTCCTCATCCTCACATAGGCCGAAGGAGCGTATGCTGTCAAAACCGCTGGAGAAACCTACCAGGAGTAATGATCAGATTAATGATGGAAGGCCAAACATGGAGATCAAATCAGAGTTTATTTGTCACGTGCGCCAAATACAACAGGTGTAAACCTTACAGTGAAATGCTTACTTACAGGCTCTAACCAATGGTGCCAGAAAAAGGTGTGAGTGTGTGTAGGTAAGTAAAGAAATAAAAACAACAGTAGAAATACATTTGAAAAAAGCAGTAGCAAGTCTATATACAGACACCTGTTAGTCAGGCTTATTGAGGTAGTATGTACATGTAGGTATTGTTAAAGTGACTGTACATATCTGATGAACAGAGAGTAGCAGAAGCGTAAAAAGAGGGGTTGGCGGGTGGTGGGACACAATGCAGATAGCCCGGTTAGCCAATGTGTGGGAGCACTGGTTGGTCGGGGCAATTTAGGTAGTATGTACATGAATGTATAGTTAAAGTGACTAAGCATAAGATAAACAGAGAGTAGCAGCAGCGTAAAAGAAGGGTTGGGGGGGTGGCACACAATGCAAATAGTCCGTGTAACCATTTGGTTAGGAGTCTTTTGGCTTGGGGGTAAAAACTGTTGAGAAGCCTTTTTGTCCTAGACTTGGCACTCCGGTACTGCTTGCCATGCAGTAGTAGAGAGAGAACAGTCTATGACTGGGGTGGCTGGGGTCTTTGACAATTTTTAGGGCCTTCCTCTGACACCGCCTGGTGTAGAGGTCCTGGATGGCAGGCAGCTTTGCCCCAGTGATGTACTGGGCCGTACGCACTACCCTCTGTAGTGCCTTGCAGTCGGAGGCCAAGCAGTTGCCATACCTGGGAGTGATGCAACCGGTCAGGATGCTCTCGATGTTGCAGCTGTAGAACCTTGAGGATCTCAGGACCCATGCCAAATCTTAGTTTCCTGAGGGGGAATAGGCTTTGTCGTGCCCTCTTCACGACTGTCTTCGTGTGTTTGGACCAAACTAGTTTGTTGTTGATGTGGACACCAAGAAATTTGAAGCTCTCAACCTGCTCAACTACAGCCCCGTCGATGAGAATGGGGACGTGCTCGGTGCTCCTTTTCCTCTAGTCCTCAATCATCTCCTTAGTCTTGGTTACATTGAGGGATAGGTTGTTATTCTGGCAGAACCCGGCCAGGTCTCTGACCTCCTCCCTATAGGCTGTCTCGTCGTTGTCAGTGATCAGGCCACTGTTGTGTCGCCAGCAAACTTAATGGTGTTGGAGTCGTGCCTGGCCATGCAGTCATGGGTGAACAGGGAGTACAGGAGGGGACTGAGACATGCATCCCTGGGGAGCTCCAGTGTTGAGGATCAGCGTGGCAGATGTGTTGCTACCTACCCTCACCACCTGGGGGCGGCCTGTCAGGAAGTCCAGGATCCAGTTGCAGAGGGAGGCGTTTAGTCCCAGGATCCTTAGCTTGGTGATGAGCTTTGAGGGTACCATGGTGTTGAACGCTGAGCTGTAGTCAATGAACAGCATTCTCACATAGGTGTTCCTTTTGTCCAGGTGGGAAAGAGCAGTGTCGAGTGCAATAAAGATTGCGTCATCTGTGGATCTGTTTGGGCGGTATGCAAATTGGAGTGGGTCTAGGGTTTCTGGGATAATGGTGTTGATGTGAGCCATTACCAGCATTTCAAAGCACTTCATGGCTACGGACGTGAGTGCTACGGGTCTGTAGTAATTTAGACAGGTTGCCTTTGTGTTCTTGGGCACAGGGACTATGGTGGTCTGCTTGAAGCATGTTGGTATTACAGACTTAATCAGGGACATGTTGAAAATGTCAGTGAAGACACCTACCAGTTGGTCAGCACATGCCCGGAGCACATGTCCTGGTAATCCCGTCTGGCCCCGCAGCCTTGTGTATGTCGACCTATTTAAAAAGGTCTTACTCACGTCGGCTACGGAGAACGTGATCACACGGTCGTCCGGAACAGCTGATGCTCTCATGCATGCCTCAGTGTTGCTTGCCTCGAAGCGAGCATAGAAGTGGTTTAGCTCATCTGGTAGGCTCGTGTCACTGGGCAGCTCGCGGCTGTGCTTCCCTTTGTAGTTTAATAGTTTGCATGCCCTGCTACATCCGACGAGCGTCGGAGCCGGGGTAGCATGATTCAATCTTAGCCCTGTATTTGCCTGTTTGATGGTTCGTCGCAGGGCATAGCAGGATTTCTTGTAAGCTTCCGGGTTAGAGTCCCGCACCTTGAAAGCGGCAGCTCTACCCTTTAGCGCAGTGTGAATGTTGCCTGTAATCCATGGCTTCTGGTTGGGGTATGTACGTACAGTCACTGTGGGGACGATGTCCTCAATGCACTTATTGATAAAGCCAGTGACTGATGTGGGGTATTCCTCAATGTCATAGGAAGAATCCCGGAACATGTTCCAGTCTGTGATAGCAAAGCAGTCCTGTAGTTTAGCATCTGCTTCATCTGACCACTTTTTTTAAAGACCGAGTCACTGTGTTTCGCTTCCTGCTTTAATTTTTGCTTGTAAGCAGGAGGATAGTGTTGTGGTCGGATTTACCAAATGGAGGGCGAGGGAGAGCTTTGTAGGCGTCTCTGTGTGTGGAGTACAGGTGATCTAGAATTGTTTTCCTCTGGTTGCACATTTAACATGATAAAGATTTGGTAGAACCGATTTAAGTTCCCCTGCATTAAAGTCTCTGGCCACTTGGAGCGCTGCCTCTGGGTGAGTGGTTTCCTGTTTGCATATTTCCTTATACAGCTGACTGAGTGCGGTCTTAGTGCCAGCATCTGTCTGTGATGGTAAATAAACAGCCACGAAAAGTATAGCTGAGAACTCTCTAGGCAAGTAGTGTGGCCTGCAGTTTATCACAATACACTCAACTTCAGGTGAGCAAAATCTATTGACTTCCTTAGATTTCGTGCACCAGCTGTTTACAAATATGCACAGACCGCCCCTCCCTCGTCTTAGGGTGTGTGCTGTTCTATCCTGCCGGTGCAGTGTGTATCCCGCTAGCTGAATATCCATGTCGTCATTCAGCCACGATTCTGTGAAGCATAGGATATTACAGTTTCTTATGTCCCGTTGGTAGGATATTCGTGATCTTACTTCGTCCAGTTTATTGTCCAATGATTGCATGTTGGCGAGTAATATTGACGGTAACGGCAGCTTTCCTAGTTGTCTTCTGCGGGTCCGGACGAGGCATCTGGCTCTTCGTCCTCTGCGTCGCTTCCTCTTGCGAATAATTGGGATGTCTGCCCTGTGGGTTGTTTGGAGAATATCCTGCGAGTCCTGTTGCTGCGGTTGTTGTTGTTGTTGAAGAAATCTTAGTCTAATCCGAGGTGAGTGATCGCTGTCCTGATATCCAGAAGCTCTTTTCTACTGTAAGATACGGTTGCAGAAACATTGTGTACAAAATAATTTACAAATATCGCGAAAAAACCCCACATAATAGCACAATTGGTTAGGAGACCATAAAATGGCGGCCATCTCCTCCGGCACCATCTAATAAAAGGTATTTTCAGAGAGAAAGAGATACAAACTAAATAATTAAGAGGATAGAGTACTAATTAACGAGATATCTTACTGTTCCACCCACCCTCTGAGTCTACATCCAGACTGGCCTCAGCCTTCAGCTGCTCCAGTAGACTCTGGGCTTTACGCATGGGCTCCGATCCAGGCAGGGCCCTCTGTAGGTAGGCCATCACCCTGTGGAGGCAGGGGTAGGATGGAGGCTCCTGGAAGTCCTCTCGATACTGGCCCATCCAGGCTCTCAAGATGGAGGCAAGGGCACTAAGGGGGATGAGGGGCAGCAAGAGTCAGGGAGGGCTGCTGGGAGTAAGCTGCTGCTGACAGAGGGCAAAGCAGACTTGAAAGCTACACAGTAACAACTCAACTTCACTTGAATCAATATGGAAATCAAGCGAAGACAGACCAAGTAAAGCAGGAGATGCTGAGAAATCGTACATTCGAACAGCTCCTTTGGTTTCAGAGGGTCTACATTGCTCAGTCTGTTCTTCACTATCCTCTGGAATTCCATACCTGAGAGAAGACAAAACAAAAAAGAATTCAGCACCACTATCTACCATCAGTCTAAAAGCAGTGAGACCAGTAAGTCTCCTCAGCCTCTTCATATAGAGCAGTAGTGTTCTTCAACCATGGTTCTAGAGAGCCACAGTTTATACACACTTTCTCCCAGCTCAACACTTACACATACGTGACTTCATCAAAATCATGTTGATTATTGATCCAGGTGTTATAGCACTATGACTGGGACAAAAGCCTGTACACACTAGGTCCCACCAGGACCAGCTGTTGTCAGCTCCTGCTATACACTCTAGCCAACCTGTGCCCCCAGCCCAGAACCAGACGTACTTGTCTAGCAGTAGCTGCAGCACGGTGTGCGTGCTGGCGAAGGTGCGGTATGTGGACAGGAAGATGCTGGTGTAGGTGAGGTCATTGCCCTGGAACCCCGTCAGCAGGGTCTCTACCAGCCGCTCCAGAGTTCCAGCACAGATCTTCCAGGTTTCTACTTGACTCACCGTGTGGCCGGGTGGCAGCCGGTCCCCCGCTGCCTGTGACGAGACAAGATGGAAAGAACCAGGGATATTAGAACGATGAGAACGGTGAAAGAGGTTGAGACAAAGGCACCCTATATTTACATTTTTAGGCAGATGTGTCAGAGTATTGTCTCTGCTGGGAGAAAGGGAGAGGGCGAGAGAGAAAAGGGAGAGGGAGAGAGAGAAAAGGGAGAGAGAGAAAAGGGAGAGGGCGAGAGAGAAAAGGGAGAGGGCGAGAGAGAAAAGGGAGAGGGCGAGAGAGAAAAGGGAGAGGAGAGAAACCTTTGTGCTGCTAGTGCGCTACAATAGGGAACTACAACAGGTGACCTTGCTGAGGCGTAGGCTGGCACGCTGCTGGGCGCAGGGGAGTGTGGAGGCATAGCGACTCCTCAGCTGGACAGGCCACCCCGCCGTGCCTCGCACACGCAGCAGGAAGTCAAAGTTTGCAGAGGTGTTCATGGCGTAAAACATATTAGCGGTGTCAGGAATCACCAGTTCTGGAAAACGAAAGATTTTTTATGACAATATTATCACAAGTCGGTAATTACAAATGAGAGTATGAAAGACTGAGTGTGTGATATTTGAGTGACGGGGAGAATATTTGTACCTCTTTCGTCAGAGATGACCTGCACCAGCTCATATCCCTCCCCAGGCTCACTCTCCAGGTTGTGTTTGGCCACGGCTCTAGAGATCACTGCTGGAGTCTTATCCTGACTCGTCAACTGGGGAGGGAACAACACCATGTACCAATCAAAAACCACTAAAAGGGTTCCATACATTTATTCAAAATGTCTTGGCCATCTGAATCAAAGTACTAATCACCTGCTGAGACGTACCATGATGCTCTTGTAGAGGTTGCCGTTGCCCTGCTCCAGGCTGACTCTGATGATGCAGGCGTCCTGAGCCTGGGTGTTGTAGGCAGGGGGCAGGGGAGAGGAGGGGGACATGGGCGTTAGGGAGAGCAACCGTCTTGTGTGCGACTGCCTGGTGACAGAGGGAAAATGTTCAGGTTTAAAAAAAAGGACCATCTATATGGGTCAGATAAATCTAATATAAAACACACTGATATAAATGATTCATGGTAATACATATTGGGCTCTATTTGAACTAATCTAAAGCTATGGTAAATATTAGTGCTGGCGGTAGAGTTATAGGTTCAGGGTGTCTACGAAATATTTTTGCTATTTTCACAACCTGAATGACACAAAAGGACTGGGTTTTGATAAATAAACAAGTTAAGGGTGTGTCAAAGATTGGCCCCTTACTGGCCTATCAATGTGCTCCATGGTTAAATATGTGCTTCAAGTTGTGTATTTCCAGTCTCCTATGTATTGAGTTGTTAGTCCATTAAATAGTTCACCCCATATTTGCTAAATATGTTGAAAATATTTTGCTGTCCACATTGTTCTAATTGCATTGCTAAACATAGGCTATAGCATTCACACTGATATAGGGGCTAGGCCTACTGTAAATTGTAGTCTGGACATGGCTGTTAGTCAGCCTGCCATCTTAGTGGAGTCTGCCACTAGCACAGTCAGTGTAGTCAGCTAAGCTATTCCCATTGAGACCGTGTCTGTGCCTCGACCTAGGTAGGGTAAAACTAAACATGGCGGTGTTCGCCTTAGCAATCTCACTAGGATAAAGACCTCCTCCATTCCTGCCATTATTGAAAGAGCTCGTGATACCTCACATCTCAGAATAGGGCTACTTAATGTTAGATCCCTTACTTCAAAGGCAATTATAGTCAATGAACTAATCACTGATCATAATCTTGATGTGATTGGCCTGACTGAAACATGGCTTAAGCCTGATGAATTTACTGTGTTAAATGAGGCCTCACCTCCTGGTTACACTAGTGACCATATTCCCTGTGTTAAATGAGGCCTCACCTCCTGGTTACACTAGTGACCATATTCCCTGTGTTAAATGAGGCCTCACCTCCTGGTTACACTAGTGACCATATCCCCTGTGTTAAATGAGACCTCACCTCCTGGTTACACTAGTGACCATATCCCCTGTGTTAAATGAGGCCTCACCTCCTGGTTACACTAGTGACCATATCCCCTGTGTTAAATGAGGCCTCACCTCCTGGTTACACTAGTGACCATATCCCCTGTGTTAAATGAGGCCTCACCTCCTGGTTACACTAGTGACCATATCCCCTGTGTTAAATGAGGCCTCACCTCCTGGTTACACTAGTGACCATATCCCCTGTGTTAAATGAGGCCTCACCTCCTGGTTACACTAGTGACCATATCCCCTGTGTTAAATGAGGCCTCACCTCCTGGTTACACTAGTGACCATATCCCCTGTGTTAAATGAGGCCTCACCTCCTGGTTACACTAGTGACCATATCCCCTGTGTTAAATGAGGCCTCACCTCCTGGTTACACTAGTGACCATATCCCCTGTGCATCCCCCGCAAAGGAGGAGGTGTTGCTAACATTTACGATAGCAAATTTCAATTGACAAAAAAAACACACAAAAAGACATTTTCGCCTTTTGAGCTTCTAAGTCATGAAATCTATGCGGCCTACCCAATCACTTTTTATAGCTACTGTTTACAGGCCTCCTGGGCCATATACAGCGTTCCTCATTGAGTTCCCTGAATTCCTATCGGACCTTGTAGTCATAGCAGATATTCTCATTTTTGGTGACTTTAATATTCACATGGAAAAGTCCACACCGATTCCAAAAGGCTTTCGGCGCCATCATCGACTCAGTGGGTTTTGTCCAACATGTCTCTGGACCTTCTCACTGCCACAGTCATACTCTGGATCTAGTTTTGTCCCATGGAATAAATGTTGTGGATCTTAATGTTTTTCCTCATAATCCTAGACTATCGGACCACCATTTTATTACATTTGCAATCGCAACAAATAATCTGCTCAGACCCCAACCAAGGAGCATCAAATGTCATGCTATAAATTCTCAGACAACAAAAATTCCTTGATGCCCTTCTAGACTCCTCTGCCTACCCAAGAACGTCAGAGGACAAAAATCAGTTAACCACCTGAGGAACTCAATTTAACCTTGCGCAATACCCTAGATGCAGTTGCACCCCTAAAAACAAGAAACTAGCTCCCTGGTATACAGAAAATACCCGAGCTCTGAAGCAAGCTTCCAGAAAATTGGAACGGAAATGGCGCCACACCAAACTGGAAGTCTTCCGACTAGCTTGGAAAGACAGTGCCGTGCAGTATCGAAGAGCCCTTACTGCTGCTCGATCATCCTATTCTTCCAATTTAATTGAGGGAAATAAGAACAATCCTAAATTTATTTTTGATACTGTCACAAAGCTAACTAAAAAGCAGCATTCCCCAAGTGAGGATGGCTTTCACTTCAGCAGTAATAAATTCATGAACTTCTTTGAGGAAAAGATCATGATTATTAGAAAGCAAATTACAGATTCCTCTTTAAATCTGCGTATTCCTCCAAAGCTCAGTTTTCCTGAGTCTGCACAACTCTGCTAGGACCTAGGATCAAGAGAGACACTCAAGTGTTTAAGTACTATATCTCTTGACACAATGATGAAAATAATCAAGGCCTCTAAACTGTCAAGCTGCATACTGGACCCTATTCCAACTAAACTACTGAAAGAGCTGCTTCCTGTGCTTGGCCCTCGTATGTTGAACATAATAAACGGCTCTCTATCCACCGGATGTTTACCAAACTCACTAAAAGTGGCAGTAATAAAGCCTCTTGAAAAAGCCAAACCTTGACCCAGAAAAAAAAAAAAAAAAACTAAAAACAGGCCTATATCGAATCTTCCATTCCTCTCAAAAATTTTAGAAAAAGCTGTTGCGCAGCAACTCACTGCCTTCCTGAAGACAAACAATATATACGAAATGCTTCAGTCTGGTTTTAGACCCCATCACAGCACTGACACGGCACTTGTGAAGGTGGTAAATGACATTTTAATGGCATCAGACCGGGGCTCTGCATCTGTCCTCGTGCTCCTAGACCTTAGTGCCGCTTTTGATACCATCGATCACCACATTCTTTTGGAGAAATTGGAAACCCAAATTGGTCTATACGGACTAGTTCTGGCCTGGTTTAGATCTTATCTGTCGGAAAGATATCAGTTTGTCTCTGTGAATGGTTTGTCCTCTGACAAATCAACTGTACATTTCAGTGTTCCTCCTTTTAGGACCACTATTTTCACTATATATTTGACCTTTTGGGGATATCATTCGAAAACATAATGTTAACTTTCTCTGCTATGCGGATGACACACAACTGTACATTTCAATGAAACATGGTGAAGCCCCAAAATTTCCCTCGCTAGAAGCCTGTGTTTCAAACATAAGGAAGTGGATGGCTGCAAACTTTCTACTTTTAAACTCTGACAAAACAGAGATGCTTGTTCTAGGTCCCAAGAAACAAAGATCTTCTGTTGAATCTGACAATTAATCTTGATGGTTGTACAGTCGACTCAAATAAAACCGAAGGACCTCGGTGTTACTCTGGACCCTGATCTCTCTTTTGACGAACATATCAAGACTGTTTCAAGGACAGCTTTTTTTCCATCCATAACATTGCAAAAATCAGAAACTTTCTGTCCAAAAATTATGCATAAAAATTAATCCCTGCTTTTGTTACTTCTAGGTTAGACTACTGCAATGCTCTACTTTCCGACTACCCGGATAAAGCACTAAATAAACTTCAGTTAGTGCTAAATACGGCTGCTAGAATCCTGACTAGAACCAAAAAATATGTTCATATTACTCCAGTGCTAGCCTCCCTACACTGGCTTCCTGTTAAGGCAATGGCTGATTTCAAGGTTTTACTGCTAACCTACAAAGCATTACATGGGCTTGCTCCTACCTATCTTTCTGATTTGGTCCTGCCGTACATACCTACACGTACGCTACGGTCACAAGACGCAGGCCTCCTAATTGTCACTAGAATTTCTAAGCAAACAGCTGGAGGCAGGGCTTTCTCCTATAGAGCTACATTTTTATGGAATGGTCTGCCTACCCATAAGAGAGACGCAGACTCTCAATCTTTAAGTCTTTACTGAAGAATCATCTCTTCAGTGGGTCATATGATTGAGTGTAGTCTGGCCCAGGAGTGTGAAGGTGAACGGAAAGGCTCTGGAGCAACGAACCGTCCTTGCTGTCTCTGCCTGTCCGGTTCCCCTCTTTCCACTGGGATTTTCTGCCTCTAACCATATTACAGGGGCTGAGTCACTGGCTTACTGGTGCTCTTCCATGCCGTCCCTAGGAGGGGTGCGTCACTTGAGTGGGTTGAGTCACTGACGTGATCTTCTTGACTGGATTGGCGCCCCCCCTTGGGTTGTGCCGTGGTGGAGATCTTTGTGGGCTATACTCGGCCTTGTCTCAGGATGGTAAGTTGGGGGTTGAAGATATCCCTCTAGTGATGTGGGGGCTGTGCTTTGGTAAAATGGGTGGGGTTATATCCTTCCTGTTTTGCCCTGCCCGGTGGTATCATCGGATGGGGCCACAGTGTCTCCTGACCCCTCCTGTCTCATATTATTATATTATTATTTGACCATGCTGGTCATTTATGAACATTTGAACATCTTGGCCATGTTCTGTTATAATCTCCACCCGGCAGAGCCAGAAGAGGACTGGTTCCTCTCTAGGTTTCGGCCTTTCTAGGGAGTTTTTCCTAGCCACCGTGCTTCTACAGCTGCATTGGGGTTTTAGGCTTGGTTTCTGTACAGCACTTTGATATATCAGCTGATGTAAGAAGGGCTATATAAATCAGTTTGATTTGATTAACTTTTCCAATGATAGTTAAAGGATGCAGTTTCCCATTGAATTAACTACAAAAAAGGTGAAGATGTTTTTAAATTCTAGTGCTGCTCTGCAAACAAGGTTGTTAGCTAGCTAGCTCTGGTCCAACTTTAAACAAATTCTGAAGTTCAAAGACGTTTCAAAGTTATAATTCTGTGGGACGAAGATAATGCATGTCATAAAAAGATGCCCAGCGGCAGGCTTCCTCCATCCGCTCTTGCATCTCACGCCCTACACTGTGACTGGCAGCACTATGATTAAACCATGCCGTTACGGCAAAATACAATTTGCTCTTAACTTCCCGATACAGATAAGAAAAATCAGCCATAGCAAGCTACTCTATCTGCAGTGATTGGTGAAGTAATTTAATGTCAAACTAAATGTTTAAAAAAATATTTACATTTCAGAGGTTAAAAAAGGAACAGAAAAGAACATTAGTCATTTTTTAAAAAATTGTTCTGTTTAGAAAGAAAATATTGTTTTCCAATTTTGGTTCCAACCATATACAAACAGACCCCGTTTCAAAGGAAACAAGCACTCAGTAAGATCAGGTGTGGCCAATTAGGGGGCGCAGCCAATATGCCTGAAGACACTTAAGAGTTTTGTTGATGCTGAGAACGGAACGTGTTTATTTTACCTCCTTTTTTTCTCCCCAAATTTGTGATATCCAATTGCAATCTTGTCTCATCGCTGCAACTCCCCTATACTGAGAACGTTCCAAAGCAAGCAACAATCATGGGGCCCTCCAGGACACCTACACCACCCGATGTCACAGGAAGGCCATAAAGATCATCAAGGACAGCAACCACCCGAACCACTGCCTGTTCACCCCGCTATCATCCAGAAGGCGAGGTCAGTACAGGTGCATCAAAGCTGGGACCAAGAGACTGAAAAATAGCTTCTATCTCAAGGCCATCAGACTGTTAAACAGCCACCACTAACATTGAGTGGCTACTGCCAACACACTGACTCAACTCCAGCCACTTTAATAATGGGAATTGATGGAAATGGATGTAAAATATATATCACTAGCCACTTTAAACAATGCTACTTAATATAATGTTTACATATACATATGAGATGAGTAATGTATACTGTACTCTATATCATATACTGCATCTTTATGTAATACATGTATCACTGGCCACTTTAAACTATACCACTTTGTTTACATACCCTATATTACTCATCTCATATGTATATACTGTACTCGATACCATCTACTGCATCTTGCCTATGCCGTTCTGTACCATCACTCATTCATATATCTTTATGTACATATTCTTTATCCCTTTACACTTGTGTGTATAAGGTAGTAGTTTTGGAATTGTCTCATCATTAGGTTGTTAGGTGAGATTACTCATTGGTTATTACTGCATTGTCAGAACTAGAAGCACAAGCATTTCGCTACACTTGCATTAACATCTGCTAACCATGTGTATGTAACAAATACATTTGATTTGATTTCCAGAAGGTTGTGGGAAGGTGGTATGCAAAATAATCCTAGGACAACCACACTCTCACCAAGCTCTAAGAAACATCTGTTCTCAGGACATTATGTGCTACCTGGGTAAAGCTCCAATATAAAGACAAAGGGTGAACATCCACTCACCATTATACTGCTTTCAAATGTCATGTTTTGTAAACATAATGGAACCATCTTACAGATCATATTTGCACTTTTCCAGAAATAGCCGATGAAATTGCATTGCAGTCGAGCCATAAACCCATGACAACAATATTTCTAAATAAGATTGGGTCAGAAGCACAATATCATAAAATCCCTTCGCTCATTCCATGGCACTGTGCACACGTACTGTAGGCCTAAATGTCTTTACGCGTACCAGTCACACATCTATCTATACAATACACTAGGCTCCTGTCAATTGTATCATTGCCCATGTGCGAAGCAGATTTTAAAAAATCTCTGGTGCTCTTTGAAAATAGGGATGGATAGCCTACTTAAACAAGCGAAATGCAGGTATGTGAATAATGAAAAGGCATGAGGGCAAAAACCTCCAACATATTTCGAAGCACTATGTAGACCATTTAAAACCCATTTATTCATAGGCTACTTTTGATCCAGCTTCATGGCTGGATAGGCTACACTTCCACTCTCAAAATCAATGCCATTATCAACTGCGTTAACCACAACCTGCTTTTTTTGAGTCTTAAAAACATCCCATTAGCGCTGCATGAAATTGTCACTTTGGGGTTGTTTTTAGGACACAACTTAAATATTGCCACCCCTCCCAGCTCAGTGAGCTGATTTTAGACAGATAAATTGACAAACCTGCCATTAGAGCTGGAAAATGCCAGTGCTCCAGTTAACGTTACAAAATTGCAAACTAACAAGAGTTTGACACTTAAGCCTCCTCAGCATCAGACGGAAATAGAGACCAATAAGGCTACGGTTCCAAATCTGATTGTAGTCAACAGAATTTGATCATGTCTATTATTTCAGGTTAGATTTATTTTAAATCCCAATGTTACGTACAGTACACATCATGTTAAGTCCTCCAGTGTGTACTTACTGGCTAAGTCTCTTGACAATGCCCTTGCAAAGTTTGCATAAAGTCTTACTTCTGTCTCCCACTCCTTCAATGTCACAAGACATGGCATGGCTGCAGAAGACAGAGAATAATCATGATATCACTACTACCAGTCCACTTATCCCGAGTGGGAGTCAAACAATCAGAAAGAGATGGAGCAGAGAGGATAGAGGGAGTAAGAGCTGATGTAGAGAGAGTGTGAATGTTTACTGACGCTTGTACCTCTCCTCCTCTCTGTGTTGAGGCTGGCACTTGAACCAGCGCAGGAAGGCAGCGTCAGCAATAAGACAGTAGCTGTTACACGCAGACTGCAGCAGCTTGATCCGAGCTATCACCTCAAACTCCCGCAGAGTCAGAGAGAGATCAAGGTCACAGTCAATTTATTTAACTAGGCAAGTCAGTTAAGAACAAATTCTTAATGTAAAAAGCTGACTACTAACAATGACCTTTCACCCTTTACCTAATTAGTGGGTTAGAACGGGTTAAAAATGACACTCACCCTTCGCATCTTCTCAAAGTTGATTAGCCCCCCCTGCAGAGAACACAAAGAGGAGTGTGAAAGACTGAACAATGATACCACACTGTGCTGGCTAGACAAACAGTGGTGGTAGACTAAAAACTGTCAAACACTTTCCTCAAATACTCATGCTCTATATGCAAACAGCGGCCACAACACACAGGAGAATTCTGCAACCAAACAGAATGAGTAGGATGATAGTAAGGTTCACCTCTACTAGGTCTGACCGGGCCGTATCTAACATGGTCAGGTCTGTCAGGAAGGTGCCCAGGTAAGGTATCGTCCCCTGCATGGCACCCTGGGAGGAAAGACAGAGCAATGGTTCAAAATCATACCGATACATCAGCAGGCACAGCCAAGCTTATCTCACTTTTGACTCCTCTCCTTAAAATGTAAACAAACAGGGCCTTGAACACAAACTGCCAGTGGCTTGCTTCATCTCTCACCATTTCATTTTTCCTCTGGAATCGTTTGTGAGTGTGTTTCTGGTGCTCCTTAGCACAGCCTACCTGATTGTCAAACTTAGAGGTGCCCTCCTGTAGGGGAAAAAGTAGATGTGTAACTATCAAATCACTACTACATTCAATCACTACACCAAAAACCAAACCCTCTCATATGATGGTATTAAAAGAGCAGAGTCTCACCCTCATCAGCAGCTCTTTGCTGGTCAGGTAGAGTTTGTGATGTAAGATGTCTGATAGCTCCCCAAATGAAGACATGCTGTCTCTGGGGAATTACATAGAGAAAGACTAGAACTAATTGGGAATGCATAGGAACTCCTCCACATGAGTTGTGACTAATCAGTTCATATGCATTCAGGTTGTGAAAGAAAGACTCACTTGGGCACCCAGGACCAGGCCCTCTTCAGTCTGTAGAGTGGGTTGGACTGCAGTGCAGACACAATGGCACGGAGAGAGGAGAAGTTCTTAAGCACGCGACACTCCTGAGCGATGTCTATCCAGCGCTTGATGACCCGTGCCCTGAGAAGCGGGCGGATCTGTTGTCGGTGCAGTATGGTGCTGACCACACACGCTGCCACAGCGTTGAACTGGGTGATGGTGGCACGGATGGTGGGAGCACTGTGCTTGTTCTGTTTCTTATCCCGCTGGGACCAGATGGAGCCCAGGCAGTGGTGAGGAATCACCTTCTTGAACAACTAGAAACAGACACAATTTGACTATTAGTATTAAAACAATGTATACTTATCCTGCATTGTTCCAATCCCACCAGTAACAGTCTCCTCAGCCTCTCAATATAGAGCAGTAGTGTTCTTCAACCATGGTTCTGGAGAGCCACAGTTTATACACACTTTGTCCCAGCTCAACACTTACACATACGTGACTTCATCAAAATCATGTTGATTATTGATCCAGGTGTTATAGCACTATGACTGGGACAAAAGCCTGCACTCACTAGGTCCCATCAGGACCAGCTGTTGTCAGCTCCTGCTATACACTCTAGCCACCATGGGCCCCCAGCCCAGAACCAGACGTACTTGTCTAGCAGCTGCAGCACGGTGTGCGTGCTGGCGGAGGTGCGGTATGTGGACAGGAAGATGCTGGTGTAGGCAAGCTTATCGTCCCTGAATGCCATCAGTTGGGTCTGCACCAGCCGCTCCAATGTTCCTTCCCGGATCTTTACAGCTGGTTTCCTTTCTTTCACAACCCTCCACCTGCAACGGGACAAAATGTAAAAAACCAGGGATAGGTGTTGAGACAACAACACCCTATATTTAATTCTAAGCCGATTTGGGAGAGAGAACTTGCTGCTACAACAAGAAACACTCCAATCTGATTGTAATCACGGAACAGAGCGCCCCTCATTGAGCCTGTCCTCTGGCTCAAAGAGGGAGGCAAAGAGGACAGCAGACTCTGTCCAACTTACCAGCTCTTTACTATCAGTCAGCACTGCTCTCTGGCAAATATCTAGCCACTGGAAATGTACTGACTGCCGAGTAGCAAAAATATACATTCACACTGTATTTGCATAGAATCTCTAGTTGGATGGCACTCTGAGAAGTGCCACAACAGTAAAAAAAAGCACCAGTGTGGCTCACCGTTTACATCATCTTGCTTTCCACTAAACAAATAAGATTACAAGTCAACAGAAAACAAACCACCACACAGACAATAGCTAGGTTTCCATCCAACTTTCATGCAAATATTCTAAAATCCACATACATTTTCCCACCAGACATGTTTCCGTCAAATGTACTTGTTGCAGATTAAAAGCTGTGCACGATGACGCAGTGCACATAAAAATAACCAGCTAAAAGGGTTTCAATCACATTTTCAACTCTACAGTCAAAAACAATGTTGGGTCATGTACTCACTCGGGTCATGGCAGGTACACGCTAGCCAACAGCTTGCAGATAATGGCCTACATGTGATTATTATGGACATTTTTATTTGTCAAACTGCAGCCGAGCATTGATCATCATGTCACCAGAATAAGACCCTCAATATTTATTGTAAAGGAGCAACAAGCTCATCACCTTGCACTTTCACCACCCTGTGAAGTTCGTAATTTGTCATCTGTAGCATAATAAACTGCATGGTTTCTGGAGTCGTAGTGGGAGGACCACACACAGCGTCATCACTTGACTCTTGGAAAGTTCACAAATGTGTTGTTTCCATCAGGCCAGTCGTGACATTTTTTAACCAATGTTTACTTTACTCGCATACAAACAAAAAAAGGTTGGACAGAAACCTGGTTAGAGTCTTGCTTTCACTGGCTTAATCATATACATAACTCCCACTCAGGACCTGGATAATGCTTGAATGTTCTGAGCACAAATTGCTTCGCCTTGCTTGTGGTAGGCTGGATGAAAGTTTCATCATCCAATTATTTCAGAGCTACAGAAGTGCAAGTTTCACCATTGCACAGATTGTGGTGATACATTGGCACGATAATTATTAGAATATGGCAAATATTAGTAAATTCTTGCATTCTAGCCATGCCTGCCAGCCTACCTGAGACATGAAACCAATAGGTTGGAGGGGATAATGGCTGTTGCCAATTTATTAAATGCACAATTAGCCTAAATGGGTAATGGAAAGACTTCAACCACCTACATTTTTATTCGACATTCCAGGTCTTTGCAAATCACTTTTTTTTTTTTTATAGCTGTGACGTCATTACATCCAGCTGTTAATATACAGTTACAGTTCAATGGAAATGCACCGCAGCAGGCAATTGTTGCCTCAATGTTCTATGCAAACACTCTACATGTCGGGAAAAAAAAGTCTGGTTTATTTTCTCATCCATAGACTATTTAGCTGCAAGACAATAACACAGCAAGTCAAATAAACAAAACCTTTTTGGGCGAACTCAGTTGGTCTCAATTTACTGTTGAGAATTAGAATAGAATACACAAGGTGTACTTTCAAATTTTGGTTGCGCAACAGCAGTCACTCAATTAGCCCATGTCAGCAAAACATTTCTAGATTGGTAAATTCGTCTAGCGGCCAGCTATCTAAACTTGTAGTGAGTGTAGTCGAAAAACCGACCAGGGTGGGCCCCATTGATAATCAGTTATATTGAAAACCGAAAACATTTTCCTCTTATCCTATGCCAAAATGTTTAGAATTGTTGAAAATGAACTGTAAAACTGCTAATTTCTCTCCGCCCCATGGCAAAACGCGCCGAATTGCAGGAAAAAAACGAACTTCCACTTGTTATATTCACTGTCATGAGGGGGGGGGGGGGGGGGGAGTAAATGTTTTGATCGCATTTTGGGTACACAGACCCACGAACCACAGCAGGCCCCTCATGAGTTCAGATGTTTTTGTGGTCCCCACTGCTAAAGTTGCCCCTCCCTGGTCTAGAGGGTGTATTAACGAGTGTCGAATTTGATCAACAATTTTACTAATTTGCTACCCACGTGAGGCTTATTTAATCGAAAATAATTTTGATAATGGTTAGGTTTTACGAATCCACCGATACGTTTTGGCAACTTTGAAAAAAACACTATCAGAGATGTGCCAGTTCACACGAGTATGTGGTCACTAATTGGCTAGAATGGCCCCAATTGATCTCGCCTCCCTTCCATCTTTTGATTATTTATTTATTTCAATTTTTAGAACAGTAACTCGACTAGCTTGTCAATATAATAAAATATTTTAACTCAATGTTATAATGTACCCCTCTATTCCATTATCTGTTACATTCCCAAGCCTAATAGCCCATCAACCTCCAGCCTCTAAAGATGACTCTTAAAACGCAAAATAGTCTGCAGCACAGAAAAAGAAAAAAAAACTTTTTTACCATCTTAATTTTTCAGGTGAATCTCATGACCAGCGCTTTATGATCCGAGGACTGCATCAGAATATGGTAAATCTACCCTGGGCAGAAATATTTCAAGTCCCCAGCCACATGGTCCTGCTCTGTAAAATATTTTCTCCTCCACTACACACACACACAATCTGTCACAAATCTGTCTGCATTGTCCCCACTTGGTTTCAAATCTTCTTGTTCTCCTTCTGTGGATTTTATATGGCGGTTGGCAACCAACGTTAAGGCGCATTACTGCCACCAACTGTACTGGAGTGTGGATCATTGTCAAGGAAGGCAGAGAGGAAGGGGAGCGGGAGGGATATCTCGGCCAACAATGTCTTCTCCAGCAGGCGGCATTTTTTTCGCTCACCAAGCTTGAAGTTTTTGTGCGAAGTTTATTTGGTCAAATATACGTTTTGTAATGCTTAGGTTGTTATGAGTATACCGATTTATAAGTAGGACAAGTGACGTCCCAGCAACTGTGATAAAAAAAACGCACTTTTTATCGGAGTTGTGCCAGTTAGTTCTATAGGGAATCCTTGGGACATCCCTAACCTTAACCCTTACAGGTACCTTAACCATTTTACATTTCAACATCTATAGAGCCCCACAGTGCTGGTGTCATAATACCCATAAAACCTAATGGTCAAACGGAAATGGTTTGTCGTTTTTTTCCCCCATTCATTTTTTCCCATAGGGAATTTTAGAAACAATTAAAATAAGGGCTGTTTCATGTAGGCTTACCCTGGTGGAAAAACGATTGGAACCATTTCTGTTTGACCTCTAGGTATTATGACACCTCCACTGTGGGGCTCTATAGAAGTTGAAACAAAAATGGTTAAGGTACCATTTGGGTAGGGGTTAAGGTTAGGGACATCCCAAAGTTTCTGTATAGCCAGCATAAACTAGTAGCTAGCTGGGAAGGGCTTTTGACGACTGACTGAACTGAATCCATTAGTCTCCACTCGACTCTCAGCTGTGTGACATTCATCATTAATTTGGGCACCAGGCATGGCCATATAACCTCTCCTGAAGCACACGGTAAGAATAGTGACATTTGTTTTTGCTTCTGTTTTGATGTTAAGTTTATGGAACTGTCATAAATAAGGCACTGTGACAAATGGTGACGTAAATGTGCACAATACAGTATGTACTGCATTAAAATACAGAAAGTTGCCAAATATTTTTCAGTTTTGTAATGAAGTCATTTTTTGTTATTGTCCTGCTATACCAACCATAGCAAGCTAAAGTAGGACAGCAGGAGTAGCTAAAGTGGGACACTCTTATTTATAGGATTTTCCTATGGAGGAAAGGGATCCAGTTTATATTAGGGACCCCTGTACTTAGGTTAGGCAGGGCTCTGGTTCTTATGATACTGTAGTACTGTAATTTGAGTGAATTCAGAAAAAGTGGGACACTTTTTGCATTTCTGTTTTCTGTAAACCCTCTTCAGACATCTATCCAACATATTAGCCCAACACATAATACATTTCTGAAATCCTCAGATGTTTCATAATCACACAAAATGTAATTGTCATTGGGGTACAATAATAATGGTGTCCCAGTCTACCAATTGCGAACTGACAATATGGTTTTGACTCAATATACACAAATGGGTGTGTCATGTCTCCTGTGAATATGAGGCATGATTTTTTTTCAGTTAGGAAACATCTTGAAGATTTCAGAAATGTATCATGTGTTGGGCTAATATGTTGGAAAGATGTTGAAAGAGGTTACAGAAGACAGAAACGCAAAATGTGTCCCACTATTTCCGAATCCACCCTACACAATTAAATACTGGGTCACCTGAAGATTTATTCAGCATCTCATTTAAGCTTTTCTCTTCAACACCATTATTCCTTAAATGTACACTGAGCAAAAATAAACACAACATGCAACAATTTCCAAAATTTGACAGAGACAGTCAGGAAATCAGTCGATTGAAATAAATTCATTAGGCCCTAGTCTATGGATTTCACATGACTGTGAATACAGATATGCATCTGTTGGTCACAGATACCTTAACAAAAGGTATGGATCAGAAACCAGTCCGTATCTGGTGTGACCACCATTTATCTCATGCAGTGCAACACATTTCCTTTGCAAAGTTGATCAGGCTGTTGATTGTGGCCTGTGGAATGTTGTCCATTCCTCTTCAATGGCTGTGCGAAGTTTCTGGATATTGGTGGGAATACGCTGTCGTACACATCGATCCAGAACATCCCAAACGTGCTCAATGGGAGACATGTCTGGTGAGTATGCAGGCCATGGAAGAACTGGGAAATGTTCAACTTCTAGGAATTGTGTACTGATCCTTGCGACATGAGCAAGTGAATTTATCATCCTGAAACGTGACGTAATGGCGGTGGATGAATGCCACGAAAATAGGCCTCAGGATCTCGTCACGGCATCTTTGTACATTTAAATTGCCATTGATAAAATGCAATTGTGTTCGTTGTCCGTAGCTAATGCCTGCCCATACCATAACCTGACCACCACCATGGGCTCTCTTCACAATGTTGACATAACCAAACCTTATATGATGTCTGCCATCTGCCCGGTACAGTTGAAACCGGGATTCATATGCTGGAGAAGTGTGTTCTTCATGGGTCAGTGGCCATCGAAGGTGAGCATTTGCCCACTGAAGTCGGTTACGATGCCGAACTGGAGTCAGGTCAAGACTCGGTGAGGACAAAGATTACGCAGATGAGATTCCCTGAGACTGTTTCTGACAGTTTGTGCACAAATTCTTTGGCTGTTCAAACCCAGTTTCATCAACTGTCCAGGTGGCTGGTCTCCGATGATATCACAGGTGAAGAAGCCAGATGTGGAAGTCCTGGCGTGGTTACACGTGGTCTGTGGTTGTGAGGCCGATTTGACGTACTGGCAAATTCTCTAAAATGACGTTTGGAGGCAGCTTATGGTAAAGAAATTAACTTTCAATTCTCTGGCAACAGATCTGGTGGACATTCCTGCAGTCAGCATGCCCATTACACACTCCCCCAAATTGAGACATTTGTGGGGATGTTGTCTGATAAAACTGCACCTTTTAGAGTGGCCTTTTGTCCCAAGCACAAGGTGCACCTGTTTAATGATCATGTTGTTTAATCAGCTTCTTGATATGCCACACCTGTCAGGTGGATGGATTATCTTGGTAAGAATAAATGCTCACTAACAAGGATGTAAAAAAAAATTGTGCACAGAATGAGAAATAAGCTTTTTGTGCATATGGAACATTTCTGGGTTTTATTTCAGCTCATGAAACACGGGACCAGCACTTTACATGTTGTGTTTTATCGTTTTTTTTCTCCAGTGTAATAACAATCTCTCCCTTTCCCTCCCATATTGCTGGCACTGAAATAGAATGTGTTCCATTGTCTCCACCTACCAATTTCCATGTACTGTTGAGCGTTGTGTGGCCCAGTCACAGCCATGTGATTACACTTTCCTACCTCCTCTCTCAAACCGAGGACCTCCCCGCCCCCACCTTTTCCTGGATATTATACAGGCGTCTTCCCTTTCCCACCCTGTTCCACACCTCTTGCCATTTGTTTTTAACCACTGTTTATTAACCCTTTGGCTTCTGCTTGACTAATAATTCCATTTCAACATTAGGATGTTTGAGAGCCTGCTCGGTGAGAACATCCACCTCCTTATTCATCTCTACTCCCACATGAGCTAGTACCCATCTGTCCCACCCTATACAAGACCTGCACAATCTCATACAATACATCTTGTCTGCTTTTAGACACAAATGAATTTAAGCTCATCAGTGCTGCACAGGAGTCAGAGCAGATGACTACCATGTCTGGCCTCACCTCCTCCATCCACTCAACAGTCAAGAGTATGGCCAGCAACTCCATTGCTCTTTTTGTCACTGCCACCTTAAACTCAGGAACACTAAAAGCTGCAACTGCCGTCCCTGTTTTAGGGTTCTTAGAGCCATCTGTGAATATATTCAAGCAAGCATTGTACTGTGTTAATTGTTCACTTACAAAATGTACTTGATCTACTCCTTCCTCTCAAGCAACCCTAAGTCTGTCATTAGCTGAGGGAGGAACCAATGTGGGATAGCAGGAAAAACCACAGAGGGGCTGAACTCCTTCCCAAACAGCCCCATCTCTCTCGCATTGTCATTGCCTATCCTCAGTCTCAAATCTTCCCCCTTCTCTTAGCTCCCTTCTGCCTCTTCATGTGTTGCTGTTGAATGGCTGAGCTCTGCCCAGTGCACTGCAGTCGTGGTCCTCCACCATAACTCCTCCTCTTTCCACTTTCTTTTTTCAGGGAGAAAATGAAAGATAGAATCTGACATGTATTATAACGTGTACGCTGGGAAGCAAGTACAGGGAGCGCAAATGTAATAATAAATAGTACAAAAAGCATACAGACATGAAACCGAGTCAATAACACCTGAGGAAAGAACCAAGGGGAGTGACAGATATAGTACAAAGGGATTCATGAAATTGACAGAAAAGAAGACAGTGACAGACCATTCAATGTCCAAAGTATACTAAGATTAACAGTCCAATGTGATTGTGTACAGTAATGATGGTCGAGGAGAGACGGAAAGCAGAGAGAGAGAGATCCACCTTCACAGGGAAATGTGACCTGTAGTTCTGCTGAGCTCTGTTTATACCTCCAATGTCAGTCTGTGTGGTTGTGGTGATTTAAGGAAACGGGAGGATAAGGAAGGGGTTTGTTGAGCGGGAAATCAAAGCCTCATTTCTTGCTCCCACCAACAATTCTGCTGCACAGTCACATGTAGCTAGCAGTGACCGCTGGTAACACACTGTTGCTTTCTCTGACCACCCCTGACCTGCTGAGTGGCCACTCATGCATTCAGGCAACCTGCATCACTGCTTCACAGTTTATCAGCCATGAAGCTGGAACAGGACCCATGGTTGTGTGTACATGTGATGTGCTATTAGTGTGTGCTTATTACAGTGAGGTAGACAAATAACAGTTTATTATCCATGTCACTTTTAAGGTTTGCATGAGAGATGCAAGCATGGATGTCTATACCTATTGTATCCCTGAATCTTTTTAATGTGGAATTTACCTAAACATTGTTGATATGGTGTTGGAAAATGTAGGTCTGTGTATGTTTGACCAATACAACTATTAGTAGGTCTGTGGCTCAGTATTAAAGGGCAATTCCACAATAACAGAATGATATTGAGACTCATATTTTTCATTTTAAAATGTATGTCAAACAAAAATCAATGATTGCAAAGTTAAACAAACCATACAACTCTATGCACAAGGATGACTTACATTTTTACAAAAACACATTTACTTGAGGAACAGTGCAAGTGCAAAGTTTGTTCACAGAATGACGGCACAAACGGCATAAACCGTGATTCTATTACCAAACTTTGCATCAGCACTGTGTGTTTTTGTGGCATATTATAAGCTAGTTTTGGCACTGACACACCAAACAATGAGTGTGTTTGTGTTAGAGGCACTCTGAATCCTGTTTGTGTTATTGTTTATCAGAGATGGCACACTCTCTTAACCTATATTCTCTATTGGAATTACACAGGTACATGTATTATTGCATTTTTGTTTATTATTTTGTTTATTTTATCCTGTTATTGGTTACAGGATAAAAAAATGCTCCAGTTGAACATTTTAATAGACTACAGTTACATAACTGCCTGTTATGCATTTATGTCCACTAGTACTGCTCCCTTGGCTTGTGAAGTGTTGTTTTAATGTGCCCTATTATCTCTCTCTCTCCCACCCTCCTCTCCCCTTCTTAAAGATCAGTTATGAAACTAGGCGAGTCATAAAATAAAGCTGTGTTTGAACTCAGTTTTCACATGGCAGCGTTATTAACCTGCAAAACACCCGTCTCAATGTTAACAGTGAAGAGGCAACTCCGGGATGCTGGCCTTCTAGGCAGAGTTGCAAAGAAAAAGCCGTATCTCAGACTGGCCAATGACAAGAAAAGATTAAGATGGGCAAAAGAACACAGAAACTGGACAGAGGAACTCTGCCTAGAAGGCCAGCATCCCGGAGTCACCTGGTGTTTTGTAAGTCAACATTTTGAGATGGTAGCTCATACAAATATAATGTATTTGTTTTCCTATTTGTAACATTGTGTGGTGATTTTCAAAGGTGGCAGGCCCCAGAGTGATGGGGGGGAAATTGTCTTCCTGGGGCCCAGAGTTTTTCCTGCTCTGGTAGGCTAATCTAACCAGGCAAATAAGCTGTAAAATTTTTTTTTTTTTTAAATCAGGTCCGATGCTTTAAAAACAAACTCCTGGAAAAACTACTGGCCCTAGGGAAGATAAAAACATTACTTTGTTCCTCTTTTCAACGCTTTTGACAATGAAAAGAAAGAAGCTTGTACAGAATATTCCAAAACATGCATCCTGTTTGCAATAAGGCCACCAAAGTAAATTAACTTTATGTCCTGAATACAAAGTGTTACATTTGGGACAAATCCAACAAATCCACATCATTGAATACCACTCTTCAAATTTTCAAGCTTGGTGGTGGCTGCATCATGTTATGGGTATGCTTGTCATCGACAAGGAGTATGAAGTTTTTTTAGGATAAAAAGAAACAGAATAGAGCTAAGCCCAGGCAAAATCCTAGAGGAAAACCTTGTTCAGTCTGCTTTCCAACAGACACTGGGAGACAAATTCAATAACCTAAAACACAAGGCCAAATATACACTGGAGTTGCTTACCAAGAAGACATTGAATGTTCCTGAGTGACCTAGTTACAGTCCTGACTTAAATCGGCATAAAAATCTATGGTAAGACTTCAAAATGGCTGTCTAGCCATGATCAACAACCAACTTGACAGAGCTTTAAGAATTCTTTAAAGAATAATGTGCAAATGTTTTACAATCCGGGTGTCAAAAGATCTTCGAGACTTACACAGAAAGACTGAGCTGTAATCTCTGCCAAAGGTGATTCTAACACGTATTGACTATTTATGTAAATTTGATATTTCTGTATTTCATTTTCAATAAATTTTCAAAAATTTCTAAACACATTTTCACTTCGTCATTATGCAGTATTGTGCGAAGATGGGGTGAAAAAATATATATTTTATCAAATTTTCAATCAGGGTGTAACACAACAAAATGTGGAATAAATCAAGGGGTATAAATGGTTTTTGAAGGCACTGTATGAGTATTTTATTTTTAAGTTGTGGGAATGTGTTCCATATAAAACAGCTCAACATCTCAACTCCCCAGTGAATTAACATTATACCTACGTTTTCAGTAGAAATGTGCTTTTACCACATGTACCCTAATGATTTGCATGATACTGAAAGAAATGATGCATGGTTTGTTGTAAGGTAGACCTACTGTAATATTATATTCGTATTAGCGGGGTAATCATACATAAAAGTGTATGGACATATTATGTAAATAGAAATGTATTCCCGATAACTCTATTCAGTGACAATAAGCCCTTAGGATCTGTGTTTGAATGGCCCTGTGATGTAGCCCTATGGGCTATGGGTGATGGGCGACAGGTTCAACGTGCAGGTCAGACAGAGAGTTGTAAGGCTGAGGTGTCCCTGTTCCATGTCATGAGGGTCTAAGGCTGCGTTTACACAGGGAGATCAATTCTGATATTTTTCACACTACTTGGTCTTTTGACCAATCACATCACATCAAGACAGATAGAGCTGCTTCTTGACACCTGGAAGATGATACTGTGCTCTGTTCTCCCACTCTCAGTGGCTTGTATTCATGACCAGCGAGCATCCCTTGATTAAAAAAGTATAAAATAATAGCCAATCAGCCTTGAGCTAAACTGAGCGAGCTCAACTGTGAATGGTGCTGGTGCACCAAAAAAAGGGAAGCCAGTTTGGATTTGGCATCACACCTATCACATTGAGAGCGTACATCATTGACAGAAGAAACTTGAATTGTTGCACTTTGTTGTGTTGTCCTCTGGTGGCTGGCTAGTTAGCTAGCTAAAATGGTCCCTTTCCTAAATGAGCCATGGATGGAGATAGAGATTTGGACTTGTAGTTTTACTTAATTCTCCGTACTGGCCAATGATTATAATGGTGATTCTGATCCAACCATTAATTCATACATTTTTGTGCGCCTGGCCTGAGAGGTTTGAAGTTCAATATGTAGCTAGATGTACAAGGCTAATTTTAACTAGCTGACGTTAACCATGAATGGAAGTTAGGCTAGCGAGCAAGCATTTTAGCCAGGTAGCCTTGGACAACAAAAAATAAAAGCGTGTACTGTATGACAGAGTGATAGACCGTTTCATCAACATGAAAGAGAGAAGGACGGCATTGGTGTTTCTCTACAAGTAGGGTGCGTCAACATGTTTTTTCGTCATGCACAAACGCACGCACACAGAAATCAGAACCATGGACAGCCACATCATATTTAGCTTACGTTGATTGGACTAAATTGTTTTTGGTATATTTTAGTTGTCACTTTATTGGACTAAGCAGAAATGATTTGAAGATGTTCAATTTTAAATGGAATAGTGGAGGCAGCTCCTGTTTTTTTTGCGACTTGTGGTAACTCTCCGTGGTTCTAAATCAATAGTTGTTCAATTGTCTTAAATGTGGGAATCATTAACTGGCTTGACCATGCTGTAGGTCATGTAACTGTCTGTTACATACAATATGCTTTGTGGACTCACCTGACAGAGGTTGCTCTCTGGTTTTGTAAAGAAACAAAGGTCTGGTGGAATTTATTCTGCACTGTGTCTACTTATTCTCTTGGCCTTTAGGCCATTATATCACGATCGCAAGGCATATGGACAGATCATAGAGCAAACAACGCAATAGGTTAGGTTATTATATGGCTTTTTTTTGGCTTCCATAGTGATTTTACCCACACACCGCTAGTGCCTGTGATATCAGAGCACTTTGGTTATAAAGCGCATAGGTCAATAACCTAGAATAGAGGCAATGTTCAGCACAGCCCAATGACTGGTAACAAACCCACCGGGCCTTTCGATAGTGGGTCGTTGAACTATCTGAAGCAATAGCAGATCAAGAGAGTAAATCTACAACGATGATGTGGTTTCCAAGGAAAAACAGAAAAGCTGACCAAGCACCCCTCCTTCCCATTTTGTCTTATATTCTTGCGATTTCTTGTGAGGTTAAACTGTTTCCTTTCTAGCTCACTTTTCATTTCTTGGCACTGCAGTCATGTGTCAGTACGCTGTGTCAATGGATGTGGGTCATTACGACACAAAGGAGAACTGAGTGTGTCTGTCAAAACACTGTCATTTAACAAACTCCCATAGCTACAACCCATGGAAGGAAACTGACACTCAATAGTCATTCATAGAAATGTGTTTCTGTGTTGACCTAAAAGTACGGAATAATGGTGACTACTATGCCAAGCTTTTTTAAATCAAACAGGGAGGGGAGTGACGGGGCTGATATTCCAGGTGGGCAGTGCAGGGGGGTGTACAGGACAGTTATTCATATGCATGGTCAGCACTAGTGCAATCTGGCATGTCAGCATCTCACCCACTTGCAGTCAGAACCCTCCAGCCATAAAGTGTTTGCATATTTAGTGTGTCTATTTGAAGGTATTACGGTCTAGCACTATTTAATGTAGACTGGAGTCACATTTGGAGCGATCAGTGGTTATATGGATCTGTGCGTGTGTATCTATGCAGTATTAGGGTGGTACAGTAATTGTGAGAGTAATAGGAGGCCAGACAGGTAGACCCGCACATCTTAATTAGGGCTTATAGGCAGGGGGGCAGGGGTGAGGATGGAGGTCTATGGGGATACCCCAAATCACCGTAATGTCTATAAGACATTAGACATAGTTGTATGAGTCATCATTAAAACACAGCCCAGAATTGAGGATTTTTTCCCTTGTTTTGGTGCCGAGGGCAGCTGAAGACTATTGACCCCCAGATGAACACCGTGGAACACTCTGGATCAGCCTTTAATATTACCTCTCTGAAAGCTTTGGATATCAGTTCCCTTTAGGCACAGATCTAGGAGAAGCTATGTTAGAGGAAATGTAAAACTGACCTCCGCATGTAAGAGCCTTGTCATCCTACTCTTATAGGCAGTTCTAGGATCAGTTTGTATAACCCATGGTGTATCGTTGCCTGTGTGCTCCGCAAGATTACTGTGAGACAATGCGACCCCAGCCCGGTGGTCGTCCAGAGGGGAGGAGCTCTGAGTGTCTTAGTGGGGTTTACTGACAGGGGTGATGTTATTCCTCTGGAGCCTGGCCGGCTATATGAATCACTGTGCTATATGAATCACTGTGCTGCTGAGGCCAGGAGGCCACTGGTAGAGCCTCACATAGGGCTCTGGGAACAGTAGATCAGAGACCAGGCTGAGACGGGCTGTTGAGACAGGAGAGAGGAGAGGAAGGGGCAGAGAGAAGGGGCAAGGCAAGAGAGAGGAGAGAAACACAGGAGGAAGGGGAGAAGATAAGAGTGAGGAGAAACACAATCCATGGGGATAGAGGGGAGAAAAGAGAGATAAAAGAGCATGTAGCAGTAAGGGTAGAGTACAGGAAGAAGAGCGAGGAAAGGAACAGGTGGGGGAGAAAGGGGGAATGCAAAAAAAGTGGAGCGGGGAGTAACACATGAGGAAGAAAGGGGAGAGGGGTGGAACACATGAGGAAGAAAGGGGAGAGGGGTGGAACACATGAGGAAGAAAGGGGAGAGGGGTGGAACACATGAGGAAGAAAGGGTAGAGGGCTGGAACACATGAGGAAGAAAGGGGAGAGGGGTGGAACACATGAGGAAGAAAGGGGAGAGGGGTGGAACACATGAGGAAGAAAGGGGAGAGGGGTGGAACACATGAGGAAGAAAGGGGAGAGGGGTGGAACACATGAGGAAGAAAGGGGAGAGGGGTGGAACACATGAGGAAGAAAGGGGAGAGGGGTGGAACACATGAGGAAGAAAGGGGAGAGGGGTGGAACAGGGGAGAAACATGGAGGTAGAGGGGGGAAGCTGTAATCTACATGATTGAACAGTCACAGAGATTCCGCCTGTTAGTAGGCACTGACATTTACATTGTGCTCTTTGATTTCTTAGCTCTTAGGTTTTATGAAGCTATGACCGATTATAACCCAAAGTCATACAAACAAGCAACTCCTCTGGCATTATTGCACCTGCACATTACATTGGAAAACCCAGTGCTGACTCTGGAGAAATTCACCATTTTACATACACACTGCCCCCTACTGGACACTGGACAGTGTGGTAAAAACACAAACAAACATGCACACACACTAATCTGCATGCGCAGACAACATAATTCACACACAGACAGATACAGCATGACACCCGGCCCACCTACACACAGGCACAAAGTGTTCCGGACCCAACGTAGTCACATTAATGACAGTAGTAGTGGGAGTAAAGACATCAGGAAGTGATCACTCCCTGTGTCTCTCAGACAGACAGACAGACAGACAGACAGACAGAGACAAACAAACAAACATTGGATGCTGAGAGGTACTTCCTAGTACTGCTTGCTATGCAATGATGCAATGACAGAGTTGCCACTGGTTTACTGTGAGACAATGCGACCCCAGCCCGTTGGCTCTCTGGCTCTAACTGGTGCCAATGCTTTAATAGTGAGGATGAATCTTCTTTGTTTGCTCATGTCAAGTTTAAGGAAGGCACTCAGTGCTATTCTTTCCATCCAGTCCAAAATATAATTATTCTTCCTAAGTCGCACTGAGAAATCTTCTGATGATTCATTGTTTTGGGCTTCTTCTCTTCTTAGAGGGCTTCTCTATGAGCTCCTGACCGTGCTGTGAACTCTCTATGACGCATACACACAGAGACAGAGCGAGAGAGCTCTGATAACACCCACTAAGCGGCCAATTCTCCAACAGTACAGTAGACTTTCTCTAACAGTGACCTCTTGATCCTCTTCACTTGAGCAGAGCAGCTTCAAACCATCCCACACGGTCTGGCACCATACGGTAATAAAACTCCATCTTTGCTCAAATGCATGTAATGCCTGACAATATTCCAAAAATGCATGGCTGTGACATCTAGTCTACAGGGTGGCCAAAGTGGTTCCTAATTCAGCTTCTTAAATGACTCTTTAGATATTGATCAATGGAAGATCCTTTTTTTGGCCACCAAGCCAAAACTTTGGCAGTGATATATATATATATACATCTGGGAAATCCATCTCCTTGTGACAGGGGGAATGGAAGCTTGTTGTGTGCAATATTTCTAGTCTGTCTATCTATGTGTAACAAGGGTGACGTGTTACGCTCGACCTGCTCAGTTTTTCACCACAAAACACCAGAAAAATTGCAAAAAGAGTAAAACCAGTTCATCTGCTTTTACACAATGATTTGACTATTAGATGTTCAATGTTTATTTTCAAATAAATATTAAAAAAGGAATAGTTTTAAGTATTCCACGTATATCCTAAAAAAAAATATTTAAATATCAGTTTTAAATGTATTTTTTTCAGTTTGGGGATGTCGGATCTGTAAAATCCTCTTTGCTCTGAGATGTCTATAGATAGTAAGTTTTATTTTCTCTGCGAGTGTGCTGCTGCAGTCCTGTCCCCTTGATGTATAGTTTGATGGTTCCTCTCCCTCTGATTTCCTTTCCTATCCGTTTCTTTCTTCTCCTTTCATTTCCTATCCTGTCCGTTCCTTTCCTTTCATCTCTTGTCCAGTCCTGTCCTTTCCTCCCTGAGTTGTATGTCTCTAGCCCAGCTAGATCAGCCAGTCAGGTACGAGAACAGCAGGCACTGTGGAGTCCGGAGGCTGCAGGCAGGAAGTGGGAGATTTCCTGGAATGTGCCTTTTTCCCCACAGTGGAGCAAAAGCAGTGCTGTGCACCTCCTGTTTTTGTCCCGCTCCACTCCACGCTGCTGATCCCTGTCCTGGTTCTGTGGCAGAGAGACAGAGGGGAGGATGGGGAAGAGTGATTCCCCAAGAGGGAAGGCTGGAGGCCGGGTGTCCAGGGGTCAAGCCAGGGGGAGAGGTGACCCCTCTGTCCAGTCCCCCAGTCTGTGCTGTGTATTTAACGTATCAGATCTCAGGAAGAACAGTACCCCTCCTCCGGCCCCTCAGATAAACAAACTTCCTTTTCCACAGACTTGCTCTGGACTATAATATCTGTTGGCGCAGCAGTAGGATCTTAGTACTGTCAATCAAAATTATTTATCATCCCAATGCAGCTGACACAGTACAAACAGTCTCTTATTTAATCTGAACAGTGCAGCTGGGAAATTCCACTGTAACAGAGTGACACTGAGACTGATTTTTCACTTTAAAATGTATGTCAAACTAAAACCAATGATTTCAAATTTAAACAAACCATAAAACTCTGTGCACAAGGAATACTTTTAACAATTTCCACAGACAATTTTACAAAAACACATTTACTTGAAGAACAGTACAGATGTTAAGTTCGGTAACAGAATGACGGTTTGTGCTGTTTTTCTGTTAACATTCTCTTGACATACATTTTAAAGTGAAAAGAATTTAGTCTCAGTGTCACTCCGTTATCGTGGAAATTCCCAGCAGCAAACTGCGTCCATTGCACCATAGATCTTAGCCCTCTCTCTCTGCATCCCAAACCAACTCCTTGTGAAATGGAAGATGTGTCCTCATCGGTCCAGTTAATCTGAGCCGTGTCTGTCACCGGGGGCAAACTACCTGCCATCCACGACACCTACAGCACCCGATGTCACAGGAAGGCCAAAAAGATCATCAAGGACAACAACCACCCGAGCCACTGCCTGTTCACCCCGCTACCATCCAGAAGGTGAGGTCAGTACAGGTGCATCAAAGCTGGGACAGAGAGACTGAAAAACAGCTTCTACCTCAAGGCCATCAGACTGTTAAACAGCCATCACTAACACAGAGAGGCTGCTGCCTACATACAGGCTTAAAATCATTGGCCACTTTACTAAATGGATCACTAGTCACTTTAATAATGCTTGCATATCTTACATTACTCATATCATACTGTATTTTATACCATCTATTGCATCTTGCCTATGCCGCTCGGTCATTGCTCATCCATATATTTATATGTACATATTCTTATTCCATCCCTCTAGATTTGTGTGTATTAGGTAGTTGTTGTTGGATTATTTGTTAGATATTACTGCACTGTCGGAACTAGAAGCACAAAGCATTTCGCTACACTCGCATTAACATCTGCTAACCATGTGTATGTGACAAATAACATTTGATTTGATTCGATTTGAACTCCTTGTGAAATGGAAGATGTGTCCTCATTGGTCCAGTTGATCTGAGCCGTGTCTGTCACTTTGACAGAAGGAGTGTTGTGAGCAGAAGGATCACATCATTCCCCTCTGAGAGCAACACAACTGTCCCCAGGGGATAGCCAGGGGTCACAACTGTCCCCAGGGGAGAGCCAGGGGTCACAACTGTCCCCAGGGGAGAGCCAGGGGTCACAACTGTCCCCAGGGGAGAGCCAGGGGTCACAACTGTCCCCAGGGGAGGGCCAGGGGTCACAACTGTCCCCAGGGGAGGGCCAGGGGTCACATCCTTTCCCACTGCCTGTCGATGCTTCCCAGACCTGAGGATGGTGGGTCAGGCCAGCCTGGGAACTGGCCTCCAGACATGGTACACAGGGCTTCCATGGACCCCTGACCCTCCAGACAGGCAGCCTTTGGGCCCTGGCCCCACCTGCAGCCACCCTGAACTAGGCTGTTTGGGGACCAGTAACGTCATGGCTGACACCGACTGACACTCTGTGTGACGTTGTGTGTGATGCTGTGTGACGTGTGTTGCATGGGCCAGTGTATGAGAGTCAGAGGACATGGGCCACGGCATGACCAGCCTACTCTCCCACAGAGAGAAACCCCTCACAGGGCTCCCATTGTCCTCTAGCAGCCTAGTCCTATTAGTACAGTACATGGCTCACTCAGTGCATTGTGTGGCTGAAGTTATTACGAGAGACATACTACTATCGATCATCCTAATAGCGTCATAAAACTATCCAAATATTTGACCACCTACTTTCAATCTCTCCACTGACTCACACAAGTGGTTGACTACGTGTGCAAACACATACACAGTGTAACAGTTGTTCACTATTCTCCCACACATACACTATTCACAAACAATACACAGTAGTGACTGCATCGCCAGCCTTCCTTGCATTTTCTCACTCTCGTCAAACTAGGACAATCTGGCTTAAAGGTCCAATGCAGACATTTTCATCTCAATATCAAATCATTTCTGGGTAACAATTAATAACCTTATTGTGATTGTTTTCAATGAAAATGGTCAAAGAAACAAAAATAGCTTCTTAGCGAAGATACATTTCTAAAGCAAGAATTTTGCTAGGACTGTCTGGGGTAGGGAAAAAACTGAAAGCTAGCTGTTATTGGTTTTGAACTCCCTTTCTTATTTGCCTAGTTAAGGAAAGGTTAAATAACAACTAATGAACCTCCTGGGGATGTCACCAGGCAGGCCAAAACTCCATTCCATAAAAACAGGCTGAAATTTGAGGTTGATCGTTTCAAACAGCTATTACACTAAAAGGGCATTATCATCATTTTAACAATTTCACAGTATTATTCCAAACTCAGTGTGTAAATATATATAAAACACAGGCAATCACATTTTTTTTTTTACTTCGTTGGGCATTTAATCACAAGCATTTATGCGCAATTTCCATGAAAATCTCAGGAGTCGGTAAATTATTATTTTATGATTTTTCTGTATTTTGTCAGATTGTATCTAAAATGAAACATTTGAAGGAAAAAGGGGAATGAGGAGGGGTTATGGGGAGGACCGCGAGTGCAGTAGGCGGAGCTCAGCTAATCAACAGCGGGACGAAGGAAGAGGATGTGTTGAAAGACAGGAGGAGGAGGATTCGAAAGCGGGGGGCAACACAAACAGAGCTGTGACTGATTGTGTGTAGTGGAGGAGAGCATATTTTACAGAGCAGAACCGCGCCGTATGTTGCTGGGAACTGGAAACATTTCTTGCCTGGATGGACTGTTAGCATCTTTTGATGAGAGAAGCGCTGACAATGAGATTCGCCTGGAAAGATAAAATGGTAAAAAGTTACTCCGTTTTCCGTGCTGCAGACTTTTGTTGATTTTGCGGTTTGAGAGTCAGCTTTTAGAGAGGCTGGGAAGGGAGAGGGTATTAGGCTTAGGAAAGTAGTGGATAAAGGAAAGGAGGAGGGGACAGCGAGAGGGATACATTTGAACCTTTAGTTGTAATTTTTTTCTCACCCTCGACGCCATCGTGGTGTACTTTAAATAGTCTTCATTAATATCTTGCGCGTAAACGTTTTGCGTAAAGACGCGCTCTGGAAATGTTACACTGGCCTAATATGACAGTTCGTTTTTCGCTGAAGACAAAACACTTGTCTCTGAGCCGAGAGTGAAATGAGCCCTGAGGCGATCTCTTTACCGGTCCTAGTTGCGTCTGGAACAATCTGAGCACAAAGCCAACACCAGATAAGTACGAAGACTTGACACCGCTGTTGTTACCTTGAGCGTATTCTTTTCACATTTGGTTAATTAAACCAGTGTGTGTTATGTGATGTTGTCAGTAGGGGGTTGAATACATACTGCTCCTATATTTGCCAGAGTTTAATAGTCTCTTCTGTAGTCTGCATCCCACCTCCACTGGATTGCAACATCCTTCCAAACTGGAGCCTGTCCAGCAAGTCTGAAATGTGAGTTTATATCTTGGGGTCATTTACTATACCTTGTAGTATCTAAACTCCTTCTTATTCACAACTGTATCTTTCTCAGATTTGCAATTGTATTATAGGCCTTTTAGGTCCTTTTTAAAGGCTAAAATGTACACTGTACGTAACTGTACATCACTTGTTTTAATCTCTCTTTTTTCCAACTCAGCCCAGGGCCTTTGGTACACCATGTGCCCCAACTTGGTCTACAAAGCAGGTAGACTTTTAAACCTCTGTCTGAAAAACATTTCTGCCTGGCACAAAAAAAGCAGTCTCTGTGCACATACTGTGGACTCAGAAGGCTGGGCCAGTGAGCAGAAGGACCTCCTGATATTGTTTTGGAGTGGACTAGACTACATACCTCAGAGTTAAGTATTTAACTCACAGAGAGGCAGCACTGTATGGGAAATTAATGGGAAATACATACATGCTGGGCCATTTTTATCTCCTGCACTCAATTACTCCTCTGTGGCCTTCTTGCTCTCTCTCTCTCTCTCTTTATCTTTCCACCAGTGCCCATTGCCATCACACACTGTTTATCAGTGTCTGGCTGATTGTTTGGGGTGGGTTCCCTGCATGGCCCTGTGTGCTTTGTTTTTGATAGAACCCAAACAGCCACCCGCAACCACCCCGGCCCTGGGCTAAGTGCCATTGGCCTTCAGAGCTGGCCATTGAGCCTGACCTTTAACTCTAGCTGCCAACACTCTGTTTGGGGAGAGAGTGGACTTTGTCCTGCTGTTGTGATGCTGATGGAAAGTGAGAGTGTGGACTTGGCTGGAGTGCGCTGTCATCTAAACAGCTCCTCTTTATGGGTTTAAAATGAGCCCTGGTTGCCGTCACACTGGATGTGGCTCTGTTGCCTGCCTTCGTCCCTGACTGGGCATATTTTTGAATTTGAGAGGGTAAACTGCTGTTCTGTGCCTGTGTGCTCTGCATAACTGATGTGTCGCCAATACGGATTCAGAGCCAGAGAGTAGAGACTGCACAGTGAGGAGTACAGGTTGAGAGCTTTAACTTCCTCGTTGTCCAAATCACTAAGGACTTAAAATGGTCCACTCACGTGCACAGTTGTGAGAAATACGCTACAGCTCCTCTTCTCCCTCAGGAAGTTAAAGGTTTTACAGCCGCACCATTGAGAGCAACTTGACTGGCTGCATCACTGCTTGGTATGGCAACAGCACCGCCATCGATCGCATGGCGCTACAGAGGGTGGTGCGGACAGCCCAGTACATCACTGGGGCTGAGCCCCCTGTCATCCAGGACCTCTATATCAGGCAGTGTGGTAGGAAGGCCATGAAAATCATTATAAATTCTAGCCAGCCAAGCCATAGACTGTTCTCTCTGCTTCCGCACGGCAAGCACCACCGGTGTATCAAGTCTGACACCAACAGGCTCCTGAACAGCTTCTATCCCCAAGCCATAATACTGCTAAATAGCTTAAGGAATGGCTGCACAGACTGAGTTGACCCTTTTATTTTTGTACGGTCTCTATGCACACTCACAGGACTCTACACGCACACTGACACTCCAACACACATAACATGCACACATTTGTACTGACTACGCAAACACACTCACATACAATCACCATTTACATTGCTGTTACTCAGTTTATCATATATCTTGATGCCTAGTCACCTTCCACTATCAACACACCCTATTGAACACCTTTGGGATGAATTGGAACGCCGACTGCGACCCAGGCCTGATCACCCAACATCAATACCCGACCTTACTAATGCTCTTGTGGCTGAATGGAAGCAAGTGGAAAGCCTTCCCAGAAGAGTGGCGGCTGTTGTAGCAGCAAAGGGGGACCAACTCCACATTAATGCCCATGATTTTGGAATGAGATGTTTGACTAGCAGGTGTCCAGGGCACAGTCCATCACCACTAAGAGGTGCTACTGAAATTGTATATGGTTATATTACTTAAATGATGGTGCAACACTAATCAAAATGATCTTATTTTTAGAACAAATGCGCTTTCTCCCGAGTCGGATAGCGGTCGCTGTCTGCGTTTCTGAAACATCACTGCACTGTTGAATTGGCGCTTTTTCCTAGACCATTTTGCTATGTGCATAATAGCAATGTTAAACAGCATATTGGGGTTGAGGACAATGCCGCGGAGGCAGCAGCAGAATAAGGAGATGGGAACAGACCTTGTCTTAATTGTCTAAGAAAAGTGAGGAGGAAACCCCAACTTAATTAGGTCTTTAATCAATAGCCTAACTGTTAAATGTGCCTGGCTTTATAAACTATCAATATATCTCGAGAAATAAGACAGATCTTGTTCTGCTGCCTGTTTGAGTGTTTGTTTAATAACCTACTGATTCCGTGAGAACCAAGCCTCACAACCACATGTCGGATAAGCAATTTCACAAATTCGGCTGTCATTAATCTTTGCTTTGATGTAATAAAGGCTTTACACTTTTGTTGTTGTTGTTAGAACAGCCGGTCTGGTATTATTTTATTATTCATTTCGTGTTTACAGCTTCCAAATTGTCAAATTATATTTATAATAATAACTCTAATTTTTCTTGATCTCTTCTATTATTATTATATTATAATGAAATGACTTATTTAGTAGGATTAGTCTAGCAGCCTTGTATAACCACCATCAAGCTGTAGGCCAATGAGCGCATCCTGTTTAGTCTTAGTACAGTAACTCATTTATGTCTATATTTCAATACTTATATAGGCTGCTGTATCAATCATTCATTCATGTCATCACATACCATCTGAGTCATTCATGATTTGAAATGCAATCAAGCATTTCTGTTTTAAAATAAAATGAAGCGACCCTTGAATAATTAGCGTAAACAATAAATAAACCGTTCCATTTCGGGAAATTGCATTCACGAATGAATGCTGCTGTTTTTAATGTTTGCTGTCATGAAGGCTTTACAACAACAACAAAAAATGACAACAGACTCTGGTACACTTCTCATTTATTTAGTGTTTACATTGTTCCAAACGATCAGAAAAATGATATTGTAATCAAACAGCACCGGTTTCACAGCATTTTGCTCTTTACCATATTTTTCTTGTTTTCCGACTTGATGAGCAACCAGTAAACATTCCCCCGTTTCAAGTTGATTTGTGATGTCCTCTGCATCCATTTTGCTGTCACATGTGTTCGGACTTTATCACCATTTTTATTTCTGTGATTATGATAAGCTATAGGTCAGGCCTTATTGGTCACGTGCATGCGATGCATAGATGTGTCACAAAGAGAGCAAGGGGAAGGGAATGTTTTCCCTAAACAAATGAGGGATTTTGGTAACAGAACTTTTCAGTCAGAAATGACTGTAATTATGTTGCAGCTTCAGCAACATGGACATCGTGATAAACACTGAAGTTCTGTAGTGGTTGCTGCAGCATGGAGGGGAGCGAGACAACGGGGGCTCGTCACACAGTCACTTGCTGTCATTTTTTTTAACACAATGCAGCAAGTCTGAGCACAATCAAATCAATTGCGTTTGGATTTCCTCTAGTCATTTGTGTGTCCTAATTATTTCATCAAACAGTGCGCTTAAAGCATCAGACAAGCTAAGTGCATATAGTTGATTTCAACACATAAGATGTCTATATATGGAAAAATACACATTTTTAAGTTTCGACCAATCAGGTGGTTAACTCCCTCCGCACATTTGGACTCATCAGACCAAAGGACAGATTTCCACCAATTTAATGTCCATTGCTTGAGTTTCTTGGACCAAGCAAGTCTCTTCTTATTATTGGTGTTCTTTAGTAGTGGTTGCTTTACAGCAATTTGAACATGAAGGCCTGATTTCACAGTTTCCTCTGAAAAGTTGATGTTGACATGTGTTTGTTACTGGAACTCTGTGAAGCATTTATTTGGGCTGCAATCTGAGGTGCATTTAAGGCTAATGAACTTATCCTCTGCAGCAGCGCTAACTCTGGGTCTTCCTTTCTTGTGGCAGTCCTCATGAGAGCCAGTTTCATAGCGCTTGATGGATTTTGCGACTGCACTTCAAGATCTTTCAAAGTTCATTACATTTTCCGGATTGACTGACCTTCATGTATGTCTTAAAGTAATGATGGACTGTCGTTTCTCTTTGCTTATTTGAGCTGTTCTTGTCATAATATGGACTTATAGCCCTATCTTCTGTATACCAACTCTACCATGTCACAACACAACTGATTGGCTCAAACGAAATAACAAGGAAAGAAATTCCACAAATTAACTTTTAACAAGGCACACCTGTTAATTGAAATGCATTCCAGGTGTCTAGCTCATGATGCTGGTTGAGAGAATGCCAAGAGTGTGCAGAGCTGTCATCAAGGCAAAGGGTGGCTTCTTTGAAGAATCTCAAATATAAAAAATATTTTGATTTGTTTAACACTTTTTTGCTTACTACGTAATTCCATATGTGTTATTTCATCGTTTTTTGTCTTCACTATTATTCTACAATGTAGAAAATAGTAAAAAAAAAAAAAAAAATTAAAAACCTTGAATGAGTAGGTGTGTCCAAACTTTTGACTGGTACTTATACTTATATAGCTTTATTTATTTTTCTTCTTTTTGGATGATGTGTGTATTGTTTTTCTAGGTATTACTGCTCTGTTGTAGCTATAAACACAAGCATTTTGAAGCACCTGCAATAGCATTTGTGTACGTGACCAATACACTTTGATTTGTGATCATGTGTTCTAATCTAGAGGATGGTTTGTCTTTGTGTTAACAGCTCATTATGGCTCTCCCACAGAGCTCGGTGCAGGGCCGGGGGGAGGAAGTGGAGGAGGGGGCCATATACAATGTGACACTGAAGAGGTGCCAGATCCAGCAGGCCGCCAACAAGGGAGCAAGATGGCTGGGGGTGAGTGGACCACTCTGCTCTTTCACTACAACACACTGGTTGAAAGCAATCAAACTTGTGAGAGACCTTGTCAGGCTCAAACAATAACCCTGCTGAATGCATTATGTCCATAGATGGACAGATTGTATTAATTTGCAGAGTTATATACAGTTGAAGTCGGAAGTTTACATACACCTTAGCCAAATACATTTCAACTCAGTTTTTCACAATTACTGACAGTTAGGATCACCACTTTATTTTAAGAATGTGAAATGTCAGAATAATAGTAAAGAGATTTATTTCAGCTTTTATTTCTTTCATCACATTCCCAGTAGGTCAGAAGTGTACATACACTCAATTAGTATTTGGTAGCATTGCCTTTAAATTGTTTAACTTGGGTCAAATGTTTCAGGTAGCCTTCCACCATCTTCCCACAATATGTTGGGTGAATTTTGGCCCATTTCTCCTGACAGAGCTGGTGTAATTGGGTCAGGTTTGTAGGCCTCTTGCTCGCACATGCTTTTTCAGTTTTGCCCACAAATGTTCTCTAGGATTGAGGTCAGGGCTTTGTGATGGCCACTCCAATTCCTTGACTTTGTTGTTCTTAAGCCATTTTGCCACAACTTTGGAAGTATGCTTGGGGTCATTGTCCATCTGGAAGACCCATTTTAGACCAAGCTTTAACTTCCTGACTGATGTCTTGAGATGTTGCTTCAATATATCCATTTTCTTTCCTCATGATGATATGTATTTTGTGAAGTGCACCAGTCCCTCCTGAGGCAAAGCACCCACACAACACGATGCTGCCATCCCAGTGCTTCACTGTTGGGTTGGTGTTCTTCGGCTTGCAAGCCTCCCCCTTTATCCTCCAAACATAATGATGGTCATTATGGCCAAACAGTTCTATTTTTGTTTCATCAGACCAGAGGACATTTCTCCAAAAAGTACGATCTTTGTCCCAATTTGCAGTTGCAAACTGTAGTCTGGCTTTTTTATGGTGGTTTTGGAGCAGTGGCTTCTTCCTTGCTGAGCGGCCTTTCAGGTTATGTTGATATCGACTCGTTTTACTGTGGATATAGATACTTTTGTTTCCTCCAGCATCTTCACAAGGTCCTTTGCTGTTGTTCTGGGATTGATTTGCACTTTTCGCACCAAAGTACGTTCATCTCTAGGAGACAGAACGTGTCTCCTTCCTGAGCTGTATGACGGCTGCGTGGTTACATGGTGTTTATACTTGCGTACTATTGTTTGTACAGATTAACGTGGTACCTTCAGGTGTTTTGGAAATTGCTCCCAAGGATGAACCAGACTTGTGGAGGTCTACAATGTTTTTCTGAGGTCTTGGCTGATTTATTTTGATTTTCCCATGATGTCAGGCAAAGAGGCCCTGAGTTTGAAGGTAGGCCTTGAAATACATCCACAGGTACACCTCCAATTGACTAAAATTATGTCAATTAGCCTATCAGAAGCTTCTAAAGCCATGACATAATTTTCTGCAATTTTCCAAGCTGTTTAAAGGCACAGTCAACTTAGTGTATGTAAACTTCTGACCCACTGGAATTTTGATACAGTGAAATAATCTGTCTGTAAACAATTGTTGGAAAAATGACTTGTGTCATGCACAAAGTAGATGTCCTAATCGACTTGCCAAAACTATAGTTTGTTAACAAGAAATGTGTGGAGTGGTTGAAAAACAGGTCATTAAAGTCATTAAAACTTAAGTGTATGTAAACCTCCGACTTCAACTGTAAGTCTATAGGCTAATTCATTGTGCAAAGTGTATGACAATAGTTTTGTGGATAGAGCTTGTCAGCTTCATTGTAAGATATACAGTAATACCAATTTGCAATCGCAGGGTGTCTCATCCTGCGCAGGCCATACAAAAAACAACTGTTTCATGAGTAGCCTACTCAACTGTTTAGCTAAATGGGATTTCCTGATTTGCCGGTTCCAACTGCCATCATCATTCTTCTGTCCCTACATGTTGCATCCTGTAAAAGCATGGCATATAGAGGAGTACAACTATGCTACATTAACACATGACAGTACATATCTGAGTACTGGAGCATTATCCAGGGAGTAAGTGGGTGTTCGGAACATGTGACCTACCAGCTCGATTCAGTCTTATGTAGCAACATTTTTATTTTATTTTTATTTTTTACATTGGATAAAAGTATAGACTCAGAGCTAGAAAAGTGTATATAATACACTACAGATGAGGAACAATGGGAAAGTAATTCTGTTTTGAAAGTTGATAAACTTGTAACCCCACTTCTGAGAAAATGGCTATTGAATGTTTTGGTACACCTTCTGGAGAGCTCTTTTTTGTCTACACCCATTCACCATCGTTCACACCCTCTTAAGCCTTAGCCCCACCCATCTCTTTAAGGATTCACATGTGAGGCCATGTGTTTAACAAAGTCAGTACGGTAGTGTACTAAACAAACAAAAGATTTCAAGATTAAGGCTGGTTTCTACTCCGTTTATCCACATGTCTGTGGACAGTTGTCGCAGTGACATCATGAACATTCTATTGTCGTCCAACATCAAACTTGTTATAAACACAAAAACGACAGGCTGCATGACATCTGGAGCCTGGGGTCCAAAATAACATAACTGGAGTATTTTGTTTATAAATTAATTTAGTGTGTGTCAATCTAGAAAACCAGGCAACTAAAAGCAACTTTCTAAACAATGTTTAGTTTGTTTCTAGCTTGTTAGCTAGCTAGCTAAAGTTAAGTTAGCTGTCTAGCCAGCTCAATAATGACCATATCATAGCTGACAACGACTTAACTTTAGCAAATGTTTATTAATTTTTACAGGAATATAAACTCACATCAAGATCATTATTTACAAGTTAATGGTGAACTAATTAAAGAAAATAGCTTACGTTTGTGAGTGTGACAAATTCAAAGCAGGGCATTCTGCCAGAGAATTTTAGAACTTGAACACTGTCTCGTTGGCCTAACATTATATCCTAATTTGTCTTCAGTGCAGGTCATGTTGTTCTTCACAATACTGTCTCTGGTAAACACACACTATATCAAATAAAATTAAAGTTTGTCATATGCACAGGATACATAAGGTGTAAATGGTACAGTGCAATGGTTACTTGCATAGTAGAGTCTTTTGTTTAGACATGTACAGTGGGGAGAACAAGTATTTGATACTCTGCCGATTTTACAAAGCATGTCTGTAATTATTGTAATTTTTATCATAGGTAGACTTCAACTGTGAGAGACGGAATCTAAAACATTTGATACATCAGAAAAGCAGAACTTAATATTTGATACAGAAACCTTTGTTTGCAATTACAGAGATCATACGTTTCCTGTAGTTCTTGACCAGGTTTGCACACACTGCAGCAGGGATTTTGGCCCACTCCTCCATACAGACCTTCTCCAGATCCTTCAGGTTTCGGGGCTGTCGCTGGGCAATACGGACTTTCAGCTCCCTCCAAAGATTTTCTATTGGGTTCAGGTCTGGAGACTGGCTAGGCCACTCCAGGACCTTGAGATGCTTCTTACGGAGCCACTCCTTAGTTGCCCTGGATATGTGTTTTGGGTCGTTGTCATGCTGGAAGACCCAGCCACGACCCATCTTCAATGCTCTTACTGAGGGAAGGAGGTTGTTGGCCAAGATCTCACGATACATGGCCCCATCCATCCTCCCCTCAATACGGTGCAGTCGGCCTTTGCAGAAAAGCATCCCAAAAGAATGATGTTTCCACCTCCATGCTTCACGGTTGGGATGGTGTTCTTGGGGTTGTACTCATCCTTCTTCTTCCTCCAAACACGGCGAGTGGAGTTTAGACCAAAAGGCTCTATTTTTGTCTCATCAGACCACATGACCTTCTCCCATTGGCAAACTTCAGACAGGCCTGGATATGCGTTGGCTTGAGCAGGGGGACCTTGCGTGCGCTGCAGGATTTTAATCCATGACGGCGTAGTGTGTTACTAATGGTTGTCTTTGAGACTGTGGTCCCAGCTCTCTTCAGGTCATTGACCAGGTCCTGCCGTGTAGTTCTGGGCTGATCCCTCACCTTCCTCATGATCATTGATGCTCCACAAGGTGAGATCTTGCATGGAGCCCCAGACCGAGGGTGATTGACCGTCATCTTGAACTTCTTCCATTTTCTAATAATTGCGCCAACAGTTGTTGCCTTCTCACCAAGCTGCTTGCCTATTGTCCGTTAGCACATCTCAGCCTTGTGCAGGTCTACAATTTTATCCCTGATGTCCTTACACAGCCCTCTGGTCTTGGCCATTGTGGAGAGGTTTGAGTGTGTGGACAGGTGTCTTTTTATACAGGTAACGAGTTCAAACAGGTGCAGTTAATACAGGTAATGAGTGGAGAACAGGAGGGCTTCTTAAAGAAAAACTAACAGGTCTGTGAGAGCTGGAATTCTTACTGGTTGGTAGGTGATCAAATACTTATGTCATGCAATAAAATGCAAATTAATTACTTAAAAATCATACAACGTCATTTTCTGGATTTTGTTTTAGATTTTGTTTTAGATTGTTTTAGATTCCGTCTCTCACAGTTGAAGTGTACCTATGATAACCGATTTGGCAGTGTATCAAATACTTGTTCTCCCCACTGTAGCTAGCTAGCTATTATACTCTGCTTCCACCGGGCATTCCACTGATTTCAAAACTCGGTCATCTTGTTCCGGGACAACAACACTGTTGATCACTGTTTCTTCCCCATCACTGTCATCAGAAGACTCTACAATGTCTGGTTCAATGAAAATGTTTTTACCTAAATCTGGATTTCCTCATCGTCTGATTCATTTTCAGAGTCCAAGAGAGTCGGCATGGCACGATCGTCCTCCAGAAAGTGGAGTGCATAAGCAACACTTTTACAGTTCTTTGTAATATCTTTCACAAAAGACTCAATAGAAACTATTACCTGTCTCTTGAGTGACGCAGTGGTCACTGCATCACAGTGCTAGCTGTGCCACTAGAGATCCTGTTTCGAGTCCCGTCTCTGTCGCAGCCGGCCGCGTCCGGGTGACCCATGGGGCGGCGCACAATTTGCCCAGCGTCATCCAGGTTAGGGGAGGGTTTGGCCGGCAGGGATGTCCTTGTTCCATCGCGCTCTAGCGACTCCTGTGCGGGCCTGGATGCATTTACGCTGACACGGTCGCCAGGTGTACGGTGTTTCCTCCGACACGTTGGTGTGGCTGGCTTCTGGGTTAAGCGGACATTGTCAAGAAGCAGCGCGGTTTGGTTAGGGTGTGTTTTGGAGGACGCACGGCTCTCGGGCCTTCGCCTCTCCCGAGTCTGTACGAGAGTTGCAGCGATGAGACAAGACTATAACTACCAATTGGATACCACGAAATTGGGGAGGAAACAAATAAAGGATTACCTACACATACTGAGCAGGTCATGTTAAAGACCGACCCAATCTGAACTCCTCTCGGCATGTCCAGCCTATCCATTATCTCAGCCAATCGTGGCTAGTGGGAAGATTCCTGTCTTTTTTCAAGGCTAAACCAACTAGGCTCATCATTTAACCATTGTATTTGTATTTGCAGATGGCATACAAGTGTGTTATTAAAGCTCACATGTTCCAGAGAGCATTTTTCCCAGAAAAGCAATTTTGATTAAAAATATTAATGTTTACGTTCAAATGCCTCTCCTGTGAAGTAGTGACAAGACATACACCTAGTTTTCTGAAATGAGTCATATGAGTAAGCAATCCCCTCATTTATTTAGTGGGAAAGAAAGATAACATAAACGGTGAGCCACACTGGTGCTTTGTTTGTTGTGGCATTGCCCATAGGGTACCATCAGAAGAAATGTTATACAAATGCAAATAGTGTGAATGTATATTTTTGCTACTCGGCAGTCAGTACATTTCCAGTGGCTAGATGTTTGCCAGAGAGCAGTGCTGACTGAGAGTAAAGAGCTAGTGAGTTTGACTAAATGCTGTCCTCTTTGCTTCCCTCTTTGAGCCAGTGGATGGGGTGGAGGAGGGGCACAGATTGGTGAGTTTCCTGTTGTAGCAGCGGCACCAAGTTCTCCCTTCCTTTTCTCTTTCACTCTCTTCACTCCCCTCATTCTTCCCAACAGACACCATACTCGGACACATCCTTGGAATTCAATATAAAGTGCCCTTTGTCTCAACGCCTCTCCATCTGTCCCTCCATCTCCCTCTCCCCCATTCTCATCGTTCTAATATCCCTGGTTCTTTCCATCTTGTCGCATCGCAGGCGGAGGGGGACCGGCTGCCTCCCGGCCATACTGTGAGCCAGTTGGAAACCTGTAAGATCCGGAGTATCCGGGCGGGAACGCTGGAGCGTCTGGTGGAGACCCTGCTGACTGCATTTGGGGACAATGACCTCACCTACACCAACATCTTCCTGTCCACATACCGCGCCTTCGCCAGCACGCACACCGTGCTGCAGTTGCTGCTAGACAAGTACGTCTGGTTCTAGCCCATGGTGGCTAGAGTGTATAGCAGGAGCTGACAACAGCTGGTCCTGGTGGGACCTAGTGTGTGCAGGCTTTTGTCCCAGTCATAGTGCTATAACACCTGGATCAATAATCAACATGATTTTGATGAAGTCACGTATGTGTAAGTGTTGAGCTGGGAGAAAGTGTGTATAGACTGTGGCTCTCCAGAACCAAGGTTGAAGAACACTACTGCTCTATATGAAGAGGCTGAGGAGACTTACTAGTCTCACTGCTTTTAGACTGATGGTAGATAGTGGTGCTGAATTCTTTTTTGTTTTGTCTTTCTCTCAGGTATGGAATTCCAGAGGATAGTGAAGAACAGACTGAGCAATGTAGACCCTCTGAAACCAAAGGAGCCGTTCGAACGTAAGATTTCTCAACGTCTCCTGCTTGCTTTTTACTTAGTCTTGTCTGTCTTTCCATATGAATTCAAGCACAGTTATTGTTATTTTGTAGCTCCCCAGTCTGCCATGCTCTCTGTCAGCAGCAGCAGCAGCTTGCTCCCAGCAACCCTCCCTGACACTCTGCCCCCATCATCCCCCTCAGTGCCCTGGTCTCCATCCTGCGAGTCTGGCTGGACCAGTGTCCAGAGGACTTCCAGGAGCCTCCATCCTACCCCTGCCTCCACAGGGTGATGGCCTACCTACAGAGGGCCCTGCCTGGATCGGAGCCCATGCGTAAAGCCCAGAGTCTACTGGAGCAGCTGAAGGCTGAGGCCAGTCTGGATGTAGACTCAGAGGGTGGGTGAACAGTAAGATATCTAGTTAATTAGTACTCTATCCTCCAGAGGTGTGGACTCGAGTCACATGACTTGGGCTTGAGTCAGACTCGAGTCACAAATATGATGACTTGCAACTCGACTTTGACTTTAACACCAATGACTCGTGACTTAACTTGGACTTGAGCCTTTTGACTCGATCTGACTTGATACCCTCCCCCCAAGCCCAAATATAAAAAATCATGCTATTAAAAAAGTGTGCAGCACATCAACTCTACATTTAACGGATTACAGTTTGAATCGGACAGCAGCCAATCAAATTGTGCCAGTTGAGAAAAGGTTGCATGTGGCAGTGCAGAGGAACGTTGGCGAGTGAATTCAGACGGAGCCTTTGGAAAGATGATATCCAAAGTTATTATTTTTGGATATAGACTACGCTGTATCACCAAAAAAACGGATTGCAACTTGCAAAACATGTGGGAAGAAAAGGGCAGACGGAGGCGCAACAACTTCCAACTCTGTTCGAAATTTGAAGCTGCACAAAGAACGGTACGTTGTGGCTAATATTGCCGACAGCTATATCATTCATAACTTTGCCAGTGTTTGCATGTTGGCTAACGTAACATTAAATCAATGAGCCTCCACACAGTCAGTCAGTGCGGGAACATGATCATTGCACCCGAGATTGAGCTACAACTGGTTACTGATGTTCCGAAAGCCATTGACATATGTTAGCCTACTGTAACCACACACAGTTTGTGTGTTAAGGTTGGGCGATTGTGTACAAGCCTACATCGCCCGAATGCGCCCCATAGCGATCCTCGATAGTCGATCACTATTGGGGGGGGTCTTTCTTATGGCTACCCTTGTATTTCAATGGAAATATAAAATGTATTTGGAAAGTAATAAATAATATATTTTTTAAAGCATTCACAATTGGCATAAATGTAATATCCTAACTACTACTATTGTTAAAAATATGAAATGGTATTACATTTGGTGAAGAGCACATTATGACTTGTTTAGGACTTGAGACTTGACCTGCCTGTCTTGACTTGAGTGCTAAGACTTGACTTACTTGTGACTTGTAAAACAATGACTTGGTCCCACCTCTGCTATCCTCTCTCAATTCTTTAGTCTTTTTATCTTTGTGCATCTCTTCCTTTCCTTCCTTTCTCTCTAAATACCTTTCTCTCTGTTTGGCCTTCCATCATTAATCTGATCATTACTCCTACTCCTGATAGGTTTTTCTGGTGGTTTCCACGGCAACAGCTCCTTCTGCTTGGCTGAGGATGAGGGAGTAGAGATTGAGGTCCAGGAAGGCTTCCTGTCATTTGATGCAGACTTGGTGGCCGACCAGCTGACCTATATGGATGCGGTAAGAGAAAGGCTGAGGGAGAGAGTCTGTGTGGGAGTATGGGTTGCCAGGTTGGATTGGATAAATAAAGTTATGTGTTTTAATACTAATCGTCTCATTGTTTGTCTGTTTCCAGTTGTTGTTCAAGAAGGTGATTCCTCACCACTGCCTGGGCTCCATCTGGTCCCAGAGGGATAAGAAACAGAACAAGCACAGTGCTCCCACCATCCGTGCCACCATCACCCAGTTCAACGCTGTGGCAGCGTGTGTGGTCAGCACCATACTGCACCGACAACAGATCCGCCCGCTCCTCAGGGCACGGGTCATCAAGCGCTGGATAGACATCGCTCAGGAGTGTCGCGTGCTTAAGAACTTCTCCTCGCTGCGTGCCATTGTGTCTGCACTGCAGTCCAACCCACTCTACAGACTGAAGAGGACCTGGTCCTGGGTGCCCAAGTGAGTCTTTCTTTCACAACCTGGATGCATAATGATTAGTCATTATGTTGCAGTGACTTTATTACTGGCAGTCATGAGTCATGACCGCATTAAAATTCCATGTGACCGTTAAGTCTAATTTACAGCAAATAATTGTTACGGGGGATTAATGAACCAATTCAAAGCTGGGGATGATTAGGTGGCCATGGAATTTAGCCAGGACACTGGGGTTAACACCCCTACTTTTAAGTGTCATGGAATCTTTAGTGACCACCGAGTCAGGCCACCCATTTAACATCCCACCTGGAAACCCACACCCTACACAGGGGTAATGTCCCCATTCACTGCCCTGGGATATTATATAGAATTTTTTTTAGACCAGAGGAAAAAGTGACTGATCAGAACCAACCCTGCTTAGGTTCAGAGGCAGTGTGATTCAGGGTGGTGTGCTGCTGGCATATAGGCATAGGTGATGCTGTTGATTCATTGCCTAGTAATAGGGCATATTTTATACATTCATAATGAATAGGCTGAGACATTACCTTTAGCTACAGAATATCTCACCATCGGGAGTTTCCATCTCCTCTCCTTCCTTCTTTTCTCCTGTGCGAAGAGAGGTGCTGTCAACAGTTCAATGAAATATGTTTTGTTGTGAAAACATTTGACTATTGATGTTTCTAAACAGATTTCACTAGGTTTTCCAAATGAAGCACTGGGTAAATGCAGGAACAGGGTTGGAGAGTTTGGGCAGAATTATCACCTGTCGCGCAGCAAGAGGCTGCATGCTCCTCAAACAGTGGTTGATGCATGGAGTGGAATAACCTGAGGAGCCTGAAAAACAAACCAGCGGAAAACGGACTCCATTCATTATTTCAGGGCATATGGATGACATGTCTTTTTGTCCCTGAACCTGTTCCTGTCCCTGTTCCTGTCCCTGTTCCTGCTCATTTGATAATAGGCCATTCTAAATCAAAACTAATTTTGCATATCGGTAAAGACAAGATTAAAGTTAGAATAGAGAAAATATGAGCACTTGATAAGAGTAATTGTTGTTTATTATCTATGCATAGTCACTTTATAAATTACCTTGACTAACCTATATCCCCGCACATTGAACCGGTCCCCCCTGTATATAGCCTCGTTTTTGTTATGTCATTTTCTTGTTCCTTTTCAAAAAAAAAATGTAAACTTTGTTTAATCAATATTTTCTTAACTCTATTTCTTGAACTGCATTGTTGGTTAAGGGCTTGTGAGTAAACATTTCACAGTAAGGTGTTGTTGTATTTGGCGCATGTGACAAATGTAAAATTTGATTTGAAAACTGCATGTCCAGCCTGAGACAAACAGAGCGCAAACTGTTTTTGCTTCTTTCTCAAATCATCAATAGCCTATAGTCACCTCATGCAGCCCAGTAAGTTTAGATGTTTAAGACATTCTGAGGATTGTATCATTAACAACTAAAGTTGCCAAATATCTCTAAATCTAGCATATGCGACCTGTTTCAAATCATCACTTTTACGCTCAACATAGTCACTTCATACGCGCACTCACGCCGGAGTGGGAAAAATATCCTTTCTGTTCTTATTCAGCTACGTTCAATAATCTTCTTCTTACTACAAAATCATATAATAGCCTATGAAATAATGTCACGGGACTTATAAGCATATCGTATCTGCTAAATGAACAAGCCTACAGCCTATATCATGGTGCATAGCCAGATTACATACAGTAGGTCAACTCATATTCTGTTCCTCTGAAAAAAACTATTCATATCATGTTTCTTTAGACCTGCGTAAAATAAATGGATTTATTGTGATGGTGTATATAACATTTATTTATTCTACCTTTTAAAATGTAGATGCTTCAAAGGTGTGCATTATCGGCTTGTATGCATGGAGGCCTGGAGACCGGAGCTCTTTTGCATGACAATAACCAAACGGGGGCGGAAGGGTAGCCTAGTCGTTAGAGCGTTGGACTAGTAACCGAAAGGTTGCAAGTTCGAATCCCCGAGCTGACAAGGTACAAATCTGTCGTTCTGCCCCTGAACAGGCAGTTAACCCACTGTTCCTAGGCCGTCATTGAAAATAAGAATTTGTTCTTAACTGACTTGCCTAGTAAAATAAAGGTAAAATAAAAAAATAAAAAATGCCACAGCCCTAGTCACACCTCATGTGATAGAATTCCTATGCATTCCCAATTAGTTCTAACCTTTCTCTATGTAATTCTCCCAGAGACAGCATGTCTACGTTTGAAGAGCTATCAGACATCTTCTCAGATCACAACAACTACCTGACTAGCCGAGAGCTGCTGATGAGGGTGAGACTCTGCTCTGTTAATACCATCATATGAGAGGGTTTGGTTTTCGGCGTAGTGATTGTGTGAATGTCGAATCACTACTACAATCAATCTATTTTTTCCCCTACAGGAGGGCACCTCTAAATTTGCCAATCTGGAAGGCTGTGCTAAGGAGCACCAGAAACGCACTCACAAACGACTCCAGCTACAGAAGGAAATGGTGAGAGATGGCGCCAGTGGCAGTTTGAGGCCCAGTTTGTTTCCGTTTCAGGAGGGGAGTCAAAGTGAGATGTGCCTGCTGATGTATCGGTATGATTTTGAACCATTGCTCTGTCTCTCCTCCCAGGGTGCCATGCAGGGGACAATACCTTACCTGGGCACCTTCCTGACAGACCTGACCATGTTAGATACGGCCCTGTCAGACCTAGTAGAGGTGAGCCTTACTATCATCCTACTCCTTCTGTTTGGTTGTAGAATTCTCCTGTGTGTTGTAGGGATTGGCACTCAAATGGATGTCAAAACCACATCTTTAACTAGAGATTTTTTTTTCAAATATTGTAAAACTATTTGGTGGAATGTGCTTTGGCCTGTCCCAGAAAAACAAATGCTATTTTGTCTTAATTTGCTTTGTGTCCATGTGTACATGTGCATTTGTGGGGCACAACAAAAAAGAAACCAAGGCAAGCATCACACAGTTCTTCTCCCTAAATTCCCATTCCCCTCAGTGTCTCACTCCCTCAATTGCATTCAGACCGCTCCCTATACACACACATGCTGAGTTTCCACACAATCTCCTGTTAGGCCTACAGAAATAAATGCCTATAATAACAGTGGGACGGTGGGGATACACAAGCTACATTCCTTGCCAAATGATGACAGTTGTATCACAAATTCAAAATGGACAACAATGAGCTGCTGTTTTGGAATAATTGTGTCACGTCTGTTTTCCTCTACTTTGAGAACTGCTAGTGCCCTTTTAGAATTGGTTAGCCTAGGCCATAACCTCCCTAAACATAGATAGGGTAGACAGAGCGTATTTTCATCAGAATCATTAAAACTAGGCCGACTCACGAAGTGGATGTTGTGGCTGTAATTCATCACCATGCAGAGTTCAATTTGGAATTGTTCATCCGTTTAGAAAATTCCAAAGAACAGTCAGAATAAACTAAATGATATGTCTATCGGCCTATTTTTATTTGACCTTTTTAACTAGGCAAGTCGGTTAAGAACAAATTCTTATTTACAATGACGGCCTAGTAACAGTGGGTATACTGCCTTTTTCAGGGGCAGAACGACCAATTTTATACCTTGTCAGCTCGGGGATTCGATCTAGAAACATTTCGGTTACTGGCTTAAAGCTCTAACCACTAGGCTACCTGCCACTCCCTCTCTAACCACTAGGCTACCTGCCACTCCCTCTCTAACCAATAGGCTACCTGCCACTCCCTCTCTAACCACTAGGCTACCTGCCACTCCCTCTCTAACCAATAGGCTACCTGCCACTCCCTCTCTAACCAATAGGCTACCTGCCACTCCCTCTCTAACCACTAGGCTACCTGCCACTCCCTCTCTAACCACTAGGCTATCTGCCACTCCCTCTCTAACCACTAGGCTACCTGCCACTCCCTCTCTAACCACTAGGCTACCTGCCACTCCCTCTCTAACCACTAGGCTACCTGCCACTCCCTCTCTAACCAATAGGCTACCTGCCACTCACTCTCTAACCAATAGGCTACCTGCCACTCACTCTCTAACCACTAGGCTACCTGCTTCCCCCTCTCTAACCACTCCCTCTTCCCCCTAACCAATAGGCTACCTGCCAACCACTCCCTCTCCCTAACCAATAGGCTACCTGCCACCACTCTACCTCTTCCCCTAACCACTAGGCTACCTGCTTCCCCCTCTCTAACCACTAGGCTACCTGCTTCCCCCTCTCTAACCACTAGGCTACCTGCCCCTCTCTAACCACTAGGCTACCTGCCACCCCCTCTCTAAACACTAGGCTACCTGCTTCCCCCTCTCTAACCACTAGACTACCTGTCACCCCCTCAATACCAACCACTAGGCTACCTGCCACCCCCTCTCTAACCACTAGGCTACCTGCCACCCCCTCTCTAACCACTAGGCTACCTGCCACCCTAGGCTACCTGCTCTCTCTAACCACTTCCCCTCTCTAACCACTAGGCTACCTGCTTCCCCCTCTCTAACCACTAGGCTACCTGCTTCCCCCTCTCTAACCACTAGGCTACCTGCTTCCCCCTCTCTAACCACTAGGCTACCTGTTTCCCCCTCTAACCACTAGGCTACCTGCTTCCCCCTCTCCACTAACCACTAGGCTACCTGCTTCCCCCTCTCTAACCACTAGGCTACCTGCTTCCCCTCTCTAACCACTAGGCTACCTGCTTCCCCCTCTCTAACCACTAGGCTACCTGCTTCCCCCTCTCTAACCACTAGGCTACCTGCTTCCCCCTCTCTAACCACTAGGCTACCTGCTTCCCCTCTCTAACCACTAGGCTACCTGCTTCCCCCTCTCTAACCACTAGGCTACCTGCTTCCCCTCTCTAACCACTAGGCTACCTGCTTCCCCTCTCTAACCACTAGGCTACCTGCTTCCCCCTCTCTAACCACTAGGCTACCTGCTTCCCCTATATAGAAGACAATTAGACAGATTTTTGTTTGTAACCCTTACATTGTTTTCCTTTCAATGCCCCAAACTAAGCCCTGTTTCAAATGATCCCTCTTTGAGAAGAACTGTTTCAGATCACTTCGCACTGGCAACTTCAACTTCATTTGTAAAAATATTATGTTCTATTTTATTCTGTTATTGTCTTGACTGTGATAAGGGCTTTGGAAATAAGAGTCTTCTCTGCTAAATTAACAAAACAAGTCTGTCATTGCACAGCCATAGGCTTCTTCAAGTTAGCACCACTGCTGAGGTTAGTGCCTTTTTTGAAGACTGTGTTCCACAATATAATATAACCAGTTGATATTAGGCTTTACATAAATTTGTCGTAAATGGCAATATCTTTTTATTCTAAATATACAGTGCATTCGGAAAGTATTCAGGCCCCATGACTTTTTCCACATTTTGTTACTGCCTTCTTATTCTAAAATAGATTACATTTTTTCCCCTCATTAATCTACCCACAGTGGGCCTCCCGGGTGGTGCAGTGGTTAAGGGCGCTGTACTGCAGCGCCAGCTGTGCCATCAGAGACTCTGGGTTCGCGCCCAGGTTCTGTCGTAACCGGGCGCGACCGGGAGGTCCGTGGGGCGACGCACAATTGGCCTAGCATCGTCTGGGTTAGGGAGGGCTTGGCCGGTAGGGATGTCCATGTCTCATCGCGCACTAGCGACTCCTGTGGCGGGCCGGGCGCAGTGCGCGCTAACCAAGGTCGCCAGGTGCACAGTGTTTCCTCCGACACATTGGTGCGGCTGGCTTCCGGGTTGGATGCGCGCTGTGTTAAGAAGCAGTGCGGCTTGGTTGGGTTGTGTATCGGAACCTTCGTCTCTCCCGAGCCCGTACGGGAGTTGTAGCGATGAGACAAGATATTAAAAACAATTGGATACCACGAAATTGGGGAGAAAAAGGGGTCAAATTCAAAACAAAACCAAATCTACACACACACAGGTTTTTAGAAATGTCTTAAAACTAAAAAACGGATACCGTATTCAGAACTATGAGACTTGACATTGAGCTCCGGTGCATCCTATTTCCATTGATCATCCTTGAGATTGTAGTCCATCTGTGGTAAATTCAATTGATTGGACATGATTTGGAAAGGCACTCATCTGTCTATATAAGGTCCCACAGTTATCAGAGCAAAAACTAAGCCATGAGGTCGAAATAATTGTCTTTAGAGCACCGAGACAGGATTGTGTCGATGCACAGATCTGGGTAAGGGTACCAAAACATGTCTGCAGCATTGAAGGTCCCCAAGAACACATTAGCCTCCATCATTCTTAAATGGAAGAAGTTTGGAACCACCAAGACTCTTCCTAGAGCAAGCCTGACCAATCGGGGGAGAAGGGTCTTGGTCAGGGAGAACCCGATGGTCACTCTGACAGAGATCCGAAGTTACTCTGTGGAGAAGGGAGAACCTTCCAGAGGGACAAACATCTCTGCAGCACTCCAATAATCAGGCCTTTATGGAAGAGTGGCCAGACGGATGCCACTCCTCAGTAAAAGGCACATGACAGCCCGCTTGGAGTTTGCCAAAAGGCACCTAAAGGACTCTCAGACCATGAGAAACAAGATTCTCTGGTCTGATGAAACCAAGATTGAACTCTTTGGCCTGAATACCAAGCGCCATGTCTGGAGGAAACCTGACACCATCCCTACGGTGAAGCATGCTGTGGGGATGTTTTTCAGTGGCAGGGACTGGGAGACTAGTCAGGATCGATGGAAAGATTAATGGAGCAATGTACAGAGATCCTTGATGAAAACCTGCTCCAGAGCGCTGAGGACCTCCGACTGGGGGCGACCCTAAGAGCACAGCTAAGACAACGCAAGAGTAGCGTTGTCTTAGCTGTGTCATGCTGAAACAGGAAAGGGCTTTCACCAAACTGTTGCCACCAAGTTGGAAGCACAGAATCATCTAGAATGTCATTGTATGCTGTAGCGTTAAGATTTCCTTCACTGGATCTAAAGGGCCTAGCTCGAACCATGAAAAACAGCCTCAGACCAATATTCTTTCTCCACCAAAGTTTACAGTTGGCACTATGCATTGGGGCAGGTAGCGTTCTCCTGGCATCGGCCAAACCCAGATTCGTCCGTCAACTGCCAGATGCTGAAGTGTGATTCCTCACTCCAGAGAACGTGTTTCTGCTCCGCCAGAGTCCAATGGCGACGAGCTTTACATGACTCCAGCAGACGCTTGGCATTGCACATAGTATTCTTCGGCTTATGTTGAGGCTGCTTGGCCATGGAAACCCATTTCATGAAGCAACCGACAAACAGTTCTTGTGCTGACGTTGCTTCCAGAAGCAGTTTGTAACTCGTTATTGAGTGTTGCAACCGAGAACAGACCATTTTTACACTCTATGCGCTTCAGCACTCGGCAGTCATGTTCTGTGAGCTTGTGTGGCCTACCACATTGCGGTTGAGACGTTGTTTCTCCTAGATGTTTCCACTTCACAATAACAGCACCTACAGTTGACCAGGGCAGCTCTAGCAGGGCAGACATTTTACAAACTGACTTGTTGTTAAGGTGGCATCCTATGACCGTTGAAAGTCACTGAGCTCTTCAGTACGGGCCATTCAATTTGTCAATTTTTGTCTATGGAGATTGCATGGCTGTGTTCTCGATTTTATACACTGTCAGCAACGGGTGTGGCTGAACTAGCCGAATCCACAAATTTGAATGAGTGTCCACATACTTTTGTGGTGTATCTGCGTTCAGTCTGTCACACTGTCGAGTTTGTGTTGTCTGCAGGGGGGGCTAATCAACTTTGAGAAGAGGCGAAGGGTGAGTCATCTTTAACCTGTTCTAAACCACTAATTAGGTAAAGGGGACAAGTCATTGTTAGTAGTCAGCTTTATTGATATGACTGACCTTGATCTCTCTGACTCTCTTATTCAGGAGTTTGAGGTGATCGCTCAGATCAAGCTGCTGCAGTCTGCGTGTAACAGCTACTGTCTTAGTGCTAATGATGCCTTCCTGCACTGGTTCAAGAACCAGCCTCAACACAGCGAAGAGGAGAGGTAAAAACATCATTAATCATTCACGCTATATGTACACGTTGCCTTCAGAAAGTGTTAATAACCCTCAACTTTTTCTACATTTTGTTATTACAGCCTGAATTTAAAATGGATTCAATTGCAAAAAATTGGGTAAAGGGGTCACTGGCCTACACACAATACCCTGTAATGTCAATGTAGAATTATGTTTTTAGAAATGAATTAAAAATGAAAACCTTTAGTGTCTTGAGTCAATACGTATTCAACCCCTTTGTTATGGATAGCCCAAATAAGTTCAGCAGTAAAGATTTGCTTAACAAGTCACATAATAAGTTGCATGGACTCTGTGTTCAATAGTAGAGTTTAACATGATTTTTGAATGACTACCTCATCTCTGTACCACCAAAAATACAATTATCTGTAAGGTCCCTCAGTCAAACTGTGAATGTCAAACACAGATACAACCACAAAGACCAACAAGGCACTAAAATAATACTGCAAAAAAAATTGGCGAAGCAAATAACACTTTGTTTTCAGGACAAAAAGTAATGTTTGGGGCAAATCCAGTAACAATAACCTGAAACAAAAGGCCAAATCTACACTGGATGTTTGAGTGGCCTAGTTAGTTAAAAAAAAAAAAAAAAAAATCTACCTGAAAATCCTTGGCAATGGTTGTCTAGCAATGTTCAACAACCAATTTGACAGAGCTCGAAGAATTTCAAAACTAATAATAGTCTAATATTGCACAATCCAGGTGTGGAAAGCTCTTAGAGACTTACCCAGAAAGGTGCTTCTACAAATAATTGACTCAGGGGTGTGAATACTTATGTGAATTAGATATTTCTGCATTTCATTTTAAATACATTTGCTAAAATAAAACAAAACATGTTTTGGATTATTTAAAAAATTAAAAAATTAAAAAATTCAGGCTGCAACACAGCAGTGTGGAATTACTCAATGGATATGAATATGTTCTGAAGGCACTGTGTGTGTGTGTTTCACAATTCCTGACATTTAATCCTAGTAAAAATTCCCTGTTTTAGGCCAGTTAGGATTACCACTTTATTTTAAGAATGTGAAATGTCAGAATAATAGTAGAGAATTATTTATTTCTGCTTTTATTTCTTTCATCACATTCCCAGTGGGTCAGAAGTTTACATACACTCAATTAGTATGTGGTAACATTGCCTATACATTTTTTAATTTGGGTCAAACGTTTCGGGTAGCCTTCCACAAGCTTCCCACAATAAGTTGGGTGAATTTTGGCCCATTCCTCCTGACAAAGCTGGTGTAACTGAGTCAGGTTTGTAGGCCTCCTTGCTCGCACACGCTTTTTCAGTTCTACACACAATTTTTCTTTGGGATTGCGATCAGGGCTTTGTGATGGCCACTCTAATACCTTGACTTAGTTGTCCTTAAGCCTTTATGCCACAACCTTGGAAGTAAGCTTGGGTCATTGTCCGTTTGGAAGACCCATTTGCGACCAAGCTTTAACTTCCTGACTGATGTCTTGAGATGTTACTTCAATATATCCACATCATTTTCCAGCCTCATGATGCAATCTATTTTGTGAAGTGCACCAGTCCAGTCTCAACGTTAACAGTGAAGAGGTGACTCCCAGATGCTGGCCTTCTAGGCAGAGTCTCAAAGAAAAAGTAATATCTCAGACTGGCTGCTAAAAAGAAAAGATTAAGATGGGCAAAAGAACATAGACACTGGACAGAGGAACTTTGCCTAGAAGGCCACCATCCCGGAGTCGCCTCCTCACTGTTGACGTTGAGACTGGTGTTTTGCTCTTTCTCTATGCTTTGCTCTCTTTCATTCTGATTGTTTGATTCAGTATGCTGAGGCTAAATAGGCTGGTAGCAGTGATGTCATAATGATTCTCTGTTCATCTCCTGTAGCCATGCTATGTCTTGTGACATTGAAGGAGTCGGAGACAGCAGTCCAACCTTACCCAAACTTCGCAAGAGCATGGTTAAGAGACTCAGCCTGTAAGTACATACTGGAGGAATTAAAAAAGGAAGGATACTGTACTTTACATTTAGATGTACAAGATATCTACCCTGAAATATAGACTTGGTATTGTTGTAGAATTCCTAGGACTATCAGATTTGGAACCTTCGCCTTTGACATAATATTTGTTATGTTTTAACAGGAAACAGTTATATCAGTGTGATGTTAGATCTATCTGACCCATTTGTTCTTTTTTTTAACCTGACCATTTCCCCTCTGTCACCAGACTGTTCCAAGGTGCAGTCTCAGCAGGCTGTTCCCCAGTGAGGGAAACACCTCGGTCGCCCCCTACTGGCAGCTCAGGCGAGAGCGTGGACTCAGTCAGTGTGTCGTCCAGTGACTCCAGCCCTTCAGACAGCGAGGGCCTAGGCATGACACCTATACACACTTCAGATGCACAGCAGAACAAGGTAAAGCACTAACACCCACTCCCCTATTGTTATATTACTTCAAGTAAGTTGGTGAGGGATTTACACACTCCATGTTTTACATTTACTTTGTTCTGTATTGTCACATTTTGTTTTCCCATCATGTGTAAATAATTCTAGGTATAAAGTAGTTGTTGTAATTCTGTCAGCATTGTGTGCTAACTAATGTATCTGTTTGTGTCCAGGTGTCCGAGTCTTGCTATTGCATTTCTCTCCACTCCATGGACACTACCTTGTCCTCAGCCAGTATTCCTGTGACCCCGGCCTCACCCTTCCTCCCTGGCCCACCCTGCATGCACCATCGCTTGGACTCCCTGACGCCCATGTCCCCCTCCTCTCCCCTGCCCCCTGCCTACAACACCCAGGCTCAGGATGCCTGCATCATCAGAGTCAGCCTGCAGCAGGGCAACGGCAACCTCTACAAGAGCATCATGGTACGTCTCAGCAGGAGATTAGTACTTTGATTCAGATGGCCAAGACATTTTGAATAAATGTATGGAACCCTTTTAGTGGTTTTTGATTGGTACATGGTGTTGTGCCCTCCCCAGTTAACGAGTCAGGATAAGACTCCAGCAGTGATCTCTAGAGCCGTGGCCAAACACAACCTGGAGAGTGAGCCTGGGGAGGGATATGAGCTGGTGCAGGTCATCTCTGACGAAAGAGGTACAAATATTCTCCCTGTCACTCAAATATCACACACTCAGTCTTTCATACTCTCATTTGTAATTACTGACTTGTGATATTGTGGGAAAAATCCTTCCTTTTCCAGAACTGGTGATTCCAGACACCGCCAATGTGTTTTACGCCATGAACACCTCAGCCAACTTTGACTTCCTGCTGCGTGTGCAAGGCACGGCGGGGCGGTCGGTCCAACTGAGGAGTCACTACGCCTCCACATTCCCCCGTGCCCAGCAGCGCTCCAGCCTGTCGCTGCGCCTCAGCAAGGTCACCCTGTGACCCCCAGGACAAGGGCACTATGCCTGGAGGGACACATTTGATTTTTTTTGTCATTTAGCAGACACTCTTATCCAGAGTGACTTACAGTAGTGAGTGCATACGTTTTCAGACACCAAACTGGATGGGCTGGGAGTGGTGGTGGGAGACTGAAAAGGACCAAACATGGGGGAACGAATTGAAGTCGATGAGTTTAGACTCTGAATTCTCTATTCCCACATTCCCTTTCCCTAATCAGACCCCCATCTCTTAGTGCTCCCTCTCCCAGCATCCGTTCCAGTAGCAGCCTGTGGCCTTCCCTTTCTGGCACTTCCCCCAAACCCCTATGGACTATTATGGATGTGTAGTGGGACAGTGGTGCCATATAGATGTCTGTGGCAGAGCGAGACAGCCGTCGTCCCCCCTCTCCACATGAAGAGGTTTTGCACAGGTAGGAAGAGTGACTCCAGCCCCCATCAGTATTCCGCTTTTTTATCAACTCTTTTCTTTCCTGTGGAGCCTGTATGTTTCCTATTAGAGGGAGATGGGAGCCTGGACAGAGAGCGAGACTGAGATGTCCTGTCTAACGGTGATGAATGATCGGCTCCTGTGTCAGTGTTAATCTGTGTGATTGGTTGACAGGAGCTGTGTGATGTCTTCTTCGTTTCCATTATTTCATAGTGTGCACTGTTTGTACCACGCGGGACTGCACCTCTCATTGTTAACTGTGTGATGAATGCAAGTATAGAGGCATTCTGATAGGTTACTACTTGGTTTTAACAAAGTTTTTGTCCTTTTGATATTGTTTAGCTGTCCTATCTCACCTTTTAGGGTGTAGTGACACATAGGATGGGTCTCTATGTGAGGCCCGGATTGCGCTGCCAGACGCATTGATTAGCAGTCCTAATAGAGATGCACTTGTTAGTGGCTAGGTGATGTCCGGAGGTGGGAAGTAGGTGGAATGAGTGACATTTACATTTTAGTCATTTAGCAGACGCTCTTATCCAGAGAAATGTACAGTTAGTGCATTCATCTTAAGATAGCTAGGTGGGACAACCACATATCTCAATCATAGTAAGTACATTTTAGTTTATGAAAGGTAATATATTGAGGGGGATTATTTAAGATACTCTTTGAAGAGGTAGGGTTTTAGATGTTTTTGGAAGATGGGCAGGGACTCTGCTGTCCTAGCTTCAGGAGGAAGCTGGTTCAAACATTGTGGTGCCAGGACAGAGAAGAGTTTGGACTGGAATGAGCAGGAGCTGCCCTCCCGTAGGGGTGGGAGAGCCAAGAGACCAGAGATTGCAGAACAGAGTACTTGGATTGGGGTGTAGGTTTTGAGCAGAGCCTGAAGGTAGGAAGGGGTAGTTCCTTTTGCTGCTCCGTGGGCAAGTGTCATGGTCTTGTAGTGGATGCGAGCTTTGACTGGCAGCCAGTGGAGCGTGCAGACATGGGAAGGTGGAACACCAGGCAGGCTGCGGGATAAGTTGCAGGGTTTGATGGCACAAGCAGGGATTCCAGCTAACAGCGAGATGCAGTAGTTCTGACGGGACATGACAAGTGCCTGGATTAGGACCTGCATCACTTCCTGGTTGAGGTAGGGTCGTACTCTACGGATGTTGTAGAGCCTGAACCTGCACAAGCAAGTCACTGTTTTGATGTTTGCAGAGAACGACAGAGTGTTGTCCAGGGTCACGCCAAGGTTCTTTGCACTTTGGGAGGGGGACACCGTGAAGTTGTCAACTGTTATAGAGAGGTCTTGGAGCAGGCAGGCCTTCTCTAGGAGGAGAAGCAGCTCTGTCTTGTTGAGCTTGAGGTGGTGGTCTGACATCCATGCTGAGATATCTGCCAGGCACGCAGAGATGCGTGTTGCCACATGAGTGTCAGAAGGGGGAAGTAGAAAAATGGTTGTGTCATCCGCATAGCAATGATAGGAGAGACCATGTGAGGATATGACAGAGCTGAGTGACTTGGTGTAAAAAGAAAAGAGAGGGCCTAGAACCGAGCCCTGGGGGACACCAGTAGTGAGAGCAAGTGGTGCAGACACAGATCCTCTCCATGCCACCTGGTAGGAGCGACCTGCCAGGTAGGATGCAATCCAGGAGTGCGCAGAGTCTGAGATGCGTAGCCTTGAGATGGTGGAGAGGACGATCTGATGGTTCACGGTGTCTAAGGCAGCGAATTGATCTAGGAAGATGAGAACTGAGAGAGTCAGCGTTGGCAGTGCAGCGAGCCTCCATGACACAGAGGAGAGCATTCTCGGTGGCGTAACCAGTCTTGAAGCCTGACTGGTTGGTTCAATAAGATCGGCACGCTCAATTGTTTTAGAAATAAAAGAAAGAAGGGATACCTGTAAAAAATGTACATAGTGTTGGTTTCTAGAGGAGGGTAGCAACTCTGGCCATTTTGAAGTCAGAGGGGAATACAGCCAGTGGTCAGGGATGAGTTGATGATTGAAGTGAGGAATGGAAATTGTCTGGAGAAAGGAGGTGGTGATGGGGACGAGTGGGTAGATTGTCGGGCTGCCGGACCTCACTAGTCTCAGGATTTCATCTGGAGAGAGAGGGGAGAAAAAGGTCAAGGCGTAGGGTAGTTCTGTGTGAGTGGGACTGGTGGCTGAATGAATGAGGAGCGGATGTCGTCAATCTTCTTTTCAAACTGGTTGACAAAGTCGTCCGCAAAAATGGAGGGAGGGGGTGGGGTATTGAGGGAGAAGGTGGAAAAGGAGTTTCCTAGGGTTAGAGGCAGAAACTTTATATTTTGAGTGATATAAAGTGGCCTTAGCAGCGGATACAGAGGAAGAGGAGGAAGTGAAAGGATGTTAGGTCCATTTTCGCTCGGCTGCCCGTAGCCCTGTTCTGTAACCTCGCAATAAGTCACTCAGCCACAGAGCAGGAGAGGAAGGCCGAGCCGGACGGGAGAAAAAAGGACAGCGCAAGTCATAGGATGCGAAAAGTGAGGAGAATAGGGTCGAAGATTAGAAGGGAGAAATGACAGGATAGAAGAGAAGAAAGTAGTGGGAGAGAGAGCGAAGTTTGAGACGGCACATTAGCATCTGGGTAGGGGATGAGTGGGTAGGGTTGGAGGAGACGGAAAAGGAACAGCAGTGATCAGCCCGGGGGGTGAGAGTAGTAGGCGAACAGTCATCTGCTCCTCGTTTTGTTTCTCCTCTGTGTTTTTTTAAGGGGAAAACTTGAAGAGGGTAATGCAAGACAATGTTTTTAAATATGTGAATTCAGACGTCAGAAAAAAGCCCGTGTCAGATTTGCTGTGATGCATTTGGAATGGTGACAGAGGGACAGACTCTCCCACACTTTACATGGCTCATCACACCCTAGGGGCTCCTTGTGGCGTGCCTGCAGGCTGAACCCGTCGCCATTTGAACCGTGTTTCATGCAACACATTGGTGTAAAAGAGAGCGGTTAGGCGGGTCATGTTTCAGAGGACTCATGACTCTACCTTCGCCTCTCCCGAGCCTGTGAAGAGGAGTGGAGTAGCAGCGGAGTTGTGGAGTTGCAGCGATGAGACAAGATCGAAGAAGGGGGTAGTACTTTTTTTCTAAATCTATTTAAAAAAGGGGGCATTAGGTGGTGGACATGGCCGTGGGCGCTTTCGGCCTGTCGACGCGGCTGAATGTAGTCGGGGCCCTGAGCAAGAACATTCTAGAGCCTTCTTCTTGGCAGCGGAGAGTGTTGCTATTTTAAAGTACATTTCTTACAATTCTAGTTACAAATTCTTCCATAGAGCTTAGAGAATGTGCAGTTTATAAACAGCATTTCACCACTTTCATAACTTTTGTTTTCACGGATTTATAGCAGCACTGGTGCTTATGTCTTAGAGCAGTTTAAATTGATAGATGTCAAGTTAATTATTTTGTGAACTTAGTGCCAAAAGAGAAAGAGGAACAAAATCTATGTTTCTGGTTCCATTTCAACCAGTGTGGCGCAAGAAAGAATACGTTCCGTTTCAAACTTTGAGTGGAGAACATCTGCGTAAGCAAGCAACGTAGACAGGCCTACATACTACACAGAGCCACCCATTTTGTGACAAAATACGACATTCACGTATTGCGTTGTCCTCCATTTGCAGGAACTGTAATGTGTGCCGAACCTCTTACAGGATGTTCAGTTGGAAATGTACTGTGCAGAACAGACTGTCATTCAGAATAGGCATGTCCGTTCTTACATTACTTTTCTATCTACAACATTCTGAACAGCCAGCTCCCTGTGCACCGAGCCTCACCCAAACAAACACTCACCCCCAATAGTTTGTCACAGATGATATGAATTATATTTTCACACTAGCCCACAAGGACACTAATTCAGTTCCTCCTGTGCCAAGGCCTCTACACACTGACACTAATTCAGTTCCTCCTGTGCCGAGGCCTCTACACACCGACACTAATTCAGTTCCTCCTGTGCCGAGGCCTCTACACACTGACACTAATTCAGTTCCTCCTGTGCCGAGGCCTCTACACACTGACACTAATTCAGTTCCTCCTGTGCCGAGGCCTCTACACACCGACACTAATTCAGTTCCTCCTGTGCCGAGGCCTCTACACACCGACACTAATTCAGTTCCTCCTGTGCCGAGGCCTCTACACACCGACACTAATTCAGTTCCTCCTGTGCCGAGGCCTCTACACACCGACACTAATTCAGTTCCTCCTGTGCCGAGGCCTCTACACACTGACACTAATTCAGTTCCTCCTGTGCCGAGGCCTCTACACACCGACACTAATTCAGTTCCTCCTGTGCCGAGGCCTCTACACACCGACACTAATTCAGTTCCTCCTGTGCCGAGGCCTCTACACACTGACACTAATTCAGTTCCTCCTGTGCCGAGGCCTCTACACACTGACACTAATTCAGTTCCTCCTGTGCCGAGGCCTCTACACACCGACACTAATTCAGTTCCTCCTGTGCCGAGGCCTCTACACACCGACACTAATTCAGTTCCTCCTGTGCCGAGGCCTCTACACACCGACACTAATTCAGTTCCTCCTGTGCCGAGGCCTCTACACACTGACACTAATTCAGTTCCTCCTGTGCCGAGGCCTCTACACACCGACACTAATTCAGTTCCTCCTGTGCCGAGGCCTCTACACACCGACACTAATTCAGTTCCTCCTGTGCCGAGGCCTCTACACACCGACACTAATTCAGTTCCTCCTGTGCCGAGGCCTCTACACACCGACACTAATTCAGTTCCTCCTGTGCCGAGGCCTCTACACACCGACACTAATTCAGTTCCTCCTGTGCCGAGGCCTCTACACACCGACACTAATTCAGTTCCTCCTGTGCCGAGGCCTCTACACACCGACACTAATTCAGTTCCTCCTGTGCCGAGGCCTCTACACACTGACACTAATTCAGTTCCTCCTGTGCCGAGGCCTCTACACACCGACACTAATTCAGTTCCTCCTGTGCCGAGGCCTCTACACACTGACACTGATTCAGTTCCTCCTGTGCCGAGGCCTCTACACACCGACACCCACCCCCCTTTTAACGGAATCCCACAGATACCGGCTCTCCCACACTGCCTAACCAGCATTAACACCTCCACCCCACCTGTCTAACCCACACAGTGAAACCGGTCCCTACCATATACACTCCTACGTTTCATCTATTCTCTCCATCACACTGGTTATTACTATAATGCTCATTCTCTAATACTGACATTCTGACCATCTCACTGAGCAGTGTACTGGACTGTTATTGGTCATTCAGTACTAAATGCTGGGCAAGATGTACTGTCGTTGATTCTCCCTGTGTTGATTCTCATGCAACACTTGTGAATTTTCTCTAATGAACTCAGTTTCTGTGCGTCTTCACTGCCAAAATTCTCTACCTAAATAAATGATCATTACTATGATGTTGTTTATTTGTTTGACCCTTTAACAATATAAGATTTACGGAGATGAACAGTTATTATTCTGGTACAAACAAGTATCATAAATGAGTTATTACCATCTACTTGGTCATTTCTTTACCATAAATTAGTGATACAGTAGCTAGGTTTCCATCCAATGGATGACAGATTTTCATGTGAATATTCTAAAATCTGCATAAAAACAAAATGCGCATTTTCCCACCAGATGTGATTCCATCAAATTGACTTGTTTCATATAAAAGGCTGTGCGTGATGTAGTGCACATAAATACCTTTTTGTGGTTCAATTCCCATGTACCGAATAAAATAAACAAGTTAAATGGGTTTCCATCACATTCAACTCCACTGATGGTTCTCACCAAAAGGGTGCAGTATAGCCAGCAGGGTGCAGTATAGCCAGCAGGGTGCAGTATAGCCAGCAGGGTGCAGTATAGCCAGCAGGGTGCAGTATAGCCAGCAGGGTGCACTCTAGCCAGCAGGGTGCAGTATAGCCAGCAGGGTGCAGTATAGCCAGCAGGGTGCACTCTAGCCAGCAGGGTGCAGTATAGCCAACAGGGTGCAGTATAGCCTATATGAGATTATTATGGACAAAAGAGTGATGTAGTTTTATTTGTCAAACGGCAGCCGAGCATTGATCATCATGTCACCAGAATAAGACCCTCAATATTTATTGGAAAGTCACATCAAGCTCATCACCTTGCACTTTCACTACCCTGTGAAGTTCATCATGATGAGATTCGAACACCCACCCATTCTCCCCAACCAACCACCCTGCTATCGTTTCTGTCTTAATTAACCGACTGTCTGTCTCTATGATTGTAATTCACTGTATACAAAAATACTTTTCCACATTTCCAATAAGCAATTTGTGTGTTTCACAATCTGATACTGGGTTGCTTGATACACACGGGAAACTGTTGTGTGAAACCCAGCAGCGTTGTAGTTCTTGATGCACTCAAACCGGTGCTGATACCATACCACATTCAAAGGCACTTAAATCTTGTCTTACCCATTCACCCCCTGAATGGCACACACACACTGTTCATGTCTCAAGGCTTAAAACCCCTTCTTTAACATGTCTCCTCCCCTACACGGATTCAGATTGAAGTGGATTTAACAAGTCAATAAGGGTTCATAGCTTTCACTTGGCCAGCCAGTCATAAAAAGAGCAGGTGTTCCTAATGTTTTGTACACTGTAAATGTACAAATTGCCCTTCTGGATAATCTTCTACAGAACAGTAAATTACAATTCACATTTGGCAGTACTCACACTATCAATGTTAAATGAATCTTTCTATCCCATGTGTGATCATTGTAGACATCTTTCACGATCAATACATTTATTTTAGAAATCAATGTTTCAGATATAATTATCAAATGAAAGAAACATGACATTTAGCAGCACTAGTTTGAATCAAGTCTGTCTTGAGCATTTGGCCATAGGTTCTCATCGACATCATTCGTTTCTGTAACATGCTATTAGAAAGCAGTTTGAAACACCACACAAAGACCCCAGAAACTTCATTTTGTATACATGTTTACTGTGTAGGGGATGCATTACATACAATACATCTGATCTTAATATCAGATTTATTTTAATTTACTGAAGTAAAATCATTCATAATGTTACATTACAGTATAACATACATTCATTATTCTCAAAACCATTATATAGGTTTACCAAATAGTTAAGTGATTATCAATTAAGAGCAGTCTGATTAAGTCGATTAAATGTATTTAAACAAATGCGAAGACAATCCTATCAAAAGTAATGAGTATTGCATTGTGAAAGGCAATTACTTCATATGAACACGTATTTCTAGATGAAACACTGATTACGTTTGAAAAACGGACTGTATGATTGCGTTGTACTTAGTCAATCGAATAATGTGCTAAGACTTGTGAAACGGCCTTTTTGATGATCTGTTTTGAGTTTGGTACAAAGCCTTGTGAAACGGCCTTTTTGATGATCTGTTTTGAGTTTGGTACAAAGCCTTGTGAAACGGCCTTTTTGATGATCTGTTTTGAGTTTGGTACAAAGCCTTGTGAAAATTGCACCAAAGGGATAAAATAAATCATAAAAACACTTAGTGCCATTATTGATCTGAGCTCAGTGTAACACAAAGGTTTAACATATCTATAGTACAGTACCAGCAGTAAGTTTACCAAATATAAGAACTGTTCCATAAACAACTGCTATCCACAGTAATCTTACTATTATATCCACTATACCAAAAGCTATAAAACGTACAAAACTTAAACATGACCTATTATCTTAGCATTAACGAAACCTAACCAGTGGGTATTGATCATCAATAATGCAAGATGAGTTATCTGAGACAGGCTGAGTGAAGTAGGCTACAGTAGCCTGATCCCATCTGTATGTGTGATTTAGCCAACTCTGCTGTGCCACGTGTGGTCCTTGTCAAGCCAAACGTGAATGTAGGGTATCATGACAATAGTCCCAGGAGTTGTCTTAAGACAGATCTGGGACCAGGGTATGGGTACAGAACCTCTTCCTCTGCTTCCAGTGGAGATCCATTGGTCTGACTAGGGTCCAACCATTAGTCGGATTCAATTGCAAAACGTTTGGTCTGTTGCAAAATGTTTTACAACGGTTACTGTTTACTCTAGGAACCAAACAGAACGAAATAGGGAGGCCCTGAATTTGTCCAACAGAAACTCGTTTTAATTTTTTTTTAAATTCTGTTTGGAGTAAACTGTTGCAAAATGTTTTGCAACATACCAAACATTTTTCTATTAAATACACCCCAGGCCCTACCTCCCCCCTTTATGGTAGCCCTTGATCATGACTCACAGTTCAATTACATTACACAAGAGTCATTGGACAAAAGGCGTCTTCTGTACGAGGGAAAGAGCGCCGAAGCTTGGTCTTAACATTAACACACATCGCTTGCGGTACAGTTTTAGAAGCATAATGACCCTATTTTTCATATCAACAATAAATAATTTTCTAAAAACAAATAGTTCAATTGATACGCACCTTTATAGGGTTAGGGTTCCACACAGCCTTATGTTAGTGCTTGTTTACAGAAAAGACAGAAGACCGAGTGGACTACCTTTGCCAATTAGCAATCTGTCTCCAAACACCTGTGTGTAAACGGAAGAAGGACACCACAAACGTGTTGTCACTGAAGAAAAACACTCTCGGCTGCAACTGTTAAAATCAGTTAAAACAGTGAGTATTTGTGAAATTATTTTGATGTGAAATGAAAATAAAGGGATTTATGTTTCTAGAACCGTACGGCAATTGAGAATCAATTCACGTTTAGATGGAGTATTTTGGCTGTTTTGGCTTCCAGAGCCAATTTGCCTTTAAACAGCATGTCATGTCCTTGGACTATAAGGAGTACTGTTAGGCTCCTTTAGTCCATTATTGGGTTACCCTTGTGGCCGATCATGGACGGTTCGAAGCCAGGGTGGCGGCGGGCATGTTTGAGCAGGTGGTCGCTTCGCATGAAGCGCATGGCACACAGTGGGCACTGGAACTGTTTCTCGCCCGTGTGAGTCCGCAGGTGGCGGATTTGTTCATCAGAACGCGAGAACTTCTTGTCACAGTCGGGCCAGGAGCAGTTGTAGGGCTTCTCACCTGGGAAGGGATGAAGAAAGTTAGTATTCACAACAAACATACTTGCTTCTCTGTATGCACACACATGGTAAGCATAGCCTTGATTGCTCAGTCATCCATTACATTGGACTGTAGGCTAATAGATGACGAATGGAGGCCAACATGCTGACTACACCAGGCGCGTGTGTCCACCATTGGGCGCATGTTGATTCTGTCCATCCACACCTGACGTGATCAGGACACGCAGGTTTAAATAGCGAACTAACTCTGAACCAACTATATTCATTTGGGGACAGGTCAAAATACATGAAGCATTCATGGACATTTATCTAGCTTGTACAATTCTCTTTTTTGCTGGATCTTTATAGAATTTTGCCCAACTTTGAGTCAAACAAAATTGTGTTCTCTACTTTGACAATTAATCAACAGATAAAAGGGGAAGCCTAGTCAGTTTTTAGTAATCTCTCCTCTGGTTTTCTGTGGATTTTATAAGGCCATTGGCAACCAACTGGACTGGAGTGTGGATAAGGTTGCCAATGGTCCCATATTAGCCGGGAATCCCTTATATTGGGCTAAATTGGTTTGTCCCATACAGGACCGCTCTTGTCCTGTATATTCATCCAATCACAGTATAGTGTAAATACGGCAATTCCTACAAAGTCATTTGTTGTTCGGTCAGTTTGGCATATCAAGGAAATATGGATAAAAAAAAAGAAGACTGGAGTTACTACAACAAACAATGGGAAGCAAAAAAAGACGTGGGTTAAGTGGTGACTCGACGAAAGCTTTCTGTACTTTATACCATCGGGAATTCTCAAATTGGCCATGGAGGGGAATGACCTAACTCAGCATGCACCCACATAAATGCTCAAGGCCATGCTAGCTAAACGTGCTATCAATATTGGCACATTCTTTGTGACGTTTACTGCGGAAAATGACAAAAATCACAGCCTTGTATGTGTACCATACTGTTAAACATGGACTCAGCTACAACAGTACCGACTGTCTTGTTAAGCTCAACGGTGCTTTGTTTCACGACTCAAATGTTGTGAAGATGATGCACTTGGGAAGAACGAAAGCTGAGATGATTCCAATTAATGCGGGATATACGGGATATTTTGGAAGATCTGTCCCCGACCGAAGGTGAGCCCGTGTATTTCTCAGTTGCCAGTGATGCCTCAAACAAGGGAATAGAAACATGTTTCCAGTGTGCGTATAGAAACATGTTTCCAGTGTGCGTATAGAAACATGTTTCCAGTGTGCGTATAGAAACATGTTTCCAGTGTGCGTATAGAAACATGTTTCCAGTGTGCGTATAGAAACATGTTTCCAGTGTGCGTTTAGAAACATGTTTCCAGTGTGCGTTTAGAAACATGTTTCCAGTGTGCGTATAGAAACATGTTTCCAGTGTGCGTATAGAAACATGTTTCCAGTGTGCGTATAGAAACATGTTTCCAGTGTGCGTATAGAAACATGTTTCCAGTGTGCGTATAGAAACATGTTTCCAGTGTGCGTATAGAAACATGTTTCCAGTGTGCGTATAGAAACATGTTTCCAGTGTGCGTATAGAAACATGTTTCCAGTGTGCGTATAGAAACATGTTTCCAGTGTGCGTATAGAAACATGTTTCCAGTGTGCGTATAGAAACATGTTTCCAGTGTGCGTATAGAAACGTGTTTCCAGTGTGCGTATAGAAACGTGTTTCCAGTGTGCGTATAGAAACATGTTTCCAGTGTGCGTATAGAAACATGTTTCCAGTGTACGTATAGAAACATGTTTCCAGTGTGCGTTTAGAAACATGTTTCCAGTGTGAGTATAGAAACATGTTTCCAGTGTGCGTATAGAAACATGTCTGGAAAAGCATGAACTGGACATTACACATCCCATTCTATGCAGCAGATAATGCCAATGTCAACTTTGAAAAACACTACTCCGTTTACCAGTTATTGAGCAGTGCCAACAATCGCATTCTGAAAGCTAATTGCCCAACTCACATAGCTCATAATTCCTGCAAGCACGCCGGCGATCAGCTGTCAGTGGATATTGAGGCAATTGTTTTAAAGATCTACAGCCACTTCTCAGTATCTGCTTCCCGAAGAGAGGAACTGCGTGCATTTTTTGTCTTTGTTGAGACATTGAGTGGCGTGAAATTCTGCGACATGTTTGCACACGACGGCCCTCTTCATCCAGCTGTCGATCGTCTCCTGCAAAGCTGGTCAGCTCTTACTTCATACTTCGTGTCCCTTGGGGAGACCTGTCCTGTGGCACTGAAGAGTACTTTTAAGTACGAAGAAGAAAACGGAAGCTGCTGAGATTTATCTGTGCTTTTTACACAACTGCTGCTGAGATTTATCTGTGTTTTTGACCAACTCGTAAAAAACCTGGAGGAAACAACACTCTGCATCACAGATGTTTACGAGGAAGTCCAAAATGAAGATGCTTCAGTGGAAACAGGACAGCTTTTTTAGATACCAGAACAAGCAGCTGATGAACAAACGATTGTCAGCACAAAGGTCCAAGCAGTAACAGGACTTTGAAGTTCTATGACGCCGTCATTACATACATTGACGAGTGGTATGACTTCTCACCGGAAAATGTCATGGTGAAACTGAAACCAATTGTCCTCTATGAGGAGCTCTCCTTCACTGACCTGGAGCAGGTGGTGGTGGCCCTCCAAATGACAGACAGTCAGTATGGACCAACTCTATGAAGAGCGTTGTGCCGGGAGGAAATACAGACAGGATACCACAAAATACACCAGTGAGAAGTAGGTGGCAGGTTTCCAAAACCTAGGAAAAACCAACATGTTCAGGATTGTCTGATTTGTCCTCAGTGTGCCAGGCTCAGATGTCTTTGTAGAGAGTGTTTTCTCTCTGATGACCATTAAATGATCAGACTCAAGAAACAGATGCAGCACAGAGCTGATCAAAAATGAACTTCAAATATCTGTGAACTGTGACTAGTCATGTAAGGGTTCTCTCTGGCTATACAACATGACAAAGGACTGCTTGAATCAGTCAAGAGCAGCAAAAAAAATATCAAAGGAAATACCTGTGTGACTCATGCCCCTCCTTTCCCTCTTTTGCATTTGAATAAAAAAGAAGAAATTGCTGTAAAAAGGTCCAAATTTTGATTTCTTTGATCATTTTTAGTCACACGTTTACACAATGATACAGTTTGAGTAAAGTTATAGACTAAATGGAATATAAAAATGATTTTACTTTACAATTGAGTATACACTGTATATTCATTGACACGACACCATATCCACACCGCCGTGGCACCGTGCACTGGCACGCCACCTTTTGTCCCTTACTTGGTAGTGAGAAAGTTGGCAACCCTAAGTGTGGACCTTCATCTTCCAATCACCCGCATATGTTTCTAAAAAAACAATGAGATGGGAGAGACAGGACTTGCAGCACATCAAGCGTTTAAAATAGAACCAAATTCTACTTTAGCGCTTGGCTACACATACGATCCTTGACTCGTGCGAGCAGTTAGGATGAAATGATTGAATAACATGTATGTGTACATTTATTTAGCAAAGCTCGCGCACGCATCCAGGCCGGTGTGGTCAGCATGAAAACGTACTGCTAAACTTCGCACATACATACCTGTATGTGTCCTTATATGCGACTTCAGGTGAGACAATTTTCCATAGGCCCTGACACAGCCTTCAAACGTACAAACATGTCGTTTCTTTTTAACAATTGGAGAGTGCGATAATCCGTGTCGCTCACCACCTGGTATGAGCGATATGCGCGCGAGTATGGATACAGGCGTCGGTGTTGAATTTGGGGTTGGATTGGTGGAATCGGACATCGTGTTGTAGCCGCCTTCCCCGCATGAGATGTTGACGTCTGTATCAGTTCCTCCAAATGAAGAATTACTATAATCCTGCAAAGCCAACATAGGCTGAAATCTTCCATGCTCATCAATAACCCCGGCAACGGCCATGATGTTGAATCTTCTATTTCTTCTTCTATGGGATTATGTTGGTCCCTGAAACATACATTAGATGTGCATGCCGGCACCTACTGGATGGGGTGAACACTGCAATTTTATCAGAAATAATCTGGGAAGGGGGAAAGCATACTCCTAATTTTCCACAAAAAAAAAAAATGTACTCTTTCAGTCGGATTCAAATGTATACTCAGATCTTTACATAGCCTCAGGAGCATGAAAGAGGGAGACAATCATGCAATATTTCCTGTAATGTTTTAAATCCTGGGGATCCAAAAATCATTTCACTGTCTTCACAATTAATGTCTAGTTTTTTAAATGGCACAGGACAAACTAATACAAAATCTATCACTTGTGCAATAAACCAACAATGTCAACCTTCCTCAACGTCTCACACATTGCACCAAATGTGGGTGTAGCAGGGTCTGACTGGGAAGAAAAATCGACCCTGGCATTTCTAACATACCAGCCCATTCTTTTCCTTGAGGCCTCCATTATTAGCCAGATAATGATCAGTTTGAGCAAAAAACTCAAGTTAGACCGGCCCGCTGGGCTACAAATGGACCAGACCATCTGGCATTTCGGGCTGCTTTGTATTAAATGCAAGTCATCATATTTTTCAACAAAACACTGAATTAATGCATAATAATTCATCAATGTGTATTTTCTCCTTTGCCAAAATAATCCATCTACCACATTTCAAGAAACTGATTAAACAGCAGGATCATTGCACAGCACCTTGTGCTGGGGACAATAAAGGACATTCTAAAATGTGCAGTTTTGTCACACAACACAATGCCACAGATATCTCAAGTTTTGCGGGAACATGCAATTGGAATGCCGACTGCATGAATGTCCACCAGAGAATTGACTGTTCATTTGTCTACAATAAGCCACCTCCAATATCGTTTTAGAGAATTTGGCGGTACGTCCAACCGGCCTCACAGCCGCAGACCAAGTGTAACCACGCCAGCCAGGACCTCCACATCCAGCTTCTTCACCTGCGGGATTGTCTGAGGAGGGCTGGGGGGGATGCTGAGGAGTATTTCTGTCTGTAATAAAGCCCTTTTGTGGGGGAAAAACTCCCCCTGTCCAGTCATGTGAAATCCATAGATCAGGGCTTCTTTCAATTGATTGATTTCCTTATATGAACTGTAACTCAGTCAAATCTTTAACATTGTTGTATGTTGCATTTATATTTTTGTTCAGTGTATATACAACATTTATTCAGGGATTTTCTTCTTTGTATAACATATGTGTTTATTCATTCACAACTAGGATGTGTAACACTTTATTTTAAGGGTCCATATACTTATATTATACTTCCGGCGCCGACTGAGATGGCCGCCTCGCTTCGTGTTCCTAGGAAACTATGCAGTTTTTTGTTTTTTTACGTGTTATTTCTTACATTAGTACCCCAGGTCATCTTAGGTTTCATTACATACAGTCGAGAAGAACTACTGAATATAAGATCAGCGCCAACTCACCATCAGTACGACCAAGAATATGTTTTCCGCGACGCGGATCCGGTGTTCAAGGAAACGACTCCGAAAAAGAGGGAAACGAGGCGGTGTTCTGGTCAGACTCCGAAAAAGGGCACATCGCGCACCACTCCCCAGCATTCTTCTTGCCAATGTCCAGTCTCTTGACAACAAGGTTGACGAAATCCGAGCAAGGGTAGCATTCCAGAGGGACATCAGAGACTGCAACGTTCTCTGCTTCACAGAAACATGGCTTACTGGGAAGACGCTATCCGATGCGGTGCAGCCAACGGGTTTCTCCACGCATCGCGCCGACAGAAACAAACATCTTTCTGGTAAGAAGAGTGGCGGGGGCGTATGCCTCATGACTAACGAGACATGGTGTGATGAAGGAAACATGCAGGAACTCAAATCCTTCTGTTCACCTGATTTAGAATTCCTCACAATCAAATGTAGACCGCATTATCTTCCAAGAGAATTCTCCTCGATTATAATCACAGCCGTATATATCCCCCCCAAGCAGACACATCGATGGCTCTGAACGAACTTTATTTAACTCTTTGCAAACTGGAAACCATTTATCCGGAGGCTGCATTCATTGTAGCTGGGGATTTTAACAAAGCTAATCTGAAAACAAGACTCCCTAAATTTTACCAGCATATCGATTGCGCAACCAGGGGTGGTAAAACCTTGGATCATTGTTACTCTAACTTCCGCGACGCATATAAGGCCCTGCCCCGCCCCCCTTTCGGAAAAGCTGACCACGAATCCATTTTGCTGATCCCTGCCTACAGGCAGAAACTAAAACAAGAGGCTCCCACGCTGAGGTCTGTCCAACGCTGGTCAGACCAAGCTGACTCCACACTCCAAGACTGCTTCAATCACGTGGACTGGGACATGTTTCGTATTGCGTCAGATGGAAATATTGACGAATACGCTGATTCGGTGTGCGAGTTCATTAGAACGTGCGTCGAAGATGTCGTTCCCATAGCAACGATAAAAACATTCCCAAACCAGAAACCGTGGATTGATGGCAGCATTCGCGTGAAACTGAAAGCGTGAACCACTGCTTTTAATCAGGGCAAGGTGTCTGGTAATATGTCCGAATATAAACAATGCAGCTATTCCCTCCGCAAGGCTATTAAACAAGCTAAGCGTCAGTACAGAGACAAAGTGGAATCTCAATTCAATGGCTCAGACACAAGAGGCATGTGGCAGGGTCTACAGTCAATCACGGACTACAAGAAGAAACCCAGCCCAGTCACGGACCAGGATGTCTTGTTCCCAGGCAGACTAAATAACTTTTTTGCCCGCTTTGAGGACAATACAGTGCCACTGACACGGCCTGCAACGAAAACATGCGGTCTCTCCTTCACTGCAGCCGAGGTGAGTAAGACATTTAAACGTGTTAACCCTCGCAAGGCTGCAGGCCCAGACGGCATCCCCATCCGCGCCCTCAGAGCATGCGCAGACCAGCTGGCCGGTGTGTTTACGGACATATTCAATCAATCCCTATACCAGTCTGCTGTTCCCACATGCTTCAAGAGGGCCACCATTGTTCCTGTTCCCAAGAAAGCTAAGGTAACTGAGCTAAACGACTACCGCCCCGTAGCACTCACTTCCGTCATCATGAAGTGCTTTGAGAGACTAGTCAAGGACCATATCACCTCCACCCTACCTGACACCCTAGACCCACTCCAATTTGCTTACCGCCCAAATAGGTCCACAGACGATGCAATCTCAACCACACTGCACACTGCCCTAACCCACCTGGACAAGAGGAATACCTATGTGAGAATGCTGTTCATCGACTACAGCTCGGCATTCAATACCATAGTACCCTCCAAGCTCGTCATCAAGCTCGAGACCCTGGGTCTCGACCCCGCCCTGTGCAACTGGGTACTGGACTTCCTGACGGGCCGCCCACAGGTGGTGAGGGTAGGCAACAACATCTCCTCCCCGCTGATCCTCAACACGGGGGCCCCACAAGGGTGCGTTCTGAGCCCTCTCCTGTACTCCCTGTTCACCCACGACTGCGTGGCCATGCACGCCTTCAACTCAATCATCAAGTTTGCGGACGACACAACAGTGGTAGGCTTGATTACCAACAACGACGAGACGGCCTACAGGGAGGAGGTGAGGGCCCTCGGAGTGTGGTGTCAGGAAAATAACCTCACACTCAACGTCAACAAAACTAAGGAGATGATTGTGGACTTCAGGAAACAGCAGAGGGAACACCCCCCTATCCACATCGATGGATCAGTAGTGGAGAGGGTAGCAAGTTTTAAGTTCCTCGGCATACACATCACAGACAAACTGAATTGGTCCACTCACACTGACAGCGTCGTGAAGAAGGCGCAGCAGTGCCTCTTCAACCTCAGGAGGCTGAAGAAATTCGGCTTGTCACCAAAAGCACTCACAAACTTCTACAGATGCACAATCGAGAGCATCCTGGCGGGCTGTATCACCGCCTGGTACAGCAACTGCTCCGCCCTCAACCGTAAGGCTCTCCAGAGGGTAGTGAGGTCTGCACAACGCATCACCGGGGGCAAACTACCTGCCCTCCAGGACACCTACACCACCCGATGTTACAGGAAGGCCATAAAGATCATCAAGGACATCAACCACCCGAACCACTGCCTGTTCACCCCGCTATCATCCAGAAGGCGAGGTCAGTACAGGTGCATCAAAGCTGGGACCGAGAGACTGAAAAACAGCTTCTATCTCAAGGCCATCAGACTGTTAAACAGCCACCACTAACATTGAGTGGCTGCTGCCAACACACTGTCATTGACACTGACCCAACTCCAGCCACTTTAATAATGGGAATTGATGGGAAATGATGTAAATATATCACTAGCCACTTTAAACAATGCTACCTTATATAATGTTACTTACCCTACATTATTCATCTCATATGCATATGTATATACTGTACTCTAGATCATCGACTGCATTCTTATGTCACTAGCCACTTTAACTATGCCACTTTGTTTACTTTGTCTACATACTCATCTCATATGTATATACTGTACTCGATACCATCTACTGTATGCTGCTCTGTACCATCACTCATTCATATATCCTTATGTACATATTCCTTATCCCCTTACACTGTGTATAAGACAGTAGTTTTGGAATTGTTAGTTAGATTACTTGTTGGTTATCACTGCATTGTCGGAACTAGAAGCACAAGCATTTCGCTACACTCGCATTAACATCTGCTAACCATGTGTATGTGACAAATAAAATTTGATTGGATTTGATTTGACATAATAAACCATTTATAAGGCATTTATAAATTGTGTGTTCACCATTTAGTAATCATTACCCCCACATTAACAAATAATTTACTACTCATTAGTAAACTATTTTTGCGTTCCTTAAGTGAGTGCTATTTACATGTTATTAATATGTTTATAAATGTTTTGAGTGACCAGTGAAATTTTGCACAAAAAGATGGACATGCCATTGGTAGACATTCCTTCAGTAACTGGTAAAGAATAAGCACACAAACCAGGTTGCTTAAGGAAATATATATAGATGTGTGAATAACCAGCTTAATGACATTTACAAATGTAGGAGTAATGATTAATAAATAATGAGCAAACAGTTTGTAAATGCCTTATAAATGCCTGTTTATTACGGATCCTTAAATAAAGTGTTACTCTTCGAGATAGCTGGGCCCAGCACAGACAGTGTGGCCCCCTGGTCTTCTGGTCCCAGTGATGCTAGGCTTAGCACCACAGACAGTGTGGCCCCCTGGTCTTCTGGTCCCAGTGATGCTAGGCTTAGCACCACAGACAGTGGTCTTCTGGTCCCAGTGATGCTAGGCTTAGCACCACAGACAGTGTGGCCCCCTGGTCTTCTGGTCCCAGTGATGCTAGGCTTAGCACCACAGACAGTGTGGCCCCCTGGTCTTCTGGTCCCAGTGATGCTAGGCTTAGCACCACAGACAGTGTGGCCCCCTGGTCTTCTGGTCCCAGTGATGCTAGGCTTAGCACCACAGACAGTGTGGCCCCCTGGTCTTCTGGTCCCAGTGATGCTAGGCTTAGCACCACAGACAGTGTGGCCCCCTGGTCTTCTGGTCCCAGTGATGCTAGGCTTAGCACCACAGACAGTGTGGCCCCCTGGTCTTCTGGTCCCAGTGATGCTAGGCTTAGCACCACAGACAGTATGGCCCCCTGGTCTTCTGGTCCCAGTGATGCTAGGCTTAGCACCACAGACAGCTCAGCTGCTGCTGCTGCAGTAGTCAAGTGCAGTGGAGGTCGGGAGAACAGAGCGAGAGTTTTAATATTTGACAGTTTTAATATTTTGGCTCTATATATGTAATAGTAATTAACCCTTCGGGGGGGGCGTGTCATGGTCTTCTTGTACCAGTGCCGTGGGAAAGGATACTAGCCTTAGCAAAGACAGCTCAGTGGTGAGTGAAGGTAGGAAGAAAACATAGAGACGCGGATATACTGCCAGTTCCTTAATATGTTGGCTTTATATGTAATAGCAATTTACACTTAGGAGTGACAGACTGAGTGACAGCAGAGAAGATACAGAGTCAGACTGCACAACACGGAGGTAACAGAGGCACCGTTATAGTGGTGAGTTGTATCTGTGTTTTTACATGAGCTGGTTAAAAAAGGTGGAGGGCTATGTTTTTCACTGGTCACTGGTACAGTGTACTGCCTATGCTATGTGTCATGTGCATGGTGAGGTGGGCTGGTGTGACTAAAATGCCAGAGGACATTTTTTGTCCCAGTCCGCCCCTGATTGCTGTTGCTCTTAGATGGCAACTCAGAGCAAATGCGAGTGTGCCATTTGAATCTCAACAAGAAAGGTGGTTGTATTTGATCATGTTTATGGAAAAAGTATGGATTTCAGCAAACAAAGAAAGGCACTCAACTAGAGGACAAACGTAGGTACAAGGTAAGCGTTGCATCATTATAATTTTCTTGTATTGATCTTGGGCGAATCGATGTCTGAGCTGAATTCATCAAAGCCTGGTCTCTGCTTGAGAGGAAGAGGCTAAGTGGGAGGGATAACGGTCAAAAATCTGTCTTCTCCAGCAGGTGGCATTGAGAGCTCACCAAACGAGGGGTTTTTGTATGGAGGTCAATGAGAGCTCACCAAGCGAGGAGTTTTTGTATAGAGGTCAATGAGAGCTCACCAAGCGAGGAGTTTTTGTATAGAGGTCAATGAGAGCTCACCAAGCGAGGAGTTTTTGTATAGAGGTCAATGAGAGAGTGTCGAATTTGGTCAACAAAAAAATGTTATGGCTTATTTGCTACATGAGGTTTATTTGATTGAATAGAAGTTGCGTAATACTTACTTAGGTTGTTAAGAGTGTACTGATACAAGTAGGACACTTGGCATCCCGGCAAACTTTGAGAAAGTTTTCTCAAGATGGCTATGCATATTTATGGCATGAGGCTAGTAGCATAACATCTCCATTGAATACAGGTGGTTGATGTCAACACCGCCCATCGAATATTCAAAAAAGTTTAAAAATAACGAGATGTATCCACCAATCTAAAGAGAGAGGAAAAGGCAGGAGTGGAAAACGAATTTAATTATTAGGGCATCATTATATTCACATCTCTCTGCTCATCAGAAACTCCCTTCACCATGGAGTGGAGTTTAGAAAGCGACGTAAATACCAGACTGATTCACGCTTCGCGATCAAGCTCGCGGGATCAGGTGGCTTTGTAAAACTAGACACCAGGAGCAGTAAAAACAAGTTTGTTTCGATAGCATAGATATCTATCTAGCTAGAAGATTTACATCATCATTCGCTATGATCAGCTGATAGCCACACTTCCCCTGATTTTAATCATCTCTTGTTAGTAGGCCTAGAAGTCACTGGCACTAGCTTTCTTACAATGTGTGATCAGTGATTGTGTTGTTAAAGAAAATAAATATCCCCTCAAAGCTCTGTGCACGGCTCTGTAGGCCTGCAAATGCCTATTTGGGTGAGTATCTTCATGTGTTTTGCCTGACAGTACTTTATAACCACAGCTTGAGAGTGAACCAAAGTATTTTAATAAACAGAATGCAACCTTGTACTATATGGTGGTTGAATGCACAGAGAACTCAGGGTAAGTGACCCAAGCCGTTGTTGATTTAGAGCTAGATTTGATCAGATCCGAGTTAGCCGCTACCACATAAAGGTTGTTTTGTTTTGTCATAGGTGGAACTGCATTAGAGCTGTCAAATCCACAAGGGGCCCTAGCATTAGGGGAGAGGTAAGTTGACACATTTTGTACCACTTGCTTTTAAAACTCATTTTAAGCATATTTTAGCACAAGCTTACGTTTTTTAAAACACTTTTAACATAGACCAGACCCTGTTGTTACCTCATATCCCAGCGCTTCAATTAGCTTAACTTAACCCATTGCCATTGTCTCAACTTACCCCAAGGCAATCATTTTGACTATGTTAGAACACACAGCTACAATAATGCACTTTCATGCTAGGTTTAGGACCTCATATTGTAGGTTATAGAGACCAAATGATTAATAAAACAATCTTAAAATAATATACTTTGGTTTAGATACAAGCATCATAAAACCTCTAACAAAATACATTAATTTGACTTGGTGGAAATCAATTTTTGGGACTTTATTCATGTGGTTTCTTACTTCACAGACTTCACAGGAAATGGTGACCTCTTCCTAAATATTTGGTCAAATGATACATTGTGTGTATGGTTTCCTAGAAACAAGGGGGGCTCAGATTACCCCTTTGGCTCAATTTACCCCATTCTCCCCTATACCTGAAGCGAATATGGCTGTGAGAAAAATCCCATGCAGCCTTGTTTACAAAATTTCACACGAGAATGTGAGATGTAATCTATACCTTGATTAGGCTCTTAGAAATCATCATTATGGAGTTGAATGATTTTTTATTTGAGCATCATTATTTCTATACAGCCAACACTCTCTCTCTTGTTCTGAACTTCTAATGTGAGAGGGGCAGGTGTGGCTTCGTGACAATGATCAGAAGAGCAGCTGCACACTGATTTGACAGCTCCAACGCAATTACACCTCCATCACTGCCAAAACATCAGCTATGTGGGTGTCGGCTATCGCCGGATAATGCATGATCTGATGGAATTTAGGCCTTAGTCAGTATCGTCAGTATCCCCTGGCTGGTTGTCCTTCTCATTCAGGCAATACCTCTAATCAATGATAACTTGCAGTATTACTCATGACCGGTGGTTAAATTGAGCACGAGCTACCTGGAGCCAGGCCCCTGCACCTTGGCATGAAAAGTAGGAAAAGGGTACAATAAACCAGCGCTATGGCCAGTGTTGGGGTTGAGCCAGGGTGTGGACATGAAGCTAGGTTAAGTGTTCGGGTTATGGCCAGTGTTGGGGTTGAGCCAGGGTGTGGACATGAAGCTAGGTTAAGCGTTCGGGTTATGGCCAGTGTTGGGGTTGAGCCAGGGTGTGGACATGAAGCTAGGTTAAGTGTTCGGGTTATGGCCAGTGTTGGGGTTGAGCCAGGGTGTGGACATGAAGCTAGGTTAAGTGTTCGGGTTATGGCCAGTGTTGGGGTTGAGCCAGGGTGTGGACATGAAGCTAGGTTAAGTGTTCGGGTTATGGCCAGTGTTGGGGTTGAGCCAGGGTGTGGACATGAAGCTAGGTTAAGTGTTTGGGTTATGGCCAGTGTTGGGGTTGAGCCAGGGTGTGGACATGAAGCTAGGTTAAGTGTTCGGGTTATGGCCAGTGTTGGGGTTGAGCCAGGGTGTGGACATGAAGCTAGGTTAAGTGTTCGGGTTATGGCCAGTGTTGGGATTGAGCCAGGGTGTGGACATGAAGCTAGGTTAAGTGTTCAGGTTATGGCCAGTGTTGGGATTGAGCCAGGGTGTGGACATGAAGCTAGGTTAAGTGTTTGGGTTATGGCCAGTGTTGGGGTTGAGCCAGGGTGTGGACATGAAGCTAGGTTAAGTGTTCGGGTTATGGCCAGTGTTGGGGTTGAGCCAGGGTGTGGACATGAAGCTAGGTTAAGTGTTCGGGTTATGGCCAGTGTTGGGTTGAGCCAGGGTGTGGACATGAAGCTAGGTTAAGTGTTCGGGTTATGGCCAGTGTTGGGGTTGAGCCAGGGTGTGGACATGAAGCTAGGTTAAGTGTTCGGGTTATGGCCAGTGTTGGGTTGAGCCAGGGTGTGGACATGAAGCTAGGTTAAGTGTTCGGGTTATGGCCAGTGTTGGGATTGAGCCAGGGTGTGGACATGAAGCTAGGTTAAGTGTTCGGGTTATGGCCAGTGTTGGGATTGAGCCAGGGTGTGGACATGAAGCTAGGTTAAGTGTTCGGGTTATGGCCAGTGTTAGGGTTGAGCCAGGGTGTGGACATGGAGCTAGGGTTAGAGTTATGGCTAGGGTTTAGCCAGGGTGTGGACATGGAGCTAGGGTTAGAGTTATGGCTAGGGTTTAGGGTTTAGCCAGGTTTTGGACATGAAGCTAGGGTTAGAGTTATGGCTAGGGTTTAGCCAGGTTTTGGACATGAAGCTAGGGTTAGAGTTATGGCTAGGGTTTAGCCAGGGTGTGGACATGAAGCTAGGTTAAGTGTTCGGGTTATGGCCAGTGTTGGGGTTGAGCCAGGGTGTGGACATGAAGCTAGGTTAAGTGTTCGGGTTATGGCCAGTGTTGGGTTGAGCCAGGGTGTGGACATGAAGCTAGGTTAAGTGTTTGGGTTATGGCCAGTGTTGAGGTTGAGCCAGGGTGTGGACATGAAGCTAGGTTAAGTGTTCGGGTTATGGCCAGTGTTGGGGTTGAGCCAGGGTGTGGACATGAAGCTAGGTTAAGTGTTCGGGTTATGGCCAGTGTTGGGTTGAGCCAGGGTGTGGACATGAAGCTAGGTTAAGTGTTCGGGTTATGGCCAGTGTTGGGATTGAGCCAGGGTGTGGACATGAAGCTAGGTTAAGTGTTTGGGTTATGGCCAGTGTTGGGTTGAGCCAGGGTGTGGACATGAAGCTAGGTTAAGTGTTCGGGTTATGGCCAGTGTTGGGTTTAGCCAGGGTGTGGACATGAAGCTAGGGTTAGAGTTATGGCTAGGGTTTAGCCAGGGTGTGGACATGAAGCTAGGGTTAGAGTTATGGCTAGGGTTTAGCCAGGGTGTGGACATAGGAAATGAGTGTGGAGAGACATGGCAGATGACAGTGAGCATGGCTCAACCCTAATCCTAACCCTCCCCCCAATAGGGCTCCTCCACCTCTGAGTTCCCAATTCAACCACTGTTCATGACTAGAAGGCCTCTCTTTTTGCATGACCTCTCTTTCTGCTTCTGCTGAATGAGACAGACACTGTCAACACAGACAGAATAACAACATGTTCACAGGTATTTTTGCAGTTAGTTAGACCATTAAGGCAAACAAACACCACACTGGGCCCTCATAATAGCTAGCTGCTGTTTGTGAATGGTCAGACTGGGCAGTAATGCTGTCCTGTACTGTAGGCTACTGTGGCCTCGTCCTCCTCCTCCTCCCGTCCAGCAACATAGTTCTTCAGGGCTCAGAAGCGAATCTCCACATCCGCCCTGCCTGTCTCTTTATGAAAATCATGTGTCTTGTATAATCCTCTGTTCTGGACAGTTTCTCGTCTTCTCTCTCTCTCGCTCTGTTTCCGCTGCAGGCCTGAGCCTTCTTGACTGATAGCTCTTCAGACAGGAACAGTAAAACCCAGAGAGGAATTTCCTATACGTTCCTATAATCAGAGCATGGTGCACACCCTGGGATGATGTACTGTACTGAATAGTGAGCTGAATGCCTCAGTAACTTTTCTACCTGTTCATACATACAGTACCTGACTTGGCTACGACAAGGATTTCTTTCTGACCAGGTGACACTAAATGTGACATACAGTACATGAACTGTGTTATAGACTGAAATGTTAACATTGACCGGAGATGTGTCTGTGCTACACAGAGGGAGGTTGAGGTCGTGGGAAAAGTGTAGAAGTTTAGATTAGTGATACAATTAAAATAACAGCAATAAACAGGCTAGTCTATATAGTCTATTCAAACACTGTAGCCATAACTGAGGTGCTTGTGGCCTACTCACAAACAAACTGCAGAGTGAAAAAAAAAACACACACATTTGGTCAAGACGTTTTATTAGCTGAGAACTTTATCCCACCACCTCTCCAGTTAGATGAAAGGCCAGGCTCAGCAAAGTGTAAGGCCAGACGAGTGTAGTCTGATCCATGTGTAACAGGGCCAGCCTGCTAACTACTACTGTAAGGCCACAGAGGAACACTGTCCTCCATCATCCTCCATGTCCTGTCCTGCATATTGGAAAGAATCTGATGGCAAATGATTATGACTCTCTCTCTCTGTGTGTGTGTGTGTGTGTGTGTGTGTGTGTGTGTGTGTGTGTGTGTGTGTGTGCTTTGCACCACATACACATTCTGCAGACATACACATGCATGTGGTGTGTCTGTGAGTGACAGTGACATCATTGGAATTGACAGTACTCCTGGGTACAGTATGTCAGTCTCCAGCCTGCATGCACACAAGCACACACACACACATAACACGTTTTTAGACAGCTGTAAGATAACTTTATTCCTGACCATAAACCACATCTGTTATTTTTAAATTACAATATTAATCCTTTTTAACAATAAAAAAAAGATTTATTTGTGAATTGTATCTCTGCACTGCCAACAGCAATATCTGTCTTCCACATGTTGCAGAGTCCCGGTTTGTCCCCGTCTCTCTCATATAGTCCAGCATATAGTCTCTCTCATATAGTTCACCCCCCCCCCAGTCCTTCTCTGCATCTCTCCAAGGTGTGTGTGTATGTGTCATGTAGAGTGGATGGGGAATAAATTAAGCTGGGGTCCTGGGCCTGAAGCCCACTTCCTATTCCTCAGTGCACAGACCACTCCGCCCCTCTCCAGGCAGCCAATGGGATTCGCATCTCAGCCTGCTGTTATGCTATTAGCCAGCAGATAGCCAATGAGAAAGAGCACCGAGCGGAGCAGTTTAGTGTGTATCCAGTTGGTTGGGTCTTTGAGTGTGTGTGTGCAGTGCACATGCCTGTGCAGTGTGTTTCCGTCCAGGTGTGTGTGTGTGTAAATCTATGTGTATGTCTGTGTGTAAACAAGTCTATCTCTTCTTCCTCAGAGTTCGTCTCGTGTGGAGCGAGCAGCGGGTGGAGGTGAGTCACCCGTCACACTGTTCTGGGCCACGGTGTGGATGCGGCCTTGCTGTTCTGTCTTCCTGGCATGCTGGTGCTGGCGGTCCCAGTCGGTGGCGGTGGCCTCGTCGTCCCAGATGGTGGAGGTCTCTGTGTCGCTGACGTAGCCTGGCTCGCCCGTGTAGTGGGTGGGGTAGAGGAGGAGGGGTTCCACGGAGAAGGCCTTCAGGTCCCGAGGCTCAAAGTGAGACATGAAGTCAGAACTGATGGAGAGAGGGGGAAGAGGGTTATATGACACGTCATCAAAGAGAATCACACACTAAGGGAGAGAGAGAGGAGGACATAGTAAACTGTCATCAAAGTGCATTTTGTGCACCATTCAAAATGATAGAGGTGTACAAAAAGGAGAGGGTCATGTATGGTAATTCAGCCCTGCAGAATCAGCACCACTTGGTCAAAGTTAAGCATGGCGAGAGATTGCATCACAGAGAGGTCAGAAACACACAATCAGAGAGCACTCTACCCTGCCACTATGGCGGAGCCAGAGAGTTGTAGAGAGGTGCAGAGAGGGAAGAGGAGCGAGACACATCAGCTTCAATCAGTCAGGCCCCGTCAGCCAGAGGTCAGCTGGTAAAGGTCAGGCCCCCTGCAGCCGTTTAGACAGTGCCAGCGCAAAGAGAGTAACCTGATGCCTTTATTACTTCCCAGGGAATTGAACCCTGAGAGGCAGGACTTAGTCTGAGGGTTAGATCCTCTCAGAGTTGGCAGAGGAGAGACTGCAGGGCATCCCTAACCTACTTTCTCTCTCTCTCTCTCTCTTACTCTCTCTCTCTTACTCTCTCTCTCTCTCTCTCTCTTACTCTCTCTCTCTCTCTCTCGTCTGTATTTTTGTAGTGATTTATACTCTCACACACACAGACATGCACACACGCACTTTGAAGCACACACGCATACATACTAATACACAGAAGCATGAATACAAACTAATACACAGAAGCACGCATACGCACACACGGATACACACCCATATACATACATACACACACTCACTCCTGCGTATTTATATAGCAATACACACACATCTACACCCCACCCTCATACTGAGCTCTGGATCAATGGGAATCCTGTCCCTCTCACCAGCAGCAGGAAGAGACATTCCGGACCCACATTCCTCCGAGAGGCAGAGCGAGGGAAAGAGAGAGAGAGAGAGAGGCGAGGACAGAGGGGAAAGGGCAAAGAGGGGTAGGGGAGAGTGAGGGAGAGAGAGGGGGGGCAGAGTGGGGTAGGGGAGAGAGATGAGAGAGAAAGGGAGGGAAAGCAAGGGAGGGAGGGAGAGAAAATGGGCAGGGGAGCAAGGAGAGGCAGAGGGCAGGGTGTAGAGACAGAGAGTACCCATTTATCCCTGGGAACAATCCCTGGCCTGTGTATCAGGGACTCGCTCTGTACAGGAGAGAGAGAGGGGGAGATAGGGGTGAAGAGAAAACGAGAGGGAGAGAAAAGAAGAGTGCCAGAGAGTGAGATGGAGTGAGGGAAATGGGTTGAAGAGAATGCATGAGGGAGAGGATGCCTGGTTGCTCTTTAAAAGTGCTTCGCTCACCATCTTAAATAAGCATGCCCCATTCAGAAAATGTAGAACTAAGAATAGATATAGCCCTTGGTTCACCCCAGATGTGACTGCCCTTGACCAGCACAAAAACATCCTGTTGCGTTCTACATTAGCATCGAATAGCCCCCGCGATATGCAACTTTTCAGGGAAGTCAGAAACCAATATAGTCAGTTAGGAAAGCTAAGGCTAGTTTTTTCAAACAGAAATTTGCATCCTGTAGTACTAATTCCAAAAGGTTTTGGGACACTGTAAAGTATATGGAGAATAAGATCACCTCCTCTCAGCTGCCCATTGCACTGAGGCTAGGAAACACTGTCACCACCGATAAATCTATGATAATCAATCATTTCAAAAAGCATTTTTCTACGGCTTGCCATGTTCTCCATGTGGCTACCCCTACTCTGCCCAACAGCTCTGCACTCCCTGCAGCAACTTGCCCAAGCCCCATCCGCTTCTCCTTCACCCAAATCCAAACAGCTGATGTTCTGAAAGAGCTGCAAAATATGGATCTCTACAAATGAGCTGGGCTAGACAATCTGGACCCTCTCTTTCTAAAATTATCCGCCAAAATTGTTGCAACCCCTATTACTGGCCTGTTCAACCTCTCTTTCGTATCGTCTGAGATCCCCAAAGATTGGAAAGCTGACGCGGTCATCCCCCTTTTCAAAGGGGGAGACACTCTAGACCCAAACTGTTATAGACCTATATCTATCCTGCCCTGCCTTTCTAAAATCTTTGAAAGCAAAGTTAACAAAGAGATCACCAACCATTTCGAATCCCACCGTACCTTCTCCACTGCAATCTGGTTTCCGAACTGGTCATGGATGCACCTCAGCCACGCTCAAGGTCCTAAACGATATCATAACCGCCATCGATAAAAGACAGTACTGTGCAGCCGTCTTCATCGACCTGGCCAAGGCTTTCGACTTTGTCAATCACTGCATTCTTATCGGCAGACTCAATAGCTTTGGTTTCTCAAATGACTGCCTCGCCTGGTTCACCAACTACTTCTCAGGTAGAGTTGTGTGTCAAATCGGAGGGCCTGTTGTCCGGACCTCTGGCAGTCTCTATGGGGGTGCCACAGGGTTCAATTCTCGGGCCGACTCTTTTCTCTGTATATATCAATGATGTCGCTCTTGCTGCTGGTAATTCTCAGATCCACCTTTACACAGACGACATCATTCTGTATACATCTGGCCCTTCTTTGGACACTGTGTTAACAAACCTCCAAACGAGCTTCAATGTCCTACAACACTCCTTCCGTGGCCTCCAACTACTTTTAAAACTAAATACATGCTCTTCAACCGATTGTTGCCCGCACCCGCCCGCCCGACTAGCAACACTACTCTGGACGGTTCTGACTTAGAATATGTGGACAACTACAAATACCTAGGTGTCTGGTTAGACTGTAAACTCTCCTTCCAGACTCACATTAAGCATCTCCAATCAAAAATTAAATCTAGAATCGGCTTCATATTTCGCAACAAAGCCTTCTTCACTCATGCTGCCAAACATAACCTCGTAAAACTGACTATCTTACCGATCCTTCGGTGGTGTAATTTTCAAAATAGCCTCCAACACTCTACTCAGCAAACTGGATGCAGTATATCACCGTGCCATCCTTTTTGTCACCAAAGCCCCATACACTACCCACCACTGCGACCTGTATGCTCTCGTTGGCTGGCCCTTGCTACATATTCGTCGCCAAACCCACTGGCTTAAGTCTTTGCTAGGTAAAGCCCCGCCTTATCTCAGCTCACTGGTCACCATAGCAACACCTACCCGTAGCACACACTTCAGCAGGTATATTTCACTGGTCATTCCCAAAGCCAAAACTTTCTTTGGCCGCCTTTCCTTCCAGTATTCTGCTGCCAATGACTGGAACAAATTGCAAAAATCACTGAAAATGGAGACCTAGAACTCCCTCGCTAACTTTAAGCATCAGCTGTTAGAGCAACTTACCGATCTATGTACCTGTACATAGCCAATCTGTAAATACAACACCCAACTAACCCATCCCCATATTGTTATTTATCTTCTTGCTCTTTTGCCCCCAATATCTCTACTTGCACATCATCATCTGCACATCTATCACTCCAGTGGTCTATTTATTGCCTTACCTTTCTAATATTCTACATTTGCACACACTGTACATAGATTTTTCTATTGTGTTATTGACTGTACGTTTGTTTATGTGTAACTCTGTGTTGTTGTTTTTGTTGCACTGCTTTTCTTTATCTTGGCCAGGTCGCAGTTGTAAATGAGAACTTGTTCCCAACTGGCCTACCTGGTTAAATAAATAAAAAATATCTTTAAAAAAAGTAACTCTGAAACACCAATAAGGAACACCACTCACCATACCACAGAGCCTATATCAGGGATGGACTCACGGAGCAAAAATAAAAACATATAAATTAAAAACTCAGTAGAGGTCTCAACTTACTGTTGAGAGTTAGAATAATAGAATACACATGGTGCAATTTCTACATTTGGTTATGCGTCAGCAGTCACTTAATTAGCCCATGTCAGCAAAAAAGAAAAGAAAAGATTGGTCAGTTAGCTGGCTGCTAGACTATCTAAACTTGTAGAAAGTGTGTTTGATTTACCGACCGGGGTGGGGCCCATTGATCATATTAAAAATGGCAAACATTTGCCTCCACCCTAAGACAAAATAAAACTGCACATGTTTCTCTCCTCCCCGTCTGTCGCCCCGACTGTGTCAGCCAGAGTGCAGACAGCCAGTCCCTTACTTGGGGTGTTTGTTGAACATGACAGGGAGGAACTCATCGACAGGTAGCATCTTGCTGAAGGCCTGAGCAGCCAGCAGCTTCCTGGCACCCTGCGCTGACAGAGCATAGCCCAGCGTCCAATACGAGTAGTCCGCCTCCACCAGGTTATTAACCCCTTCCACTGAACGCTCCGGCTGACGCACTTGCATACGCTTACGCCCCACATAGCTGTATGAGAACAGAGGGAGGGAGAGAGAGACAGAGGGAGGGAGGGAGGGTGATTCAATTCATTATACATAAGCTCACAATGAATAATAACACATCATAACAATGCTATTTGTAGACATTGTTCTTACATGAGATCCCAGTCCAGCTGGGCCTTCTCTACTTCCTCCATGATGGTCATCATTCGCCTCTTAAATCTGGGCTCAAACCTCACATCATCCTCCAACACCAGCACCTTGGAAAGACCACGCTCCACCAACTGACAACAGCACAGAGAATAGGCCTGGAGTCACAAATATGCAATAGCACACAACCACTATTGGCATCGACAGGCTGCAATGGATAGGGTCAAACGCTTCAAGTGCCTCTTCACAGAGGACCTGACATGGACCAATCATAGCGATACTGTGGTGAAGAGGGCGCAACAGCGCCTCATGGGCTCTCAATTCTCAAGTTCTACAGCTGCACCATCGAGAGCATCTTCACCGGCTGCATCACTGCCTGGTATGATAACTGCACTGCCTTCAACCGCAAGGCTCTACAGAGGGTGGTGCGGACGGCCCAATACATCACTGGGGGCGAGCTCCCAGCCCTCCAGGACATCTACACCAGGCAGTGTTTGAGGAAGGCTCATAAGATCGTCACGGGCTCCAGTCCCGAGCCATGGACTGTTCACTCTGTTACCATCTGGCAAGCAGTATCAGAGCATTGGGTCTCGGTCCAACAGGCTCCGAGACAGCTTGTACCACCAGGCCATCAGACTGCTGAACAACTAAACAAATACTACCGTTCAAAAGTTTGAGGTCACTCAGAAACGTCCTTGTTTTTGAAAGAAAAGCACTTTTTTTGTCCATTAAAATAACATCAAATTGATCAGAAATACAGTGTAGACATTGTTAATGTTGTAAATGACTATTGTAGCTGGAAACGGCAGATTTTTTTATGGAATATCTATCTACATAGGCGTACAGAGGCCCATTATCAGCAACCATCACTCCTGTGTTCCAATGGCACGTTGTGTTAGCTAATCCAAGTTTATCATTTTAAAAGGCTAATTGATCATTAGAAAACCCTTTTGCAATTATGATAGCACAGTTGAAAACTGTTGTTCCGATTAAAGAAGCAGTAAAACTGGCCTTCTTTAGACTAGTTGAGTATCTGGAGCATCAGCATTTGTGGGTTGGATTACAGGTTCAAAATGTCAAGAAACAAAGATCTTTCTTCTGCAACTTGTCAGTGTATTCTTGCTCTGAGAAATTAAGGCTATTCCACGTGGTCACTTAGAAACAAGGAAGTTTCTAAGTGACCCAAAACTTTTGAACGGTAGTGTAGCTGTCTCCCTGCACAGGCCTGCACCTTAGAGACAAATTTCTCTGACTCTCCACACATCCAACCCTTACACACAAGCACACACACAACCACCCATAAACAAACACACAAGAACACAGACTCCCACACACACACGCAATCAATGCAGCTGTTCTATTATATATCATTTGTTCAACTGCGCGACCAACACACTACCCACATTCTATTTGTAAATAGAGTCATTCTTGACACATTCATTATCTACACTGCAGATCCTCTTGTGTACATATCAGGCTACTACTATTTGTTAATTTTTACATGTCTATTATGGATATTGATTATAGTACTACAATGTTGAGGGAGCTGGCACACCTTTTATACCTGCTATAAACTGTGTATGTGAGTAATAATATTTTATTTGATTTAGTGAGGTTAGTTGAGCGCACCTGTACCCAGGTGGAGTGGTGGCTGAGGAAGCAGCCTATCTCTCCTCTGGTTAGAACACGGCCAGAGTATGGGTCCTGATAACCTGGAATCATCTCTATACCCAACGCCTGCAGTTGAGAAGTGTTCAGAGCCCTGAGAGAGAGAGGGAAGGAGAGAGAGAGCGAGAGAGTGAGCGAGAGCAAGAGAGGAAGTGAGGGATTGGGATAGATGAACAGAGAACTAATGTAAACCATAGTGTCCCATGCAGCTGTGCAGTCCTGTGTATGTGTATGGGTGAGACCTACTTGCCATCCACTGCGTCAGTAAGGGTGGCCTGCAGACCCAGAGAGGTCATGGTGCTCAACATTCTCTGTCTCCTGTCCAGACGACGTTTCAGATTGATCAGGAAGATCTGAGACGGAGGGAGGGAGGGAGGGGGCAGAGAGAGGGAGGGAGCAATCAGTAGGAAGGCAGAGTAGGAAGTAGGGGGATAGACATGGGGTAGTGGAGGAAGGAAACAGATGTAAGGAAGAGCAGGAAAGGGAGGGGAAGAAATGAATGTCACATCAAAGAAAGACGGAGACACTCACAATATAAACCAATTTCTCTAAACAGTCTGGGCCAGTGTCTTACTGTACCTCATCAAAGCCCATCTTGTCCTGCGGCATCTGGGGATTGTACAAGTACTCTGAGGGCGCTATGTTGTGGTCAACTGTTAACACATTAAGAGGAGTCAGAGTTAGAGTTAATACAGGGTTAATACTGAGTAAATGCTGACAGATGAGTCAGAGTTAGAGTTAATACAGGGTTAACACTGAGTAAATGCAGACAGAGGAGTCAGAGTTGGAGTAAATGCAGACAGAGGAGTCAGAGTTGGAGTTAATACAGACAGAGGAGTCAGAGTCAGAGTTAATACAGACAGAGGAGTCAGAGTTGGAGTTAATACATACAGAGGAGTCAGAGGTAGAGTTAATACAGACAGAGGAGTCAGAGTTGGAATTAATACAGGGTTAATACAGACAGAGGAGTCAGAGTTGGAGTTAATACAGGGTTAATACTGAGTAAATGCAGACAGAGGAGTCAGAGTTGGGGGAGTTAATACAGACAGAGGAGTCAGAGTTAATACAGACAGAGGAGTCAGAGTTGGAATTAATACAGAGTTAATACAGACAGAGGAGTCAGAGTTAGAGTTAATACAGACAGAGAAGTCAGAGTTGGAGTGAATACAGGGTTAATACTGAGTAAATGCAGACAGAGAAGTCAGAGTTGGAGTTAATACAGACAGAGGAGTCAGAGTTAGAGTTAATACATACAGAGGAGTCAGAGTTAATACAGAGTTAATACAGACTGATGAGTCAGAGTTAATACTGACAGAGGAGTCAGAGTTAATACAGACAGAGGAGTCAGAGTTGGAATTAATACAGAGTTAATACAGACAGAGGAGTCAGAGTTAGAGTTAATACAGACAGACGGCATCAGAGTTAGAGTTAATACAGACAGAGGAGTCAGAGTTAGAGTTAATACAGGGTTAATACAGACAGAGGGTGTCAGAGTTAGAGTTAATACAGACAGAGGAGTCATAGTTAGAGTTAATACAGACAGAGGATGCAAGAGTTAGAGTTAATACAGACAGAGGAGTCAGAGTTAGAGTTAATACCGACAGAGGAGTCAGAGTTAATACTGACAGAGGAGTCAGAGTTAATACAGACAGAGGAGTCAGAGTTGGAATTAATACAGAGTTAATACAGACAGAGGAGTCAGAGTTAGGATGAAGGATCATTTTGAAGGAGAGGTAGAAATCTGACAAAGTAAAAGAGGCGTTTATTTTGATTTATAGTAGTGTGTGTATGTGTGTATGTATGTATGTATGTATGTATGTATGTATGTATGTATGTATGTATGTATGTATGTGTGTGTGTGTGTGTGTGTGTGTGTGCTTACTCATGGCCTCAGCGATAGTGTGTGTGAAGCTCTCCTTCTCCTCGTCAACATTCTGTGAGGCCTTCAGAGGAACCGGCAGGAAGCCATAGTGTTCTCTGTTACACACATACATCTGGACATCTGTCAACACACAGTAACACAGAGTAAATCTAAAACACACTGATACACACATACATCTGCACATCTGTCAACACACAGTAACACAGAGTACATCTAAAACACACTGATACACACATACACCTGGACATCTGTCAACACACAGTCACACAGAGTACATCTAAAACACACTGATACACACATACACCTGGACATCTGTCAACACACAGTCACACAGAGTACATCTAAAACACACTGATACACACATACACCTGGACATCTGTCAACACACAGTAACACAGAGTACATCTAAAACACACTGATACACACATACACCTGGACATCTGTCAACACACAGTCACACAGAGTAACTCCAAAACACACTGATACACACATACACCTGGACATCTGCCAACACACAGTAACACAGAGTACATCTAAAACACACTGATACACACATACACCTGGACATCTGTCAACACACAGTCACACAGAGTAACTCCAAAACACACTGATACACACATACACCTGGACATCTGTCAACACACAGTAACACAGAGTACATCTAAAACACACTGATACACACATACACCTGGACATCTGTCAACACACAGTCACACAGAGTACATCTAAAACACACTGATACACACATACACCTGGACATCTGTCAACACACAGTAACACAGAGTACATCTAAAACACACTGATACACACATACACCTGGACATCTGTCAACACACAGTCACACAGAGTAACTCCAAAACACACTGATACACACATACACCTGGACATCTGTCAACACACAGTCACACAGAGTAAATACAAAACACACTGACACATCTGGATATCTGGAAAGAAACACTACTACACCCAAAAACCCTGTAACATGATTGTACAGTGCCTTCAGAAAGTATTCAGAACCCTTGACTTTTTCCACATTTTGTTACATTACAACCTTATTCTAACTTTTTCCTTCATTAATCTACACACAATACTCCATACTGACAAAGTGAAAACAGGTTTTTAGACATTTTTGCTAATTTATTAAACATAAAAAACTGAACAATTCCATTTACATAAGGATTCAATCCCATTACTCAGTAAAGTGCTTTGTTGAAGCACCTTTGGCAGTGATAACAGTCTCGAGTCTTCTCGGGTATGTCGCTACAAGCTTGGCACACCTGTATTTGGGGAGTTGCTCCCATTCTTCTCTGCAGATCTTCTCAAGCTCTTTCAGGTTGGATGGGGAGTGTCACTGCACAGCTATTTACAGAACAGGGCTCCGGGCAGCCGAGCGGAAATGGAGGAAAACTCGCCTCCCTGCGGACCTGACATCCTTTCACTCCCTCCTCTCTACATTTTCCTCTTCTCTCTCTGCTGCTAAAGCCACTTTCTACCACTCTAAATTCCAAGCATCTGCCTCTAACCCTAGGAAGCTCTTTGCAACCTTCTCCTCCCTCCTGAATCCTCCTTCCCCCCCCCCCCCTCCTCCCTCTCTGCAGATGACTTCGTCAACCATTTTGAAAAGAAGGTCGACGACATCCGATCCTCGTTTGCTAAGTCAAACGACACCGCTGGTTCTGCTCACACTGCCCTACCCTGTGCTCTGACCTCTTTCTCCCCTCTCTCTCCAGATGAAATCTCGCGTCTTGTGACGGCCGGCCGCCCTACAACCTGCCCGCTTGACCCTATCCCCTCCTCTCTTCTCCAGACCATTTCCGGAGACCTCCTCCCTTACCTCACCTCGCTCATCAACTCATCCCTGACCGCTGGCTACGTCCCTTCCGTCTTCAAGAGAGCGAGAGTTGCACCCCTTCTGAAAAAACCTACACTCGATCCCTCCGATGTCAACAACTACAGACCAGTATCCCTTCTTTCTTTTCTCTCCAAAACTCTTGAACGTGCCGTCCTTGGCCAGCTCTCCCGCTATCTCTCTCAGAATGACCTTCTTGATCCAAATCAGTCAGGTTTCAAGACTAGTCATTCAACTGAGACTGCTCTTCTCTGTATCACGGAGGCGCTCCGCACTGCTAAAGCTAACTCTCTCTCCTCTGCTCTCATCCTTCTAGACCTATCGGCTGCCTTCGATACTGTGAACCATCAGATCCTCCTCTCCACCCTCTCCGAGTTGGGCATCTCCGGCGCGGCCCACGCTTGGATTGCGTCCTACCTGACAGGTCGCTCCTACCAGGTGGCGTGGCGAGAATCCGTCTCCACACCACGTGCTCTCACCACTGGTGTCCCCCAGGGCTCTGTTCTAGGCCCTCTCCTATTCTCGCTATACACCAAGTCACTTGGCTCTGTCATAACCTCACATGGTCTCTCCTATCATTGCTATGCAGACGACACACAATTAATCTTCTCCTTTCCCCCTTCTGATGACCAGGTGGCGAATCGCATCTCTGCATGTCTGGCAGACATATCCGTGTGGATGACGGATCACCACCTCAAGCTGAACCTCGGCAAGACGGAGCTGCTCTTCCTCCCGGGGAAGGACTGCCCGTTCCATGATCTCGCCATCACGGTTGACAACTCCATTGTGTCCTCCTCCCAGAGCGCTAAGAACCTTGGCGTGATCCTGGACAACACCCTGTCGTTCTCAACTAACATCAAGGCGGTGGCCCGTTCCTGTAGGTTCATGCTCTACAACATCCGCAGAGTACGACCCTGCCTCACACAGGAAGCGGCGCAGGTCCTAATCCAGGCACTTGTCATCTCCCGTCTGGATTACTGCAACTCGCTGTTGGCTGGGCTCCCTGCCTGTGCCATTAAACCCCTACAACTCATCCAGAACGCCGCAGCCCGTCTGGTGTTCAACCTTCCCAAGTTCTCTCACGTCACCCCGCTCCTCCGCTCCCTCCACTGGCTTCCAGTTGAAGCTCGCATCCGCTACAAGACCATGGTGCTTGCCTACGGAGCTGTGAGGGGAACGGCACCTCAGTACCTCCAGGCTCTGATCAGGCCCTACACCCAAACAAGGGCACTGCGTTCATCCACCTCTGGCCTGCTCGCCTCCCTACCACTGAGGAAGTACAGTTCCCGCTCAGCCCAGTCAAAACTGTTCGCTGCTCTGGCCCCCCAATGGTGGAACAAACTCCCTCACGACGCCAGGACAGCGGAGTCAATCACCACCTTCCGGAGACACCTGAAACCCCACCTCTTTAAGGAATACCTAGGATAGGATAAAGTAATCCCTCTCACCCCCCCTCCCCCTGAAAAGATTTAGATGCACTACTGTTCCACTGGAGGTCATAAGGTGAATGCACCAATTTGTAAGTCGCTCTGGATAAGAGCGTCTGCTAAATGACTTAAATGTAAATGTTAAATGTCTCTCCAGAGATGTTTGATCAGGTTCAAGTCCGGGCTCTGACTGGGCCATTCAAGGACATTCAGAAACTTGTCCAGAAGCCACTCCTGCGTTGTCTTGGCTGTGTGCTTAGGGTCGTTGTCCTGTTGGAAGGTGAACCTTCGCCCCAGTCTGAGGTCCTGAGCTCTCTGGAGCAGGTTTTCATCAAGGATCTCTCTGTATTTTGCTACATTCATCTTTGCCTCAATCCTGACTAGTCTCTCAGTCCTTGTCGCTGAAAAACATTCCCACAGCATGATGATGCCACCACCATGCTTCACTGTAGGGATGGTGCCATGTTTCCTCCAGACGTGATGCCTGGCATTCAGGTCAAATAGTTCAATCTTGGTTTCATCAGACCAGAAAACCTTGTTTCTCATGGTCTGAGAGTCTGTCATGTGCCTTTTACTGAGGACTGGCTTCCGTCTGGCCACTCTACCATAAAGGCCTGATTGGTGGAGTGCTGCAGAGATGATTGTCCTTCTGGAAGATTCTCCCTTCTCCAAAGAGGAACTCTGGAGCTCTGTCAGAGTGACCTTCGGGTTCTTGGTCACCTCCCTGACCAAGGTCCTCCTCCACCGATTGCTCAGTTTGGCCGGACGGCCAGCTCTAGGAAGAGTCTTGGTGGTTCCAAACTTCTTCCATTTTAGAATGATGGAGGCCACTGTGTTCTTGTGGACCTTCAATGCAGCAGACATTTTTTGGTACCCTTCCCCAGATCTGTGCCTTGACACAATCCTGTCTCAGAGCTCTACAGACAATTCCTTCGACCTCATGGCTTGGTTTTTGCTATGACATGCACTGTCAATTGTGGGACCTTGTATAGACAGGTGTGTGCCTTTCCAAATCATGTCCAATCAATTGAATTTACCACAAGTGGACTCCAATCAAGTTGTAGAAACATCTCAAGGATGATCAATGGAAACAGGATGCACCTGAGTTCAATTTCGAGTCTCATAGCAAAGGGTCTGAATACTGATGTAAATAAGGTATTTCTGTTTTTAATTTTTAATAACATTGCAATTTTTTTTTCTAAAAACCTGTTTTGCTTTGTCATTATGAGGTATTGTGTGTAGATTGCTGAGGAAAATGGCTGTGTGTATTATTGTGTGTAGATTGCTGAGGAAAATGGCTGTGTGTATTATTGTGTGTATGTAAGTGTTTGTGAATTTGTGTTATGTATTTCATAGTTATGTGTTTACTAGTTCTGTTTGTGCCCTACCGATCACAAGCCACATCAAATAATCCCACACAATTAGTGAAGTCCGAAAGTCACAAATTTGGTGTCAATTACCCAGCCTGCCTTGTCTCCCTCCATTCAACACATGATGGGTTCTATTGTAAAACATGTCTTCAACACAAGACACAGAAGTACCCTCAGAACTATTAAAACACAGAGAACTACCCTTGCTCTCCCCTAGCCCCTTTCCCTTTAGTATTTGCAGATCTGAAGCAATCGGATAGGTGTAAAATAATATGGCATAAGATTCTTACATTTGGAACGGCAAGTAGCCTAGTGGTTAGAGTGTTGGTCCAGTAACCGAAAGGTTGCTGGATCAAATCCCCGAGCTGACAAGGAAAAAATCTGTTGTTCTGCCCCTGAACAAGGCAGTTAACCCAATGTTCCCTGGTAGGCTGTCATTGTAAATAAGAATTTGGTCTTAACTGACTAGTTAAATAAAGAGTAAATAAATGACCCCCTGGGCCTGAATGGAAGGCTAGGTGGAGCCATAAGGACTTTGATTTCACTGTGTTGGTGGTTGGGACTAGGGGTTGTTTCTGAACCTGACTGTATACACAGTTGGTATGTGGGTGTCTTGTACTCAGGGCTATGTTTTTACAACAACATGAACTAGGGTGTTGTGTCTGGACAGGATCATGGTGGGAGGGAGTTAAACTCTGACCTGCCTGTCGGGCGGAGAAGGAGAATACCATGATGTCATCGAAGGCCCAGCTGTAGTCAGGGTGAGGGGGGTAGAAGGCCAGCTCCTGACTGGCGTCACGCCTCAGGTCTAACAGGAAGGTAGAGTGCACCATGGGTACGGCGAAGCAACCCAGACGCTTCCACTCCCTGATTGGCTGGTAGTCTGGAGTACGCTTATAGTAACCCTGGGAGACAGAGTTGAAAATAAAGTAAAGTTTTAAAAAATCAAGAGATGGAGAGACAGGGTTGAAAGGAGAGCGGGTGAGAGAGGGGGACGGGAAATATAGATAGAGAATTGGTCTTAAAGATGCAGTCCGGGATCTTAAGGACAACATATTTGTAAAATATTGTACAAATAAGATTCGTAACATAAGATTTTTTTTTTTAAAATACAATAATTGCAGGACGTAACATATCCCACGATATGAATGACGGAGTACACAAATGACATAGTGCACAAAAAAACGGGGACCCGTTTTGGCTCATGAGCAGCACTTTCAAAACAACTGGCTGAAATTATACAAAAGTTCTAGAGCATCACTTTAAGAGGTGTGGAAGCTTTGTGAAGAACAGAGACCAAACGGTCATAACATTCACTTGCTTGCTGATGGAGAGAGAGGGCACATAAAGAGGAGGGAGGTCTATGTGGGGCTACATGGCTGTTGCAGGTTATTTACCTGGGGAGTGATGCCACACCAGAAGTTGGAGTAGAGAGAGCGAGACTCCAGCATGGGGGCCACCAGAGTCAGGTTCTCAGCCATGAGTAGGTTCAGGATCCTGGGGTTGGTCAGCAGGTTATCACTGTCTGCAAACTAGACACACAGAGAAAGACAACAGAATCATGTATAATCTCACAGAAAGTCATTTAACAAACATGTAGTATTGCAAGTATACAATCTAAGACAACCGGAGACGGAGAGAAAGCAGGTATCATCATTCACAGACAATTATACCATGAACTAAAGTCACACGTAATCTCACAGGTATAATATTATCTGTCTCACCAGTATATAATCTGCCCAGCGTTCCCGTGCTGCCTTCAGAGCAGCCTGCCTCAGCTTCATCACATGGTTGAAGCGGGACGGAGGCCAGTGCTTGGGCCCCCACTCATCAGTATAGGACCTGAGGACAGGACAAAAAGCTTTACGATCGGTACCTGATATTCACCATGCCTTAATGAGGTCAGACACTGGGGGGCGTGGTCAGAGGCAGGGGCGGAGTCAGACACTGGAGGGCGTGGTCAGACTTACTTGGGCTGCTCCATGGGTCTCCACTCCACATAGTGGTACTGGTCCTGGGCCTGCTTCAGCCACTCCCTCAGCATGGCTGTGCTGTTGTCCACACTGTGGTCTGTCGCTGCCCTGAGACACAATATGACATGGGACACTATATCAACACAACGCACATGACAATGCAGGAACAAGAGATTTAAGCACTAACTTTCTACATAACGCATTAAGATAATGTGTCGACACGGCAACAGCAACACGGAAACATAGCTGCAGCTGATCCTGTGTGTGTAGGATCAAAACATGAACACACACAGACACGCAGTGTCCTATGTGAGTCAGGAGAGTAAAAGGAGCAACCAACAAACAGGCCAGAGCGTACAGTACAGCACCGCAGCTGGGACAACTCTATCCTGTCCTCACACACACTGCTGCCACTGTCTGCACACCGTGTTCCCTGTCCTCACACACACCTACCCTAACTCTGTCACACACTCACCCCATGCTATCACGCTCTCACTTCTACAGAGTCGTAGCCTGACAGTAATAGCCTAAGGCCTTGAGATGATAACTACAGTACTCTCTCTCTCTCTCTCTGCATCTAATATGTGCTTAATGGAGGAAAGGGTCAAGAGAGAGAGAGAGAGAGAGAGAGAGAGAGAGAGAGAGAGAGAGAGAGAGAGGGAGAGAGAGAGGGCGAGAGGCCAGTCTCTGTAGGATGAGAGGATGCTGTGTCACTTATGGCAAGCACACACACAAACACAAACTGGAGTTTTCCACTGCTTGCTGTAATATTCCTGGCTGTAACCTCTCCAGACAAACTCTCACCCTGCGTTAGAGTGCAGACAAACCAGAGATAGCAGTGTATAAACACCCATTTTACAAAACCGCTGCTAACACTGTTCACCATGAGATAACACTGTAGACACAATTCATCACACACACAGCTCAGAGATAACAATATTGACAACTGTAAAACACACAGAAACCCTGTCCAGAGAGAGATCTTTCGGCACAGACAGTTGACTTGGTATTAACACCCAGACACTAACAGACCTCCAGACAGACAGTTGACTTGGTATTAACACCCAGACACTAACAGATCTCCAGACAGACAGTTGACTTGGTATTAACACCCAGACACTAACAGATCTCCAGACAGACAGTTGACTTGGTATTAACACCCAGACACTAACAGACCTCCAGACAGACAGTTGACTTGGTATTAACACCCAGACAATAACAGATCTCCAGACAGACAGTTGACTTGGTATTAACACCCAGACACTAACAGATCTCCAGACAGACAGTTGACTTGGTATTAACACCCAGACACTAACAGACCTCCAGACAGACAGTTGACTTGGTATTAACACCCAGACACTAACAGATCTCCAGACAGACAGTTGACTTGGTATTAACACCCAGACACTAACAGACCTCCAGACAGACAGTTGACTTGGTATTAACACCCAGACACTAACAGATCTCCAGACAGACAGTTGACTTGATATTAACACCCAGACACTAACAGATCTCCAGACAGACAGTTGACTTGGTATTAACACCCAGACACTAACAGATCTCCAGACAGACAGTTGACTTGGTATTAACACCCAGACAATAACAGATCTCCAGACAGACAGTTGACTTGGTATTAACACCCAGACACTAACAGATCTCCAGACAGAAAGTTGACTTGGTATTAACACCCAGACACTAACAGATCTCCAGACAGACAGTTGACTTGGTATTAACACCCAGACACTAACAGATCTCCAGACAGACAGTTGACTTGGTATTAACACCCAGACACTAACAGACCTCCAGACAGACATAGTCAGTCCAGCTGGAGAGAGAATGTAGGCCTTACTGCCTGAAGGACCACAGGGGTAATCCTGGGGTTAATAACAACCCTCTGTGTGTGTGTGTGTGTGTGTGTGTGTGTGTGTGTGTGTGTGTGTGTGTGTGTGTGTGTGTGTGTGTGTGTGTGTGTGTGTGTGTGTGTGTGTGTGTGTGTGTGTGTGTGTGTGTGTGTGTGTGTGTGTGTGTGTGTGTGTGTGTGTGTGTGTGTGTGTGTGTGTGTGTGTGTGTGTGTGGACGTAAACTGTAAAGCAGGGGTGTTAAACTTTAAGACTTAGACAACCAGGTGAGGGGAGTTATTTCCTCATCAGTGACCTTAGTTCATCAATCAAGTACAAGAGAGGAGCGAAAACCCGCAGACACTCGGCCCTCTGTGGAATGAGTTTGACACGTGCTGTAAAGGATGAGTCCCTCTTCTGACAACTGGTCTCTGTCACTGGGTAAAACACCTTTAGTGAAGGTAATGAATGGATGTGCACACTCTCTTTGACATGTCTTTTCAACCATGAAATTCCATATTGCTGGAGGAAATAAATGTGTTGGTACCTGTCATTTTCAAATTAGCTCTGGGCTTGGATTTGAATAGGGTGGATCTGTGAGAAGCTCAGAGACAGAAGAATCTCCATACGTTCTGTATGAGGACGCGTGTGTGTGCATGTATGCGTGCAGGAGCATGCGTTTGCATCTCATACCTTTGTTCCCTTGCCATCCTTATACAAGTCAGTGAGGTCACAGAGACGTTAGATGGATTGTATATCATACTAACTAAAACCTATTTAGTAAATGTCTCATCATGCTCATCAGAACACAGACAAAACAAACAGGCATTACACAGGAAAGAAGGGAAGGGCATATCTTTATGGAAGTGTGTACATTCTACAGTGTGATTATTTTTTTCTCTCTCTGGAAAGACGCCATTTGTTACATTAAATATATGCCTTTCTAAACAATCCTGGCAGGCTGGTATTCTTCTTCTTCTTCTTCTTCTTCTTCTTCTATGGTTAGGTTTCCACATTCCCCACTAAAATGTTAACGTTTTCAAATCTGTCCACAATTCCAGAAGGAGCCTATTCAAGCATTTTAGCAGTTGAAGGTTTCTGACTGTACGTCATTCTTCACTAGATCAGCCCCTTTAAGCCATAACACACAGCTCTGTATTAGAAGTACACTATGATATTTTCTATTACGGAAGCAGCATCTCATTTTTCCTTATGTAAGATAACAGTTGGTGTGTGATGTGTGTGTGCACGTGTGTGGATTCTATGGGCCTGTACAGGCAGAGGACAGGCAGGCACACAGGCCAGGTGTTCTATCTTTCACCTTTGTGTCTCTTCTTTCATTTATTTAGGTGACTCTTCATCATTCCATGTCCTCTCTCCATCTCCTATTCCACACATGCATTTCCTGTTTCCGTCAGGATCTATCCTTTCCAGGCTTCTCAATTTCCTCTCCCCAGGGCTGAATCACCAAGGAGGGTACAGAGCAGCAGCTTGAGTCCCTGGTCACCCCCACATCCCCCTAACCACACTCACAGGCACTGCTGCCAAGCCTGAAATCCAATGCCAATGTGTGAATGGGAAAATGTGCTTGTGGGATACTGTATAATTTTATTTTTTAAATCTGTACACTCAGAGGTGTACATAGCATCAGAACATGTGTTTTAGCACTTCTGTTCATGTGTGTTTGTGTTCTGTATGTGTGAGAGAGCGTGTTAAAATGTCAGCTCATTTTGAAGGTGTTTGACAATCCAGGCTCTGGGGGGTTAGATTGGACACTTATCCAGTCTTCCTCCCTCCCTCTTTCCCCTCATCCGTCACTTTGTTCCTCCGCTCTGCCCTCTTTGAGGTTTACAGTAACTCTATGGCTTATTATTTTCAGTCCTGGAGCGCTGCAGCTCTACTTTCTCTCTTTATGATCCTCATCTGGACACCACATGCTATTAGGTTTCACCTACACACTCTTGCCATCTCTTTCTCTCTCTATCCCTCTCTCCTCGATCTATCAGTCCCACCTGGACTGGCTATGCCTTTCTTCAGTGAGGCCCCTCCTGTGTGATGAGCTGACATTGAGCAAGATCAATGGGAGGGGTCAGGGGACAGAAGGGTGACACCTGGCCCAAAAACACTGAACAAACACTCAAGTGAAAGTTCCGAGGCCTAAAATCCTTCCATCGTATCGGCGTTGGACATGGCCCTTTTACCGTATCTAGTGTTAACAGACTTACATCACTTTACCTACAGTTGAAGTCGGAAGTTTACATACACTTAGGTTGGAGTCATTAAAACCCGTTTTTCAACCACTCCACAAAATTCTTGTTAACAAACTATAGTTTTGGAAAGTTGGTTAGGACATCTACCTTGTGCATGACACAAGTACTTTTTCCAACAATTGTTTACAGACAGATTATTTCACTTATAATTCACTGTATCACAATTCCAGTGGGTCAGAAGTTTACATACACTAAGTTGACTGTGCCTTTAAACAGCTTGGAAAATTCCAGAAAATGATGTCATGGCTTTAGAAGCTTCTGATAGGCTAATTGACATCATTTGAGTCAATTGGAGGTGTATCTGTGGATGTATTTCAAGGCCTACTGTCAAACTCAGTGCCTCTTTGCTTGACATCATCGGAAAATTAAAAGAAATCAGCCGAGACCTCAGAAAAAAAATGATAAACCCTCCACAAGTCTGGTTCATCCTTGGGAGCAATTTCCAAAACGCCTGAAGGTAACACGTTCATATGTACAAGCAATAGTACGCAAGTATTAACACCATGGGACCACGCAGCCGTCATACCACTCAGGAAGGAGACACGTTCTGTCTCCTAGAGATGAACGTACAAATCAAACCCAGAACAACAGCAAAGGATCTCGTGAAGATGCTGGAGGAAACAGGTACAAAAGTATCAATATCCACAGTAAAACAAGTCCTATATCAACATGACCTGGGACGGCAAGTTAGAGTGTTGTGGTTAGAGTGTTGGACTAGTAACCGAAAGGTTGCAAGATCGAATCCCCGAGCTGACAAGGTCTGTCGTTCTGCCCCTGAACAAAGCAGGTAACCCACTGTTCCCAGGCCGTCATTGAAAATAAGAATTTGTTCTTAACTGACTTGCCTAGTTAAATTAACTGCTCCAAAATCACCATAAAAAAAGCCAGACTAAGGTTTGCACATGGGGACAAAGATCATAATTCTTGGAGAAATTTCCTATGGTCTGATGAAACAAAAATAGAACTGTTTGGCCATAACGACCATTGTTATGTTTGGAGGGAAAAGGGGGAGGCTTGCAAGCCAAAGAATACCATCCCAACTGTGAAGCACGGGGGTGGCAGCATCATGTTGTGGGGGTGGCAGCATCATGTTGTGAGGAGGAGCCCTACAAACCTGACTCAGTTACACCAGCTCTGTCAGGGGGAATGGGCCAAAATTCACCCAACTTATTGTGGGAAGCTTGTGGAAGGCTACCCGAAACATTTGACCCAAGTTAAACATTTAAAGGCAATGCTAACAAATACGAATTGAGTGTATGTAAACTTCTGACCCACTGGGAATGTGATGAAAGAAATAAAAGCTGAAATAAATCATTCTCCCTACTATTATTCTGACATTTCACATTCTTAAAATAAAGTGGTGATCCTAACTGACCTAAAACAGGACATTTTTACTAGGATTAAATGTCAGGAATTGTGAAAAACTGAATTTAAATGTATTTGGCTAAGGTGTATGTAAACTTCCGACTTCAACTGTATGTGTGTGTGCATTCTGCAGTAACTCCCCTCCCCCCAGGCTGACGTCGCTGCAGCAATACATGCTGGCCTGTCGGGGAGGGAGGGTGAGGGGGTGATTGAGACCTCCTAGCCGTATTCCTCAGAACATTCACCGTCAACACAGGGCAGAATGAGCCAGGTGTAGCTCCTCCCCCCAAGAGCCTATATAACACCCCATCTTACCTCATCCTCCCACACCATGACCTACCTTGACTTATCCATACACACTCTCAATCAGGCCACACAAACTTCCAAATATAATCAGTCAGAAAATCCATGTGTTTTTGCCCTCTGTCCTACCTCACATACGTCCTTCACAAAAATATAAATGTTGGTAATTTAGCAGACGCTCTTATACAGAGTGTCTTACAGGAGAAGCCAGGGTTAAGAGCCTTGCTCAATGGCACATTGACAGATTTTTCAACTCGTCGGCTCAGGGATTCTAACCAGCAATGCTCTTAACCACTATGCTACCTCCAAATCACGTTCAAATTCACATGTCATTTTCACTCACATGAAATACACAGACAGCAAAACAAATATTTCCTACTCTGTGATGTCTAGATAAATGCAGTGATAGAAAAACATACAATCACAATCATTTAGTTTTAAGGGAAAATGAGAAAGGCAGAGAGAAAGGCGAGGGAGGGAAAGAGAGAGGGAGAAAGGGAGGGATATAGAGTAAGAGAACGTGAACAGGGGTAGTACAGAGTGCCTCTGTGGTTAAGCCAGGGTGATGACACACACAGACAGACTGACTTGGCTAAAAGTATAGTTCCTCTGTGACAACATGAAGTCCTTCCGGCCACTGCTGAATAAATAATTTGTAACATCCCTCAAAACAGTTTACACAGCTTCCCCACCTCCCTCTCCCTCTCTCTCACACACACAAAACACCCCTTAAAACACTTCAACTGAAACACACCTCCTCACCTCTCTTTCTCTCTCAGTCTTGTCCTGTCTTTCTGAAGAGAAATAGAATGCTTTGCCTGTCTGGATGCCATTCTGTTTCAGCATTAGCCAGATCCATTGTTGGCCTGCTAGTATGTGCTGGAATAGACGGGCAGCAGGGAGAAGAATTCACAATTTGATCCAACACCACCTCTGGAACTACTGGTCAAGAGACAATCACTTCCATGCCAACAGGCCCATCTATGTGTAATGATTCACTGACACATGGCCAGGGCTGTTCTGAGTACAGCCACAACTCCTGGCGGGGGACATGGAGCTGTTCTCTCTGCTGGCAGACACAGGTCTGGGGATAGTCCCATCTCCTCTCAGGTTTTATGAAGAAACCACTGGCTGAGTATTAACACTCCTCATGTGAAAATGGTATGTGTTGAATGAATCATAAGTGTGTGTTCTGTTGTGTGAGTTAGGAGGTGGTGCTCTCTCTGTTGTATGAGTGATGGAGTTCCTGTGTCACTGAGTTACTGTCTTCACTAAGCACAAGTCTGGCCCAAGGCTAGTAGAAATACACAGATACACACCGCACCACCACCACATGCAGACCCCAACAGACTGTAACTGGGCCAGAGCACTAAGGATAATCAAACACACACTCACATACCAGCCATGTGCCAGCGATATGATCTAATCCACGAAGAGAAAGAGAGAGACCAAGAGAAGGAAAACGAGAAAGAGAGAGAGAGAAATCAGAGCCCAAATTGGCTGCTTCAAATCCCACAAAATCTTCTCTTGTCCTTTCTTTAAAACAAATACCACCAAAAATGTCAAAGGCTCCCCTCCAGACATGATTAAAAAGACATCCATTGGGAAACAGTTGGTGTTTGGAATTCTGGATCCAGTATTGTTATCCGGTAGAAAGGGAGATTTTTGGAAGCAAGGGTCGTGTTTGAGTAGGCAGCACTTCAAAAACTCCAAAACGCTCCTGGTTTATCTTTTACTATAATGGCATTATACACTTTGAAAACATTAAACTTCTGAAGAACATCCACCTGGTAACAGGTGGATCTGCTACCTATCTCCCCACCAAAGGATGGGACTGGGAGATATGGAATAGAGATAGAGATCCCGGCCTCGTAAAGAGCAGATCTGCAGCAGAGCCAGTAACACAACACACCATCAAAACTGACAGTGGGAGCTATAAGATACAGACACATCTCTCATCATGTCCTTTAAAGTTTAGAATGTTGTTGGCAACCACTGGAATTTCCCTGTGATAGCGACATTATATACATCTAATCAAATGTATTTGTCACACACAGTTTACAGCAGGTATAAAAGGTGGAGTGAAATGCTTATGCGCTAGCTTCCACAACAATGCAGTACATTCATCAAAAATCAATTATAGCAAGTATTAGAAGTAATAGAAGAGGTAGTGTGCATAGCAACAATGGATTTACAAATATAATGTGGGCAGTGGAATCAATAGTATATATTACAACAGCAGAGTTGACTTTGTGTGTGAGTGTATGTGAGCTCTTAGAGTGCGTGTGCGTGTGTGTATGTGTTTATGGGGTGTTTGTGTGTAGATTTGTGTGTAAAGGTTGGATGTGTGGGTAGTCAGTACAAATCATTTCTACGGTAATAATGTATTGGTTATCTGGTGTAAATAGTCTCTAAAGTGCAGGGAGACAGCTAGGTTTAGCTTGTCAGCAGTCTGATGGCCTGGTGGTAGAAGCTCTCTCAGAGCCTTTTGGTCCAGGACCAGATGGTAACAGAGTGAACAGTCCGTGGCTCGGGTGACTGGAGTCCTTGACGATGTCTGTCATAATAGCTGAGGCACACATGGTTTAGATGGTGTTCTCAGTCATATACAGTATCATTGAAAAATGATGGTTGTTGTTCATACTTTTCTGTTGTCAGGATGTTGGCCTGGGGGGAGGTTTATGACAGTCATAAATACCTCTTCCCCCCCTTTTCCTCTCTCTACACTACTGAGGTTACATTTGCAAAACCCTTAGTTAACATAGAGATTCTGGGAACATCAGTAGGTGGGGGGAAATTAACTATATTCTGGTAATCCGAACAATTGATACTTAATGAATATGATGTGGTACTTAATGAATATGATGTCAGTTCGGTTGTCATCTGAGACATTCTCATCAATGATAAGATGACATAAACTATACAGTGGAAAGTCTACACCTCAGAGTTATCGGATTCACATGGAATTGTTGTTCAACTTAAATGTTTGAATATTAAATTATTTGTGATGGGAAGAAATGTGATTTTAGCTTCTAAAATGTGAGATGCGGGTTTCATAAGATAGGGCTGCTCACTCAGTGGCCTGCCCGCGTGAAGAGACAGAAGTTGTAAACTATGAAACACACCCCTTTTCTCCCTTCCTATATAAAGCCTTGAAGACAATAGAACTTCCTGTTCCGGGGATGTAGGACGACGGTCCTATGTCAGATTGGTTCAGATAATAACTACAGAACGAACTTTGAACTCTTATTCACTACAGAAGTGATACCTCCTAGCCGTTGAGTTAGCAACCGCAGCTGCAAACGCAGGTTAGGAAGGAACAGACAGAGTATTCCGTCTACCACACAACGACGTTACTACAACGTATCCAATTGACTCGGTTTGGCAACACGGCCTTCCATCTACCACCAACCTACTGAAGCACAGCTCAGAGTAAATATTTATTGCATTTTCCTTTTCCAAATGGGCGGTAATTTAGAATGCATAAGATACTGTATTTACGATAGCACAGCTTCGCCTTTGTTCCTCAGTCTTCCCGCTCCTTCACTCAACCCAGCCCCTCTTCTTTTGTGTAACCAGCTGTCATATCTGTTCCGCCCGCTAGGGACGTTTTCCTTTATGAAGTCATTTGTAATCAAGTTATGATTAATTATGTGTATGTGTAATTATGTGTGATTAGTTAGGTATTTAGTAAATAAATAATTAAACCCAATTTTGTATTGCTGATTCAAATTGTTAGCCAGGGTTTGTACAGATAACTAAGAACTTACAACTTTCAGATGAGACTGAATTAAGGTGACGATTGATATTGACTGCTATTGATGTAAAATATTACTAGGTCTTTAAGAGTTTATTCGGAAGATAACAGCTCTATAAATATTATTTTGTGGTGCCCGACTCTCTAGTTAATTACATTTACATGATTAGCTCAATCAGGTAATAGTAATTACGGAGAAATTATTTTATAGAATAGCATGTCATATCACTTAATCTGGTATAGCCAAAGACACGACACTGTTGTGGTTCAGACTTCATAGTTTGTGCATCACATTATCATCATCAAAGATGTAATATGGAGAGTATAGAAACGGCAATGGAATCTATTTATTAGGTTTTTTCACACAAAGTTCAGAGAACAGATTCTGTTGTCACAGTCAAAACACAGCAACAAATAATTACTCTTCAGTTCACTTTCACCACCTGGAAAAGCACTTCCCATAAATAGCCCACAGACTCAGCTCCAGGCTACGGAGTTACTCCTGAACACTGCCCCAATGATGAGCTCAACCTTCTACTCCAGTCACAACACAGAGTCATGACCTCTGGGGACCAATCACAGGGCTGAGTCACATTCTCTTTGCCGTCTTTCGGATGGGACGTTAAAAGGGTGTCCTGACTCTCTGAGGTCATTAAAAATCCCATGGCACTTATCGTAAGAGTAGGGGTGTTAACCCTGGTGTCCTGGCTAAATTCCCAATCTGGCCCTCAAACCATCACGGTCACCTAATAATCCCCAGTTTACAATTGGCTCATTCATCCCCCCTCCTCTCCCCTGTAACTATCCCCCAGGTTGTTGCTGTAAATGAGAATGTGTTCTCAGTCAACTTACCTGGTAAAATAATGGATAAATAAAAAAATAAAAATTCTAGCAACCAATCACGAGCCTGGGTTCTGGCCCTTGTCCAATCGTTGGCCTGCGGCCAGCTTAGTGTTGTCCTGAGGGCAGGGGAAGGAGGTGGGGGGAGAGAGAGGAGGGTACACTGTTTGAGCATGGCTGGAATGTGGCTTCACTCACTAACCTGCTCTGCCACAGGGTAATTCTCAACACAAGCCTACCGACCACCCTGCGTCCCCGCCCCCTGTCTCCCTTTTCCCCCTAATTCCCTGAATTCTTTTGCAGCACAGTGAGAGACTCTCTCACCTCTCTCTTAGTCATCTCTGTCAGACTCAGATACCTCCCTTTGATTTTCAGACTACTGAAGCCTTCTATGGGGAGAGTGCGTTATCCCAACCACTCTTTCTCTATCATACACACAGACTGCTCTTCCTCCAGCCATCACAGAGAAGAAACCTGCATGTGCCCCTAAATATACACACACACTAACACACACTTTTCCCCCATTTTATTTCTCACTTGAACAGTGACAGCCTCCTTGTCCCAGGGGAGAGCAGGGGGGAATTGAAAGATAAGCAGTGTCCAAGCTCTACCCTTCAGCCCCAGAACAAACACACACACACATGCAAGCACGCACACACATTAATCAGCCACTGGCACCAGGTCTGTGGCCAGCAGAATTTAATCTGCTGGCCACAAACCGGAACTCTACCACTTCTGTTGCTTTTCACTACCTCTCTCTTTATAGAAGTTGTATAACTACAGCTGTTTATACAATGCATATGTATTTCAACATTTGAAAACACATTCTCATGGGGACCTGGTTCCACTAGTTTGTAAAACAGAATGACAACATTTGAAAACACATTCTCATGGGGACCTGGTTCCACTAGTTTGTAAAACAGAATGACAACATTTGAAAACACATTCTCATGGGGACCTGGTTCCACTAGTTTGTAAAACAGAATGACAACATTTGCCATTTGTTGTGTGTTGTATGACATTTACAATACTGTCATAAAAGGATGGGAGGAGGCTGTTGGCTCATGCACTTACAAAACAATTCAATGATCACAGCAACAGTGAGCATGGATTTTCCTCTCTTATATAAGAACCGAGTGAAAAACACCACCTAGAAACAGTGAGATTTGAGGCAAGCTTGGGAGAAACATTTTGACTCATTTTCTAGTCTAGCTCTGGCAGATTGTCATACTTACAAAACTCTTCTTTATGGTATAGTCATTATCAACACTGAACGTCTACTTTAGGCTGCTCAGCCACCCAATAAATGTCTCTTTGCCAAACACTTCTCATTGGCAGTCAGTATTGAGAGCTTGCAGAGCTGTACTGAGACCTTATCGGTTCTGACTCAGAGGAAGCTTCCAGACAGACAGTAGAGTGCAGCAGCAGACAGATCCTACACAGCAGGGATCATCAACTAGATTCAGCCGCGAGACGATTTTTCTTGAGTAGATCGTCAGGCGGCCAGAACATAATTTGAAATAATTTGTAGACTGCAAATTGACCGCAAGGAGCTCAAACAGATATAATATTTGACTAAAACATAATCATTTCAAACCTTGCTTACAGTTGTAAATGATCACGAGTCTCTCTACTGTGCGTTTGAATTTTTGGGAACATATTTCCAAAATTAAAATCACTTGGAGCTGGTTTCCTTGTGTTTTTACAGTCTTTTGTGTCCAACAATGAACATTTTTGCTCAGAAGACATGGGGGACCAAATCAAACCACTCTCTGGCCAATTTCAGCCTGCGAGCCGCCAGTTGGGGAACCCTGCTATAGGGTCTGCTGCTTCTATACATCTGGCTGTGCTATGTGGACATTATGTTCCACAGCTGGTTCAACCCTCAGGCTACGCTGGGACTTTTCGTCCCTCCCTAAATTACTTTGCTTAGTGCTCAGTCAAACGCAAACTGTTTTGACTCTCAGGATGGCTATGGAGGGGAGAAGAGAGATAAAGAGAGAGGTAGAAAAGAGGGTGTACAGTGGTAAATATGGGAGAATCTGCTTTATTAGGTCATGGAAGATGTAAAGTCAGATGAACTTCACTGTGGATGTTTATAAGTCAGGTACAGTACACTATCAGTAAAACGTACTGAATCCAAACTTTTAATCAAAATGGCTATATAGGATTCAATCTGGGGCAGATGCATAGGACCACATTTCAGGCTCAACTGAGCAGAGCCCTGCTCCAAACAGAACCACAGGCTCCATAGTGTCTGATTATACTGTCTCTATCCAGTGTGTGGCTGTGTGCTGGATGCCACAAGTGGGATTGATGGGTCTAGGCCCCTTTCTTTGTTAGTTAAAGGGCTCCACATAAACATGTTGGCTCAGTCATTTGGCCGTTTACTCTTGCGGAAGAGATCCTAGTGGGTCTAGACCTAGTGTGTGTGTGTGTGTGTGTGTGTGTGTGTGTTGGGAGGTGCATGGTCTCATTGAGAAGCAGAAAGACATAAAGCTGCAAACAACAGCAAGTGTTTGAAAGGATGAGTGGAACACCAAATACAAAAGCACCCCACAGGGCATGACAGCAATTCTGGCAGAAACAGAGAAAATGCATTAATACAATATCAAGTCTCTCAAAAAGTGTCGTTGTCATGAGCAACAGAAGAGGTATCTAGGCATCTAGTCTCCACATGCTTCTGTACTGACTTGTTTTGTCCCTGTAGACTAGTCATTCAGATCGCTCCATTTCTCCCGTGATTTTCTCCACTGCACTTTACGCATGACTTCCTTAGTGTGCTAGCTGAGCTCCCACCTTCTGTGCGGCTGTCAGAGCCGCTCAGTGTCTGGTGTCTACGTACTCTCTCGCATCTCCAGGCAGGCTGCCTGCTGGCCAGGCCTTATTACTGCAATCACGATCCTTAAACTTTAACTGCCTATGGAAAATGTAGGGGCCCCCATCCCCGGAAGCTGTTTTAGGACCCCTGATTTCCGCAGTGTGTGCGTAAAGAAAAATAGCACCATCATTAACATCCTCTACCCTTTCATCTGATCCTAACATGAAATTAGGAACCCGGGAGACACGCAAGGAGAGCGCGTTGTAAAACACAGCAACAGGTCACGTTCACGCTGACAGCGGCATCTCTGTTCTTTACGTGGACATGAGGTTCTTATTATATTACCCTACAGCAAAAACAGCTTTATGTTGGGCTACTTTTTGTAGCCTAATAAAGTGCAAATCCGGAATAGTGGCGGGTGCGCGGATCTATACGTCATTTGGTGCTGTATTGAAGACAATTTGGCCAAAAGAAAGTTATTAGAAAGTTAGTTGCGTTTCTCACCATATAGCGATCCGCTCCTTCGGGTAGTCTAGCCTGTCGATGCAGCCCAGGTAGTGCGGCAGGCTGTGCGCCGCGTTGCGAGCCAGAATGGCGATCATGATTTTTGGCTTCAGCAGGGACGATTCGGGTCGGACCGGGTCCTGCACCAGAGTCGCTATGTCTGACATGCCACCGGGCATGAAGGCGACAAGTAGAGCGCAGAACAGCCCGACTCCCACGGCTCCAACCGCAGGCATCATTCCCAGCATCATTCGACGGACCGTTATTCCGACCTGAGCTCCGCCGCGACTGAATATGAGAGTGAGCGTTAGCGATGGTGGGAGTGAGCAAATAAGGTAGGAAGGGGGAGGGAATGGAGTGTATGACGGAGGGAGAGGGGTTACCTCTAGAGTCTACCTCCTCCCCCAAACTTTCCTATAGCGTTCGTACAGCTTTCCCAATTACCCCTCTCTCTCGCTCTCTCTATGGGAAAATACATGGACATTACAGGGGCTGAGTACAGAGCAGGGAATCTGTGACAAATGTGCACATGTCCAAGAATAACTTAATTTCAGTAAGTAACACATAACAGTTCTTACTCAAATCCAGCACTTTACTGCGCTGTAGAACTGATAAGCCTAGACACAACTGCTGTATTTGTCAGGTCAAATCTATGCACGTGCATTGTATAAACGGTATGCTATTCTAGTGTGACTAACATAGGTTGTTTGTGGTTGTAAAGTCAGATGATTTTTAAACAGCATGTGGTTTGACCGCTTGGACATGGCTACATTGTCCTCCTTCGCTCTGCTGTTTCTGTAACTCTCCTCCTTTCCTTACACGTATGGTAAGTACATCCTTCCTGTTCACCATCCCCTGTCTGCCTCCTTTCCCCCCTTCCTTATTCTCTCTGTATTTCCCCTTTCTTTGGCCCTCCTCTCTGACTGACTGTTTCTTGGGTGGTGCAGCTGCAGCAGCAGGGTTCTCAGAGTACCATGAGTGACATCAGTCCCAGCTGCAGACAGATAGACGGACAGGCAGAAGGACAGACACTGTTTATTTACCCAATAGTGACGCCACCTGTTGATGTTTCCATTCTTGATTGAAATGGTCTAATGAGTGTTCATTATCCTTAACCCTGTAGTTGGATGGATGTTCCTGATGAGAGATGTCTGGACAGGAGCACTAAAGTAGACATGTCTATCTGTCCATTGTGTTGAAGCAGGGTCCAAGAAATCCAATTAGCTCCCCCTAGTGTCCCAATAAAGTAGCGGCAGTTGGAATCCATCAACGTTCCTTTAATCAGTAATGATTATGAAGCTTTATGAAGTAATAATCCAAAAGATGAGCCTGAGAATGTAAGCCACACCATGTATTCATTTATTTCCTGGCTTGACTTGATTTTGTAGTCTGAAGACAACATTAGTCAATAGTAGTCAATGTTCCTCAATTCAGATTTCCAGAACCAGACTTACAGTATGTTGTTTTGTGATATGCCCTTAGTTACAATTGTATCTTGCACTTTCATATAATGCAGACAGTTTTTCCTTGCGATGTCTGTATACCTCCTACTCTGAAATGTTTTGTATGTTCTCCGTTTTATCCCAAAGCCTTTGCTTTACATTTGTCGCTACATACAGAACCAGTCAAAAGTTTGGACACATCTACTCATTCAACGGTTTTTCTTTATTTTTACTACTTTCTACATTGTAGAATAATAGTGAAGACATCAAAACTATGACATAACACATATGGAATCATGTAGTAACCAAAAAAAAGTGTTAAACAAATCAAAATATGTTATATTTGAGATTCTTTAAAGTAGCCACCGTTGCCTTGATGACAACTTTGCACACTCTTGGCATTCTCTCAACCAGCTTCATGAGGTAGTCACCTTGAATGCATTTCAATTAACCGGTGGGCTTTGTTAAAAGTTAATTTGTGGAATTTCTTTCCTTCTAAAATGCATTTGAGCCAATCAGTTGTGTTGTGACAAGGTAGGGGTGGTATAGCCCTATTTTTTAAAAGACCAATTCCATATAATGGCAAGAACAGCTCAAATAAGGAAAGAGAAATGACAGTCCAGCATTACTTTAAGACATGAAGGTCAGTCAATGCGGAAAATGTCAAGAACTTGGAAAGTTTCAAGTGCAGTCGTAAAATCCATCAAGCACTATGATGAAACTGGCTCTCATGAGGACCGCCACAGGAAAGGAAGACCCAGAGTTACCTCTGCTGCAGAGGATAATTTCATTAGAGTTTACCAGCCTCAGAAATTGCAGCCCAAATAAATGCTTCACAGAGTTCAAGTAACAGACATCTCAACATCAACTCTTCAGAGGAGACGTTTATGGTCGAATTGCTGCAACAACAAAAAACACAACTAAAGGACACCAATAAGAAGATGAGACTTGCTTGGGCCAAGAAACATGCGCAATTGACACTAGACCGGTGGAAATCTGTCCTTTGGTCTGATGAGTCCAAATATGATAATTTAGGTTCAAACCCTGAGTCTTTGTGAGACGCAGAGTAGGTGAACAGATGATCTCTGCATGTGTGGTTCCAACCGTTAAGCATGGAGGTGAAGGTGTGGTGGTGCTTTGCTGACGACACTGTCAGTGATTTATTTAGAATTCAAGGCACACTTAACCAGCATGGCTACCACAGCATTCTACAGCGATACGCCATCCCATCTGGTTTGCACTTAGTGGGACTATCATTTGTTTTTCAACAGGACAATGACCCATCACACCTGCAGGCTGTGTAAGGGCTATTTTACCAAGGAGAGTGATGGAGTGGGCCATCAGATGACCTGGCCTCCACAATCACCCAACATCAACCCAATTAGGATGAGTTGGACCGTAGAGTGAAGGAAAATCAGCCAACAAGTCCTCAGCATATGTGGGAAATCCTTCAAGATGGTTGGAAAAGCATTCCATGTGAAGCTGGTTGAGAGAATGCCAAGAGTGTGCAAAGCTGTCATCAAGGCAAAGGGTGGCTACTTTGAAGAATCTAAAATATATTTCGATTGGTTTAACCCTTTTTTGGTTACTACATGATTCCATGTGTTATTTCATCGTTTTGATGTCTTCACTATTCTTCTACAATGTAGAAAATAGTAAACATAAAGAAAAACCCTTGAATGAGTAGCTGTGTCCAACATTTTGGTTGGTATTGTACTTCACATGCAGTCCATTGTCCTTTTCAACCTTTGTGTAATGAAGAACTCAATGAACGGCTGATATTCCACTTCTGTTTGGGATAAATGCACGGTTCCATTTTGTCTGGAAGGGAAACAATTTCTAAATCACCAGTACTAAATGCTTTATGATGACTACTGCCAAGTTTATGCTGTTCTAAAATGTCATCCAACACATTCCCTAACTGCATAGATCCACAATTTTAGAGCCACTCAAAATAGTAGGGTAGATCCTCGTATTTGAAAATGTAATGGTCCTCAAGTAAATGTATTGGTCCCAAATTGTCAACAAATCATCAAGCCCTAAATGAGTTGAATGAGGTATGCATGTCCCGGGCTACAACAAAAATGTGTGCTGTTGGGGGTACTGGAGAACTGGAGTTTGGAAACACTGCTGTGGAACCCTGTAGAGCACCCGGGGAGAGGAATTATGCACACCCAACATTTGCTCACAAGCTTGATGGAAAAATATGGCTACAGAAACAATATGTCTTCTCTCTGTTTGCTGCTTCCAAGAGTGTGTTTTATTAAACATTTCTGGAGCAGGTTGCCCAGCAGAAGGAGGCCAACACACTCAGAGAGGGAGAGACGGAGGAAGTCAGGGTGGATGGGGGGGTCTGAGGTCCCATCCTTTAATTCTTCCAGGGCTTTCAGCCACAGATGGGGGAACAAAACACTCCATGGGGTCAGAAGGTAGAGGAGAGAGTGTCTTAGACACAAGTAGTCTGTCACATACAGCCTCCTCTCCTCTCACAGCCTACATACCAGTGGAGGCTGCTGAGGGGAGAACGGCTCACGTCCAGAACGAAGCAAATGCAACGGCATCAAACACATGGAAACCATATGTTTGATACCATTCCACTGATTCCGCTCCAGTCAATACCACGAGCCTGTTCTCCCCATTTAAGGTGCCACCAACCTGTGATACATACAGTTGGGCCTACATGTACTATAACCAACCAGATGTTACTGCTCCCTCCCTTATCATGTGAAGTAGATGCAGTATGTGACAGGCACTATTCCCAGTAGAATGCTATGGCTACATCCTGGAGTTCTCTGAATTCTCATGTAAAGCACTTGGGAGGCGCTCAATGAATGTATTTCAATCCATTATAGTGTATCAATAGCTGTGGCTCCTCTGATCTGAAGGTTGTCTGCCTGAGTAATCCAGTGCATATGGATCAGCATCTCAAGGCTGTATATAGAAATAGGGAGACAGTTGGAGCAGCTACTGCAGTGAAGCTAAAGCCAGGTACTAAGAGCTGCCTGGCGGGTGTATTAGCTGGCTAATAGGAGAGAGATGGAGAGAGAGAGGCAGAAAGCTAGAAGCTGCTGGATTGAGTTAACATTAATAGCTTAGTGAAACCATGCTGGCAAAGAGTTAAGTCTCTCCCAGAAAGAGACCAGCCAATAAGGGCAGAGCTAGAGCCTGTCAATCATCACTGGTCACCTCCCCTCTCCAGGCACTGCTCTATCACTCACTTCCACTGTGACACACACACACAGAACCAGTAGTCCCACATCCACACACATTGGTCATACACACAGTTCCAGGTGATAAACCTCCAGGAACTATGTGTGTGTATGTGTGAGGTGTGCAACACACTGCAAAGTGGGCCTTAAACCTCTTTGAGCTAGACTGCTAGAACATGCTGTACCCTAATGAGTGCACACTCACAAGGGGAGGGAGGGTTTTATTGGGCCCTTACATCATAGTGGAAAGAACATTGTCTTGCCCATATTCCTGTCTGAGGTTAACGGGCAACATCCATTTCTCTCTCTCTCTCTCAGTGGGAGAGATTGGCTAGCTGTGTGAAGTAGGCCCACTGGGACTTTTTCCTCTCTCCCCGTGCTGCTGTACAGTAGCTGCTGATTATAACCTCATGTGTCCCTGTGAGACAGAGAGACTGTGTGTGTGTGTTCCGCTCCAGCCCCTTGTGAGGTACAGTAGCACTATAAACCAACACTATAAACCTGACTACTATGTACTGGTTTCTAAATAGAAGTCCACATCCATCCCTGTGACCACACCAATGACTCAAGGCAAACAAGAGATCTCAGATGTTTAACATATTAGCTTTCAATAGTTGTGAGAATGCATTTCATAATGTGAAACTTTCTCCTGTATGTCCTTTAACATATATCCACTATGTCCATCTGTCTCACACGGACCAGACTGTTTGTAATTCATGACGCCTCAGGTGCAGTTCTGATATTCTACCACCAGACTGCGCAAAGCATCAGTCTTGACCTGAAGTGGTCCGTCACCGTTTGTAGAAACTGCAACATGGCTTTGGGACCATTACCAGAGGAAAATCATCACGACTTTTCAATCCAACGGTGATGTAAGCATGACAGGACTTTCCTTACTGAAACTTCACAACACACCACCTCTGAGTCACACAGAGAGAGACACACAGAAGATGAACAGCTCCTGTGTTTCTAATTTTAATAGAAAAACAAAAAGTATTGAAAAATCAAATGAAAAAGGATCCATTAATGATGATGACATAAGCATGATCAGGGCTGTGTCTCCCAGGCAACCATACCTCTTTTCCTTTCAACCCACTTTTCAGTCCATGAAAGGCTGTGTGTGTGTGTGTGTGTGTCAACAGAGGGTGACTCCACTCTGCCAGTAAGCTTCAATACTACTGAGTTGAAGAGAAGCGGCGACTGAGCGACCAATGCGGAGGAAAGAGTAATGAACACTGCAGGTGCACATGAATAAGTCCAGCAGCAGGAACCAAACAACCCACGGCTGCTGGTTCCTACATTCACCCAAACCCATCAACACCACAGCCTAACACACTTACATAACACTGGGCTAACAAAATGACAGGAATACAATGGCATCTCCGTGTGTTTGTGTCCAGCTGCTTTGGTCTGTACTTATGTGTGTGTGTGTGAATATAGGAGTGCATCTATGAATATGAGGTTGAGTGTATGGAGATGTGTGTACAGTATGCGTTTCGTCTCACAAAGCCAGGGTCTAGTGTAGTAGTGTTGAGGGTATATTTAAGAGGACAGGTTGTGTAGAGACCCAGGAGCTCTGGCCTATAGAGCTGTAGCCTGCAGGAGGTGATGCATTATGATAGAAGGCATATAAAATAAAAAACATGAAAATTCTAATTACATTTTAAAAAACTTAACTGGATGAACAGAATTTTAAAAAGAAAAAGGTCCTTCAAAGGGCAGAAGTTCAGAGCTCCAAAAGAACCCACTCACTCTTCTTTCTCTTATTAAAATATCAGGGGTTCTCTCTTTTCCCTCCCACTCCCTCCCTCCCTCCCTCCTACTCGGCTCACTCTAGCAGCGAGCCTCAGTTCTGTGACGAGGGCTGGTGGGGGTTATGGAAGTGCCCCCCCTCTATCTCCATCCACATCTCTGCTCCTCACAGGCAAAGCACAACAGCCAGAGCCATGGAGGGTGGAAACCAGGAGGGTGTCTCCCAGACGGATTGGACTCCACAGCCACAGCAGACACTGCGCTATGACCTAACACCCAGGCACCAGAAATCTATGGTCTCCCGAGACTGTGATGCCGACGACGAGTCATGAAGTGGTGGTATACACAGAATTGGACCAGGGACCACTGTACAGTTCACTGGGGTGGTAGTTGGGGTAGAGGGGTGGGGTAGTATCTCTCCATAGTCCTGCAGGGGAGCAGGAACACTGGCCTGGCTGTAGTGAGTCCACATTCCGTCTCTCCCTCCAGCAATCCACTAAGGGACCCAATGTGACGAGGGCCAAGAGGGAGGCAACAGTCTTTGAGGATAGCATTCTCTCTCTCTCTCACACACACACACACAAAATACAAGCTCACACCAACACATACAGAATCACAAGGCAGTCAAACATACACACACAAACACACACAGATTCTCTCACATGCACCCATACACACTCTGGGAGGCTCTCTGTAGGGGGTTGAGTCGGGGGCCTTTGTGCTATGTCCCATCCTCCGCCTCTTCCTCCTCCGAACAGTAGTCCTGTCCCTGTGGACACACCACAGATGAGAGATGAGACCAAGAGAAGAGAGATGATAAGAGGGAGGACAGATAGCATCACTGTAGGAGAGATGGAGACGAGAGATAAGAAAGGGGTGAAGTGGATAGGAATAATGTAGTGTCTTTTAAAGGCCCAATCTGGATGTAGTAGCTCAAGTTGAAGTATTTCCTGCTAGTCAGATCCAGCCTATAGCAGCCCCCAATCCCACAGGAGACTGTCTCTTTAAATGTTCAGGCCCTGCTGCCCAGTCCCTCCCCTTCCCCCCACCTTCTCAATCTTCTCATCCAGCATCCTGAAGAACTCCTGCTGGCTCTCTGACGTGTGGATGCTGTGAAGGAAAGGGAGAGAGTGAGAACGAGCGAGAGTGAGAATGAGAAAGAGCGAGAGAAAGAAAAAGGAAGTTAGAGGGGGAGGAAACAGGAGGCAACAAACACACCACAAGAATTTTCCATAACACCTCCCCACACAAGAGACACAAACACACACATTTCTAAACCCCTGCTTCGGCGAGAGCCTTTGTGGTTGTGGAGGAATTTGAATAATCATTTTATAGAGAGTTCACCCAGAGTCTATAATCCAAAGACAAACTAAATACTGATACAGCACCCAATATGTCCACACACAATGTCACCAAACAGGAAATAGAGCCCCATTACACGTCTGGAAACAAGAGACACTAACCACTCAGCTACCAGCGACACTACAATGATAATAAATCACACTGTCTGATAGCATCTATACATGCTGTATAAAACCACTGCAGTGCAGTGATTGTTAAGTAACACGATGACTAGGTGATAACGTGTGCACGCATTAGAGGTCTGGCCCGATTAATCGGAAAGGCCGATTAATTAGGGAAGATTTCAAGTTTTCACAACAATCGGAAATCAGTATTTTTGTAAGTCAGTAAGTCAATTCCTCCTTTGGTCGCCTTTCCTTCCAAGTTCTCTGCTGCCACTGACTGGAACGAACAGCAAAAATCACTGAAGCTAAAGATTCCCATCTCCCTCACTAACTTTAAGAACCAGCTGTCAGAGCACCTGTTTATAGCCCATCTGTATACAGCCCATCTATCTACCTCATTCCCATACTGTATTTATTTATTTTGCTCCTTTTGCACCCAAGTATCTCTACTTGCACATCCATCTTTTGCACATCTACCATTCCAGTGTTTAATTGCCATATTGTAATTACTTCGCCACCATGGCCTATTTATTGCCTTAACTCCCTTATTTGACCTTATTTGCACTCACTGTATATAGACTTTGTTTTTTCTTTTTTTCTACTGTATTATTGACTATGTTTTATTCATTCCATGTGTAACTCTGTGTTGTTGTATGTGTCGAACTGCTATGCTTTATCTTGGCCAGGTCGCAGTTGCAAATGAGAACTTGTTCTCAACTAGCTTACCTGGTTAAATAAAGGTGAAATAAAAAAATAAAAAATAAACAAGCATCTATCTAAGTATCTGACTGAGCGGTGGTAGGCAGAAGCAGGAGCGTAAACATTCATTCAAACAGCACTTTTGTGCGTTTTGCCAGCAGCTCTTCGTTGTGCGTCAAGCATTGTGCTGTTTATGACTTCAAGCCTATCAACTCCCGAGATGAGGCTGGTGTAACCGAAGTGAAATGGCTAGCTAGTTAGCGCGCGCTAATAGAGTTTCAAAAGTCACTCGCTCTGAGCCTTCTAGTAGTTGTTCCCCTTGCTCTGCATGGGTAACGCTGCTTCGATGGTGGCTGTTCTCGTTGTGTTGCTGGTTCGAGCCCAGGGAGGAGCGAGGAGAGGGACGGACGCTATACTGTTACACTGGCAATATTAAAGTGCCTATAAGAACATCCAATAGTCAAAGGTTAATGAAATACAAATGGTATAGAGGGAAATAGTCCTATAATAACTACAACCTAAAACTTCTTACCTGAGAATATTGAAGACTCATGTTAAAAGGAACCACCAGCTTTCATATGTTCTCATGTTCTGAGCAAGGAACTGAAACGTTAGCTTTCTTACATAGCACATATTGCACTTTTACTTTCTTCTCCAACACTTTGTTTTTGCATTATTTAAACCAAATTGAACATGTTTCATTATTTCCTTGAGGCTAAATTGATTTTATTGATGTATTATATTAAGTTAAAATAAGTGTTCATTCAGTATTGTTGTAATTGTCATTATTACAAATAAATAAATACATATATTTTTTTAAATGGCCAATTAAATCGGTATCGGCTTTTTTGGTCCCCCAATAATCGGTATCGGCGTTGAAAAATCATAATCGGTCGACCTCTAGCACGCATACAGCGTTATTACACACACAATCTGCCACACACACATTATGACTCACTTTGTCCTGTTGGCGTTGGCTCCAGAGCCTTCTTTCGGCTGTTTGCCCCTGTACTGTACAGAGCTTTTCTCCTAAAAACACACACACATACACAATCAGCTCACAGTTCCTACCCCCCCTGAGACTACACAGAGAGAGCCTCGAGAACCCATGTAGTAGGTTAGAGACTGGGGAGAGAATAGCTACCTGCCCCCTGCCAGCGTGGTTCCTAAGGATGAATAGCCTGGCCCAGCTGTGGCCCTAAGGCTGGGGATAGAGAGGCTGCCTACCCCTGCTGCTGGTGCCTTGGAGCTGGGAAGAGAGACGCTGCCTGTGACTGAGTCATGTAGAGTTAGGCCCTGTACATGCTGGCAGGGAAGCTAGGAGACTGGTAGGCCAGGGGGCCTGACCAGGGGAAAGACCTCACTGGGCTGGATCATTAGAGGTGCTGGCTGTGCTCTGGAGGAACAAGACATGCATGCTAACTACAGGCATTTCATGGATATGTAGCATCACACATAAATGTGTGCGTGTGTGTGCGCACTTTGACTCTGCAGGATTAAATGTGCGTCTGTGAGAAACGGTTCCCTGTGAGTACTTTTTGTTAATCTGTCAAAATGTTTTAAAGGTCACGTCTGAAAATGAGGTTATTTGTTCTGCTGCATGTTTTAAGCCAACTGTGGCATATGAGGAAACTAATGCCACTATGACGACGGCAGCACAGTCACAACAATGGTGGAATAAAGAGAATGCAATGACAATCAACAGTAGGGTAGGACTTTCATTTCTCTTTGGAGTTTTGATTCCTTTCTTTTCCTTCAATTGTTACCTCATCCAAATGGGTGTGCACTTTTCTGGTTATTTTACAGCATTTGTAGGAAAGACTAAATCATAGATATTGGACCATGAAGGAAGGGGTCAAAACAACCTTATGAAACTCTTACATTCCATACACGCCAACATGCTGTCTCTACCTGCTCGGGAGGCACCACGGCTGTGTGTGTGTTTGCATTTGTGTAGCGTGTGCATCTGTGTGTGTGTGTGTGTGGGGGGGGGGGGGTTATGTGGAGGTGTGCATTGAGCTGTCTGTTTGTATGTGTTGATGGACTGTCAAAGAGAACTGTTTGTTGCATGTTGATGGACAGTCAAAGACGTACAGTGGGGCAAAAAAGTATTTAGTCAGCCACCAATTGTGCAAGTTCTCCCACTTAAAAAGATGAGAGAGGCCTGTAATTTTCATCATAGGTACACTTCAACTATGACAGACAAAATTTGAAAAAAAATCCAGAAAATCACATTGTAGGATTTTTAATGAATGAATTTGCAAATTATGGTGGAAAATAAGTATTTGGTCAATAACAAAAGTTTATACCCTTTGTTGGCAATGACAGAAGTCAAACATTTTCTATAAGTCTTCACAAGGTTTCCACACACTGTTGCTGGTATTTTGGCCCATTCCTCCATGCAGATCTCCTCTAGAGCAGTGATGTTTTGGGGCTGTTGCTGGGCAACATGGACTTTCAACTCCCTCCAAAGATTTTCTATGGGATTGAGATCTGGAGACTGGCTAGGCCACTCCAGGACCTTGAAATGCTTCTTACGAAGCCACTCCTTCGTTGCCCGGGCGGTGTGTTTGGGATCATTGTCATGCTGAAAGACCCAGCCACGTTTTATCTTCAATGCCCTTGCTGATGGAAGGAGGTTTTCACTCAAAATCTCACGATACATGGCCCCATTCATTCTTTCCTTTACACGGATCAGTCGCCCTGGTCCATTTGCAGAAAAACAGCCCCAAAGTATGATGTTTCCAGCCCCATGCTTCACAGAAGGTATGGTGTTCTTTGGATGCAACTCAGCATTCTTTGTCCTCCAAACACGACGAGTTGAGTCTTTACCAAAAAGTTCTATTTTGGTTTCATCTGACCATATGACATTCTCCCAATCTTCTTCTGGATCATCCAAATGCTCTCTAGCGAACTTCAGACGGGCCTGAACATGCACTGGCTTAAGCAGGGGGACACGTCTGGCACTGCAGGATTTGAGTCCCTGACAGCGTAGTGTGTTACTGATGGTAGGCTTTGTTACTTTGGTCCCAGCTCTCTGCAGGTCATTATCTAGGTCCCCCCGTGTGGTTCTGGGATTTTTGCTCGCCGTTCTTGTGATCATTTTGAACCCACGGGGTGAGATCTTGCGTGGAGCCCCAGATTGAGGGAGATTATCAGTGGTCTTGTATGTTTTCCATTTCCTAATAATTGCTCCCACAGTTGATTTCTTCAAACCAAGCTGCTTACCTATTGCAGATTCAGTCTTCCCAGCCTGGTGCAGGTCTACAATTTTGTTTCTGGTGTCCTTTGACAGCTCTTTGGTCTTGGCCATAGTGGAGTTTGGAGTGTGACTGTTTAAGGTTGTGGACAGGTGTCTTTTATACTGATAACAAGTTCAAACAGGTGCCATTAATACAGGTAACGAGTGGAGGACAGAGGAGCCTCTTGTCTGTGGGAGCCAGAAATCTTACTTGTTTGTAGGTGACCAAATACTTATTTTCCACCATAATTTGCAAATAAATTCATAAAAAAATCCTACAATGTGATTTTCTGGATTTTATTTCTCATTTTGTCTGTCATAGTTGAAGTGTACCTATGATGAAAATTACAGGCCTCTCATCTTTTTAAGTGGGAGAACTTGCACAATTGGTGGCTGACTAAATACTTTTTTGCGTGCGTGCGTGTGTGTGTGTGTGTGTGTGTGTCTCCTCTCTCACCAGGTTCTCCTGGTTACGTGCATTCACCCGGTCCTCCTCTCCACGCATGTACTTCACCTCCTCCACTCCTTTCATCTTGTACTCATCTGTATGGAGAGAGAAGAACAGTACAGTTAGACAAATAAAGAACTACTCCTGCAGATCAGTGGCACTGAAAAGACACACAGAGAGAGAACCCCACCCAACAGTGGACATAACAGGTATCTTTATTTTCTGAGTAGCTGCCTAGGTTTTTCTGACAATGCAGCACTCACCCACCAACACTGACACACACCGCTAATAAAACGCACACTGTCTTATCTGCTCCATTCGGTGTATTTCACCCTCTCTCTCAAATACTCATATCAGACTGATAGTGAGACAGTAGGAGGGAGGAAAGGCACCTGCCATGTGCAGTCAGTCTATCTGAAATGTATCATCTGCAGCCAGTATACTGTTCTACTCCTCTTCCTCTCACTGTCCTACTCACTCCTCTTCCTCTCACTGTCGTACTCACTCCTCTTCCTCTCACTGTCGTACTCACTCTCTTCCTCTCACTGTCGTACTCACTCTCTTCCTCTCACTGTCGTACTCACTCTCTTCCTCTCACTGTCGTACTCACTCTCTTCCTCTCACTGTCGTACTCACTCTCTTCCTCACTGTCGTACTCACTCTCTTCCTCTCACTGTCGTACTCACTCTCTTCCTCTCACTGTCGTACTCACTCTCTTCCTCTCACTGTCGTACTCACTCTCTTCCTCTCACTGTCGTACTCACTCTCTTCCTCTCACTGTCGTACTCACTCTCTTCCTCTCACTGTCGTACTCACTCTCTTCCTCTCACTGTCGTACTCACTCTCTTCCTCTCACTGTCGTACTCACTCTCTTCCTCTCACTGTCGTACTCACTCTCTTCCTCTCACTGTCGTACTCACTCTCTTCCTCCTTTTTTGCACCCCAAAAAAGTTAGTGCAAAAAGGGTCAATGGACTAACCGGACTAACTATTTAGTAGTCTTGGGGGTAGAAGCTTATCAGGGTCCTGTTGGTTCCAGAGTTGGTGCATCGGTACCACTTGCCGTGCGGTAGCAGAGAGAACAGTCTATGACCTGGGTGGCTGGAGTCTGACAATTGTTAGGGCCTTTCTGACACCGCCTGTTATAGAGGTCCTGGATGGCAGAGAGCTCGGCCCCATTGATGTACTGGGTCGTACGCCGCCCTACCTTCTGTAGCGCCTTGCAGTCGCATGCCAAGCAGTTGTCATACCAAGCGGTGATGCAGCTCTCAATAGAGCAGCTGTTGAAACTTTCGAGGATCTGAGATCCCAAAGCAAATCTTTTCAGCCTCCTGAGGGTGAAGAGTTGTTGTCGTGCCTTCTTCACGACTGTGTTCGTGTGTTTGGACCATAATAAATCCTTATTGATGTGAACACCGAGGAACTTGAAGCACTCAACCCACTCCACTTCAGCACCGTCAATGGGGGCGTGCTCAGCCCTCCGTTTCCTGTACTCCACAACCAGCTCCTTTGTCTTTCTAACATTGAGGGAGAGGCTGTTGTCCTGGCATCACAACTGCCAGGTCTCTGACCTCCTCCCAATAGGCCGTCTCATCGTTGTCGGTGATCAGGCCTACCACAATGTTAACCTGTTTAAAGGTCTTACTCACATCGGTTACGGAGAGCGTGATCACACAGTCGTCCGGAACAGCTGGTGCTCTCATGTATGGTTCAGTGTTGCTTGCCTCGAGGCGAGCATAGAAGGCATTTAGCCTTCTGGTAGGCTCGCGTCACTGGGCAGATCGCGGCTGGGTTTCCCTTTGTAATCTGTGATAGTTTGCAAGGCCTGGCACAGAGAGGGGGAGGAGAGATAGAGAGAGAGGGATGTTCTCTACTGCTGCCTGCCTGGGGAATGCAAACATGTCAGAGCAAAGCAGCCTGTCTGCACACGCCGACACACACACACACACACACACACAGAATTAAGCCAACCATCAGTCACTGTGGCTTAGTAACAGAGACAGGTAACGGAGGAGAAAAACGACTAACACTGAGCAGACATCAAAGGCACGTAAACACACTGAAGATGAGCCTATAAAAGGAAAAAGAAAAATGACAATATTTCATGGATACAAAAAAAGATCTATACAATGGATCGATCTGTCATAGCCTGGTCCCAGATCTGTACAGGTATGTGCTTGTATGGCATGACAATAATAATGACAGTCAGTTGGCAGAAGCACATACAGATCTGAGACCAGGATACATTAGGCCATATTGGAGAGGATGTGCATCAGTGAGTGTGTGTCTCCATTGGCACTGACTGACAGATGATGGGGTGAAAAAGAGATACTAATTTCCACTGTGGCGACATGGCTGCTTGCTTCATCATGATGATTTTGGGGCAAAGGACATTTTAGAGACAGGAAAAAGGAATCTCTGATGTGGACATCTTTATCATTAGGATCCGGGACCCTGTGTCGACCTTCAGGATATCTCTGTGAAAATCCTTGCTCTCTGTCAGTTGAAAGTAGTGTGTGTGTGTGTGTGTCTGAGTCAATTTGAGCATGAGTGTGTGTCCATTTGAGTGCACTACATGCACGGTCAGGCTGAGTGGAGTGGCCAGGGCAGTCTGTGTCATTCTCCCCTTCCTGCAGTCTGTCAGTCAGAGCCTCCTGCCTGGCTCCCTTCCAGCCCTGACTCTCTCCAAAGGCCTCAGCAGATATGACATTTACATTGCCACTGCCCCGCCCTGCCTGTGTTGGTGAAATAACAATATACTAATGTCAGACCAGAAGTCATTATTACTGCCCTGCCCTCAGCCTGCCCGGCCTAGTCCACCGACTCACTAGGACTATGCCACTATTTTCGTAGCAGTTTAGAAAGTAAAGGGGCTTCATTTAATTTCATAGCAGGAAAGTTTAGTCTCATATTACATTACAGCTCAAGTCTAAAGATCTAAAATCAGTTAGATAAGTTCTGAAGTACAGTGTAGTGAGGCCTCATACTTCCGTTGGAAGTAGCGACTATATTTACACTACAATACAAGCAATACACCCACTCACAACAGTCTGGCCAACTACAAATCAAATCGCAAAACTGCAACAAGACAACAACTGACACGCTACAACAAACAAGGTAACACACTCCGTTGTAGCAGACACACACGCTACTACTTCAAACAGGCTGCAATCAGAAAGTGTTGCTATTTTCTGTCTTCTCCCCCGGTGTTTGGGTAAGGGAGCTCAGCCTTTCCTGTTATTGTGCGAGGGAGCAAAGGAGCATAAGCAGGAGACTGCCGTCACCTCAACACTCCTAACTGCGACACACACACACACACACCAGGCGCTCAAACAATGACACATTTTGACTGGCACACAATCTGTTGGATCAGATCACTGTGATTGATATGAGTGTTGCTCATTTTACCAGACACACTAAGCCTCCTGTTCTATCAATAGGAGCCTAATGAGCTGAACTGGGAAGAAGGGATGACGAGCAGAAGGACGTGGGAGAGAAAAAGAAACGAGCGGCGGAGAGAATCAACGTGCTGTGGCTGGGCGGTCAGTTGTAATCCACAGACAGTATCCAGGTCAACAGTTCTCTTCCTCCCTCTCTGTGACCATCAACATCAAACAGACAGTTGATAGAATCATCTATCCAGCACCCTCCATGCCCTGCTCACTAGTGCTGCAGAAAGAGCACAGACCCATTTAATGTCTACCACCATCTTCTAGTGGGAGGCAGGCTGCAGTCTAGCAGATGAGCTGTCACCAACCATTCACATAACACACTGAGGAAGAGTGATGGGGAGGGGCACAAGGCCATGACCAAATGCTGTGATGAGAGGGAGGGGAAAAAGGGATGGGGAGTGAAAGGGAGAGAGATGGTGAAGTGACTGGGAATGATGTGGAAAGGAAGGAGAGATGGTGAAGTGGCTGGGAAGGATGTGGAAAGGAAGGAGAGATGGCGATGTGGCTGGGAAGGATGTGGAAAGGAAGGAGAGATGGCGATGTGGCTGGGAAGGATGTGGAAAGGAAGGAGAGATGGCGATGTGGCTGGGAAGGATGTGGAAAGGAAGGAGAGATGGCGATGTGGCTGGGAAGGATGTGGAAAGGAAGGAGAGATGGCGATGTGGCTGGGAAGGATGTGGAAAGGAAGGAGAGATGGCGAAGGATGTGGCTGGGAAGGATGTGGAAAGGAAGGAGAGATGGCGATGTGGCTGGGAAGGATGTGGAAAGGAAGGAGAGATGGCGATGTGGCTGGGAAGGATGTGGAAAGGAAGGAGAGATGGCGATGTGGCTGGGAAGGATGTGGAAAGGAAGGAGAGATGGCGATGTGGCTGGGAAGGATGTGGAAAGGAAGGAGAGATGGCGATGTGGCTGGGAAGGATGTGGAAAGGAAGGAGAGATGGCGAAGTGGCTGGGAAGGATGTGGAAAGGAAGGAGAGATGGTGAAGTGGCTGGGAAGGATGTGGAAAGGAAGGAGAGATGGCGAAGTGGCTGGGAAGGATGTGGAAAGGGAGAGAGATGGCGAAGTGGCTGGGAAGGATGTGGAAAGGAAGGAGAGATGGTGAAAAGGAAGGAGAGATGGCTGGCTGAAGGATGTGGAAAGGAAGGAGAGATGGTGAAGTGGCTGGGAAGGATGTGGAAAGGGAGAGAGATGGTGAAGTGGCTGGGAAGGATGTGGAAAGGAAGAAGAGATTGTGAAGTGGCTGGGAAGGATGTGGAAAGGGAGAGAGATGGTGAAGTGGCTGGGAAGGATGTGGAAAGGAAGGAGAGATGGTCTAATACAGAGAAAGAGAAAGGAAGGCAAGAAAGTGAGGCCTCGGAAGGGAAAGGGAGGAGGAGATGAAAAAAGGAGGGCGAAAACTTGAATCTTTAACCCACGTCATCCTCCTCTCTCAAGGGACATTCCCTCTCCCCCTCCAGGGAGGGAGGAAGGGAGGGGTCAGAGAAGGTCAGAAGGCGAGACAGAGCGAGAGAGAGAGAGTGGGAGGGGCACAAATAAGGCCAGACTCATGGGTCTGACAGCCGGTGAGAGAGGGATAAAGAAAAAGAGAGAGAGACGGAGGGAGGAAGAGTGAGAGGCAGCAGAGGGAGAACAGAACGAGGCCTCCTGTGGCTCGTCATCTGCCATTTCCTGTGTGGTTATTCCAGCGTGCTGCTCCTAATTCTTAAATCTGTCGCTAATCCCTCATCCTCTCTCTCTCCCAGCCTGTCCAGCAGGCAGCTATAATTGATGCTGTTAACTAGATACACTTTCTCAACTCTCTCTCTATGTCCAAGCTCTAAAACATGAAGTACTAAGAGGACACACAACACCAAAACCACTCAGCTCTCCTAGAGGCTACTGCACTAAGTAGTATTCACACAGGGTAGGAGGAATAGATTGGGGAAACATGATACAAATATTCCCTAAAATCTCTGCAGCCCGGTTTGGAAACTTGGCATTGGTTAATAAAATGTATAGCTAATTATAATGTACTTGTAGACTAGAGACTGGGAATAGAGTGAGACTAGAGGAGAGGTATAACAGGTAACATAGCCAGCGGGCCAGTGTGTGTGGAGTAGACAGGAAGGATATCCTATAGCATGTCACTATATTTCCAAATAATAGCCTTCAGGTGGGAAGGATGTTTTACAGTTGAAAGTAGCCAGGGTTAAAATAGAGAATATAGGAGTGTGTATAGTGTGTACTGACCGGAGAAGAGGTCTCCGTTGCTGTAGGCCTTGCCCCGGCCTTCCTCATCACTGGGCACGGCCGACACCTGCTTAGCCGAGGTGCAGCCCATCGCCTCACTCTCTGGCTCCTCTCCTCATGGCACTCTCACCTGGAGATAAAAAGAGAGGGAGAGGGAGGTGAGGCGAGAGAGAGATATGGTTAAAGTCCATAGCAGCTATTGAGCGATAACTATATTGGTAACACATGCATTGTATTTTAGTGACGACTGGGACAAACCAACAATATCGCAGCCTCTGAGCCTGTCACCGTGGAGCAGGAGTGTCAGTCACGCACACAGTGTCACAGGCAATACACTGTCACAAGCACAGACTGTCAGTCACACACAGTATTGTTGTCACAGGCACAAAGGAAAACACTGTCACAGGCAGACTGGCAGACTGTCAGTGTTACACACGCAATAGATTATAACAGACACAGCAAGGCAGCATCAGACACTACCCACACCTCAGAACAAGGCAGTTCAGACACCACCCACACCTCAGAACAAGGCAGCATCAGACACCACCCACACCTCAGAACAAGGCAGTATCAGACACCACCCACACCTCAGAACAAGGCAGTATCAGACACCACCCACACCTCAGAACAAGGGAGCATCAGAACACCACCCACACCTCAGATCAAGGCAGTATCAGACACCACCCACACCTCAGAACAAGGCAGTATCAGACACCACCCACACCTCAGAACAAGGCAGTATCAGACACCACCCACACCTCAGAACAAGGCAGCATCAGACACCACCGACACCTCAGATCAAGCCACTGGCAGTCCAATAATAGAGGCCCTGAGCCTTGTCGCTGAGACAGAGAGAGGAAGAAATAGAGAGAAACAGGTTGAAGGAGAGGTAGAGTAAAATAGAGAGCGAACAATGAGAGGGCAGAGAATAGATGAGTAGAGAGAAATGTTCCAGAGCATCAACAGGCTGCCGACACTCCTCCTCCCTCCTCTATTTTCCTCCCCTCGTTTGAAGTTGACAGGAGGTCAGTGTCCACTTCAGAGCCAGCCTCCCTATGAGCTGGCTTTCCACTGCACAAAGCAACAGGTGTGCAGAGAGGAGTGTGTGTCTGTGTGTAGACTGAATTTTGAGTGGGAGCGTGTGTGCACTGTGGTGTCTGTTCTGTTTGCATGTGTGTATAAGCGGTTTGTGAAATTTGTGTGTGTAGTTTTGATGTGTGTCTTTCACAGCTTTCTTGGCTAAATAACATGAATCTCCTGATGTGAGCTTACACGGGTCTTTCTTAAAGGTACAGCGAGTGTGAAGGGATTCTTCTGGGGGCTGGCTATGCGCGCATGCACACAGACACATGGCTATGTCATTGGCAGGAGCTCAGACAGATCAGGCCAGAACAGCCCGATCCTGCCTGACTACAGAGGATGGGTCGGTGTCTGACAGAGTTATCTGTGGCCTGACGGTGAGGCCTTCCCCTGCAGCCCAGGCTGCTTAGGCACTGTGGACTGCCTGTTCGTGTCAGAGCTGGAGCAACTCAATTATGGCTCAGACCATGGAGTCTGTCTGGACACATCTCTTAAGAGTGCAGACGGTGTGTGTGTGAGGGGTAAAATGCTGAAAAGTGGCTTGCAGCGTTGCTGATCCTTGAGTGAGTGAGTGAACTTCTAGCTCTCCTTCTGACTGAATCATACGGGATAATTCTGAAAAGTCCAGTTGCATGAATGGATGTCTAGTTAGGAATCTCTCAGTCTTCTGTGTAGAATCCTAGCCAGGTCAGTGTTAATGGTGTTTGGGCTGTGTGTTAAAGCAGAGAGCGTTGAGTTAGCACAGATGGCATGTGTACAATGCAGGCCTGTCAGCTAGGAACAGATGTGGAAGTGTGTCAATGGGACAAGCTTACGCTACCAGTTAAGACCCTGACACCAGCCGGATCCAGCACTCACTCACACAAACACGGTGATATCAATACACAGATACAGGTAACTGCCAAAATAAAGGAAACACTTGAGTAATTGAGGGATACTAAGTATATTGAAAGCAGGTGCTTCCACACAGATGTGGTTCCTGAGTTAATGAACATCCCATCATGCTTAGGGTCATGTATAAAAAGTATTTTGGCTAGCATGGCTGGAAGAGATCTCAGGGACTTTGAAGGAGTGGTCTCAAAGGAGCATAGGGGGTTTAAAGGGTGTGTGTCTCAGTCACCAGATCTCAACCCAATTTAACACTTAACACTGGAGTGGTGCCTGAGACAGCGTTTTCCATCAACAATACACCAAATGATGATATTTCTAATGGAAGAATGGTGTTGCATCCCTCCAATAGAGTTCCAGACACTTGTAGAATCTATGCCAAGTTGCATGGGCAGAGATATGCCTAACTAACAAACAAACATGCAAGTTGCAAACCCACTCTAAATATTCTGCCGTTAGGCTTATCCCTATATTATACCAAAAGTCTACAGCTACTGTACACTAAGAAAATACTATTAGATTGCTTACATCATAGATACTTATTTACTGAAGGATCAGCAAAAGGCTGCAAGCCACATTTCAGCATTTTACCACACACACACACACACACACACACACACTACCTGCAGGTCTGAGGAGTTGAACTCAGATAACACTGAGGGGATATGTGTACATGCACAAGTGTGCTTGCGTAAACACATGCGTAAACAAGCTCTGTAGTGTGTCCACTACGTTCTAAGACACACACAGGCTCAGTAGTGTGAACCTTCTCAAACACACTGCTGTGCCAGAAGCTATCTGAGCCACCGCAGAGCCTGAAAAACTGGCTGTGGGCCCGCCTATCCTGGAAAGGGAATGAGAGAAGGAGGGAGTGAAGGAGAAAGAAGAATGAGGAAGGGCTAGCCGAGCCTTCCAGGGAAGTCGGGTTCAAAGGCCAGGTCTCTGAGACCCATCGTCAGCCATGATAGTGACAGGGACAGAGCCAGCAATTGGACAAGGGCTGAGACTGATAGACCCTGCATTGTGTCTCTCTCTGACATAACAGGACACTCAGCCAAAGCACCATAATATTTACACTAGCCAGCAGCAACCCCTGTACCTCTTCTCTCTTCCTTGTCCCAGTTTAAACACTACATCAGCCTGACAAGCCGGCAAGCCGTGCCAACACACACACACACGCGTGCGCTTGGAGCCTTGTACACTCCGACAAGGAAGACCTGTTCTGAGTGTGGTGTTACTGTTCCTTGTGCATGTCTCCAGTCTCTTGTGTTCTGCTGTGAGTACCTCTTTCCACTCTCCCTCCGTTGTAGTGGGCACAAGTGGCTGGGGGGGGGGGGGATGTACAAATAACAGCTCCTCTGTTTGGGAGAACTCTGTCATGTGACAATGAGATGGGCAGATAGAGAGAGACACTGAGGCATAGAGATAGTCAGAGTGAGGCAGATACAGACAGGCAGGGAGGGAGTGAGACGAGAGAGAAGATTCAAGACATGTTGTTACGTACACGTTGGCACCAGGACAGAACTATGTTTTTTTGTCAGGCCAATTAAGCCAACTGAGTTGGAAATTAGATGTCTGCATGGCTCACTAGATTTCCTGTTCGGTCTCTCCTCTGTGGCTTAGGGCAAGACAGAGGGGGAGAGAGAAGGAATGAGAGAGAGAAGGAAAGAGCCAGAGAGGGAAGTGTGAATGGGTAGAGCTCAGAGGGCCACTGTTACTTTAATTAATCAGAAGAGTAATTGAACCCGAATGTTGAGTTAAATGGATACTTCGGAATTTTGGCAATGATGCCCTTTATCTACTTCCCCAGAGTCAGAAGAACTCATGGAGACCATTGTTAGCAGATACCCATAGACTTCCAGTCATTGCGCTAACTCTAGTTAGCATTGGCTCACAAAACTACCTCTAACTTCCTTCATAATTGACTCAAGCGACATAAAAATGGTATCCATGATTTCAACGGACTCTGGGGAAGTAGATAAAGGGCCTCATTGCCAAAATCCCCAAGTATCCCTTTAAAGTTTAGATTAATTTAACCTAGTGTTCAGCCACAGCCCCAGGGAGCCATACGAAATACGACTTTGGACATTTTCCTAAGACAGAGGTTCATAAAAGGGAAAACTAGGAGAACCACAATGACAGAGAAAACCATACAGCATTGGTAGTTGCTTCAGCCTCAACTATTCTACAGATGTTCACACAGGGCAGTGTTTAGGATTATGGCCAGGAGTTTTATAGTAGGGACCCAGGGTTTTCCCCTCCTCATGTCACATGGTCAGGGTAACACTCCTGACCCTATTCATTGCCGTATCACAGTGGCCTGGCCTGTGTGTCAGACTGTATCAGTGTCCTGGTACAGTAGTATCTCTGTGTGTCTTTCTTTACTCATTCACCATGTTATCACCTTCTCTAGACCTACTCCCTGCTCCCTCTCAGACATGCCCTCCCAGCTCAACAAACAGCAGAGCTCAGGTCAACCACGCCTGTTGTTCCCCCATCTCGCCCTCTCTGCTTAGCGGACAAATACAGAATTACCATGAATATTCATTAGCAATCATTAACTGCACCACACTGCACCAAATATATTTTAAAATCAGGATCTAATTGCGTCTCTGCTGTAAGAGAATTGGTGAAGCACTTTCCTGTGTGTGACTGACCAGGGTTGGTTTGTATTGTATTGGACCTAATTTGCAGAGTAGAAACCCTGAATAATGGAACAGAGTTGGAACATGAGTGAAAACGAGCAAATTCCAGGTCATAATTCATTCGGCAAGAAGATCTTTTCACTGCCTTGCACTGCAAACGAGTACAGACTTTTTCCACCTCTCACTGTACAATGCTGTGTTCTGTGTTCTCTTATCTGGTTGTACTCTGAGATCCATATCTTTGAGTGTGGTCCAGGTTATCTGGCCTTCAACAGAGCAACACCCATCTGCTGTTCTGGGCACCCAATGCAACGCCTCTCTAGCACCACTCTCTGCACTGCTGGTCTCCTGCTTCAGCAGCAATCAATGTGCCAAGTCCCTCTGTCCAAAACAAAGTAACATACCCTGGTCTGTCCATATGCACCACTATGTACACACTGACTTAGATTTGGGGAGAGAAACACACACAGCAATGTGAATCACGCAGCCTGCAATGTGTGAGCTTTGTGAGTCAGTACCTAGAGGGATCAGGTTGTGCTGGCCTTGTGCTTTATACACTGCACCTGACACCTAATGCCACTCAGCAATGCCAATGTGCAGGGACAGACCACCACACTCAGCATGTGCAAAGGTACTAACACACACGCAGTCAGGACACAAACACAACCCCAATAATAACACAGTCCCCCCACCATCACACACACACAGGCCTCCCAGTAACTATGGAAACCCAGCCTCCTCCTCAGAGTGATGTCACGTTGACATTGCATCATATCAATCTTAATTAGGGTTGCAACTCCCCCCTCGGCCAAATACAGGCCAAAATCACAACCTGAGAGCCAGAGACAGTGAGAACATGGAGTGAGAGAGTACAAATGGAGAGATTGAGCGGCAGAGAGATGGGCAGATGAGCAAGGACTGGACGGCTAATAATAGATTGATCCCTCTTTCACACGGTGCCTGGAAGACGCTAACTTCAGAGCGAGCTGTGCTCTGTCTTAATTCACCGCCGGATCTAAAGCCATAAGCGAGCTGCAAATAATACACATCGCATTTATGGAGGATAGAGAGGGGGTGAGAGGCAGACAGATATAGCCAGACAGAAATGTAGAATAGAGGAGGAGGGAAGAGGGCAGGCTGATCATCCAACCACAACAGAGTTCAAGGAGTATATTACCCAATGTATAAGAGTTCAACTAGCCAGATATAGTGGCTTAGCAATTACACCCATATTTATGCATGTGTATTGATCCAGCTATTGCAGTGGACTAGCAGCAGGGGATTGAATCTGGCCATTGACAGGTGCACAGACTACTGTTATGTTAATGTTAAACAGAAGACTCTATTCTTAGGAGATGTTGATGTAACGTAAACACTGAAAGGCTATCCTACGTTGCCCAATACAAGCAAATCAGTGGCCAGATAATATTGAGCTGTCGCTGTCTCGAGGACGAGATATGATAGCCACTGTCATGTAGCCACAGACAGAAGTGGACATGAACAATAACCCCCAATCCACCCTATTGAGTCAACTTTCAGTCTCTCAGAGGAACCGTAAGATCTCGATTCAAGTCATGTGTGTGAATTAAGAACGAACCAAGTGACAGCAGAGCGGGCGACCGAGGTCTAGCCTGTTCGGGCATAGTTGCTGCTATTCTGAACACACAGCTGTGTCCAGCTGCGCTGCAGAGAGACACTGGGCGCATTGTTTCCCGTAGGGAAAGGGAGAGTAGCGGCTCTACGTGTGTACACACAGATACACATAGTACAATAGTTTCTACACAAACGTGTCTGTCTTTATGCCAGCCCAGGTGTTCTCTCATTTTTTGTTGCTTTTAGTCCAGAAACAAACGGCCTAACAAACGAGAGGGAGGAGAGAAAGAGAAAGCGACGGGGCAAGGGGGGCAGCGCCTCGAGGATTAAAAACATGACATTTTGGTAAACGCATTGAGATCGAACGGTATGATTAACGGTAACCAAAACACGGCTACTACTCCATTTCCACTATTTTCTCCTGGAGTCCACTCCTGACCCATGTAGTAAACACAGACATGTCCGAGAGCCGAACCCAAGACAGGAAGGAAAGCGCCGGGCAATCACAGCCCGACTCAGGAAACAACAACAAAAGAGAAGACTACGGCAGAGATACAGAATATGTCAATTATACGCAGCTAATAACCTGTTGAAACTAATAGCGAGTATTTTTTTATGTAGCTAGATACTTACTTTACTGAACCGGTTCCGCTCGGTCCACCTTAGATTCGCCGAGCTTCACGCGGACAGTCGGGCGGGAGCTGACGCTGTGGAGTGGCTGGGAACCGTATGACCACCACACTGAACGTAAACTCTGGTTTGCGTCGTTTTACCAGGATGCCACTATTTCGCGCAGTAATGCAGCCATCTTGCTGAGGACTTTACTGTAATGTAAATATCCGGGTTACTTGTTGGCAATAAAAATATAGCAGATATTTTTTGGAACTCAGGATAATATTTATTCGTGGCAACAACAACAAAAAACATTACTTTTACAACAGGAAATCAGTGGCATATGTGAGAGGGGCTACTTTTCTAGGAAATGACAGATTGACATGTACATGTTTTATGTAGTACTGTGTCCAAACTAAAAGTGCTAAAAAATGCATGACATTTGTTTCTCAAAATTGACCAAGATCATGGATGGAGAATTATAGTTCAACCATACAAGCTCAGTAGTTGTTCTCTGGAGAGACAAGTGGAAGCTCTGAGAAAATGTAAGCCCTTGACTCTAGCACAGTATAAAATCAATAGACCCATAGGGGCCCCATTTCAATATAGTGGCAGCCCTAAAGAAATGTTATCCCCCTCACTGGCAGAACGACAGAAACATTCTATTAAATGTGATAATAGGATTACACAGCATGATCCATGCAGACTGAGCCTCAGAAATGATTCATAAATATTGTATAATATTAAAAATATAACATACAGTTGAAGTCAGAAGTTTACATACACTTAGGTTGGAGTCATTAAAACTCGTTTTTCAACCACTCCACAAATTTATTGTTAACAAACTATAGTTTTGGCAAGTCGGTTAGGACATCTACTTTGTGCATGACACAAGTAATTTTTCCAACAATTGTTTACAGATTATTTCACTTATAATTCACAGTATCACAATTCCAGTGGGTCAGAAGTTTACATACACTAAATTGACTGTGCATTTAAACAGCTTGGAACATTTCAGAAAATTATGTAATGGCTTTAGAAGCTTCTGATAAATGTCAATTAGCCTGAGTCAATTAGAGGTGTACCTGTGGATGTATTCCAAGGCCTACCTTCAAACTCAGTGCCTCTTTGCTTGACATCATGGGAAAATCAAAAGAAAATACCTCAAAAATAAAATTGGAGACATCCACAAGTCTGATTCATCCTTGGGAGCAATTTCCAAATGCCTGGAGGTACCACGTTCATCTGTACAAACAATAATGCGCAAGTATAAACACCATGAGACCACGCCGCCATCATACCGCTCAGGAAGGAGACGCATGCTGTCTTTTAGAAATAAATGTACTTTGGTGCGAAAAGTGCAAATCAATCCGAGAACAACAGCAAAGGACCTTGTGAAGATGCTGGAGGAAACTGGTACAAAAGTATCTATAGCCACAGTAAAACAAGTCCTATATCGACATAACTTGAAAGGCCGCTCAGCAAGGAAGAAGCCACTGCTCCAAACCCACCATAAAAAAGCCAGACTACGGTTTGCAACTACACATGGGGACAAATATCGTACTTTTTGGAGAAATGTCTGGTCTGATGAAACAAAAATAGGACTGTTTGGCCATAATGACCATTGTAATGTTTGGAGGAAAAAGGAGGAGGCTTGCAAGTCGAAGAAGACCATCCCAACCGTGAAGCACAGGGCTGGCAGCATCATGTTGTGGTGCTGCTTTGCTGCAGGAGGGACTGGTGCACATCACAAAATAGATGGCATCATGAGGCTGGATAATTATGTGGATATATTGAAGCAACATCTCAAGACATCAGTCTGGAAGTTAAAGCTTGGTCGCAAATGGAACTTCCAAATGGACTATGACCCCAAGCATACTTTCAAAGTTGTGGCAAATGGCTTTAGGACAACAAAATCAAGATATTGGAGTGGCCATCACAAAGCTCTGACATCAATCACATAGAACATTTGTGGGCAGAACTGAAAAAGTGTGTGCGAGGAGGCCTACAAACCTGACTCAGTTACACCAGCTCTGTCAGGGGGAATGGGACAAAATTCACCCAACTTATTGTGGGAAGCTTGTGGAAGGCTACCCGAAACGTTTGACCCAAGTTAAACAATTTAAAGGCAATGCTACAAAATACTAAATGAGTGTATGTAAACTTCTGACCCACTGGGAATGTGATGAAATAAATAAAAGCTGAAATAAATCCATCTCTCTCCTATTATTCTGACATTTCACATTCTTAAAATAAAGTGATGATCCTAACTGACCTAAAACAGGGAATTTTTACTAGGATTAAATGTCAGCAATTGTGACAAAGTGAGTTTAAATGTATTTGGCTAAGGTGTATGTAAACTTCCGACTTCAACTGTAGATATTGAAACCACTGATGTATGTCTCCCTAAGCATGAGCAGACCAGCTGGCAGGTGTCTTCACGGACATTTTCAATCTCTCCTTGTCCCAGTCTGTAATCCCAACATGTTTCAAGCTGACCACCATTGTCCCTGTTCCAAATATCTCCAAGGTAACCTGCCTAAATGACTATCACCCTGTATTACTCACATCTGTAATTATGAAGTGCATTGAAAGGCTGGTCATGACACACATCAACACCATAATCCCAGACACCCTACCCTAGACCCACTGCAATTTGCAAACCTCCCCTACAGATCCACAGATGACGCAATCTCAATTGCACTTCACACTGCCCTATCCCACCTGGACAAGAGGAGAAATAACTGAAAATGAGGTTCATAGACTGCAGCTCAGCATTCAACATCATAGTCCTGTCCAAGCTAGGGACCCTGGGACTGAACCCCTCCCTCTACAACTGGGTCCTGGACTTGCTGACGGGTCGGCCCCAGGTGTTGAGGCTAGGCAACAACACCTCAGCCATGTTGACCCTCAACACAGGGGCCCCTCAGATGTGTGTGCTTTAGTCCACTACTGTACTCCCTGTTCACCCACGACTGCATGGCCGCGCATGACTCCAACACCATCAAGTTTGCTGACGACGTGACGGTGAGATGGTTAGACTTAGCAGTGTGGTACCAGGACAACAACCTCTCCCTTAACGTCAGTAAAACCAAGGAGCTGATAGTGGACTACAGGAGAAAGAGGGGGAAGCACACCCCCATCTACAATTGACAGGGCTGTTGTGGATTGGGTTGAGAGCTTGGCGTCCACAACACTAAGGACTTAACACGGTCCACACACACCTGCACAGTTGAAGAGGGCACGGCAGCACCCTTTCCCTTCAGGAGGCTGAAAAGATTTGGCATGGGCCCGCAGATCCTCAAAAAGTTTTACAGCTGCATCATCAAGGGCATCTTGACCGCAAAGAGCTACAAAGGTGGGAGAGCTACAAAGGGTGGTGCGGACAGCCCAATACATGACTGGGGCCGAGCTTCCTGCCATCCATGATCCCTATATCAGGCGGTGTCAGAGGAAGGCCTGAAAAATTGCCAGACTCCAGCCACAGACGGTTTCACTCCACTACCGTCCGGAAAACAGTACCGGAGCATTGACTCTTGGACTCTCTTGGACCAACAGGCCCCAAGACAGCTTCTACCCCAAAGCCATAAGACTGCCAAATAGCCAGACTGCTAAATAATTAATCAATGGTACTCAAACTACCTGCACTGACCCTACACACACTCACTAGACTTTATATACACACACACCATATACATGCTCACACACACACAAATTCAAACAATACATATGCACACACTTTTACACTCATTTGCTGCGGCTACTCTGTTCTATATTTTACTTCTATTATTATCATCATCTATCTGGATGCCCAGTCACTTTACACTGTCTTCATGAACATACAGTACCCTACCTCAAGTACCTCTCTGCACATTGATCTGCTACTGGTTCTCTCTGCACATTCTCCAATCTTGTGTATTATATTCCTCGTGTTAGTTACTATTACATTTTTTTTTAAACTCTGCATTGCTGGGAAAGGTTTGTAAGCAAGCATTTCACTGTAAAGTCCACACCAGTTGTATTCAGCGCATGTGAATTAAAATGTTATTTAATGTCTCTATTCCCTTTTAAGTCTTAACCTGAAGGAGAGGTTATTTTAGGTTATTACCAGACAACTGAAGGACAGGTTATTTAAGGTTATTACCAGACTATGGTAATACTGCTCTGAATATCAACAAAAAGAGAGACGACTACTTGAAGGACAGGTTATTTAAGGTTATTACTAATACTGCTCTGAATATCAACAAAAAGGACTAGAAGTTATTTAAGGTTATTACCAGACTATGGTAATACTGCTCTGAATATCAACAAAAAGAGAGAGGACTACTTGAAGGACAGGTTATTTAAGGTTATTACCAGACTATGGTAATACTGCTCTGAATATCAACAAAAAGAGAGAGGACTACTTGAAGGACAGGTTATTTAAGGTTATTACCAGACTATGGTAATACTGCTCTGAATATCATATATGGTTCCACTAATGTCCAGCCATGTAGCCTAATAGTCTAAAACCAAGAGAAACCTCTAATCCTATCGCCTATAAAACACATTATGTTTTTGAGACAGATGACAACACACTTTTCAATTTCCTTATCAATTTAATTAAAGTTGTTGGCTTTTTTGTTTCCTTGGTCTTCCAGTATGTCATCAAGCTCCAGTCAGACCAGTAAGATGTCTCAAACAAGGATCCCCTCTGCTGGTCAGCTGGTGGTACTGTCTGCCCTCTTGGGTAGCCAGTACCCGGTGTCTCTCATACCGACCAGAACCTGAGCAAAGCAGCACTGTATTTCAAACCATCGTGGAAATAACTGACAAATACATATTTACAGTCACATATAACTTTGTCTCTTCCTGGAGAGTGCCAGTGCTAAGTGATTCTCAGCATCAGCCTTTTATAGACTGCTTGCCACTGCAGTCCCACAGTCAGGTAGCTTAATATTGACCCCACAAATTAGGCCCACAAAATAAAATAGTAAATGTTCCAACAACTTATCAGTTAATCATTACAGTTAAATAAACCAATCAACCAGTGGATTATAATTCAACCAGCATTTGGAATCTGCTCCCACATGTCAGTGACCTGGAAAAGCATTTGGAATCTGCTCCCACATGTCAGTGACCCGGAAAAGCATTTGGAGGAAGACAATATGTGAAAATAAGACAAAATCAGAAAATAGTGAATAATCAGAGGTTCATACTGCCAGACAGTAGATATCTGGGCTGTAGAAGAAGTCACTGTATTCCACCCTGGTAACCGTTCCTTATCAGAACATTGCCCCACTAAAACCTTATTCTTTATGAGGCACAGTCCACTGACCCCAGGCCTGTACGGTGGCTGGGACAGACCGGAGGAGGGGGAACTGTGGAAGTTGTCAAAGCTCATCCTCCATCTGCTGAAACGCTTCTAAGTCCTCTCGCCAATCAGCCATCATGGCTTCCACAAATTTTCTGCTAGAGTCCTTGTCAACCTCAGGCTCCTCCTCTGGCTCAGGGTTCCTCTTAATGGCAGGTCCCACATCTTCCTCAGGAGTCACTTCCTCATTGTGGGGAGCTGATTCATCCTGCTCCACAGTCCTCACGTGTGACTGGTCGAGAGTTGCGGCAGGGATAGGTGAAGTTTGGTCTGTTGAACAGTCTTCCTCCTCCTCCTGAACATCCCTCCCTGAGGAAGGACAGAGGGGTGAGCTCAGTCCATTTTCAGACCACTTTCCACCACAATATATGAGCGGTGTCCTGCACAGTCATCCATATAGTATCCTACAATATATACACAGCCATACGCCGTTTCCTACTCACTATGTATGTACATTTAACACAAGCACCTATCAGTCGTTCCCAGACAGAAACAGGGCAGTGTTGCGGTTTACAAGAGGCAGCGAACAATAAACAGAATGGTACTGACGAGTCATGTGCAGAACAGACCAACAGTAATATTCTTCTGAGGGGTTCTGACATGGCCAGCTATATACACACACGACTAACCTGCACTGAGCTGCTCTACCACACACAGAATAATGGAGGAGAGAGGAAAGAGATGAGGGCGATACTTACTGCTTTCCAGCAGGATGCCAGGGAGAGGTTCACCTTTGAATATAGAGGCTGTTAAACCAAAGGGTGAAGGGGAAAGACAGATAGAAGAGGATACACTGTTACAGTCCACCACGGGGAAGGAGAGGAGGAGGAAGGAAAATGGAAAGAAGGGAGCCGTTTCCTGTATCACACATCAAACTGGGTGCTTACCACCCCCTACCGCCACTAAGGTTAGTACTGTAAAGTGGCCACAGGCCCATTATTTTGGTTCACCACTAAACCCTGAAATACTTGCCATTTTGAGATCTTTACAAAATCAAATATAGTCCCTAAAATCAGCTGAAATCCCACAAAACTATCCAGAAGCTGGAAAGACACTGTCCTGTCTTTGTTTAGTCACTAATGTCCAACTGCCCTCTCCAGTAGATCTAACCTCTGTCTCTGGCCTTGTCGCTCAGCAGCACCTCCACCTCCCTGTACTCCTTGAGAGCCTCCAACAGGATATTGCCTTCCTTGTAGAAGAGGAAGAGGAGGGGCAAAGTGACGTCGTCTGTGTTGCGGCCGTCGCCGGCCATCTGGAAGAGGGGAGCAGTGTCACTGCTGCTACCCTCGTTGTCATCTGTGGAGGACGGGGTTAATTAGCAAGGTTAAACAGGATACTATAATTAAGCAATGAGGCACGAGGACGTGGTATATGGCCAACATACCATGGCTAAGGGCTGTTCTTAGGCACACCCTTAGCCATGGTATATTGGCTATATACCACAAACCTCCAAGGTGCCTTATTGCTATTATAAACTGGTTACCAGTGTAATTAGAGCTGTAAAAATACATGTTTTGTCATTCCCGTGGTATACGGTCTGATATACCACGGCTGTCAGTTGATCAGCATTCAGGGCTCGAACCACCCAGTTTATAAATAGTAATGCATTAGTTTATTAAAGGTTATATAAAACATTATGAAAGTGTTGTGAACATTTATAAAGGTTAGAAGTATGATTATAGTTAGTGCAGCCTTCTTGAAGAAGATTCCTTCAAATTGAGATCTTGTGTCAGTTGGTCCTCCTCACCGATGACGATGCCTCCGATGGCCCCAGCCTTCATGATGTGTCTGGCCTTCTCAGCAAACATACATTGGCCTCGCTGCAGCAGAGCAATGCGGCCCTGTACAAAGGCAGCGTTGCTCAGTTCGGCACAGCCACTGTATGGTTCAGCCACTGTCACAAACCCACGAACCTACAGACAGACGAAGAGAAGGGGGGGACATGTTAAAACATCACTCAGAACGACAAAAAGACAAAAATAGAGTACATCTGGCACCTAGGGACAAGACAGGAAAAACCAACAAGCAAAGGTGTCCATCCATTGGAAATTGGCACACTGAAGAAACTCACCCCCGTGATGCTCTTGGAAAGATCTGTGCCAAACTGTGCTGGGCCAGAAGTCAGCACCACTCTGCCGAAGAAGGGGTGAGAGACTATCTGCACAGCGCGCGGAGGGAGCTGCTCCTTCTGCTGCTGGCTGGACAGCTCCATCATCTCCTGCATGAATCGCATGCCGTCCTCTGCTGCCACAGCACTGACCGCCTAGAGAGAGACCGAGGGAAGGGGAGAGAGAGGAAAGGAGATGGAGAAAGAGAGGAGAGGGCAGTAGATAGAGTAGGGGAAGAGACTGAGTAACTCATATGGGGGGTTATGATATCATTCAAACTCTCCCGGCTTGTCCTGTGAATGAATCATTTACCTGTGTAGCGTGTTGGACCAGCTGCACTCTGCCGTCTTTAAGGTGTATAAGGCTGACTCCCATCCTCCTCAGCAGCTCCAGGTGATCAGGGTTGTTGGCCATGAAGTCCTGAGCCCTCAGAGGTGGGCGACCCATCCCCGGCTCACTGGATGAGAGGGTGAAGGGGTGGAGGGCATCAAAGTTCAGATTCAGTATGGTTGTGACAGGAACAATATTCTGTTTAACATGATCCTCACATTAGACATATACTCCCCTATGTATATATTTGGACAGTGAAGCTAAAGTGTAATTTGGCTCTACACTCCAGAATTTATTCTAAAAATAGAACATGTTTCTGAACACTTCTACATTCATGTGGGTAGTACCATGATTACAGAAAATCATGAATGAATCGTGAATAATGATGAGTGAGAAAGTTAGAGGCATAAATATCAAATCCCCCCAAAATGCTAGTGACTCCAAAATGACAACACATTATCTACCATTAATTTCTATTGGGCACAAAATAACCTGAAAACACAACCAAAACAAAGTTTGTAGTCTCACACACTTGATATAGTCACGGCATGCTACAAATATGGGACCAAATACTAAACTTTTTACTAAATGTAATACACTATAAGGGAATTTGTCCAAATTCTTATGACACCTTCAAATTGGGAGAATAAACACACTACATGACCAAAGGTATGTGGACACCTGCTTGTCGAACATCTCATTCCAAAATCATGGTTATTAATATGGAGTTGGTCCCCCCTTTGCTGCTTTAACAGCCTCCACTCTTCTGGGAAGGCTTTCAACTAGATATTGGAACATCGCTGCGGGGACTTGCTTCCATTCAGCCACAAGAGCATTAGTAAGGTCGGGCACTGATGTTGGGCGATTAGGTCTGGCTTGCATTCAGCGTTACAATTCATCCAAAAGGTGTTCGATGGGGTTGAGGTCAGTGCTCTGTGCAGCCAGTCAAGTTCTTCCACACCCATTTCTGTATGGGCATTGTCATGCTGAAATAGGAGGGCCTTCCCCAATCTGTTGCCACAAAGTTGGAAGCACAGAATCGTCTAGAATGTCATTGTATGCTATAGCGTTAAGATTTCCCTTCACTGGAACTAAGAGGCCTAGCCCAAAGAGAACATTTTTCCACTGGTCCAGAATCCAATGACGGCAAGATTCACACCACTCCAGCTTGGCATTGTGCATGGTGATTTTAGACTTTTTAGATTTTAGACTGCTCGGCCATGGAACCCCATTTCATGAAGCTCCAGATGAACCGTTCTTGCGTTGACGTTGCTTCCAGAGGCTACGTACTTCAGCACTCGGTGCTCCCCGTTCAAAGAGCTTGTGTGGCCTAGCACTTCGCGGCTGAGCCGTTGTTGCTCCTAGAAGTTTCCAATTCACAATACCAGCACTTACAGTTGACCAGGGCAGCTCTAGCAGGGCAGAAATTTGATGAACTGACTTGTTGGAAAGGTGGCATCCTATGATGGTTGAAAGTCACTGAGCTTTTGTCATTCTACTGCCAATGTTTGTCTATGGAGATTGCATGGTTAAGTGCTCAATTTTATACACGTCAACAATGGGTGTGGCTGAAATAGCCGAATCCTCTAATTTGAAAGAGGTTTCTACATACTTTTGTATATATAGTGTACATAAAGTGCATTCATTAATAAACGGTAAAACACATATGTAAGAAGAAAAAACAAATAAAACATTACATTTGGTACTGTCGCCTCATAAAACATTTGATCTCAATTGCAAAATTCTGGAGTATAGAGCTAAATTGTAGTTTTAATTTCATTGTCCAAATAAAACACATAGGGGGTGTATGTATTAATGTCCCTTACCGGTGAATGGCAGGACGGGGACAACTCTTGTCCACAGCACTCCTGATTGGATCTCGGAGGTTCCGTGGAAAGGCGGGGTCGGGGAAAAGGAGGCGTGTGTTGGGGCAGGTCCAATCATAGTTAGAGTCATCCAACTCCTCCTCTGACTAAGACAGAGTGGGAAAGAGCAAACATGACCAACTGTATCATTTGAATATTATTAGATGTACCATCATTAGAATTCTAGCTGATCACAGCAGGTGATCTTACTACACCCACCCAAAGAGATTTGACATAGGCGGAGAGATGAGGCAGAGATGGAGCCTGTACCGTGGCGTTGGCAGGAGAGGGGGCGTGAGGCGCAGTGGACAGGGACAGGGGCAGAAGGTGTGCCTCGGTGGTGAAGATATAATCCTCAACATTAAACGTCAGATCTTCCTCTTCCGCAAACAGCAGGAACAGGTACTTGAACATCTCTGCCAAGAAGAAGGAGTCCATTCTGAGAGGGGAGGAGTTAGGAAGAGAGAGGATTAGTGATATTTGGGGCAGCAGGCCAACAGAGCTATTTTGATTGAACTACATGGCTGGCACACTGTTGCTCAGCCACTAAAACCATCCACCTCTTAACCGCCCATCATTAAATCCCTCCCCGTCCCCGGGGTATTTCCCTGGGTCTGGGCTCTCACCGGTCCTCGTGGCTCCCGGTGCGAACATCCTTCATGGCAGCAAAGCCACAGGGGACCCGGGCAAATCGGTTCAGGTTGTCCAGCACCGTGCGGCCTACCTCCAGGTAGTAGGGGTCTTTGGTAGCCTAGAGGGGGTACAGTGGGACCAGGGTTAGACACTGTCCTACTGAATCAGGCAATAAGGAAGGCCACTAAGATCAAATGTACAGTGCATTCGGAAAGTATGCAGACCCCTCAACTTTTTCCACCTTTTGTTACGTTACAGCCTTATTCTAAAATTTATTAAATTGTTCCACCCCCCCTCATCAGTCAGTCACACACAATACCCTATGTTGACAAAGTAAAAAATAAATAAAAAAATAAATAAAAAAAACAGGTTTCTAAAAGCTGACAATACCACATTTACATAACTTTCAGATCCTTTACTGAGTAGTTTGTTGAAGCACCTTTGGCAGCGATTATAGGCTCGAGTCTTCTTGGGTATTTTTAAAAACGTTTTATTTATTTAACTAGGCAAGTCAGTTTACAATGACGGCCTACGGCTGGGACAATTGTGTGCCTGCCTATGGGACTCCCAATCACGGCCGGTTGTGATACAGCTTGGATTCAAACCAGGGTGTCTGTAGTGACACCTCAAGCACTGAGATGCAGTGCCTTAGACCACTGCGCCACTCGGGAGCCCCGGGTAAAAAACTACAAGCTTGGTACACCTGTATTTGGAGAGTTTCTCCCACTCTACTCTGCAGATTCTCTCAAGCTCTGTGAGGTCGGATGGGGAGCGTCACTACACAGCTATTTTCAGGTCTCTCCAGAGATGCTCGATCGGGTTCAAGTCCGGGCTCTGGCTGGGCCACTCAAGGATATTCAGAGACCTGTCCCGAAGCCAGTCCTGCGTTGTCTTGGCTGTGTGCTTAGGGCCGTTGTCCTGTTGGAAGGTGAACCTTCACCCCAGTCTTAGGTCCTGAGTGCTCTGGAACAGGTTTTCATCAAGGACCTCTCTGTACTTTGATCCGTTCATCTTTCCCCTCGATCCTGACTAGTCTCCCAGTCCCTGAAAAACATCCCCACAGCATGATACGGCTACCATGCTTCACCGTAGGGATGGTGCCAGGTTTCCTCCAGACGTGACGCTTATCATTCAGGCCAATGATTTCAAGCTTGGTTTCATCAGACCAGAGAATCTCATTTCTCATGGTCTGAGAGTCTTTAGGTGCCTTTTGGCAAACCTTTTACTGAGGACTGGCTTCCATCTGGCCACTCTACCATAAAGGCCTGATTGGTGGAGTGATGCTGATATGGTTGTCCTTCTGGAAGGTTCCATCTCCACAGAGGAACTCTTTCAAAGTGACCTCCCTGACCAAGAACTTTCTCCCCCGATTACTCAGTTTGGCCAGGCGACCAGCTCTAGGAAGAGTCTTGGTGGTACCAAACTTCTTCCATTTAAGAGTGATGGGGGCCACTGTGTTCTTGGGAACCTTCAATGCTGCAGACATTTTTGGTACCATTCCCCAGATCTGCCTCGACACAATTCTGTCTGAGCTCTACAGACAATTCCTTCGACTTCATGGCTTGGTTTTTGATCTGAAATGTACTGCCAACTGTGGAACCTTAAATAGCCAGGTATGTGCCTTTCCAAATCACATCCAATCAATTGAATCGATCACAGGTGGACTCCAATCAAGTTGTAGAAACATCTCAAGGATGATCAATGGAAACAGGACAATTTCGAGTCTCATAGCAAATGGTCTGAATAGATGTAAATAAGGTATCCGTTTTTTTTTTTTTTAATATAAATTATCAACTATTTCAACCAATGGGGTATTGTGTGTAAATTGATGAGGAAAACATTTAATTTAATCCATTTTAGAATAAGGTTGTAACGTAACAAAATGTGGAAAAAGTCAACTTCTAGACTGCATGTCTCCACAGTCCTTACCTTGTACAGGAAATAGGTGCTCTCTGCAAACTCAGGTCTTAGTGGATGCTGAGCCCAATGTACCCTGAAATCAGTGGTGAATGCCTGGGGAAGACAGAGAGGGGTGTTAAAGGTTACAGCCTGAGTGAGAACAAAGAAAGAGGTGGAGAGGGAGCATAAAAGAGAGCTTACCTCTGGGAGGAAGTTGTGTTTCTTGGTGACTTGATAGAGCATCTCATGGGTCTCAATGGCCGGCCGGATATCTCCCTTCAACACCTGGGGGATTCATTAACAATGTTAGGAGAGTAAAAGTCTTAATTTGTCTCCCTAATCTCAACACCAGGTCTATGTACCCCTGCGTAGGCAGCGGGTCTGTTAGTGACGCCAGGCTGAGTGTCTCACCTGCAGCCCAGGGAAGAAGGCCAGGAGGGAGTCCATCCAGGTGCGAGCAGGCAGCAGAGGCTTGTGGATGTGAACGTCCAGCAGGAGAGGAGGCTGGCTGATGTACTTCATTATAGACGCATAGTGCTGGAAACACAAATAATGAGAACATTTTGACAATCTAAGGATGAGAATCGTTAACAGCATACTGTGTGTGGATTGAACAATAAGGGCATAAAAGCATTCCATTATCCAAGCCAGATTAAGGTTACAGTGTGAGGTCACTCACAATGTTGAAGCGCTGCAGAAACAGGTCATCTCCCAGGAGAATATAGGCCTTGAGCAGGTACTCATAATACGAGTCAATCCCTGCTCCCACTCCGCTGTCTGGAACAATACAACACAACAGTGTATCATTTCATACTGCAGAAACACAGGCATGCCTTATTTCTACAAGTACAGAACATCAGCTCCTACCGCCTTGCCCGTTCACTTCTATCACACCCAATACATTGTCAGCCTCTGGATAAATCCAAGGAAATCCTCCTTTACAATACAGTAGATAGCAGTTATGGCCTGGGACTGGTTCCCTCTCTCACCCCTGCGGACCCACTCTCCTGAGTGGATGTTGATGGTTGTTCCCACCAGGTTGCTATTCCTCTGCCTCTTCTCCCACAAGAAGTCGAGGGCTCTCCGTGCATGGACCTATGTAGAATACAATGAATCAATATCATTCAGACACACTGGCATCTAGGATAATCAACAATGAAGGTCTAGTCGTGCCGTCTACTAGTATTAGTCCTGATCTGAACAAGGTTTAAAGTAAGAGATGATTGTCTGTTTTTACCTCAAACACAGGGTCCCCAGTGAAGCGACTCAAGGCAGCGAACTCCAGGATAATTGTGCCAGCACAAGCTGTACAGGTGTCCGTCTCTGTGCCCGTCCGACTCTCAGGACTCCTGAGGCCATGCTTCAAGTTTACCTGTTGAGTGGAATAAAAAGACTCAATATATTGGTCATAGACTCAAATCACAGCTGTGTCCAAAGACATTGTTCAGGTGAACTATACAGCCATAGAAAACCAGGCTGCGGAAAACTGTAGCAGCTGTATGCAGAGCACTGAAGTAGTTAATACAATTATGCAGTCATAATTGGAGAGGGCTGTGTGTGTACACATGAGTGTGTATGGTCAGGACATATCCCAACAGCTGTGGCCTTATGTATAGTCTGAGGGCTCACCCTGGGGTAAGGCAGGCCACTGCTGGTGTTGAAGGCAGGCAGGAGTCTGAGACCCACGTCTTTGGCCATGTGGAGCAGCTCATCCTGGTACCACTGCATGTGATACCCTGTATCCTTCAGCATCACCGCCATGGAGTGGCCCCCTAGCAGCCCTCTGGAAACATGAGGAAAGTCACAATGGGCACACAATAGTATGTGGACAACCCTTTAAATGAATGGATTTGGCTATTTCAACCACACCCGTTGCTAACAAGTGTATAAAAGAGCACACAGCCATGCAATCTCCATTGACAAACATTGGCAGTAGAATGTTCTTACTGAAGAGCTCACTGACTTTCAACGTGGCACCGTCATAGGATATCACCTTTCCAACAAATGTCTGCCCTGCTAGAGCTGCCCTGGTCAACTGTAAGTGCTATTATTCTGAAGTGGAAATCACCTGTCCTCAGTTGCAACACTCCCTACAGAGTTCCAAACTGCCTCTGGAAGCAACGTCAGCACAAGAACTGTTCATCAGGAGCTTCATGAAATGGGCTTCCATGGCCGAGCAGCCGCACACAGGGCTAAGATCACCATGTGTAATACCAAGCGTCGGCTGGAGTGGTGTAAAGCTTGCAGTCATTGGACTCTGGAGCAGTGGAAACGCGTTCTCTGGAGTGATGAATCACTCTTTACCCTCTGGCAGTCTGACGGACAAATCTGGTTTTGGCAGATGCCAGGAGCACGCTACCTGCCCGATTGCATAGTGCCAACTGTAAAGATTGATGGAGGAGGAATAATGGTCTGGGGCTGTTTTTCCATGGTTCGGTCTAGGCCCCTTAGTTCCAGTGAAGTTAAATCTTTACGCTACAGCATACAATTACATTGTAGATGATTCTGTGCTTCCAACTTTAGTGGCAACAGTTTGGGGAAGGCCCTTTCCTGTTTCAGCATGACATTACCCCTGTGCACAAAGCGAGGTCCATACAGAAATGGTTTGTCGAGATCGGTGTGGAAGAACTTGACTGGCCTGCACAGAGCTCTGACAGCAACCCCATTGAACACCTCTGGGGTGAATTGGAACGCTGACTGCGAGCCAGACCTAAACGTCCAACATCAGTGCCTGTCCTCACGAATGCTCGTGGCTGAATGAAAGCAAGTCCCTGCAGCAATGTTCCATCACACATACAGTTTGTTTGCTGTTGTATTTGTGCTGTTGCCAGTGTCTTCTGTCTGTGTCGTCTGTTTTGTCTTACATCGTTTTTTACATTAATTTTTTATCTCAGCCCCCATCCCCGCAGGAAGCTTCTTGCCAGGCTATTGTAAATAAGAATGTTCTTCTTCACTGACTTGCCTGGTTAAAAAAAAAAAAAAAAAAAAAAAAAAACATTTCCATCCCCTCAATAACAGACTTTTTTTCTTATTTTTTTTCTTACCCCAGCACACGGATGTTGGTCTCAAAAACAGACACCACGATGTCATTGTCCAGTCGCACATCTCTCAACACTCTCCTCACTGCTTCTTCAAACTCTGTCGTCTTATTTAAGAGCTGTAAGTAAACACAGAATTAAATATATGAAAATCATTGTCTACCCAGAGGTTAGACAATCCAACTAATCCAACTAAGGAGTTTGGTAAAACAAACTAAAGATGAAACCTACCACTAGAGTGTCCAAGGTGTCGATGAGGGTGAGAGAGAACCTTAAAACACACAAAGACAAATCAATCAGCATCAATTATAGTCCCTTATGGCTAGAAGATATCAACAGAGAGTTAGGGTATTCCAATGCCAGCAGGACTGTCTCCAGGCACTCACTTCCCCAGTGCGTCGTCCACGTCTCCCCGACTGGGCTCCTGCCCACGCACCCTCCCCCGACACGTCAGAGGCATCAACTCATCTGCTGGGTATGCATGGTCCTGGAAAACACAACCAATAATATACATTTTTTTATATTTAACCTTTATTTAACTAGGCAAGTCAGTTCAGAACAATTTCTTATTTTACTGCCTACCCCGGCCAACGCTGGGCCAATGGTGCGCCGCCCTATGGGAAACCGGTTAGCGCTGTTATATTTATTTTTTAAACCCTGTCTATATGAACAGGGAAACCCATACTGTTATCAAAATATTTCCTAATTAGTGGTCCCAAAACCAGGTGTTGTATCCACACTGGGATATCGCCTATTACGATTACTATGGCATAGATTATCTTCCATCTATCCAAATGTGCAAAACTACCTAGAGTACCCATGTCTCATCTCTAACTTTGTAACAAGAGACAGTCTGTCAGCACAGAGCACACACTGAAAGTGTGGTGCCAACTGGATCTGTAAATCACTTTTATTACAGTGCTAAATGAAAAGGTGTAAGACTAAACCCCATTAACGCAATCAAATGAATGTGGGGTGGTGTAGCCCAGAGAGAATGCAGTGTGTGGCAAGTGTTTTACATTTATGCTTTATTTGCCAGGAACTTGAATTTTGATTTTGGTGTGGTAGTTGTTTTGATAGTTGAACCTTATTTAGACCTACTGTTTGTCAATAAGACCTACTGTATGTCAATAAGATGCTAAGTTCTATATGACATATGTTTACAACCTACTAGAGGTTGACCGATTAATTGGCATGGCCCATTTAATTAGTGCCGATTTCAGGTTTTCATAACAGTCGGAAATCTGCATTTTTGGACGCCAATTATGGCCGATTACACTGCACTCCACGAGGAGACTGCGTGGCAGGCTGACCACATGTTACGCGAGTGCAGCAAGGAGCCAAAGTATGTTGCTAGCTAGCATTTTACTTATCTTATAAAAAACAATCTTAACTCAATCACTAGTTAACTACACATGGTTGATATTACTAGTTTAACTAGCTTGTCCTGCGTTGCAAATAATCAGGGGCGGCAGGGTAGCCTAGTGGTTAGAGCGTTGGACTAATAACCGAAAAGTTGCAAGTTCGAATCCCCGAGCTGACAAGGTACAAAACTCCCCTGAACAGGCAGTTAACCCACTGTTCCTAGGCCATCATTGAAAATAAGAATTTGTTCTTAACTGACTTGCCTAGTTAAATAAAGGTAAAATAAAATAAATAAAATAAAAATGCGGTGCCTGTTAATTTATCATCGAATCACTTCGCCAAATGGGTGATGATTTAACAAGCGCATTCGCGAAAAAAGCACTTTCGTTGTACCTAACCATAAACATGAATGCCTTTCTTAAAATAAATACATATATACAATTGGCCTAGTGCTGTCCTCAGATAATAGCATGGTTTGCTTTCGCCGTAAAGCCTTTTTGAAATCTGACACTGTGGCTGGATTAACAAGAAGTTCACCTTTAAACCCATGTATAACACTTGTATGATTTATGAATTATTATTATGAGTATTTCTGTCTTTGAATTTGGCGCGCTGCTATTTCACTGGGTGTTAAACGGGATTGGCGCGCGAAGGGATCACTAAGAAGTTAAAAGGAAGACCTCCCTGGTGGAGCAGTGGTCTAGGGCACTGTTCAACCTCAGGCTCTGTCGCAGCTGGCCGCGGCCGGGAGGTCCATGGGGCGACGCACAATTGGCCTAGCGTCGTTAGGAAGGGTTTGGCCGGTAGGGCGGGCCGGGCGCAATGCACGCTAACCAGGAGCACAGTGTTTCCTCCGACACATTGGTGTGGCTGGCTTCCCGGGTTGGATGCGCGCCGTGTTAAGAAGCAGTGCGGCTTGGTTGGGTTGTGTTTTGGAGGATGCATGGCTTTCGACCTTCGTCTCTCCCGAGCCCGTACGGGAGTTGTAGCAATGAGACAAGATAGTAACTACTAACAATTGGATACCACGAAATTGGGGAGAAAAAGGGGGTAAAAACTTTAAAAGGAGTTAAAAGGAGCCACCAGCTTTCATATGTTCTCATGTTCTGATCAAGGAACTTAAACATGAGCTTTTTTACATGGCACACTTTTACTTCTCAAACACTGTATTTTTGCATTATTTAAAACAAATTGAACACGTTTCATTATTTGAGACTAAATTTATTTATGTATAATATTAAATTAAAATAAGTGTTCATTGTTCATTCAGTATTGTTGTAATTGTCCTTTAATACAAATAAATAAATAAATATAAAATAAGAATAAATAAATTAAATCGCTATAGGCTTTTTTTTGGTCCTCCAACAATCAGTATTGGCATTGAAAAATAATAATTGGTCGATCTCTAGTCAGGATGCTCTCGATGGTGCAGCTGTAGAACCTTTTGAGGATCTGAGGACCCAAGCCAATTCTTTTTAGTCTCCTGAGGGGGAAAAGGTTGTCGTGCCCTCTTCACGAGTTTCTTGGTGTGCTTGGACCATGTTAGTTTGTTGGTGATGTGGACACCAAGGAACTTGAAGCTCTCAACCTGCTCCACTACAGCCCTGTCGATGAGAATGGGGTGTGCTCGGTCCTCTTTTTCCTGTAGTCCACAATCATCTCCTTTGTCTTGATCACGTTGAGGGAGAGGTTGTTGCCCTGGCACCACACGGCCAGGTCTCTGACCTCCTCCCTATAGGCTGTCTCGTTGGTGATCAGGCCTACCACTGTTGTGGCAAACTTAATGATGGTGTTGGAGTCGCGCCTGGCCGTGCAGTCCCGAGTGAACAGGGAGTACAGGAGGAGGCTGAGCACGCACCCCTGAGGGGCCTGTGTTGAGGATCAGCGTGGCGGATGTGTTGTTACCTATCCTTACCACCTGGGGACTAAATATTTAGTCCCAGGGTCCTTATGTTATTGATGAGCTTTGAGGGCACTACGGTGTTGAACGCTGAGCTGTCGTGTCAATAAATAGCATCGTCACATAGGTGTTCCTTTTGTCCAGCTGGGAAAGGGCAGTGTGGAGTGCAAGAGATTGCATCATCTGTGGATCTGTTGGAGCGGTATGCAAATTGGAGTGGGACTAGGGTATCTGGGATAATGGTGTTGATGTGAGCCATGACCAGCCTTTCAAAGCACTTCATGGCAACAGACTTGTTACAGGTCGGTCAACATTTAGGCAGGTTACCTTAGTGTTGTTGGGCACAGGCACTATTGTGGTCTGCTTAAAACATGTTGGTATTACAGACTCTGACAGGGAGAGGTTGAAAATATCAGTGAAGACACTTGCCAGTTGGTCAGCACATACCCTCGTAAAACTGACCATCCTACCGATCCTCGACTTCGGCGATGTCATTTACAAAATAGCCGCCAACACTCCACTCTACAAATTGGATGCAGTCTATCACAGTGCCATCCGTTTTGTCACCAAAAAGCCCCATATACTACCCACCACTGCGACCTGTACGCCCTCGTTGGCTGGCCCTCGCTTCACTCTCGTCACCAAATCCACAGGCTCCAGGTCATCTACAAGTCTCTGCTAGGTAAAGCCCCGCCTTACCTCAGCTCACTGGTCACCATAGCAGCACTCACTGGTCACCCCCAAAGTCAATTCATTCTTTAGCCGCCTTTCCTTCCAGTTCTCTGCTGCCAATGACTGGAATGAACTGCAAAAATCACTGGAGACTCATATCTCCCTCACTAGCTTTAAGCACCAACTGTCAGAGCAGCTCACAGATCACTGCACCTGTACATAGCCAATCTGTAAACAGCCCATCCAACTACCTCATCCCCATACCGTATTTATTTATCTTGCTCCTTTGCACCCCAGTATCTCTACTTGCACATTCATCTTCTGCACATCTACCATTCCAGTGTTTAATTGCTATATTGTAATTACTTCGCCACCATGGCCTATTTATTGCCTTAACTCCCTTATCTTACCTCATTTGCACTCACTGTATGTAGACTTTTTGTTTTCTTTTTTTCTACTGTATGTTTGTTTATTCCATGTATAACTCTGTGTTGTTGTATATGTCGAACTGCTATGCTTTATCTTGGCCAGGTCGCAGTTGCAAATGAGAACTTGTTCTCAACTAGCCTACCTGGTTAAATAAACGTGAAATAAAATAAAAAATAAAAATGAGTACCAGTACATCTCAACAGAACATCTCAAATGTTTTGCATTATTAGATTGCTGCTAAACCACTCTCTCAGTTGTGTGAAGGGGACAGGTGGTGGCGAGACTTACCATATAATTGGAATAAGCATGGTCAAACATCTCAACCACTTGGTTCCTTGAGGGGAAACAAAGAAATAAGTCAGTTTAGCTCAATCTATTTTATCAGTCTGAACTTGCCACACATCTAGCCCAGGAGCGGACATCTTTCTCACTCACCTCAGCTTGAGCTTCTCCTCTCGTGACATAGACTGTCCCAGCCTGCATAAGTTGCTCAGCAATAGCAGCAACAATAGGGTTGACATTGTTGCAGGGCGGAACCACAACACCGTCCACATAGCTACAACCTAGCTCTCTCAGTCAAGTACAACTGTAACCTATCATCACATTAATAAGCCTAGACACCAAAAGTCTCTGATAAACACAAACACACTCAGATCTCATGTGCATATTCAGAACCAGGGGACATTTCAGGCCCAGTTACTGTCTGGTCCAACGGTTAATGAATGCATCCCAATACCACATTGAGGCATTGCTGTTTATAAGGCCTACAATACTCTTACTAATCAGCTTGTTAATGCCAATTTAGACACCATCTATGACTCACTTGTCCTCTCCAATGTCATACAGTACAAATCCAGGTTATGGTTGAGGTGTGACAAGGGGTTGGACAAACAACTGTAGCTAAAATCAGGCTAACATAACAAGCAATCTATATATTTGACCATTTGCAGGAATGCTGTAGCTATTATGTAAACTGATAGTGATCTGTCATAGGATGTGTCTCATAATTGAAGACAAAGTTCCAGTGGTGTAAAGTACTTAAGTTTTTTTGGGGGAGGTATCTGTACTTTAAATACTTTTTACATCACTACATTCCTAAAGACAATAATGTACTTTTTACTCGATAGATTGTCACTGACACCCAAAAGGACAGGAAAAGTGTCTAATTCACAAACTTATCAAGAGAACATCCCTGGCCATCCCTACTGCCTCTGATCTGGCAGACTCACTAAACACAAATTCTGTTTGTAAATTATGTCAGAGTGTTTTAGTGTGCCCCTGGCTATCCGTAAATTAAAACTATAAAATCGTGCTGTCTGGTTTGCTTATTATAAGGAATGTGAAATTATTTATATTTAAACTTTTGATTCTTAAGTATATTTAAAACCAAATATTTAGACTTTTACTCAAGTAGTATGACTAACTTTTACTGAGTCATTTTCTATGAAGGTATCCTTACTTTACTCAAGTATGACCAATTGGGTACTTTTTCCACGACAGCAAAGTTCTACCGGGACCTACAGCAGCGTTAACACATGCTCCTTCCTTGACTGGGTGTCCAGTTCCTTAGAACCATGTCCACCTGCTGGTCACACCCTCTGACACACACGGCACCAGGACCTACAGCAGCTTGTAACACGTTGGCAAAGCTTCAATCAACACAAAACATGATTCACATACTGCTAATCCCCGCTGTCTAACGTTTCCTAACTAACGGGCAATCACATTACTCAATACTGACAGAATAACGTTATTCCCCAAGCCAATCAAAATAACCTGTCCTTCCTTATTAACGTTTCTTGACATCCGTGACTTTTTGTGTAAACAGACACCATAAAAGCCCACTGCCAGGAATACTGGCAAACTGAATAGGTAAATGTTATCGCTTTCTGATTAGACTAACAAATAATTAGCTAATCATTATATATTTAGTTAATTCATATATATATTATCACAACAGTAACGTTAACTGGCTATAACCTTTAACGTTATCGTTGCTATCGACAAACAGCGCTAATGGCGCTAGCTATCGGTGTTTCCCTGGAACAATTAGGATTATATCCATGAAGCAAGACTGTTGTTATATCCTACTCCTTTGACAGCTCTCTTCTTTCGTTAGCCAGTTGTTGGGGCGCATAGCCAGCTACAGTAGCTAGCTGGCCAGTTTGGCCGGTAAACGACAGTCCGAAAACAAGCGAAGTAGGAAAGGCGCCGGGTCGCTTTCGGCCGTTGAGTTAGTGTATTTTGTTCTTTTTGTTAAGCAGGAAAATATTGCTTTAATGATGGACCTTTAGCCACCAGCTGACCGTCAAAGAAAAGCGAGCTGTTTAGAAGATAAATGTCCACATCCGCATCCGGTTAGGTTTTGGTATCCACCCCTCTGCCCACCCAACACCTAAATGTAGTTTTGTTACACATTTTGTCGTTATACATTTGGGGAGAATATTCTTTATAAAATGAGATGGCAATATACATAGCGGTTGACATTTGTTAGTTCCTTGAATATTTGGCAGACATCCGAGTGAATCTTCCACCATTTTTGATATTCACTAAATTTCCCATCTAGCCTAGCGAACCAGACTGGTCTCATATACTAGACGTAGCATAGTAAACGTGAGTCCGACAAGATGATTCGTATAATATATTACGTTTGGTATAGAAGAACAAATTCTTATTTACAATAAGAATTTATTGTAAATAACACCAGCCAAACCCAGATGATGCTGCCGCCCTATCAGACTCCCAATCACGGCCAGTTGTGATACAGGCTGGATTCGAACCTGGGTGTCTGTAGTGACACCACAAGCACTGAGATGCAGTGCCTTAGACCGCTGCGCCACTTGGGAGCAACATTTATGTACATTTATGAATATGAAATTTGGCCAAAAGAATATGGAAATGAATTACATAAAAATGTTTCAGTTTATTCCTATCGTGGGTAAAGAATCCAAGAAGTATATCTCTCCAAACTAGTGTAAGACCTTCATATAAGTGTTCAATTATAAATCTACTGATGTCTTGCCACAGTTTTCTTACATGAATACAATGTCAAAAAAGATGCAACACTGTTTCTGGGTGGTCATTACAAAAGGTGTAACGAATCTCTTCTTTGTCTGAGGAAGAGTAAGAAAAATCGGACCAATATGCAGCGTGGTAAGCGTTCGTAATAATTTATTGACTGAACGCACAAAACAAAATAACAAAGTGACATGGAAGACACGAAACAGTTCTGTAAGGTGATATACACTAAACAGAAAACAACTACCCACATAACACAGGTGGGAAAAGGCTACCTAAGTATGGTTCTCAATCAGAGACAATGATAGATAGCTGCCTCTGATTGAGAACCACACCCGGCCAAACACAGAAATCCAAAACATAGAAAATGAACATAGAATGCCCACACTAGTCACACCCTGGCCTAACCAAAATAGAGGATTAAAGCCTCTCTATGGCCAGGGCGTGACAAAAGGAGCGATTTGAGTTGATGCTTTAAATAAACTTCTTCATATAGTGGTTGGCAGGATAATATTTATGAATCATTTTAAACTTTCTTAATTTTGTTAACAAGTAGGTTACATCCAAACTTTTTCCAACAGATATTATCAATAAATCCATTCTAATAAGGCATGACATAAGGTAAAACAACATCCTGCTGAAACAAGGTTCGTATCGCTCTGTTGTTGCATGGACCAAAAGAGAAACAAATCTTACCTACTGATGAGTCAACAGGGTCAATAGAAGGTAGGCTCGGAGGGTCAGGTCTTGACACATTCCTGAATAATAAAGAAACACCCGAGGGAATGGCATCTAAGACAACTGCAAAATCTTTAGGTGTTAAAGGAACCTTATAACTGAGTAAAATACCCTCTGCATTTACCAGTTGGCTCACCAATAGGATATGATTTCGGGAACCAATATTCTAAAAACATTTTTATACAATATATCCCGATTATTCCATATATAACATCTGTGTGGAGAAAAATTGTGCTTATAAATTAAGGACCATGACAAGAAAACTTGCCGATGAAAAGCAGAAAGTTTCACTGGAACTTTGTCAATATTATAATTGCAAACCAACATGAAGTTAAGGCCACCAAAAGTAGAGAAGACATGATGAGGAATACAATTCCAGGTAGAAGTGGGTCTTCTTAGGAATTGTTTTATCCAATTGTTATTTAAGGTAGTAAAGTCCAGAAAATTCAGCTCACCATTCTCATAAGTGTTCATTACAACAGTTTTCCTAATGTAATGGGTATGGTTTCTCCACAGAAAGTTGAAAAGTATCTGGTCTATCTCCTTGCTTATTTTACTGTCAAGATATAAAGATAGAGGGCCATATGTTAGTCTAGAGATACCTTCAGTCTTGGTTATTAGGACACTTCCTTTTAAAGATAAGTCCCTCTGTAGCCATTGACTTAGCTTCTTCTGGGGTTTTTTAATAAGAGGGTTAAAATTTAGTAAGCCTCTAGACTTCTGATCCTTTGTAATGGTTATGCCTACATATGTAAGTTCTTCTTTTACTGGAATAACATAATATGAAGGTGTCACACAATCTTTGATAGGCATGAGTTCACATTTATTCATGTTAAGATATAGACCAGACGCTTGTAGGATTGTATCACATTGATCGATATGGGAATTTGGTTAGCATCTTTCTGAAAAAGTGTAGTATCGTCAGCCAGCTGGCCTATAATAATTTCTTTACCAGCTATGGAAATACCTTGTACAGGACTATTATTTAAAGAATTTGTAAGAAGCTGGGTGATTAATAAAAACAGCTATGAAGAGATAGGACAATATTGCCTAATTCCTCTCTTTAACTCAAATCTAGGTGAGGTGCCATATTTCAATTTGATAGAGCTGTGACCATTTGCATAGAGAGTCTTAATAGCCTTACAGAAAAAATCCCCAAAGCCAAGTCTCTCAAGGGAGTGGAAGAGAAACTGATGCTCTACTGTGTCAAATGCTTTATAAAAAATCTAAAAATAATATGAAGCTATCCTCAGTTATTAGGTCTGAGTAGTCAAGTATGTCTAATACCAGTCTGACATTGTTAGAAATATGTCTGTTCCTCATGAAGCCAGACTGTTTCATCAATGATTGCATCCAGGACTTCTTTAATTATTTTTGCAAGTAGTGAGGCTAATATCTTATAGTCATTATTAAGAAGACAAATTGGACGCCAGTTATCAATGAGCAGCACTTCTTTTTTAGATTTAGGTATCAGTGTTATTAACTGCGGGAGAACATTGTTTTTAATAATAAAATACTTCAAATTGGAAATGCTACTTGTTCAGAAAATAATTTGTCAAATTCACCTGTAATAACACCATCATTGTTTAACTTATGGATAGTATTATTTGTAGAGTGAAATTTCTCAAGTCTAAAGAAATAGGATGAATTCTGTTCTCCCTCCTCAATCCATTTTTTTCCTAGCTCTACTAAAGGCTCCGTCTTCTTTTAATCTATATACACTGCTCAAAAAAATAAAGGGAACACTTAAACAACACAATGTAGCTCCAAGTCAATCACACTTCTGTGAAATCAAACTGTTAGGAAGCAACACTGATTGACAATAAATTTCACATGCTGTTGTGCAAATGGGAAAGACAACAAGTGGAAATTATAGGCAATTAGCAAGACACCCCCAAGAAAGGAGTGGTTCTGCAGGTGGTGACCACAGACCACTTCTCAGTTCCTATGCTTCCTGGCTGATGTTTTGGTCACTTTTGAATGCTGGCGGTGCTTTCACTCTAGTGGTAGCATGAGACGGAGTCTACAACCCACACAAGTGGCTCAGGTAGTGCAGCTCATCCAGGATGGAACATCGATGCGAGCTGTGGCAAGAAGGTTTGCTGTGTCTGTCAGCGTAGTGTCCAGAGCATGGAGGTGCTACCAGGAGACAGGTCAGTACATCAGGGGATGTGGAGGAGGCCGTAGGAGGGCAACAACCCAGCAGCAGGACCGCTACCTCCGCCTTTGTGCAAGGAGGAGCAGGAGGAGAACTGCCAGAGCCCTGCAAAATGACCTCCAGCAGGCCAGAAATGTGCATGTGTCTGCTCAAACGGTCAGAAACAGACTCCATGAGGGTGGTATGAGGGCTCGACGTCCACAGGTGGGGGTTGTGCTTACACCGTGCAGGACGTTTGGCATTTGCCAGAGAACACCAAGATTGGCAAATTCGCCTTCACAGATGAAAGCAGGTTCACACTGAGCACATGTGACAGACGTGACAGAGTCTGGAGACGCCGTGGAGAACGTTCTGCTGCCTGCAACATCCTCCAGCATGACCGGTTTGGCGGTGGGTCAGTCATGGTGTCGGGTGGCATTTCTTTGGGGGGCCGCACAGCCCTCCATGTGCTCGCCAGAGGTAGCCTGACTGCCATTAGGTACCGAGATGAGATCCTCAGACCCCTTGTGAGACCATATGCTGGTGCGGTTGGCCCTGGGTTCCTCCTAATGCAAGACAATGCTAGAATTCATGTGGCTGGAGTGTGTCAGCAGTTCCTGCAAGAGGAAGTCATTGATGCTATGGACTGCTCCCCCTCCCTCCTCCCAGACCTGAATCCAATTGAGCACATCTGGGACATCATGTCTCGCTCCATCAACCAACGCCACGTTGCACCACAGACTGTCCAGGAGTTGGTGGATGCTTTAGTCCAGGTCTGGGAGGAGATCCCTCGGGACACCATCCGCCACGTCATCAGGAGCATGCCCAAGCGTTGTAGGGAGGTCATACAGGCACGTGGAGGCCACACACACTACTGAGCCTCAGTTTTACTTGTTTTAAGGACATTACATCAAAGTTAGATCAGCCTGTAGTGTGGTTTTGCACTTTAACTTTGAGTGTGACTCCAAATCCAGACCTCCATGGGTTGATACATTTGATTTCCTTTGATAATTTTTGTGTGATTTTGTTGTCAGCACATTAAACTATGTAAATAAAAAAGTATTCAGATCTAGGATTTGATATTTTATTGTTCCCTTTATCTTTTTGAGCAGTGTATATTATCCAGGTTATTTTGTAACTCAATCAGTTCCATCTTCTCCTCCCCCTAGAGGCTGGCTGGGGACCTCTGAGAAAGGGAAGTTATCTTAATGATCACCTTTTCCTCCTCAGCTCTTCTGGTCTTAGCAAGATTACTACCACATTTTCTAAGGTATTTGGACAACTAAAATTTAAAGAGCTCCCAGTTCTTGCAATAAGATTTTTCTTCACAAGCCCTTTCCCAAAAGTGTAAAAGCAGATCTAGTACCACGCAGAGGCTAAAACAGACTTTCCTCCATCGAGACGTCCCTCTAAGGCCCTTCTGCTAGTTTGCTAGCCCCGGCCTGCTAGCTGTCTGAATCGCCGTGTCTCCAGTCAGCCCAACCACTCACTGGACCCCTATGATCACCCGGCTACACATGCCTCTCCCAAATATCAATATGCCTTGTCCATTACTGTCCTGGTTAGGGATTATTGTCTTACTTCACTATAGATCCTCTAGCCCTGCTCAATATGCCTTAACCAATTATTTAGTTCCATCTCCCACATATGTGGTGTCATCATCTGGTTTAAACGTCTCTAGAGACAATATCTCTCTCATCATTACTCAATGCCTAGGTTACCTCCAATGTACTCACATCCTACCATACCCCTGTCTGTACATTATGCCTTGAATCTATTCTATCGCGCCCAGAAACCTGCTCCTTTTACTCTTTGTTCCGAACGCACTAGGCGACCAGTTCTGAAAGCCTTTAGCCGTACCCTTATCCTACTCCTCCTCTGTTCCTCTGGTAATGTAGAGGTTAATCCAGGCCCTGCAGTGCCTAGCTCCACTTCTATTCCCCAGGTGCTCTAATTAGTTGACTTCTGTAACCGTAAAAGCCTACCAAGACCTGGCCGTCCCTCTAAACTTTCAGCTCATACAAGGAGAAGACTGATCAGAGATGCAGCCAAGAGGCCCATGATCACTCTGGATGAACTGCAGAGATCTACAGCTGAGGTGGGAGACTGTCCATAGGACAACAATCAGTCGTATATTGCACAAATCTGGCCTTTGTGGAAGAGTGGCAAGAAGAAAGCCATTTCTTAAAGATATCCATAAAAAGTGTTGTTTAAAGTTTGCCACAAGCCACCTGGGAGACACACCAAACATGTGGAAGAAGGTGCTCTGGTCAGATGAAACCAAAATTGAACTTTTTGGCAACAATGCAAAACGTTATGTTTGGCGTAAAAGCAACACAGCTCATCACCCTGAACACACCATCTCCACTGTCAAACATGGTGGTGGCAGCATCATGGTTTGGGCCTGCTTTTCTTCAGCAGGGACAGGGAAGATGGTTAAAATTGATGGGAAGATGGATGGAGCCAAATACAGGACCATTCTTGGAAGAAAACCTGATGGAGTCTGCAAAAGACCTGAGACTGGGACAGAGATTTGTCTTCCAACAAGACAATGATCCAAAACATAAAGCAAAATCTACAATGGAATGGTTCAAAAATAAACATATCCAGGTGTTAGAATGGCCAAGTCAAAGTCCAGACCTGAATCCAATCGAGAATCTGTGGAAAGAACTGAAAACTGCTGTTCACAAATGCTCTCCATCCAACCTCACTGAGCTCGAGCTGTTTTGCAAGGAGGAATGGGAAAAATTTCAGTCTTTCGATGTGCAAAACTGATAGAGACATACCCCAAGCGACTTACAGCTGTAAGCAAAAGGTGGCGCTACAAAGTATTAACTTAAGGGGGCTGAATAATTTTGCACGCCCAATTTTTCAGTTTTTGATTTGTTAAAAAAGTTTGAAATATCCAATAAATGTCGTTCCACTTCATGATTGTGTCCCACTTGTTGTTGATTCTTCACAAAAAAAATACAGTTTTATATCTTTATGTTTGAAGCCTGAAATGTGGCAAAAGGTCGCAAAGTTCAAGGGGGCCGAATACTTTCGCAAGGCACTGTATCTATCCTACCCTGCCTTTCTAAGGTCTTCGAAAGCCAAGTTAACAAATAGATTACCAACCATTTTGAATCCCACCGTACCTTCTCCGCTATACAATCTGGTTTCAGAACTGGTCATGGGTGCACCTCAGCCACGCTCAAGGTCCTAAACGATATCATAACCGCCATCGATAAGAGACATTACTGTGACATTACAGCATTCATAGACCTGGCCAAGGCTTTCGACTCTGTCAATCACCACATTCTTATTGGCAGACTCAACAGCCTTGGTTTCTCAAGTGATTGCCTCGCCTGGTTCACCAACTACTTCTCTGATAGAGTTCAGTGTGTCAAATCGGAGGGCCTGTTGTCTGGACCTCTGGCAGTCTCTATGGGGGTGTCACAGGGTTCAATTCTCGGGCCGACTCTCTTCTCTGTATACCTCAATGATGTCACGTCATGTTTCTGCTGGTGATTCTCTGATCCACCTCTACGCAGAAGACACCATTCTGGAAACCTCTGGCCCTTCGTTGGACACTGTGTTAACTAACCTCCAGACGAGCTTCAATGCCATCCAACTCTCCTTCCGTGGCCTCCAACTGCTCTTAAATGCAAGTAAAACTAAATGCATGCTCTTCAACCGATCGCTGCCCGCACCTGCCCGCCCGTCCAGCATCACTACTCTGGACGGTTCTGACTTACAATATGTGGACAACTACAAATACCTAGGTGTCTGGTTAGACTGTAAACTCTCCTTCCAGACTCACATTAAGCATGTCCAATTCAAAATTAAATCTAGAATTGGCTTCCTATTTCACAACAAAGCATCCTTCACTCATGCTTCACTCATGCTGCCAAACATACCCTCGTAAAACTGACCATCCTACCGATCCTCGACTTCGGCGATGTAATTTACATAATAGCATCCAACATTCTACTCAACAAATTGTATGCAGTCTATCACAGTGCCATCCGTTTTGTCACCAAAGCCCCATAAACTACCCACCAGTGCGACATGTATGCTCTCTTTGGCTGGCCCTCGCTTCATACTCGTCGCCAAACCCACTGGTTCCAGGTCATCTTCAAGTCTCTGCTAGGTAAAGCCCTGCCTTATCTCAGCTCACTGGTCACCATGGCAGCACCCACCCGTAGCATGCGCTCCAGCAGGTATATCTCACTGGTCTCCCCCAAAGCCATTTCGTCCTTTGGCCGCCTTTCCTTCAAGTTCTCTGCTGCCAATGACTGAAATGAACTGCAAAAATCACTGAAGCTGGAGACTCATATCTCCCTCGCTAGCTATAAGCACCAGTTGTCAGAGCAGCTCACAGATCACTGCACCTGTACGTAGCCCATCTGTAAATAACCCATCCAACTACTTCATCCCCATACTGTATTTATTTATTTATCTTGCTCCTTTACACCCCAGTATCTCTACTTGCACATTCATCTTCTGCACGTCTACCATTCCAGTGTTTAATTGCTATATTGTAATTACTTCGCCACCATGGCCAATTTATTATCTTACTTCTCTTATCCTACCTCATTTGCACTCGGTGTATATAGATTTTTCTACTGTATTATTGATTGTATGTTTGTTTATTCCATGTCTAACTCTGTGCTGTTGTATGTTTCGAACTGCTTTGCTTTATCTTGGCCAGGTCGCAGTTGCAAATGAGAACTTGTTCTCAACTAACCTACCTAACTTTTGACTTCCATACTCTGGATTGGTGGTTACATCTCGTTATTTTAAAACATTTTTGAATATTTGATGAGGGGTGTTGACATCATCCGCCTGTATTCAATGAAGAGAGATGCTATGCTGCTCTGAAAGACAATCCTTTTCCAAAGCGTCTGGTCTATATCTTAACATGAATAAATGTGAACTCATGCCTATCAAAGATTGTGTGACACCTTCATATTATGGTATTCCAGTAAAAGAAGAACATATTTAGGCATAACCATTACAAAGGATCAGAAGTCTAGAGGCTTACTAAATTTGAACCCTCTTTTTTTTTAAACAACAGAAGAAGCTATGTCAATGGCTACAGAGGGACTTATCTTTAAAAGGAAGAGTCCTAATAACCCAGGCTGAAGGTATCTCTAGACTAACATATGGCCCTCTATCTTTATATCTAGACAGTAAAATAAGCAAGGAGATAGACCAGATGCTTTTCAACTTTCTGTGGAGAAACCGTACCCATTACACTAGGACAACTGTTGTAATGAACACTTATGAGAATGGTGAGCTGAATTTTCTGGACTTTACTACCTTAAATAACAATTGGATAAAACAGTTCCTAAGAAGACCCACTTCTATCTGGAATTTTATTCCTCATCATGTCTTCTCTACTTTTGCTGGCCTTAACTTCATGTTGTTTTGCAATACGTGTGTTGCCACACACATACCTACTTGTTAACAAAATTAAGGAAGTTTCCTTTAAAATTATTCATAAATATTACCCTGCCAACCACTATATGAAGAAGTTTAAGGAAAACATTAACTCAAATTGCTCCTTTTGTAATGACCACCCAGAAACAGTGTTGCATCTTTTTTTGGCATTGTATTCATGTAAGAAAACTGTGCCAAGACATCAGTAGATTTATAATTGAACACTTATATGAAGGTCTTACACTATTGTGGAGATGTACTGCTTGGATTCTTTAACTAGGATAGGAATAAGCTGAAACATTTTTATGTAATTAATTTCATTATTCTTTTGGAAAAATTTCAGATTCACAAATGTAAATTTACAAACAAAAAAACAAATTTTCTTAACCTACAAAAAGAAATTGAACTGTATTTTAAGACAATTAAATACTCTACTAACAAAAAAGCTATTAGAATTATAAGTGTATGTATGTCCCTTAAGGCCCTTGTGTAATGTGATATTGTACCCCCTAGCCCAATTGTCCATTGTATATCATCTATATATACACTTCTGTTCCCTCATGTATTTGTTGTCAATAAAACAATTATAAAAAAATGCTAGCATCATGTCATGAATATGCGTAGCTATCTCGAGACAACTCCGATAGAAAGTTTTTTTTCTCAAAGTTTCCGGGATGTGTTAGGGTTGCGTAAATTCGAATCTGGTGTCAGGATAAATATAACAATGAGTCACCGATTTTATACTATGTATTTTTTATTAGCTAAGTAATAAATGGCAAATGCAACTTTCGTATATACGGGCTCACTAATACCACGCAGGGCAGAACAGAGAACTGACTAGACGTATGTAAAACAGTATTCTTTATACTGTGATAGACATAGTTCCAACCCGTCTGTTGGCCTATCACAGTAGAGACTGGGCGTGGTTTAAACTTGCTCAGCCTATTGCAGGCGCTCAGGCGGGTCCCCGCCTCTTGGCGCTTCTTTGATAGATGTAACTTGCTTGTGAAGAACATCCAGGCTCTCATGCTCCATACCGTTATCTCGCACCTGGCTCCTGTTATCTAACAAAAGACCGCTTGTTCTCGCAACACCCCGCTCTGAATGTGCCCCCTCCCAACTCATTGAACAGTTCCTGTCTTCATGCTACTTTTCCATCATGAGAAAGGCCCATGGCCTTGAAACTTTTAACAATGTTTCAAGTCAGCTATGTTGCATAACACATACATACATCCACACAAGCCAACAGCAGATAATATTCAATCATATATATGATAATGGCTATAATGTAAAATACAGGATCCAACAGATGTTAAGTGTCCTTTTGTCACAGTAAACTCATAACAATCTAAGCACTACGAAACTTTTATTCTATCAAATAAATCTTACATAGGAAAAAAATAAATTACATTTTTGTTGACCAAATTCGACACTCATTAAACCACCTTCCAAAACCCTTCGCTTGGTGAGCGAAAAAAATTAAACGACGCCACCTGGTGGAGAAGATCGATTTTTGGCCCCATTATCCCTCTCGCTTCGAGTAACGCGGAACCTTTGAGAATACTGCTGTCTGGGATGGACGGTTAGAGATTTGAGTGACAACGAACATTTCAGGCCAGTTTAAAGCGTTCGGAGGGTTGTCACTAGTTACCACAGCCACGAAGTTATAATTATGGCTAAACCCCGCCTATTTCTACAATTGATCTTCTTAAAATCTGATTTTAACCATAACCACACTGCTAACCTTATGCCTAACCCTAAACTTGAATTAAGACCAAAAAGCTAATTTTTTTGTTTTCTACGTAATCTTTATTTTTAGGAACCCTTTGGACGTCAATACCCTAAACCTAATCTCAAACCCTAAACCATAACCATTTTAAACGTAATCTTCATTGTAGGGACGTCCTACCTTTGTCAATCTATGGTACCTTCGTAAACTCTCTGTGGCTATCTACTCTGACTTCAGAGCGCTCTCGTTTCAGCATGCCAGAGCGCAGAATAAATTTACGAACGCTCAACATGCGTTGAATATGGCCGGTGTCAGTACACGTTGGCAAAAAAGCGTCATTAAATTGTTGCCAGCAACACAGTCACCAACGCTCTAGATAACATGAAAACAGCCTAACCAGTTCTGCTGGGCGAGTAATATGGTGAGAGTGAGGTTCTCTCATTTTTGTCCGGAAGTAGCTAGCAAACTTTAGTTAGTTTGTTTGCCAGTTGTGACAGAACTCTCGGATCAACCCTACCCCTCGTCCAGTGTGCGGTCTGAGCGAGCGAAACACTGAATTTACGAACGGACAATCTGACAACGCTCTGAATTTACTAACGCCAAGAGCGCACTCTGGCTCTCCAGATTGAATTTACGAACACACCCCTAGCTGCTGTCTGTCATTATAATAGCTTTCACACTGTGGCTAACAACACTGGTTGAGAATAAGACATTTAAATCCCAAAATGGTGCTGCTGACAATGATCGCTCGGTTGGCTGATGGACTGCCGCTGGCCGCATCAATGCAAGAGGACGAACAGGTTAATATTGATGGTTTTCCCTGTCAATGTCAGACAGCTAACTAGCTAAAATAGCTAATGTTAACACTAGCAATTCAGTGTAGCTATATTGGAAAATAGCTTGTCAGATAGCTTGCTAGCTAGCTACGTGTGCAATATATATTTTATAATCTATTCGGTGTCTATCTATGCAGGCCTACTTCATAATAAAACCATATTATTAGCTAGTTGTTTGATTGTGTCTATCATTGAAATCCAGATGGCTTTATTCCAGCTGTCAGAGTAACAGGCAGCTAATCATAATGGACAGATTTTGTCAATTTATGTGATGTAGCTAGAGGAAGAGATGGTTGAGGCGTCACTACAGACACTCTGGTTCGAATCTAGCCTGTATCACAACCGGCCGTGATTGGGAATCCCAATCACGGCCGGTTGTGATACAGGCTAGATATATATATATATATATATATATATACACACACACAGTTGAAGTCGGACGTTTACATACACTTCTGTTGGAGTCATTAAAACTCATTTTCAACCACAAAATTCTTGTTAACAAACTATAGTTTTGGCAAGTTGGTTAGGACATCTACATAGTGCATGACACAATTAATTTTTCCAACAATTGTTTACAGACAGAGATTATTTCACTTATAATTCACTGTATCCCAATTCCAGTGGGTCAGAAGTTTGACTGTGCCTTTAAACAGCTTGGAAAATTACAGCAAACGATGTCATGGCTTTAGAAGCCTCTGATAGGCTAATTGACATCATTTGAGTCAATTGGAGGTGTACCTGTGGATGTTTTTCAAGGCCTACTGTCAAACTCAGTTTTAATTTTTTATTTCACCTTTATTTAACCAGGTAGGCTAGTTGAGAACAAGTTCTCATTTACAACTGCGACCTGGCCAAGATAAAGCATAGCAGTGTGAACAGACAACAACACATAGTTACACATGGAGTAAACAATAAACAAGTCAATAACACAGTAGAAAAAGAAAGTCTATATACATTGTGTGCAAAAGGCATGAGGAGGTAGGCGAATAATTACAATTTAGCAGATTAACAATAGAGTGATAAATGATCAGATGGTCATGTGCAGGTAGAGGTACTGGTGTGAAAAAGAACAGAAAAGTAAATAAATAAAAACAGTATGGGGATGAGGTAGGTATAATGGATGGGCAATTTACAGATGGACTATGTACAGCTGCAGCGATCGGTTAGCTGCTCAGATTTGCAATTCGTTCCAGTCACAGGCAGCAGAGAACTGGAAGGAAAGGCGGCCAAATGAGGTGTTGGCTTTAGGGATGATCAGTGAGATACACCTGCTGGAGCGCGTGCTACGGGTGGGTGTTGCCATCGTGACCAGTGAACTGAGATAAGGCGGAGCTTTGCCTAGCAAGGACTTGTAGATGACCTGGAGCCAGTGCGTCTGGCGACGAATATGTAGCGAGGACCAGTCAACTAGAGCATACAGGTCGCAGTGGTGGGTGTATAAGGTGCTTTAGTAACAAAACGGATGGCACTGTGATAAACTGCATCCAGTTTGCTGAGTAGAGTATTGGAAGCTATTTTGTAGATGACATCGCCGAAGTCGAGGATCGGTAGGATAGTCAGTTTTACTTGGGTAAGTTTGGCGGCGTGAGTGAAGGAGGCTTTGTTGCGGAATAGAAAGCCGACTCTAGATTTGATTTTAGATTGGAGATGTTTGATATGAGTCTGGAAGGAGAGTTTAAAGTCTAGCCAGACACCTAGGTACTTATAGATGTCCACATATTCTAGGTCGGAACCATCCAGGGTGTGATGCTAGTCGGGGGTGCGGGTGCAGGCAGCGAACAGTGCCTCTTTGCTTGACATCATCAGAAAATCAAAAGAAATCAGCCAAGACCTCAGAGAAAAAAATGTAGACCTCCACAAGTCTGGTTCATCCTTGGGAGCAATTTCCAAACGCCTGAAGGTACCATGTTCATCTGTACAAACAATAGTACGCAAGTATAAACACCATGGGACCACGCACCCGTCATACCGCTCAGGAAGGAGACGTGTTCTGTCTCCTAGAGATGAACGTACTTTGGTGCAAAAAGTGCAGAACAATCCCAGAACAGCAGCAAAGGACCTTGTGAAGATGCTGGAGGAAACGGGTACAAAAGTATCTATATCCACAGTAAAAGGAGTCCTATATCGACATAACCTGAAAGGCCACTCAGCAAGGAAGAAGCCACTGCTCCAAAACTTCCATAAAAATGCCAGACTATGGTTTGCAACTGCACATGGGGACAAAGATCATACTTTTTGGAGAAATGTCCTCTAGTCTGATGAAACAAAAATATAACTGTTTAGCCATAATGACCTTCGTTATGTTTGGAGGAAAAAGGGTGACGCTTGCAAGCTGAAGAACACCATCCCAACCATGAAGCATGGGTGTGGCAGCATCATGTTGTGGGGGTGCTTTGCTGCAAGATGGACTGGTGCACTTCACAAAATAGATGGCTCATAAGGAAGGAAAATTATGTGGATATATTGAAGCAACATCTCAAGACATCAGTTAAAGCTTGGTCGCAAATGGGTCTTCCAAATGGACAATGACCCCAAGCATACTTCCAAAGTTGTGGCAAAATGGCTTAAGGACAACAAAGTCAAGCTATTGAAGTGGCCATCACAAAGCCCTGACCTCAATCCTACAGAAAATGTGTGGGCAGAACTGAAAAAGTGTGTGCGAGCAAGGAGGCCTATAAAACCTGACTCAGTTACACCAGCCCGGTCAGGAGGAATGGGCCAAAATTCACCCAACTTATTGTGGGAAGCTTGTGGAAGGCTACCTGAAACATTTGACCCAAGTTAAACAATTTAAAGGCAATGCTACCAAAAACTAATCGTGTGTAAGTAAACTTCTGACCAACTGGGAATGTGATGAAAATAATAAAAGCTGAAAAAAATAATTATCTCTACCATTATTCTGACATTTCACATTCTTAAAATAATGTGGTGATCCTAACTGATCTAAGACAGGGAATTTTTACAAGGATTAAATATCAGGAATTGTGAAAAACTGAATTTAAATGTATTTGGCTAAGGTGTATGTAAACTTCTGACTTCAACTGTATATAATATATATATATACACACACACACACAAAAAGTATGGACACCCCTTCAAATTTGTGAATTTCAGCCACCCGTTGCTGACGGGTGCATAAAATCGAGAACACATACATGCAATCTCCATAGGATGTCACCTTTCCAACAAATCAGTTAGTCAAATTCCTGCCCTGCTAGAACTGCCCCGGTCAACTGTAAGTACTGTTATTGTGAAGTGGAAACGTCTAGGAACAACAACGGCTCAGCCGCAAAATGGTAGGCCACACAAGATCACAGAATTGGACTATCAAGTGTTGAAGTGCGTATAAATCATCTGTCCTCGATTGCAACACTTAGTACCGAGTTCCAAACTGCCTCTGGAAGCAACGTCAGCACAATAACTGTTCGTCGGGAGCTTCATGAAATGGGTTTCCATGGCTGAGCAGCCGCACACAAGCCTAAGATCACCATCCGCAATGGCAAGCGTCGGCTGAAGTGGTGTAAATCTTGCCACCATTGGACTCTGGAGCAATGAAAGCCTCACTAATGCTCTTGTGGCAGAATGGAAGCAAGTCCCTGCAGCAATGTTCCAACAGCTAGTGGAAAGCCTTCCAAGAAAAGTGGAGGCTGTTATAGCGGCAAATGGGGGACCAACTCCATATTAATGCCCATGATTTTGGAATGAGATGTTCAATGTGCATGTGTCCACATACTTGTGATCATGTCTCCACTGGCTTCCAGTTGAAGCTCGCATCCGCTACAAGACCATGGTGCTTGCCTACGGAGCTGTGAGGGGAACGGCACCTCAGTACCTCCAGGCTCTGATCAGGCCCTACACCCAAACAAGGGCACTGCGTTCATCCATCTCTGGCCTGCTCGCCTCCCTACCACTGAGGAAGTACAGTTCCCGCGCAGCCCAGTCAAAACTGTTCGCTGCTCTGGCCCCCCAATGGTGGAACAAACTCCCTCACGACGCCAGGACAGCGGAGTCAATCACCACCTTCCGGAGACACCTGAAACCCCACCTCTTTCAGGAATACCTAGGATAGGATAAAGTAATCCTTCTCACCCCCCTTAAAAGATTTAGATGCACTATTGTAAAGTGGCTGTTCCACTGGATGTCTTAAGGTGAACGCACCAATTTATAAGTCGCTCTGGATAAGAGCGTCTGCTAAATGACTTAAATGTAAATGTAGTGTAGGTAGTGAGTCAAAGACCAATGCTCAATGCAGTACAGCCATTTGTGTACTGTGCTGAATGATGCTGTGATAGAGATTTGATTAACCAGAGGAGATACACTATGTCCATTGAGTAAATTCCGCTCCCTTTAGTTAATTTGCAATTTGTGATGGTCTACTTCATTCATCCTTGTTACTTTCTTGTAGTTGTAGCAAATCAGGCAGCCATGTATTTCTAGGACGTGTGTAGTATTTATGAGTTGCAGTAGGCTACATATGAGTCTTGCCACCTGCTTGAAGAACTTTAACACGTTTCCCTTGCTTTCTTATCTGCTCTCCCAAAGGGAAGTGAGAAGGTTGGTCTTTTCTCTGCACTGTAACCAATGTTTGGACATCACACACATTGTTCCTGTGATGTGTTACTGTGTTTACCATACCCAGACCACCCGCTTCTTTGTCGATAATTTATACATTTATATTGATCCCAATCATTGGTTCAGTGTCCTCTTAAATATGCTTGGTTGCATAATCTTGCTCTGTCCTCCGTGTTTAGTTGGGTCGGGACCTGCAACAGTACCAGAGCCAGGCTAAACAGCTGTTTAGGAAACTCAATGACCAGAGTCCCACACGTTGCACACTAGAGGCTGGCTCCATGTCCTTCCAGTGAGTTCGAACCAATTAGAGGAAAGACACCACAGACACTCTCTCTTGGCAAAACACTCATCACAATTAAAATACCATTAACATACTTATACCATGCACTAATAAGCAGGTATCCACTGACCTTTATGCTTCTCAGACACTCCACTCTCATGTTTCCCTCATGGTTCTCCCAACAGCTACGTCATAGAAAAAGGAGTGGTCTACCTAGTGCTGTCTGAAGCAAGCTTTCACAAAAAACTTGCCTTTGCTTACCTGGAAGACCTGCAGGCAGAGTTCCATGAACAGCACGGGAAGAAGGTCCCCACTGTGTCCCGACCGTACTCCTTCATTGAGTTTGGTGAGATTCAATTAAATATATCATCATTAGAATCCCTACTAACAACCCAACGTTGATTAAAGGTCCAATGCAGCCATTCTTATCTCAATATTAAATTATTTCTGGGTAACAATTAACAATTCTCTGTTTTCAATTAAAATGGTCAAAAATAGCTTCTTAGCAAAGAGCAATTTCCCTAGCAAGAATTTTGCTACCACTGTCTGGAGGTGGTCTGAGTGGGGAGGGGAAAAATCTAAACTATCTGTTATTGGCAGACAGGTTTGGAACTCTTTCTTATTGGCATATTAACAAATTTACCACCTGGTGATGTCACCAGGCAGTCCAAAACTCCATCCCAACACAACAGGCTAACATTAAACGCAGTCTTTTCAAACAGCTCTTACACTAAAATGGCATTTTCATCATTTTCTGAATTGTACAGTAGTATTCCAACCTCGTAGTGTGGAGATATATAAAACATAGTAAAATCATATTTTTGACTGCGATGAACCTTTAAAGGATACCCTAGTATGAATTAAGAAAAAATATGCCATAAATTCCTGCAACGTTTTCCTCTGTCAACAGACACCTACATTCAGAAGACCAAGAAGTCGTACATAGACAGCCGAGCCCGCAGGAACCTGGGCAGCATCAACACAGAGCTGCAGGATGTCCAGAGGATCATGGTGGCCAACATTGAGGAAGTGTTGCAACGAGGGGAGGCCTTGTCTGGTAATGTCGGTTGACTTGTTCTTCTTATAGATTTACAGCAATAATGTAGGTCAGGGGTACTGAACTACTATTTGAGAAGGTCTGGTCACACAAATGTCCTCCGTGGCAAAGGTCCGGATGGATATAGGCATTTATCGGCATAGTAACAATCCCCACCGCGCAACCCATCCGACTGAAAACTGTTCAAAATGTTCACACCCCTCTTGTTGAAGACAACCAAAGTTTTCTAACTTCCAAGATCAAGCTTCTTAGTTACAGCAGAGACAATCAATCCACTCATGGATCAAGTTCACTGTTGCCTAAATGTGTTTTGTTTGTCAATTATTATTATTATTATCGTTACATTCTTTTGTGGAAAAAAATAGCACCCCTTGTGTTCACTGCTGGTAATACCATGTACCACAGTATGGTATGAACATCTGGATACTGCCCAACCCTACTATCTAAGATCTGTCAGTGAATGACATAACAAGAGGAAAATTGCCCATACACTACCAAATTTGAAATTGCACCTTGGGGGAGGGGGCCCAAGGTCTGTTTTGACCCCGTTCAACCCCGGATCTGGATCACAGTCCGCCAGTTGAGCATGGCTGATGTAGGTCCTCGATGTAGGTCCTCGATAGCTGAAACACCTCTATTACACAAACCTCTATTACACCTCTATTACACCTCTATTACACAAACCTCTATTACACCTCTATTACACAAACCTTTATCTATGATGTCTAACTTGGGCAGGGCTTATTGCATTATCATGAATGCACATCATTGCAGCAAAACACACTGATAAAATGTAAATGATGTTGGGTAGAATTCACTAGATTAACTAATAAAAGGGAGTGCCACTTCTCAGCTACATACTGTTTGTCAAGTTGTGACAAAGAATAGTGTTTAAGTCACAAGAGGAAGCAGATGCCATTCTCACTTGTGTTAAATGAGGATTTGTTCTGGTTTCTGTTCCCTCTCTTTGCTCACCTGGATCCACTCGCATCACATCCAGCTCTGGACTCCAAGGCCAGTAATCTGTCCAGCCTGTCGAAGAAGTACAGAAGTGACGCCAAGTACCTGAACACTCGCTCCACCTATGCTAAGCTGGCTGCCGGAGGGGTCTTCTTCATCATGCTCATCGTCTATGTCCGCTTCTGGTGGCTCTGAGAAGGAAGAGGAGACTAGGAGGGGTTGGAGAAGAAGAGCTGATAGGAGCTTAGCTGTGGTCTCACATTCCATCCAATATGGGATCCCTCCTTTTAACACAAGACTGTTGAAGTAGGGACAGACACTGCATGTTATTTTTCCAACTGTCTGTCCATAGATCTATCATGTAATTACAAATGTCATGTTTTATTAACAATTACAGTCATTCTATAGTGGTTATGCCTTGGAGTTGAGTGTTTGTATTGCGTGTGAGTGTGTGACAGAGGACATTTTATTTTCCTGTGTGTGTGTGTGTGTGTTACCAAAACCTGTATGATAACAATTCTTCTCTTATCGATTTAATCGTGTATACTGTGTAGCAGTACAGAAAAAATCTACGTAATTCTATTTACCCAGAGGACATCCTAAGGGCTTTGGCGTTAATAACACTACTATTATGTTGGTTTGGTGGAGATTTCTTAAATGTTAACCTGCTTTACTGGGGTGACCAATCACATTACCCGTGGTATTGGCTGCAGAAATAATATTTCTCATCCACCTTCATCTCCACACTGAGTGGACCAGTTTAACACCAGACGACGTCTAAAGGGTTCATTTATTTTATTTTGGAAAAAGTTTAAACAAGTTGAAGGCTCCATGTAAAAACATGTTTTATCTAGATGAGAACGATAGCTAGCTAATGCTATGTAGCTGGCTTATGCCAATTGTGGCAGGGTTAATGAATTTCAACTTAACTGTTTCATTTGCTATGAATAAAGTGATTTGCACAAAAGTATTTGATTTCTACTAGAGAATACAAAGTTGCTCACAAATCAGGATCAATATAGATCAGTGGAGGCTGCTGAGGGGAGGATGGCTCATAATAATGGCTGGAATGGAGTCAATTTGTTCTTAAATGACTTGCCTAGTTAAATAAATAAAAATAGAATGGTAACATACACATCAAAGATGTGGTTTCCATGTGGTTGATTCCACTCCATTCCAGACATTATATTGCTGTCCTCCCCTCAGCAGCCTCCACTGATGTACATATTATACAGTACTAATAGAAACTGTTGTATTCCTGCCCGGTGCTGTGCTTGTTCATGAACTTTGGACACATAGCCAGTTGTGGTCTTTACTTACCACCAGGTCAATGTCAGACCTCTAAATGCACAAGAGGAAGATGTGTCAACAGCTCAGTTTTCTAAATAAGGGACCTATAGTGAGGTGATGCATTCAAATCGTTATGTTTGTTTAACAGGACCAACTACTGGTAGGCCTCCTGGTTCATACATCAGCTCTTCAAGCTATGCCAATCCCAGCCAGCAGCTGGTGTCCTTGTCTTATGATAATCTTGCAGCTGAAAATGGCATACTCTTGCAGCTTGAAACACTGTTGCGGCAAAGATGTTTGCTGCACAAAATCAAAGGGTAGTAAAGGCTGGAAGAAATATACTGCTGCTTCTGGGGTAGAAAAAAAAACGCAATGCACTACATACATTTAGAAAGTACTGCAGCCTGTTTCTGCTGACATAGTTTGAACAGGAAGTGGGCATAGCAGAAATGAGAAGCAGCAGAGGGTAGCGTCAGCTAAGATGGTTTTGGATAAATGAAGATGTCCCACTCAAGCCGTTTACCAGTGAAAAAAATGCTCACAGCTCCGGTCTGCTTAAAGGGTGGCTCTGCCATAGGCACCAATTGCATTAGCAGCTGGGTCTGGTCTGCTTAGTTCATTGACTGTATATGAACCAGAATAAAGGAGCGAGTGTGATGCCTCGCTTTCTTCTCCGTCTCTGGCATCAATAGCGTGCAGAGCTAACCACAGGGCACAGCCTAACCTTTTCACCTCTCATCTTCAAGGGAAGTGTGTGTGACTAACCTTGTAGTGACAAACTAGATCTTATCATATCCAAGAGTCTTCACAGGAAGGACATGTCAGATATTTTTATTTATTTAACTAGGCGAGTGAGTTAAGAACAAATTCTTATTTACAATAAGCCTAACCCAGCCAAACCCTAACCCGGTCGATGCTGGGCCAATTGTGCACCGCTCTATGGGACTCCCAATCCCGGCCAGTTGTGATACAGCCTGGAATCGAACCAGGGTCTGTAGTGACGCCTCTAGCACTGAGATGCAGTGCCTTAGACCGCTGCACCACTCGGGAGCCAAATGATACTGATGTTACTTAATGGACTCAAACTGATAACACAGCCTGCAGTCATCACTATAGTAATCATTATTCTAGTCTGTGTTACATTGCTGGAATCAGCAGAGTAAATGAATGCATTGTTTGGTTTTCGCCAGGCGTAATGGGTCCCATGTCATCCAAAAAAAAGTCCACTTTCACAGTAAGAATCTCATACCATCGGTCAAGAAAGGTGGTGGTAGTGTGATGGTTTAGGGATGCTTTGCTGCCTCAAGATCTGGACGACTTGCCTTAATAGAAGGAACCATGAATTCTGCTCTATCAGAGAATTCTACAAGAGAATGTCAGGCCATCTGTCTGAGCTGAAGCTGAAGTGCAGCTGGGTCATGCAGCAAGACAATGATCCAAAATACACAATCTAGTCTACATGAAAATGTCTAAAAAAGCAACAAATTTGAAGTTTTGAAATGGCCTAGTCAAAGTCCAGACCTAATCCCTATTGAGATGTTGTGGCAGGACTTGATACAAGCACTTCATGCTTGAAAACCCACAAATGTCACTGAGTTAAAGCAGTTCCGCATGCAAGACTGGGTCAAGATTCCTCCACAGCGATGTGAGAGTCTGACCAACAACTACAGAAAGCATTTGGTTGCAGTCAATGCAACTTAAAGTGACACAGTTATTGAGTGTAAGGGGGCAATTACTTTTTCACACGGGAATTGGGTGTTGCATGACTTTGTTCATTAAGTAAATAAAATAAGTATACATTTTCTTTGTTATTTGTAAACACAGGTTCCCTTTATCTAATATTAGGTTTTGGTTGAAGATCTGATAACATCCACTATCATAAATATGCAAAAATAGGGAAAATCAGAAAGGGGGCAAATACTTTTTTATGATACTGTATGTCACTCACTGACAGACACTCAATTAGCCCATGTCAGTAAAAAAAAATTAGATTGGTAAATTATTCTAGTTAGTCTAGCCAGCTATCTAAACTGTAGTAATCATGGCTGAATTACCGACAGTGAACGGAGGGCATGTGCGGAAATTCAGGAAATAAACTTAAATAACAATTCAAAATTTGTGAAAACTGCTTTTATTTTCAATGGCTTCTCAATAAACCGAGGAGTAGAAGCTAAAAAGTTTTTAAAGTTTTTCCATTTTTTAATTTTTTAATTAGAATCACTTCCTGATTGACTGCCTTCAATTCTAATTGGCCCCAGCCCTGGTGCACAGGGGCCCTGACCTCACTCTTACTCAGATATCATATTAACATGGCAAAATGTGAAGGGAAATTAGTTTTAAAACGGACCTTTGGTAAATAAAATACTTGTTCTGCTAACAGATCCCTATGTACGTTTTAAATGATAGTTTTTAATCCCAGGGGGGGAGTTAATGTGAGTTAATGTGTAGCAGCTAATCATATACCTAATAGGTTATGTGTTTGTAGATTGCTGAATGAAGCTACTGTGACATTTCAAGTAAAACAAATCTAATTGTGACGTCGTATGAACATCAAACTCAGCCACACAACCATGTTATTTGGTTTAGGGATTCTAGAAGAAGAATAGTGCCCACTTATGTAGTGGAGGTTGTTTGGTGAACTACACTGACATAAGTAAACCATCAGGGTGCTAATGTTCGTCTCCAATCTCAAGTTTGTGCATTTATTGTATGTTCAAGGTCCCAGACTTTTATGCAGAATGTCTCTCCAGAAGGATCTCTTTGGTATAACGGAGATGAGATTCCTACTGTTCCTAGGTGAGGCTCACTTAAACCCTGCCTACACCAACTCATTCCAGCTCACCTGTGCTATGGTGGGGGAGTTGGTCAACCAGCTCAATGCTGGCCTCTCAGTGGCAATGCAGACCAGCTCGGGTAGATTCTCCCCCATAATGTTAGATTGTGATGATGCTGGTGGATAAGCAGCAGGCAGGGAGATGGTGCATGTGGTCTCGGTCCAGCTACAGACACTAATGGACAGCTTTGATGGAAAGGCTGAGCCAAGGTAGTGCGTGAACATGATTAAGCCCCTAATGGACCCTTTGACCAATGAGTTCCTTAATGTCATTGTGGAGAGTATGGACATAATGGCAGAGAACTTCAAAGTTCTTTTGGATTTAACCAAGAAGATTAAAATCTTTGGGTCTCATTTTCTATCTAAACTTCAATCTGAACTTGATGTTTCACCTGGAAAAGAAGAGCCCACTCACTCTCTCAAAGACTCTGGACCTTTTACCAGTGCAGTGTCCAGAAACCTTCAGACTCTCTCTAGCCCTGACTTCCAGTCTAACGCCCCTGCAGCGGTGAGCACCATACTTATGAAGGTCAGCAGCTCCTCTGGTGTGCTTATTTCCTGAAGGCATTCTTGTGTTGCTCCCATAGTTCTGACGCCTGTAACCTCCACAACCAAAGGGATTATTAATAATATTAATGTATGGGAGACATGGAGGCCATAGCACAGTCATGTGAAGCATGTGTTGAGCCGGCTTCTCTCAATAACCAAGAGACAGAGTTTTCATAGAGGAGTGTCTTCTCTGCAGCCCACAGAGTCTATGGCCGTATGGACTTCCTTACACTTTTTGCTCCAGATCAAGGCGTGGCTAAAGATGCTCCTCTTTGGGAGTTTTCAGACACTCTGCAAAAGGACAACGTTTCCACTGGTGAGGAGCAATTACCCACCACCCAACTCAGTAGAGGTCCCAGTGAGAGCCAACATTTACCAGCTATCTGTCTTCCTGATCTAGACGACAGCAATCAAGAGGTGCTCAGCAGCCTTGTGAACATCTTTAAGACAGAGGTCTCAAAAGTGGAGAGCAAATCTTCAACAGTAGCAAGTTCCCTTGGGTGGTTTGTGGATGGTGTTCTCACTATTTCCCAGTCCCCCTCAACATTTCAGGACTTGAGTCTTCAATTTTCTGAACTGAGCTCAGGAGAGAGTGTAATATTCACACAGTCATCGGCTAGTCTGAGTCAGAGCAATCAAATTCCTCTAGCAAGGAATTCCAGGCAAAAGAGGCTATTATGACATCCAGTAATTTCCTTATTATACAGGATAGCCATACTAGTCTTCAGGAAGGTCTTCGGACTGACTTGTCATCTGGCTTATCATCAGAGATTGCATTCACATCCTCTCAGGACACAGCCTCTGGAATAATGGGAACCTTTGTCAAAGGGATGGCAACTATTTTCCAGAACACTGAGTCCACTAAGTGGCCAACAGAGTCAGTGCTAGGGGGGAGTTTCAGAGACCTCAACAGTGGCCTCCCAGGGATTGACTGTGAAAATATCAGAGGAAAAGCTTTGGTCAATGGCTAAGAACATCTGCACCAATGTGCAGAAGAAGCTTAAGGATTTCCTCACAGGGTTGAAGCCATTACTGTATGTCCTAAACAAACAGCAATGTCTTTAAATGCCTCTTCCAAAGAGACCCTCGGAAAACTCCTGTTCACTATCCAGAGTGAAATATCCACCTCAGAGAGAATGTAGACATCCAGGGAGCTCCTTTAGATCAACATTGATGTTGAAGGAGGAAGTGAAGGTGACAGTCTGTCAAAAGACACCCAGGACCCACTCATCATTGTCTAAATCTTCAAGGAGTCATAGGCCAGTATCCCGGAGTCGCCTATTCACTGTTGAGACTGGTGTTTTGAGAGGACTATTTAATGAAGCTGGCAGTTGAGGACATGAGAGGCGTCTGTTTCTAAAACTAGGCACTCTAATGTACTTGTCCTCTTGCTCAGTTGTGCACCGGGGCCTCCCACTACTCTTTTATTCTGGTTAGAGCCAGTATGTGCTGTTCTGTGAAGGGAGTAGTACACAGCGTTGTATGAGATCTTCCGTTTCTTGGCAATTTCTCACATGAAATAGCCTTCATTTCTCAGAACAAGAATAGACTGAAGAGATTCAGGGGAAAGTTATTTGTTTCTGGCCATTCTGAACCTGTAATCGAACCAGAGCGCTCAGGACCTGGGGCGAAGGTTCATCTTCCAACAGGACAATGACCCTAAGCACACAGCCAAGACAACGCAGGAGTGGCTTTGGGACAAGTCTTTGAATGTCCTTGAGTGGCCCAGCCAGAGCCCGGACTTGAACCCGATCGAACATTTCTGGAGAGACCTGAAAATAGCTGTGCAGCGACGCTCAGAGCTTGAGAGGATCTGCAAGGAACAATGGGAGAAACTCCCAAAATACAGGTGTGCCAAGCTTGTAGCGTCATACACAAGAAGACTTGAGGCTGTAATCACTGCCAAAGGTGCTTCAACAATGTACTGAGTGTACATTTAATATTTCCTTTAAGATTTTTTATTAATTTGCTCAAATTTCTAAAAACCTGTTTTTGCTTTGTCATTATGTAGTTTTGTGTTTGATAAGTTTAAAAACAACAACGAATGAATCAATTTTACAATACGGCTGTAATGTAACAAAATGTAAGAAAAAGTCAAGGGGTCTGAATACTTTCCGAATGCCCTGTAATGAGTTTAAGAATGATTACCTTCTGCATTCAAATATAACCAACCTACAGCACTAGACTAAAATTCACTTGCGTCATCCTTGTGGTATTGAAAGAACAAAATATTATTTTTTTATCACATGCTTCGTAAACAACAGGTATAGACCAACAGTGAAATGCTTACTTACGGGCCCTTCCCAACATTGCAGAGAGAAAAACATATAAAATAATATAAAAATATAAAACATAATAACACGAGAAATAAATACACAGTCAGTGTCGATAACTTGGATACTGGGTAAGTACCGAGTCAATATGCAGGGGTAAAAGCCATTGAGGTAGATACTGCATGTTATGATATATACTATAGGTAGGGATAAAGTGACTAAGGCCACAGGCTAGATAATAAAACGTAACAGCAGCATATGTGACAAGAGTTAGTTCAAAAAGGATCATTGCAGATAGTCCGGATAGCTATTGATGAACTATTTAACTAGCTATTTAGCAGTCTTATGCCTTGTTCAGGGTCCTGTTGGTTCCAGACTTGGTGCATCTGTACCACTTGCCATGCGGTAGCAGAGAGAACAGTCTATAACTTGAGTGGCTGGAGTCCTGAAGAGAAAGGACAACATAGAGTTATTTTATTTCACCTTTATTTAACCAGGTAGCCTAGTTAAGAACAAGTTCTTATTTACAACTGCGACCTGACCAAGATAAAGCAAAGCAGTGCGACACAAACAACAACACAGTTACACATGGAACAAACAAACATACAGTTAATAATACAATAGAGAAAGTCTATATACAGTGTGTGCAAATGAGGTAGCATTTTTTATTGTATTTTTTTATTTCACCTTTATTTAACCAGGTAGGCTAATGGAGAACAAGTTCTCATTTGCAACTGCGACCTGGCCAAGTTAAAGCATAGCAGTTCGACACACACAACAACACAGAGTTACACATGGAATAAACAAACATACAGTTAATAATACAGTAGAAAAAAGAAAACAAAAAGTCTATATACAGCGTATGCAAATGCGGTAAGATAAGGGAGTTAAGGCAATAAATAGGCCATGGTGGCAAAGTAATTACAATATAGCAATTTAACACTGGAATGGTAGATGTGCAGAAGATGAATGTGCAAGTAGAGATTATGTGGTGCAGAGGAGCAAGATAAATAAATAAATACAGTATGGGGATGAGGTAGTTGGGTGAGCTGTTTACAGATTGGCTATGTACAGGCGCAGTGATCTGTGAGCTGCTCTGACAGCTGGTGCTTAAAGCTAGTGAGGGAGATATGAGTCTCCAGCTTCAGAGATTTTTGCAGTTCGTTCCAGTCATTGGCAGCAAAGAACTGGAAGGAAAGGTGACCATATGACGAATTGGCTTTGGGGGTGACCAGTGAGATATACCTGCTGGAGCGCATGCTACGAGTGGGTGCTGCTATGGTGACCAGTGGGTGCTGGTGACGAGTGGGTGACGAGTGGGTGCTATGGTGACGAGTGGGTGCTGCTATGGTGACCAGTGAGCTGAGATAAGGCGGGGCTTTACCTAGCAGAGACTTGTAGATGACCAGGAGCCAGTGGGTTTGGCGACGAGTATGAAGCGAGGGCAGCTAACAAGAGCGTACAGGTCGCAGTGGTGGGTAGTATATGTGGCTTTGGTGACAAAACGGATGGCACTATGATAGACTGCATCCAATTTGTTGAGTAGAGTGTTGGAGGCTATTTTGTAAATGACATCGCCGAAGTCAAGGTTCGATGGGACGGTCAGTTTTACGAGGGTATGTTTGGCAGCATGAATGAAGGATGCTTTGTTGCGAAATAGGAAGCCAATTCTAGATTTAATTTTGGATTGGAGTGTGAGTCTGGAAGGAGAGTTTACAGTCAAACCAGACACCAAGGTATTTGTATTTATCCACATATTTAAAGTCAGAGCCGTCCAGAGTAGTGATGCTGGACGGGCGGGCAGGTGCGGGCAGTGATCGGTTGAAGAGCATGCATTTAGTTTTACTTGCATTTAAGAGCAGTTGGAGGCCACGGAAGAAGAGTTGGATGGCATTGAAGCTTGTCTGGAGGTTAGTTAACATAGTGTCCAAAGAAGGGCCAGAGGTATACAGAATGGTGTCGTCTGCATAGAGGTGGATCAGAGAATCACCAGCAGCAAGAGTGACATCATTGATGTATACAGAGAAGAGAGTCGGTCTGAGAATTGAACCCTGTGGCACCCTCATCGAGACTGCCAGAGGTCCGGACAACAGGCCCTCCGATTTGACACACTGAACTCTATCAGAGAAGTAGTTGGTAAACCAGGCGAGGCAATCATTTGAGAAACCAAGGCTGTTGAGTCTGCCAATAAGAATGTGGTGATTGACAGAGTCGAAAGCCTTGGCCTGGTCGATGAATACGGTTGCACAGCATTGTCTCTTATCGATGGCGGTTATGATATCATTTAGGACCTTGAGCTTGGCTGAGGTGCACCCATGACCAGCTCGAACACCAGATTGCATAGCGGAGAAGGTATGGTGGGATTCGAAATGGTCGGTGATGTTTGTTAACTTGGCTTTCGAAGACCTTAGAAAGGCAGGGTAGGATTGATCTAGGTCTGTAGCAGTTTGGGTCTAGAGTGTCTCCCCCTTTGAAGAGGGGGATGACCGCGGCAGCTTTCCAATCTTTTGGGATCTCAGACGATACGAAAGAGAGGTTGAACAAGCTTGTAATAGGGTTAGCAAAAATTTCGGCAGATCATTTTGGGATCCTAACTGCCTGTGTATATTGGTTCCTAACTTCCCTGAAAAGTTGCATATAGCGGGGGCTATTAAATGCTAATGCAGTACGCCACATGATGTTTTTGTGCTGGTCAAGGGCAGTCAGGTCTGGAGTAAAAAAAGGGCTATATCTGTTCCTGGTTTTAAATTCTTTTAATGGGTCATGCTTATTTAAGATGATGAGGAAGCACTTTTAAAGAATAACCAGGCATCCTCTACTGACGGAATGAGATCAATAACATTCCAGGATACCCGGGCCAGGTCGATTAGAAAGGCATGCTCGATTAAGTGTTTTAGGATGGTATCTATGAGGGTGCCCGTGTTTACGGATTTGGAGTTGTACCTGGTGGGTTCATTGATAATTTGCGTGAGATTGAGAGCATCAACTTAGATTGTAGGATGTCCGGGGTGTTATGCATGTCCCAGTTTAGGTCACTTAAACAGCACGAGCTCTAAAGATCGATGGGGGGCAATCAATTCACATATCGTGTCCAGGGCACAGCTGAGGGCAGAAGGTGGTCTATAGCAAGCTGCACCGCTTGCTATAGCGACTTGTTTCTGGCGAGGTGGATTTTTAAAAGTAGAACCTCAAATTGTTTGGGCACAGACCTGGAAAGTAAGACAGAACTCTGCAGGCTATCCCTGCAATAGATTGGAACTCCGCCCCCTTTGGCAGTTTTATCTTGTCGGAAAACGTTATAGTTAGGGATGGAAATTTCAAGGTTTTTGGTGGTCTTCCTAAGCCAGGATTCGGACACGGCTAGGACATCCGGGTTGGCAGAGTTTTCTAGGGCAGTGAATAGAACAAACTTCTAATGGCGTCTAATGTTAACATGCATGAAACCAAGGCTTTTACGGTTACAGAAGTCAACAAATGAGAGCGCCTGGGGAATGGGAGTGGAGCTAGGCACTGCAGGGCCTGGATTAACCTCCACATCACCAGAGGAACAGAGGAGGAGTAGGATAAGGGTACGGCTAAAGGCTATAATAACTGTCCGTCTAGTACGTTCAGAACAGAGAGTAAAAGGAGTAGATTTATGGGCACAGTAGAATAGATTCAAGGCATAATGAACAGACAAAGGTATGGTAGGATGAGAATACAGTGAGAGTAAACCTGTGCATAGAGTGACGATGAAAGAGATATTGTCTCTAGAAATATCATTTAAACCAGGTGATGTCACTGCATGTGTGGGACGTGGAACTTAAGTGTTAACTAAGGCGTATTTAGCAGGGCTAGAGGCTCTACAGTGAAGTAAGGCAATAATTACTAACCAAAACAGCAATGGACAAGGCACATTGACGTTAGGGAGAGTCATGCATAGCCAAGTGATCATAGGAGTCCAGTGAGTGGCTTCAGGCAGCTAGCAAGCTAGCAGATGGGCCTTCGAGGGACTTTGCGACGGAAGAAAGTCTGTTGTGGCCCTGTCGTGCTGTGATGTCGGGAGACGGATCAGCAGGGCTCCGTGTTGTAAATCAGGCCAATTGGCAAAATAGGCATAGTGGCCAAAGAATTTGTCCGATGGGCCTCTTAAGCTAACAGTCCGATGTGCTCTAGACAGCTATTGGGCCGCGGCTAGCAGGTGGACATTCAGGGGACGTCGCGACGGAGGAGTCAGTTGAAAAACCCCCTCGGGCGGAATTACGTCGGTAGTCCAGTCTTGATGGGTCTGCGGGGGTCCAGGTATTGTAGCCCAAGGAGTGGCTGATGGGTCTCTTCGGCTTGCCGGGAGATGGGCCTAGCAGATGGGCCTAGCAATGGCTAACTGACTACTAGCTAGCAGCCAGTTAGCTGGCTAGCTTTTGATGGGGGTTCCGGTTCTTAGGTATAAAAAATTGCAGACCGTAACACATTGGGTGAGGTGGGTTGCAGGAGAGTATATTCAGTCCGTAGATGGAAAGTGATATTAAAATATATATGAAATATATACGGGAAAATGATATTTACACGGGACAAGTCCAACTGCTATGCCATCTTGGTTCCATTCTCCAATTGATGTGGATGGGGGCGTACTGTAGTCTATGATCAACTCCTCTGAGGGAGAGGTTGTTGTCCTGGCACCACACTGTCATTTCTCTGACCTCTTCCCTTTAGGCTGGCTCATCGTAGTCGGTGATCAGGTTTACCTGACGTTGTGTCGTCTGCAAACTTGATGGTGTTGGAGTCATGCGCGGCCACGCAATCATGGGTGAACAGGGAGTACATGAGGGGACTAAACACGCACCCCTGACGGGCCCCCGTGTTTAGGGTCAGCATGGCAGATATGTTGTTGCCTACCCTCACCACCTGGGGGTGGCCCTTTAGGAAGTTCAGGATCCAGTTGCAGAGGGAGGTGTTTAATCCCAGAGTCCTTAGCTTAGTGATGAGCTTGTAGGGCACAATGGTGTTGACCACTGAGCTGTAGTCAATGAACAACATTCTCATGTAGGTGTTCCTTTTGTCCAGGTGGGAAAGGGCAGTGTGGAGTGCAATAGATAATGCATCATCTTGTGGATCTGTTGGGGCAGTATGCTAATTGGGGTGGGTTTAGGGTGTCTGGGATGATGGTGTTGATGTCAGCCAGGAACAGCCTTTCAAAGCCTTTCATTGCTACAGATGTGAGTGCTAGTCATTTAGACAGGTTACCTTGGCAGTCTGCTTGAAACATATAGGTGTTACAGACTCGGTCAGAGAGTGGTTGAAAATGTCATTGAAGATACTTGCCAGCTGGTTTGCGCATGCTCTGAGAATGCGTCCTGGTAATCTGTCTGGCCCTGCAGCCTTCTGAATGTTAAAGGTATTACTCACATTGGCTACGGAGTGAGTGATCACACAGTCGTCCGGAAGAGCTGGTGCTTTCACACAGTCCGGAAGAGCTGGTGCTTTCACACAGTCGTCTGGAAGAGCTGGTGCTTTCACACAGTCCGGAAGAGCTGGTGCTTTCACACAGTCGTCTGGAAGAGCTGGTGCTTTCACACAGTCGTCTGGAAGAGCTGGTGCTTTCACACAGTCGTCTGGAAGAGCTGGTGCTTTCACACAGTCCGGAAGAGCTGGTGCTTTCACACAGTCGTCTGGAAGAGCTGGTGCTTTCACACAGTCCGGAAGAGCTGGTGCTTTCACACAGTCCGGAAGAGCTGGTGCTTTCACACAGTCCGGAAGAGCTGGTGCTTTCACACAGTCCGGAAGAGCTGGTGCTTTCACACAGTCCGGAAGAGCTGGTGCTTTCACACAGTCGTCTGGAAGAGCTGGTGCTTTCACACAGTCCGGAAGAGCTGGTGCTTTCACACAGTCCGGAAGAGCTGGTGCTTTCACACAGTCCGGAAGAGCTGGTGCTTTCACACAGTCGTCTGGAAGAGCTGGTGCTTTCACACAGTCCGGAAGAGCTGGTGCTTTCACACAGTCTGGAAGAGCTGGTGCTTTCACACAGTCCGGAAGAGCTGGTGCTTTCACACAGTCTGGAAGAGCTGGTGCTTTCACACAGTCTGGAAGAGCTGGTGCTTTCACACAGTCTGGAAGAGCTGGTGCTTTCACACAGTCTGGAAGAGCTGGTGCTTTCACACAGTCGTCTGGAAGAGCTGGTGCTTTCACACAGTCCGGAAGAGCTGGTGCTTTCACACAGTCGTCTGGAAGAGCTGGTGCTTTCACACAGTCGTCTGGAAGAGCTGGTGCTTTCACACAGTCCGGAAGAGCTGGTGCTTTCACACAGTCTGGAAGAGCTGGTGCTTTCACACAGTCGTCTGGAAGAGCTGGTGCTTTCACACAGTCGTCTGGAAGAGCTGGTGCTTTCACACAGTCCGGAAGAGCTGGTGCTTTCACACAGTCCGGAAGAGCTGGTGCTTTCACACAGTCGTCTGGAAGAGCTGGTGCTTTCACACAGTCGTCTGGAAGAGCTGGTGCTTTCACACAGTCCGGAAGAGCTGGTGCTTTCACACAGTCGTCTGGAAGAGCTGGTGCCTTCTTGCATGGCTCAGTGTTGCTAAACATGCTTTGTTATCCAACTGATCTTGTGTCCTTTCCGACCTCGTTCATTGCTGCCCGCATCTATATTATAAGGTTAATTATTTAGGCTACACGGATGATTCAAGGTGGAAGATTAACGCTGCTGCAAGGTTTGTACAGGTAGTCTATCACTTCCAGACCAGGTAGGCCTAGTCTATATGATGCTGTGTAGGCTGCTGTATGACTAGCTACAGTAAATTAAAACATCCTTGTAAACTGGCATTCAATTCATGAGAGGCCATAGCCTACACACAGAAACGGGCTCTCCTATAATCAAACTCATGGCTCCTGACAAATAAGATATCAAAATTGTGCTTATTCCTTACTGAGGCACTTATCACACAGCTAGCACATTACGTTCTGAGAACCATATGCTTCTTCGAGTTTGGTGTTTCTTCGAGTTTTGTGAGTTTTGTGAGTGTCGTTGACCCATGGTTATTTTGCACACAACCTTCCCACAACGTTCTGGGAATGGTGCTGGATAGTTACTTGGCTTTGGAACTTTCTCATCACATTTAAGAATCTTGACAAAATAACATTATTTTCTTGGTATTACTTTAACATAATGTTTCCTAAAAGTTCAAACATGGTTTCATTTATTTACATTTTTGGTCATGTTATAGGAATGTTCTCCATCTGGTTTGACATTGGGAATGTTCTCCAATAGTTCAGAGGATGTTAAGACACAACGTTCTCCTGTGAGAATTTCAAAACTTCAGCAAAACGTTTACACCAGGTTTCTTCATGGTTCTATTTAAAATCATGTTTTCTCAAATTGTTCTGACAACGTTAAGAAAAAACGTTCTTCTGTGGGAATTTCAGTACTAACGTTTAATTTCAGCATAACGTTTTCTACAAGTTTCCTAATGGTTCTATTTAAAGTCATGTTCTCCGAATGTTTAGAGAACGTTAAGAAACAACTTTCTTCTGTGGGAATTTCAGTACTTCAGCATAACATTTTCTGCAGATTTCCTCATGGTTCTATTTAAAGTCATGTTCTCTGAACATTAAGAAAACGTTCCATAGAAACCACAAGAAAGCATTAATAACGTTGAAATAACGCTATAAGAATGTTATTTAAAAACATATACATTCCATTCTCAGCGTCAACAAAACTCTCTCTGTCCTCTATCTTGTTCAGTGAGTTCAGGTGTGTTGGCCACGCCCATTATTTACACTCCTAGAACAAGCAAAATGTTCACTTCTGTTCTCAGAATGTTAAAGTTTTACCAGTCAGGAAACTTATGGCTTCGTTCCCAGAACCAATGGGGAAGAAAAAGCGTATGTATTCACAACCTCCAAAGAACCAAATGTAGTAGTAGGGCAGGGTTTAAACTTCGTAAAAACCGACATAAAAAGCACATTAACTATATTTTTGAGCATATCTTATAGAATCACGTAGGCCTACCTTACTGTAATCCTCCATATCTCAATTATGTTGAAGGAACATCGACATCAACTTCTGTTTCGAGTAACTTTGTTTTAATCAGACTGCTTCTTCTCCAATAGTGATCTCCTGCCTACTGAAGTTCATACATGAAGTTCACTGCCCCTATCTCCCCTGTTATGTGTCCACATACTGTAAGTTCTCCAAAACTGTAAAAGTGTCATTTGGAAACAAAGTAGAAAATTAGTATGTGATGATTTATGCAATGTCTTCACCTCAGACACATATCTACTATGTAGCATGAGCAGTATAGAAGGGGGAAGGGGGGAGTAGAATTCCACCCCATGGCATGATCCTTACTATGGGAGAGCTGAAATGTCAGGCTGATAAAAAAGACTGAAGGACTTGTGAGAACAATATACTGCTCTACTTTCTGTCCTTTTCCCCACCTCTGTATGTTACCATGGCAGCAGGGGGTGCGTAGCAGTCATGTGAATAGGAAGCTGATTGGATTAAAATACTTTGTGTGATCAGGGGTCAGGAAAACTGCACATGCACTAAAGGCACCATAAACGGATTATATATATATATACAGACACAGGCAGACACACACACAACATACGTACACACACATTCACGTTAAGTTCATAGCGCATAGCATCCAAATTTAGTCCACAGTGACATAGACACAATAGGCAATGCATGCCCCGCTTACTTCATTAAAGAAGTTTACTGCAAAAAAGACTTACAAACAGGGGAATTAGGTACCCTTAGTCCTTCATGTCTCCTGCACTTCTTACTTTAAAAAGCAGCAGCACCTTGAAATGTATGACATCCGAGCCACATTCTGTAGTCCTTGTTTGAGTGGAAATTCAATGACAGATGGATATTTCAAGCTTATGAAACATGGATTCAGTCCAGACCAAGAGCCTTACTAGACAGGATGTGATGATATAAAGGCCCACACACACAACTGTCCTGTGTAAATTACCCTGAGTTTAAATGTGCATGTGACCCTGAAACTTTCATGGAGTGGTATCAGTTTTTACTATAGTAGTACAAGGCTCACTATTGTAGTTCTACAACTTCAATATAATAATATTTACTAAAATGGAAAAATATAATTTTAAAAACTATTGTCACCCACTGTTATGGATGATGTATGATGTGACAGTAAATGGGAGTTCCTCCTTTCCCCTGGTTAGTATTGAATAATATCAAAAACAATCAATGTCATGCAACCAGTGTGTCTCCTCCCAGCTGTCCTGATGCTTCCCTGTCCCTTCCTGTTCCTCTTCTCTCACACTCCCTCCCATCCAGGCACATGGAGGCAGCAGCTGTACGGCAGTGGACGGGGTCGTAAAAGCGAGGGCCGAAAGAGGAAGTAGGGGGACCTTCTGAGTTATTACCCTCCAACGTACACACGGGGGCCTGGGAACTGTCCTCTTCTCACAGAGGACCACGGTGCAGCGTGGAGCAGGGCTGTTCTCCGGCCTGCTTCCCCCATCACCCTCTGTGTACATTACCACCCCATCACAAGTCCACAGCCGTCATAGTGAGGCATGAGAGTATACAGTATGGACAACAAGACAGCGTTTTCTCCATAATAAAACCATTAGCTTACCATTGCTTTACAACAGATTTGTTCCCACCATGATCACATGCAGCTACTGTGTCTGTTGCTGTGTAGCCCTAAACACACTTCAAAATGGGAGAATTTATGGCAAAGTCACAGGCCTGGCAACAGAAATAGAAAATGTGCACTATGTACTTTATGTCTGAATCGGTCAGATATTAGGTCACTGTCTGCCATTATATTGGGTACACCGAGATACAGACCATTTACAATTTCACCTGACTGTGGAGGCCTATGGTTCTTGTGTTGAGAGGGTCATGCACCATCTGAGTTTATTAATAGTGTCCTATGTGGATCCCTGGCCTCTTCTCTGAGCTAGAATGGTGAGGTGTGAATACCAGTCATGCCTGTCCTCTAACAACTCCTGAATTTATGATACAATTAACCCCCGCCTGGAGAAACGACAGGCTCACTCACTTTACACTATCTCTAGGCTAGTGGCAAAGCCCCACATTTATTTTTAGATACCCATACCCAAGATATAACAAAACACAAGCATGTGTTTCCATATCTGTAAGGTCTCTTTGTAAGGTCTCCCATATACTGCAAAAGTGGTTAAATTGATAGATATTCAGCGCTGTATAGTTCTGCCTGACAAAAATGCATACAGTTACATTGTTTTTGATGTTGTGACTTGTAATTGGCTCTAAGAAAACTAAGTGGGCTCAGACATGTTCCTTAAAGAATTTTGAAAATGTATCCCCTAGTCTTGCAATTAAATCTGATGATCTTCATATTTAGCCTCAAATCCAATATGGTGTCCAAAATCCAATATGGCTACCATAACAACTTTGATGGAGGTTAAATCACCTGTAAATATGTTTATTTATTTATTATTGTGTACAACACTCACGCCTATAAATACTGTTGGTGTGAATCATTTTTATTCTGAATCCAATATGTCCAACATGATTACACTCAAACACTGTTGCCTGATTGTAAGTAGCCCATGTTAGTTTTGTATTGTGTTATTCTGTCTTTAAAATGGTTTCGTAAGGCTCTTGGTACATCTTATCTAGGACTATGAGTGGCACTGCCATGACTCTGTTGTGTTTGAATAGCCGAAGCCAACTAGTTTTTCAATGTGTGTTCCTGCTTTAATCTCATTCACACACTTACAGCATATCAACAATGGTAAATTTCACAAAATATAATAACAAGCCTTTCATGACACAGTAGCGTAACCAAGTTACAGGAAAGCAACCATAGTACAACTGTTAACTACTCTAATAGTTTATATGTATAGCCCTCTTTTCCCCACTACAACTAAGTATGCAAGGTTGATTCAAAGTCTTTGAGGTGACCAGGACATGAGTGTGTCCTTAACGGGTGTGGAAACAAAGTAGCCAGTGGTGGTTGTAGTTCTGGAGCCTGACCAACAGCATGTGGTGGTTGTATTTCTGGGGCCTGACCATCAGCAAGCGGTGGTTGTAGTTCTGGGGCCTGACCAGCTGCAAGCGGTGGTTGTAGTTCTGGGGCCTGACCATCAGCAAGCGGTGGTTGTAGTTCTGGGGCCTGACCAGCAGCCAGTGGTGGTTGTAGTTCTGGGGCCTGACCAGCAGCCAGTGGTGGTTGTATTTCTGGGGCCTGACCATCAGCAAGCGGTGGTTGTAGTTCTGGGGCCTGACCAGCTGCAAGCGGTGGTTGTAGTTCTGGGGCCTGACCATCAGCAAGCGGTGGTTGTAGTTCTGGGGCCTGACCAGCAGCCAGTGGTGGTTGTAGTTCTGGGGCCTGACCAGCAGCCAGTGGTGGTTGAAGTTCTGGGGCTTGACCAGCAGCCAGTGGTGGTTGTAGTTCTGGGGCCTGACCAGCAGCCAGTGGTGGTTGTAGTTCTGGGGCCTGACTAGCAGCCAGTGGTGGTTGTAGTTCTGGGGCCTGACCAGCAGCCAGTGGTTGTTGTAGTTCTGGGGCCTGACCAGCAGCCAGTGGTGGTTGTAGTTCTGGGGCCTGATCAGCAGCCAGTGGTAGTTGTAGTTCTGGGGCCTGATCAGCAGCCAGTGGTGGTTGTAGTTCTGGGGCCTGACCAGCAGCAAGTGGTGGTTGTAGTTCTGGGGCCTGACCAGCAGCCAGTGGTGGTTGTAGTTCTGGGGCCTGATCAGCAGCCAGTGGTGGTTGTAGTTCTGGGGCCTGATCAGCTTGCACAGCTAACTGGTCATTCTGTGCAAGCTGCAGTGACAAGGGTAGTATCCTTTCTGTAAAAGTGAAAGGGCTGTCACAAACAGACTTTTTAATGTTGAATGTGGCAAAAAGTCTTGCAGTTCACATCCTACATATTTCTTTATACTCCTTTGGAAGTCAGATAGGATTATAATTTGGCTGATATTAACTGTGGGTGGTTGGCATTGATTGTGGACTGGAGCATGCCCAGCAGGAGATGAGGAGAGTAACTGAACCGGTGAGGGTGAACTCAGGTTAATTAGAGGTTACTTGGAGTGTAGGTCATAGATTAATGACTAAGAATCGTTGGTTGTGAGGGACGAAGCACAGCTCCACACACATATACATTTGAAGATGATCCCTGGGCTTTGATGAACAGTAAAATGGTTGCAGAGCAGGTGGAGCTGATGAAGCATGGTCCACAAAGACCACTATCTCACAGTCAATACCCAGCCGCCATAAATGATCACATACAGCAAGTTTTACCATCCTACTGTGCCTCTTGTTTGCCATAAATGGCATGTCCGTACAGGGATGTTGGGATTACTGTAGTTTCCCAAACCAATGCATGAGTCACCCCAGCTTGAATGCTCATTCTTCATGTGAGTCCAGTTCAAGTGTAACATGGGCTGGCCAGCCAGGGTTGGTAGCAAAATAGGTACATATGAGAACAATGCACGGCAGAACTTTCCAGACAGCATTTTGGCTGTGGAATGGCCTCCTGACATGTGGCAGTCCAGTTCCATGGTGTCTCTGTCTCTAGTAACTGCCTGAGGGGAGGAGTGATGGTGGAGTGGGCCTATCATGGACAGTTCTGGGAGATTCGGGATAACATTGACATTTGGGAGGTGCAAGTCCTATGACATGAAGGCCCAATAAGTTGATGGTATTTCTTATCAAATGAGTGTCAGGTTGTGTTGGTTCATTGTAGTGAACCATGGCTTGTCATGTGTGGTTGCATCCTCCACATACACCATAACTGTCACCAAGTCAACATATATGGCAACTCCAGGCCAGACAGTCAGGATAGTGGATGTGATTGTCTGGAAGAAGCAATGCGGCAGGTCAACCTGGTCAACCTGCACCGGAACATCCTAATGTACATCACAAATGCAGTGAGCCAGCATAAGGTCATGTTGGATTCAGGCAGATGTATTGGACTAGCAATGAATCAAAGCTCACTTCTAAATGATAAGGGAGGTAACTTAAGAGCCCAATCCTGGAGGGGCAAGTTATACCACAGTGGGGGCAAGTTGTAGAGTTAGGGAGAGGATGTTAGAGTCCAGGGTTGGATTTTCTTACCTTTCGTTGGAGCCTCCTAGTTGTCTTATTGATCCTCAAAGAGGCTTGTGACAAAGAATACTTGGTTTTGCCATGCCAAGCTGTCTGCTGCCTTTTTATATATCCAGATAAAGGTGTTTGAGTGTATATGGTGGGCATATTGGATTCTTAACATACAGTAGTTGACACACACAAAAATAGTATTGAGTACAGGTCAGAAGTACAGTACACAAATCTGAAAAATGGCTCTCATTTAAAACATGTACAGATACAGGTGATTAAACAACCATTTAATGGTAATGTGGCAGCCATATTGGATTTGGAGTCAAATCTAGGGGGCCCCCTAACGTAATTGCAGGAGTAGGGGCTAAACATATAACATCCACAGAGGAATCTTTGACTGGGAAAAATGACAATTTTCAGTGTCTGAGCCCACTTGCCTTAGAGCTGGTTACAATGGCCATAACATCAAAAAACATGTATTCCTTTTTCTCAAGCAGGACCGTACCACAGGAGGTTGGTGGCACCTTAATTGGGGAGACCGGGCTTGTGGTAATGGCTGGAGCGGAATCAGCGGAATGGTATCAAATACATCAAATGGTTTCCAGGTGTTTGATGCCATTCCATTTGCTCCGTTCCGGCCATTATTATGAGCCATTCTCCCCTCAGCAACCTCCACTGGCACCACACAGCACTGAAGGAGAGCAAATTTGAACAGCAACCAAAAAGTGAGGTTTACGTTCATCATAAATATTCATAGTTGATATTTCAGACTATTGTATCTGTGTGTTTACAGGTCTATATTTCCAAGATGCATTAAGATATCCTAATGTTGTTGTTTGTGTATGTAGTGCAGACAACTGACTACTTGCTCATTTTTTGCAATATCAGAGCTTGTGATATTGGGTTACATGAGCTTAGGTCACTCACCACCCCTCCAGCCGGGCATTATTCTGCACTGTTTGAGTTAAGGGGGTGTGTAAAAAATATCTATCACTTTAACCATTTAAAAAATATTTTTATTTTTATATGGGAGACCTAAGTGAAAAACATGGCTGTGCTTCGGGAAGGGGACTATCAAAAACCAAAGCCCTTTTTGAGCATTGGCTACTAGCCTACTCAGTGTGTCAAACTCGCACACAGAAACACACACAAGTACAAACACACACACACATGCACTCATACACACACCATTGCATTCACTTGCACAAGCCTGATAAACACTCGCCACTGACTTACAGCACCAGTACCATTTTATTTTCATTTTTTCTCTCTCTTCCCCCTCCCACTCCCTTCCTCTCTCACATTCTCACCCAGTCAGTGTGTTAGTGTGGTTAAAATGTCATGGACTATGGTAAATTAGTTTGACCTCAGTGTACCCTGGGACTAGAGAGGCAGGGGGAGGGATCTGGCACTATGAACTCCAACTTCAGCCCATATACCAAGTCAAATGACTCCAACATACACATGCATTTGTTATGGTGTATTAAAGAGGTCCTGGTATTGACCTCAGGACTCCCCATTTATTCCTCTAACTAATCTGCTCCAGTCACATCAGCTTCAACCCTCCCACCCTACAAGCAGACCTGGACCCTGTGGCAGACAGTTCCACATTTCATGTCTTTGAGCCTCCGGGTCATAAATATTACTTTGAGAAACAAACCCTGCAGAACCCAGCTCACACTGCTGGGGCCATCCTTTTCCCACAGTGCAGTATAAATAGCCCAGGATAGAGTAGGGTGGGGTGACGGCAGGGCCGCTCAGGGAAGATCCCATGCACAGCAGCACATTCTAGCCCACCTGGCCCTGCCAGCACCCAGGTCACCTTTCAGGACCTATTCCTCCTCTCCCACTTCCCCAAAGAACCTCACACCTTCAAAGTGCTTCCCCACCGACCACTGCTTTCTCCACATCCCCCTTAGCAGGACCCATTTGCTCTGAAGGTATCCAGCCTATATCCTGCCTGCCTGGTCACTGGGTCTGCGGTTCGCGCTCAATGACCCTCTAATCCTGACCACTGTGGAACACCATGATTTGGCACGTTGGCGCGCCAATGACAGCACAAGCACAAGCCTCATGCACTGCTAACCAACTTGTTCTGGTGAGGTCTTGAAATAAGCAGATTTGCATGCATTAACATCAAGTGAAATATGATATTGTGTGCTGCTGTAGAACCTGATGGAGTTTTGTATGGTATTTTGTAATAGGTCACTCGCTGCATATCTCAATCAGTGTGTGGAGACAGTACGGAGACCAAGGTCTCAGGCCGCATCTCTTACCTAATGGACATTTACCCTACCCCCAATGGTCATTCATCATTGTTACAGTTGTAAATATGTATATACAGTATATATATATTATTTTTATTATTGACTTCTGTTTTTGACCTGCACTGTTGGATTTCCGAGTTTATGAGTTCCACGTTAGTCACATGCACACGTTTGCGACCCTGTGCATGTGACTAATAAATGAATCTAATCTAAATGTCAAATCTTACAGGAAGGTCAACAAAAAGAATGCTGTGGTAGCCATCCTGGTTGTGTGCCTTGAATTCTGGGTGGCAGTGTAGCCTAGTGGTTAGAGCATTGGACTAGTAACTGAAAGGTTGCAAGTTCAAATCCCTGAGCTGACAAGGTACAAAATCTGTCGTTCTGCCCTTGAACAGGCAGTTAACCCACTGTTCCTAGGCCGTCATTGAAAATAAGAATTTGTTCTTAACTGACTAGTAAAATAAAGGTTTAAAATTTAAAAAAAATAATAATTCTAAATAAATCACAGACAGTATCACCAGAAAAGCACTCCCACACCATCACACCTCCTCCTTCATGCTTCACAGTGGGAACCACACATGCAGAGATCATCCGTTCACCTACTCCACAAAGACACGGTGGTTGGAACCAAAAATCTCAAATTTGGACTCATCAGACCAAAGGAAAGATTTTCACCGGTCTAATGTCCATTGCTCATGTTTGCCCAAGCATTTATTTGGCCTGCAATATCTGAGACTGGTAACTCTAATGAACTTGTCCTCTGCAGCTGAGGTAAATCTGAGTCTACCTTTTCTGTGGCGGTCCTCATGAGAGCCAGTTTCATCATAGTGCTTGATGTTTTTTTGCGACTGCACTTGAGGAAACTTTCAAAGTTCTTGACATTTTCCACATTGCTTAACCTTCATTTCTTAAAGTAATGATGGACTGTCATTTTTCTTTGCTTATTTGAGCTATTCTTGCAATAATATGGACTTGGTATTTTACCAAATAGTGCCATGTTCTGTATACCACCCCTACCTTGTTACAACACAAGTGGTTGGCTCAAATGCTTTAAGAAGGAAATAAATTCCACAAATTCACTTTTAACAAGGCACACCTGTTAATTGAAATGCATTCCAGGTGACTACCTCATGAAACTGGTTGAGAGGCAAAGGGTGGTTATATTTTGATTTGTTTAACACTTTTTTGGTTACTACACAATTCCATATGTGTTATTTAATAGTTTGATGTCTTCACTATTAATCTACAATGTACAAAATAGTAAAAGTAAAGAAAAACCCTGGAATGAGTAGCTGTGTCCAAACTTTTGACTGGTACTCTGCATATAAGATGAGTAGAGCAGTATGTCAACATTATTTAAACATTATTAAAGTGACTAGTTTTCCAATATTAAAGTGGCCAGGGATTCAAAGTCTATATAGGGCAGCGGCCTCGAAGGTGCAAGGTTGCATAACCGGGTGGAAGCTGGCTAGTGATGGCTATTTACCAGTGTGATGGCCTTGTGATAGAAGCTGTTTTTCAGTCTCTCGGTCCCAATTTTGATGCACCTGTACTGACCTCGCCTTCTGGATGATAACGGGGTGAACATGCCGTGGTTTGGGTGGTTGATGTCCTTGATGATCTTTTTGGCCTTCCTGTGACATCGGGTGCTGTAGGTGTCCTGGAGGGCAGGTAGTTTTCCCCCGGTAATGCATTGGGCAGACCGCACCACCCTCTGGAGAGCCATGCGGTTGCGGGCATGCAGTTGCCGTAACTAAAAGGATATTGGGTTTGAAAAATTACTGTGAAATTGTGAGGTGTTTTTTATTTTTATTGTGGGATCGGGGGCGTCCCGGGTGGCGCAGTGGTTAAGGGCGCTGTACTGCAGCACCAGCTGTGCCACCAGAGACCCTCGGTTAGCGCCCTGGCTCTGTCGTAACCGGCCGCAACCGGGAGGTCCGTGGGGCGACGCACTATTGGCATAGCATCGTCCGGGTTAGGGAGGGCTTGGCCAGTAGGGATATCCTTGTCTCATCGTGCACCAGCGACTCCTGTGGTAGGCCGGGCGCAGTGCACACTAACCAAGGTTGCCAGGTGCACGGTGTCTCCTCCGACACATTGGTGTGGCTGGCTTCCGGGTTGGATGCGCGCTGTGTTAAGAAGCAGTGCGGCTTGGTAGTGTTGTGTATCGGTAGGACGCATGACTTTCAACCTTCGTCGCTCCCGAGCCCGTTTGGGAGTGGTAGCGATGAGACAAGATAGTAGCTACTAACAATTGGATACCATGAAATTGGGGAGAAAAATTTATAAAATTAAAATAAAAAAAATTGTGGGATAGAGTTTTTGCCTGCCTGGTGACAATAGCCCAATACGAAAGAGAGTTCCAAAATTCTCTGACAATAACAGTTAGTTTTCAGTTTCCCCCTCCCCACTCAGACCACTCCCAGACAGTCCTAGAAAAAATATTGCTTGAGACATTGCTCTTGCTAAGAATGTATTTTTGTTTCTTTTTGACCATTTTGATTGAAAACTATCACAGTAAGGTACTTAATTGTTACCTAGAAATGATTTGATATTGAGATAAAAATGGCTGCATTGGGCTTTTAACATTGGCTGATGTAAGAAAACAGTTGCATCCAATGCAGTGTCCACTCACATAATATCTGTTCGGTGACAGAGGGCAAATCTTGTCTCTCATCTACTAGGATCTTGTAATTCATCTAGTCCTCTAACTGATAGCCACTGTATATCCACAGTATAGCTGTCTGTAAGTCTAAACAGTTCAGTGACAGGTCGGTGAGAAAGGGGTCATAATCTTCCCTAAATATACCCGTTGCTTCCTGTCACCCGGCTCCCATTTCACTTGAAGGGACATTAAGATGGGTGATGTTTCCGGCATGGTGTGCGTGGGGGGGTGGGGGGTGGGGGGGGCATCGACACTTCAACACTTTAGGTCCACTGTCCTGTGGTCTTTGATCTTTGTTGGTCTCTGTTCTGTCGACCAGTCTAGGATGCCACAATGAGGGGCCATGTTTGATGCATGAGGTTAATTAAATAACGCCAGCTATCACTAACTGTATAACTATTTCTATCCGTTTGTATGTATTCACCTCTGTTTAGTGGATCAGTCCTAGGCGACATGTTTTATAGATGAGTGTAGTGAATTACATGTAAACAACTCCACTAGCCAACTAAGCCCCTACAGAACGTTACTTCCTTCTAGAATGACAACCGGTGATTTGGTTTCCCACGGTTATCAAATCAGTGTGGGGGAGTTGTGGTGTGAGGGGGGGGGGGGGGGACCAATCCACGGCAATTACTCTGCAGCCCTTTATCTTCCCCCTGACACCAATGTCCATCGCTATAAATCTATTGTCTGACAGCTGGAGTATTCCTGATGATCACTACACTGGTGTGAACTGCACTGCTCCAATATCGATTGACAAACACACATGTTGAATCTCCAGTACTATACTTACACATAACTATACAGAACATTTCGATATCTATTGGCCTACATCTTCCTTAATTGAACAGATCATTTTCTTTATCTTAATAACTTGTATCCGTGTTTTGCCAACCCACATCAGGAAGTGGGTGCTAAGACGAATTGTTCAGGTCATCCTTTGTGACACCGCACTGTTCAATCAAAGACTCTGAAGTGAGTGGGGTAGTTTCCAGCTATATGTCCTTGGTTATTAAAAATACTTGAGTTTTTTGTGAGAACAGTAATTAATGAGCATGTGGCAGCCAGACACCAATGCACCAAGAAAGGATTGAAAAAATGAAAGCAGAGAGACATAAAGCAACCCGTAGGGGTTTTCCAACTCTATTATGATGTATTTATTTATTTTATTTATTTTCTCTTAAGTCCCTGCTTCTTTTTCATCAGTGCAATAGTAATGAGGAACTGCAGTAATCGGCTAGTTCTGCACATGGCTAAGATAGAGGCCCACACTCTCATACACACTTCGGAAGGCCACATCCGGAGTTACATCATATGAATACAGTACACTAGACAATGACTGTATGTAATGTTTCCTTTTACATTACTTTTGACACATATGACCGCAGACTCCATTGTGAAATGTATATTATAGTACCTGTTTAAGTCTGTGTCATTTTCATGTAACTTGGGATTTTCACATTTGGGATAGAGTGTATTTTCACAAGGCCAACTCATGATTTACCATTAAACTCTTTTGATATTTTTTACTTGCATGAATTGTTTCTACAGCAGTGAATTTGTGTCCTGGCTATTAAAAGAGAATATATAGTGTTTCATGAAGCCAGATGGGAGAACAGAGAGAAAGAGAAATGGATGTTACTGTAAATAAAGGAATAGAAAGCGAGCAAATGTGTGATCAGTTTTGTTCGTTTTTATGTGCTTTACCTAACATTTACCCTGCAGCCTTAAGGCTTGTCTTGACATTGATTACAGCAACAATAGAGTTAGGTTGAGAGAATCCTGTCGGTTTGTATCACTGCCTGGTACGGCAACTGCAACGCCCACAACCGCAAAACTCTACAGAGGGTGGTGCGGTCTGCCTAACGCATTACTGGGGTCAAACCTCCTGCCCTCCCGGACACCTACAGCACCCGATGCCATAGGAAGGCCAAAAAGATCATCAAGGACATCAACCACCCGAGCCACTGCTTGTTCACTCCTCTATCATCCAGAAGGCGAGGTCAGTACAGGTACATCAAAGCTGGGACCAAGAGACTGAAAAACAGCTTCTATCGCAAGGCCATCAGATTGCTAAACAACCATAATTAGCACATCAGAGGTGGCTGCCTATAGACATAGATTAGGAATCACTGGCCACTTTCAGAAATGGATCACTAGCCACTTTAATAATGTTCTGTATCTAGCATTACTCATCTCATATGTATAAACTGCACTCCACACTATTCTACGGTATCTTAGTCACTTTTAAATTGTGTTTACACATTGCATCACCCATTTCATATGAATCTACTGTATTGTATTCTATACTACACCCCTGACTGTTAAAAAGCCATCTCCAGCACATCAGAAGCTGCTGCCTATAGACATAAATTAGGAATCACTGGCCACTTTAAGGAAATGAAACACGAGCCACTTTAATAATTTTGGTGTGGCAGGTAGCCTAGTGGTTAGAGTGTTGGGCCAGTAACCGAAAGGTTGATGGATCAAATCCCTGAGCTGACAAGGTAAAAATTTGCCCCCGAACAAGGCAGTTAGCCCACTGTTCCCCGGTAGGCTATCATTGTAAATAAGAATTTGTTCTGAACTGACTTGCCTAGTTAAATAAAAAAATGGAAGATGATCGCAACAGTCAACAAAGAGCTATTTGAAAGATTAAACCATCAAATTGTTTGGGTTGGAGACAACTGAAGGCGATCCTTGGTAAAGATTGCCACTGCCCCACATTTGGAAGATCTGTCTTGCCGAAAAAGGTTATAACCAGAAAGGTTAACATCAGTATTCAAAACACTAATTACCAACACATCTGGATTGGAGGGGTGAACCCACACATTCAATTGATCCATTTTAGGTAATAAGCTTCTAGTGTTAACATGCAGAAAACCCTGGCTTTTACAGGAGCAGAAATCAGTGAAGCAGATATCAGAGCAGAATAGGAGCTAGCAACAGTAGATGGGCCAGGGTGTACATGCACATTTCCAGATATCATCAACAGTAATACAATCAAGGCACGGCATAGGAGAGGGGAGCTCTGCAGTGCTGATTTATGACATCTGAATGTGCATAAGAACGGCAACAAGATCATATTGTACAGCAATTTCATCAGGTAACATGAATACAAAGCAGGCGAGAGGTGGTTAGAATGGGATGGGAGGCCAAAAGTCTGTGTAACATTTACATTACATTTACATTTACATTTAAGTCATTTAGCAGACGCTCTTATTCAGAGCGACTTACAAATTGGTGCTTTCACCTTATGACATCCAGTGGAACAGCCACTTTACAATAGTGCATCTAGGTCTTTTAAGGGGGGTGAGAAGGATTACTTTATCCTATCCTAGGTATTCCTTAAAGAGGTGGGGTTTCAGGTGTCTCCGGAAGGTGGTGATTGACTCCGCTGTCCTGGCGGCGTGAGGGAGTTTGTTCCACCATTGGGGGGCCAGAGCAGCGAACAGTTTTGACTGGGCTGAGCGGGAACTGTACTTCCTCAGTGGTAGGGAGGCGAGCAGGCCAGAGGTGGATGAACGCAGTGCCCTTGTTTGGGTGTAGGGCCTGATCAGAGCCTGGAGGTACTGAGGTGCCGTTCCCCTCACAGCTCCGTAGGCAAGCACCATGGTCTTGTAGCGGATGCAAGCTTCAACTGGAAGCCAGTGGAGAGAGCGGAGGAGCGGGGTGACGTGAGAGAACTTGGGAAGGTTGAACACCAGACGGGCTGCGGCGTTCTGGATGAGTTGTAGGGGTTTAATGGCACAGGCAGGGAGCCCAGCCAACAGCGAGTTGCAGTAATCCAGACGGGAGATGACAAGTGCCTGGATTAGGACCTGCGCCGCTTCCTGTGTGAGGCAGGGTCGTACTCTGCGGATGTTGTAGAGCATGAACCTACAGGAACGGGCCACCGCCTTGATGTTAGTTGAGAACGACAGGGTGTTGTCCAGGATCACGCCAAGGTTCTTAGCGCTCTGGGAGGAGGACACAATGGAGTTGTCAACCGTGATGGCGAGATCATGGAACGGGCAGTCCTTCCCCGGGAGGAAGAGCAGCTCCGTCTTGCCGAGGTTCAGCTTGAGGTGGTGATCCGTCATCCACACTGATATGTCTGCCAGACATGCAGAGATGCGATTCGCCACCTGGTCATCAGAAGGGGGAAAGGAGAAGATTAATTGTGTGTCGTCTGCATAGCAATGATAGGAGAGACCATGTGAGGTTATGACAGAGCCAAGTGACTTGGTGTATAGCGAGAATAGGAGAGGGCCTAGAACAGAGCCCTGGGGGACACCAGTGGTGAGAGCACGTGGTGTGGAGACAGATTCTCGCCACGCCACCTGGTAGGAGCGACCTGTCAGGTAGGACGCAATCCAAGCGTGGGCCGCGCCGGAGATGCCCAACTCGGAGAGGGTGGAGAGGAGGATCTGATGGTTCACAGTATCGAAGGCAGCCGATAGGTCTAGAAGGATGAGAGCAGAGGAGAGAGAGTTAGCTTTAGCAGTGCGGAGTGCCTCCGTGATACAGAGAAGAGCAGTCTCAGTTGAATGACTAGTCTTGAAACCTGACTGATTTGGATCAAGAAGGTCATTCTGAGAGAGATAGCGGGAGAGCTGGCCAAGGACGGCACGTTCAAGAGTTTTGGAGAGAAAAGAAAGAAGGGATACTGGTCTGTAGTTGTTGACATCGGAGGGATCGAGTGTAGGTTTTTTTCAGAAGGGGTGCAACTCTCGCTCTCTTGAAGACGGGAGGGACGTAGCCAGCGGTCAGGGATGAGTTGATGAGCGAGGTGAGGTAAGGGAGAAGGTCACCGGAGATGGTCTGGAGAAGAGAGGAGGGGATAGGGTCAAGCGGGCAGGTTGTTGGGCGGCCGGGCCGTCACAAGACGCGAGATGTCATCTGGAGAGAGAGGGGAGAAAGAGGTCAGAGCACAGGGTAGGGCAGTGTGAGCAGAACCAGCGGTGTCGTTTGACTTAGCAAACGAGGATCGGATGTCGTCGACCTTCTTTTCAAAATGGTTGACGAAGTCATCTGCAGAGAGGGAGGAGGGGGGGGGGGAGGAGGATTCAAGAGGGAGGAGAAGGTGGCAAAGAGCTTCCTAGGGTTAGAGGCAGATGCTTGGAATTTAGAGTGGTAGAAAGTGGCTTTAGCAGCAGAGACAGAGGAGGAAAATGTAGAGAGGAGGGAGTGAAAGGATGCCAGGTCCGCAGGGAGGCGAGTTTTCCTCCATTTCCGCTCGGCTGCCCGGAGCCCTGTTCTGTGAGCTCGCAATGAGTCGTCGAGCCACGGAGCGGGAGGGGAGGACCGAGCCGGCCTGGAGGATAGGGGACATAGAGAGTCAAAGGATGCAGAAAGGGAGGAGAGGAGGGTTGAGGAGGCAGAATCAGGAGATAGGTTGGAGAAGGTTTGAGCAGAGGGAAGAGATGATAGGATGGAAGAGGAGAGAGTAGCGGGGGAGAGAGAGCGAAGGTTGGGACGGCGCGATACCATCCGAGTAGGAGCAGTGTGGGAAGTGTTGGATGAGAGCGAGAGGGAAAAGGATACAAGGTAGTGGTCGGAGACTTGGAGGGGAGTTGCAATGAGGTTAGTGGAGGAACAGCATCTAGTAAAGATGAGGTCGAGCGTATTGCCTGCCTTGTGAGTAGGGGGGAAGGTGAGAGGGTGAGGTCAAAAGAGGAGAGGAGTGGAAAGAAGGAGGCAGAGAGGAATGAGTCAAAGGTAGACGTGGGGAGGTTAAAGTCACCCAGAACTGTGAGAGGTGAGCCGTCCTCAGGAAAGGAGCTTATCAAGGCATCAAGCTCATTGATGAACTCTCCGAGGAACCTGGAGGGCGATAAATGATAAGGATGTTAAGCTTGAAAGGGCTGGTAACTGTGACAGCATGGAATTCAAAGGAGGCGATAGACAGATGGGTAAGGGGAGAAAGAGAGAATGACCACTTGGGAGAGATGAGGATCCCGGTGCCACCACCCCGCTGACCAGAAGCTCTCGGGGTGTGCGAGAGCACGTGGGCGGACGAAGAGAGAGCAGTAGGAGTAGCGGTGTTGTCTGTGGTGATCCATGTTTCCGTCAGTGCCAAGAAGTCGAGGACTGGAGGGAGGCATAGGCTGAGATGAACTCTGCCTTGTTGGCCGCAGATCGGCAGTTCCAGAGGCTACCGGAGACCTGGAACTCCACGTGGGTCGTGCGCGCTGGGACCACCAGATTAGGGTGGCCGCGGCCATGCGGTGTGGAGCGTTTGTATGGTCTGTGCAGAGAGGAGAGAACAGGGATAGACAGACACATAGTTGACAGGCTAGAGAAGAGGCTACGCTAATGCAGAGGAGATTGGAATGACAAGTGGACTACACGTCTCGAATGTTTAGAAAGTTAAGCTTACGTAGCAAGAATCTAATTGACTAAAATGATTAAAATGATACAGTACTGCTGAGGTAGGCTAGCTGCGTTGTTCACACTACCCTAATCAAGTCGTTCCGTTGAGTGTGAAGTTTCTACAATGCTGCTATTCGGGGGCTAGCTGGCTAGCTAGCAGTGTTGGTTACGTTACGTTGCGTTAGAAGAACGACAATAGCTGGCTAGCTAACCTAGAAAATCGCTCTAGACTACACAATTATCTTTGAAACAAAGACGGCTATGTAGCTAGCTATGTAGCTAGCTACGATCAAACAAATCACACCGTTGGGACTGTAATGAAATGAAATGAAAATGTGATACTACCTGTGGAGCGAAGCGGAATGCGACCGGAATGCGAAAGTTCTATTCAGTAGACGTTGGCTGGCTGTTGGCTAGCTAGGAGTGTCTCCTACGTTAAGGACGACAAAATAGCTGGCTAGCTAACCTCGGTAAATTAAGATAATCACTCTAAGACTACACACTCTAAACTACACAATTATCTTGGATACGAAGACAGCAAAGACAACTATGTAGCTAGCTAATACTACACTAATCAAGTCGTTCAGTTGAGTGTGATAGTTACTACAGTGCTACGGTAGCCGGTGAACGTATGCTAGCTGGCTAGCTGCTAGGCAGATAGGAGGACGACGAAATACGATAATAACGCAATTATCACTCTAAGACTCCACACTCTAAACTACACAATTATCTTGGATACGAAGACAGCAAAGACAACTATGTAGCTAGCTAACACTACACTAATCAAGTCGTTCAGTTGAGTGTGATAGTTACTACAGTGCTACGGTAGACGGTGAACGTGTTGGGCAGATAGGAGGACGACGAAATACGATAATTACGCAATTATCTTTGATACAACGACGGCTATGTAGCTAGCTAAGAAGAAATTGCTAAGATTAGACAAATCAGACCGTTGTACTATAATGAAATGTAATGAAAAAGTTATACAACCTGCAGACCGAAGGAGACCGAAGCGCGGATGCAATAGAGAGTCTGAGTCCCGACTGTGAGAACAAACATAGTCTGTCCCAGTGGGTAAAGAAAGTTCGTAGTCAACAAAGAAACTCATCTCATATGTATATACTGTATTCTATAGTATACTGTATCTTAGTCTAATGCTGCTCTGACATATATGTATATATATTCTCAATCCATTCCTTACTTAGATTTACGTGTTTTTTGGGTATATGTTGTGAAACTGTTAGATATTACTGCACTGTCAGAGCTAGAAGCACAAGCATTTCGCTACACCCGCAATAACATCTGCTAAATGTTGGGTTGTGCCGTGGCGGAGATCTTTGTGGGCTATACTCGGCCTTGTCTCAGGATGGTAAGTTGGTGGTTGAAGATATCCCTCCAGTGGTGTGGGGGCTGTGCTTTGGCAAAGTGGGTGGGGTTATATCCTTCCTGTTTGGCCCTGTCCGGGGGTATCATCGGATGGGGCCACAGTGTCTCCTGACCCCTCCTGTCTCAGCCTCCAGTATTTATGCTGCATTAGTTTATGTGTCGGGGGCTAGGGTCAGTTTGTTATTTCTGGAGTACTTATCCTGTCTTATCCGGTGTCCTGTGTGAATTTAAGTATGCTCTCTCTAATTCTCTCTTTCTCTCTCTCTCTCGGAGGACCTGAGCCCTAGGACCATGTCTCAGGACTACCTGGCATGATGACTCCTTGCTGTCCCCAGTCCACCTGGCCGTGCTTCTGCTCTAGTTTCAACTGTTCTGCCTGCGGCTATGGAATCCCGACCTGTTCACCGGACGTGCTACCTGTCCCAGACCTATTATTTGACCATGCTGGTCATTTATGAACATTTTAACATCTTGGCCATGTTCTGTTATAATCTCCACCCGGCACAGCCAGAAGAGGACTGGCCACCCCTCCTGTGCTCTCTACGTTTCTTCCTAGGTTTTGGCCTTTCTAGGGAGTTTTTCCTAGCCAATGTGCTTCAACAACTGCATTGCTTGCTGTTTGGGGTTTTAGGCTGGGTTTCTGTACAGCACTTTGAGATATCAGGGCTATATAAATAAATGTGATTTTTGATTTGCTAAACACGTGTATGTGATCAATACAATTTGATTTGATTTGATTTAGGTGGAACCCCTGAGGAGATCAATTTGCTCCCCCTGGTCCCAGCTCTTTCATGAGGGGTCAATAGGGACAGACGGACGTCCTGGATTTAATGTCTGTGGTCCCAACAGCAGGGGTCCTGCAAAGTTTCTCTAACAGGGTGTGAAAACAAACAATTGGATGAGTTCTGTGTTTAGGTCATGAGTCAGTGATTTACACCTGGATCAGAATGAGGTGACCATAATAGCCTGCAATAACTGTTGTTAGTATCTGTGAATATAAAGTAATTCAGTTTATTGTTATATTGGAGGTTAAATGATACCAATAAAGTGCTGCTCTTGTTCTCACACCTCATGATGGAAGTAGGCTATGATATCACAAATCACAAGACAGCCTGTCTTATACTGTATGACAAGGCCTAAAATTATTCAAATGTATAGCCTATCACACCATATAAGGTAGGCTACCAGATTGCACTGTGACTGCAAGTTTATTGATGTTGCTTATTTGTTTTATTAATCTGGTTATTGAAAGTAATATTGTTCATCAAAACAACATTGACAGTAAACACTATGTTATAGTTATTGAAGGGAAATATTCTGATCACCTTCTCATGAGTCACAAATACCAGTAAACCTGCCAATGAGGGCAACCTATAGTAGTACAATTAGGAAAGTGTGGGAGTTAAAAGGCTGAACGGAAAAGCGTCAACATCTAGGCCCATGTGGGGAGAGAAAAAAATATATGAACGGGTTAAATTTCAGTCATACGAAGCTTTGAGAAGTAGAAAATATGTGAAAATTCCTCCGCCGCGGCGACAGAGAAAAATACAAGTAGAAAAGTGGAATTCTAAAACAGTTCCACAAGTACAAACACAAAAATATCGCAGTAATCAATTTGTAATGCGATGTTGGTTTGGTGAGTGTCAAAGTGTACTTTCAAATGTGCCGACACTCATATATACTGCTCAGATAGATCCTCCTCTGTAACTTCTGCGGAGGAATAGATTTTTCTCTGAGTGACTTCAGCGACGAGGTGAGGAGTGAAGAAACGGAATACAGTCTTTTATAGGAAAATAGAAACGAAAACGAAAATTTTAAAGTAAAAACAGACGGGGACGAAACAAGGGGAACGAGGCCTTTATTATTTTAACTCCGTAATAATATTGTTCTTGACGACACATTTAGAAGATTAGTTCACCTAACCGGAGACAGAGCTCAGCCTCGCGCTGGCGACTCTATGTGGATTTTACAGAAAATATGGGCCAATTACCCGTTTTCTCTTCGGGCAAAGTATTAGTCCTCGTCGTCTGCTGTGTTCGACTTTCTTTGGGTAAGTTACTGAGATAAGTTTTGCTTTTGATACATTTCTATGACCTAAATCGTATGCTCTCGCTAATTACTTAGCATCTGTGCTGGCATGGGGCGAAGCATCTGCACACGCTTCTGCATAATAACAGGGGCTGATTAGGCGACTTTTGGATCCAAAGTAACACATATCGACGTTAATACTTTGTCACGTGCCTCTTAAGCATCAGTTTAGTAACTTTGTAACAAATAAAGTAGTCAGTAGTAGTTCGCGACAAGGTGAAGAATGGGAAAAAGTTACAGCACAGCTGTACTGTTTTATTTGGCAGTTTATTCTTTAGAGTACATTGTATACGTTGTAAATCTAGTGTAACCGACAGTACACACACTATCAAGTAAGATCTGTGGATGGTGTTTAATTACAAATTATATTTAGTTGCCACAATTTAGTTATTGACACCTATGCTCTATGTCTCGCAGCGCTGCCCAGATGTTAGTTAACCAGCGCGCTCTCCCAATATATTTAGGGTGAAAGGAATTCAAAATGGTTTTGTTGTGTTGGCTACAAATAAATATATATTTTGTCATTTGAGTTTGATTGAGTATAGATTTGACGTTTTTGTATTTTTTTGTTCGTTTTGGGCGTGTTTTTAATGCTTATTGCTGATTGGCTACTTTTGGCTCATATTTTTTATGACAAAACAACTCATATTGATGATAATCACAATTATCATATTATGATAATTGATAATCACAATTATCATAACTAATACAGTACTTTTAATCGTTACACAATGAATAATTGGGCTATAGCGATGATACCATACTGTTACTATTACTATCTGCTCAGCACTATTATTGTTCCTTTGTGATAGTTCCCAAATTCAACAAAGTACTGCTACAGACTCAGTCATAGCACAGAAATGGTGGTTAATAATAAAACACATTAATTCCAGCCAGGTAAGGGACATTAACATAAAAGTGATTACATGAGCCATGTTTCTGCCTCGACCTCATGTATGCATGTGACAATCATTTCTCACGTTTGGGACAGAGGCCTGACACAAGCTTCTGACTTTTTTTGTGGCACATGACTTGGTGCTGCCTGCCTGCCTCCACTGCATGGGTCCATGGCTGCATGTATTTACTCAGTCCTGACAGCATGCCTGTGCAATGAAAAGCCCAGTGATTGTGCCTGTTACTGCATTGCTTGTTCTGCAGTCTGACCCATGCTGGAGCCTGGTGTGAAATGTGATTTATCTGTGACATGCTGCGCCCTCCACGTGGAACAGAAGCTTCTGTTTATTGACCTGCCTGCATTGCTGAGCTGCTGAGCACTGGCTCTCCACAATGCCGGTGGAGGGCACAGTGGTCAGAGCATCAGTTCATCCCAGCTCCGTCTGCCTCCAGACAATTTTAAGATTTTTCTATGTTTGTTGATTCTTCTTCTTAACCCATTCTCCTCCCTAAGCTATATGTACATATTAGAAGAAAACACATGTTTTTTTGCCTGTTTCTTTTGGTTGTTGTAGTAGTAAATTACCTCAAATTACAGCAGCAAAGAACAGCTGTGTGATAAGAACGGGGTAGGAGTGTGCTCCAGATAGGTTTTTAGTTGAGTAGAGGGGAGGCGATCTGATGGAAAGGGGGGCTTGGTGTGGTTAATGTGAGGTGCTGCTGTGAAGAGTGGGGGTGATTTACAGAGGGTTGTGACTGCACTGTTGAGCAGGTTAGCAAATGAACAGAGAATTAAGATGTCCTACATTCCTGCCCCAGCAGAGCTCAATAATCCTGGAGCCATGAGGGCAGAGCGCTGGTGCCCATGTCCACGGCGCTACACTACTCCCCAGCACTGCAGTGTGAATGCCACTCTGCCTGCAGAGGATGGCCCTCTGTATACACAGATTTAGATCAGGGGTGATAATTCTTCTTCCTAATTGTAACAGCAAAGTTATCATCAGGACTTTACTGTTGCGATTGGAACGGGGCAATTTGTAACGTCACCTCCCTCGCTGTATGTGACCTACTAGTCCAAGTACAAACCCAGCTTGATGTTGATGCTGCTGTTTTTGTGGGCCACAGACTTAAGTAAACCTCGGGCAAAGTCGTTTAGCTTAGTTTCTGTGCATGCTAAGTCAACTAGGAGTAGTACTGTTGACCAATCACCGACGAAGGGGCGTAGACTTCAGTTACCGAACTTCGACTTGCCTCGAGATGTTTTTTTGTGTGCACAAACTGCTGAAAAAAAACTTCCAAAGACAAAAATTAACCAAAACATCACACAATTTTGTCATAATATATACGCAAACTGTTTCAATTTGGAAGCATACGGTAAGCTTTAGCCCCAAATATATTAAACGTAAGGTTCTGCAACCCAATATTTATTTATTTAACTTATTTTTTTGTACTTTTAACCTTTTCTCTCCCCAATTTTGTCCAATTGGAAGTTACATTCTTGTCCCATCGCTGAAACTCCCGTAAGGACTCGGGAGGCGAAGGTCAAGAGCTATGTGTCACACTGCTTCTTGACACACTGCTCGCTTAACCCAGAAGCCAGTTGCACCAATGTGTTGGAAGAAACACCATACAACTGGCAACCGAAGTCAGCTTGCAGGTGCCGGGCCCGCCTCAAGGAATTGCTAGAGCGTGATGGGACAAGGACATTCCGGCCGGCCAAACCCTCCTTAACCCGGACGACGCTGGGCTAATTGTGCGCCGCCTTATGGGTCTCCCGGTCACGGCCAGCTGTGACAGCCTGGGATCGAACCCGGGTCTGTAGTGATGCCTCAAGCACTGCGATGCAGTATCTTTGACCGCTGTGCCACTCAGGAGACCCCTGCAACACTTTTTAACAGTAAAATATAACAACAATAGCTTAATTGTCAACCCAACATGCATGACAATCACTGGATTGGTTGCACATGAGAATATTTAGAATCACAACATAAAAAGATGAAACAACTTATTTCTTGAATACCATCTCAGTAGACTATTTGTGCTGCGAATTATGTTATAAGATGATACTCATTTGTTCTATTGTGTGACGCTGTGGAAAAAAATTGGTGCAACCAAATCATGGGCTGGTGCCACGTACTGAAAAACTTAGTGCCATCAGGGGAAAATGTTAGTCTGGAGCCCTGCCATGGCAACTGTTTGCTTGTCGTCTGTTAGATATGGCTGCACTGTCGGAACTAGAAGAACATGCGTTTCGCTACACTCACAATAACATCTGCTAACCATGTGTATGTGACCAATAAAATTTGATTTGTTTTGCCAACGGATATGGGCTATAGCAATTCCAGGAAACTGGGTTACTTCCTCAGTTGGTGCGAACAACTTCCTGTCCTCTCTAATATGGGACTAGAGCCTGTGCTTGGGGACGCCCATTCTTGTGCACTCTTTGTCAGTCCGTCACTCATTCCCTCTCCGCAATCAGACTCAACTAACAGAGCCTCCCCTCCCCAGGATTTTGTAGTGGTTTCAGTGACAAAGCAGTGGTGCGTGTTGAGGGAGGAACCAACGTGTGCCAGCCAGCTGTACAGCCAAATGCCAAGGCCCATGACCCTGACTAGACATACTCTTCGTTTGTATGTCCTTGATCTGTTCTTAAAATGGATAGAGAACAACATACAGTGCACATAGACAAAACAAGAGAGAGGGAAAGAGAGCGAGCGAGCGAGAGATTCACTTCCATTTCTACGAATGTGGGGATTCCATTGTCTAGCCCACACAGTCTTGTCTGACCGCAGTCACACATGCTCCTGCTCACGCCACTACACGTGTGTGTCTGGCCTACTAGCCTGGCCTGAAGGACGATGAGTATGTTTTAGTCATCTCATCTGTGTGTTAAATACCATTCCCCATTCCCCCCCTTCCTCTTCAACCATCCCCAATTTCCCTGTTTTCCTTAGCCGCCGGGTTCTTATCATGTCTACAATCCCAAGAAAATTCCCCTAAACCAGCTTTCACTGATGGAATAAGAGAGCCTCCATTAGGGAGAAGAAAGAATGTCAGTTGTAGTTACAATAGGCTGGTAAAAGTTATTTGTCAGCGGGGTCTGTGACACGTGGTGGTATTGTTTGTTTGCTTGTTGGGTCTGTGTGAGAGCGGTGGGGCTGAGCTGCGATGGGGGGGTCCTCTCCTCCCTCTCCCCCACCCTCTCCCAGAGCCAGAGCGTGGGCTGGTGGCCTGCTTCAGAATGGAAATTGAGTAATTAGTGTTAGCCTGTTCCAAATCCTGTGAGATCATTACGCCTGGCGTTGTGACAGCGTGCGTGTATGTGGACTGGAGCTCGTCAAACCAGTCAGGGGAAAGAGATTTCTCCTCTGCTTACTCGCTCACTCTCCTTCTCACCCTTTCTCTCCCTGTTGCTCTTTTTAGCACTCCTCCTTATACTATTTGGATATCCTTATACTCAGTTGCTCATTGTCTACTGTCTTTATTTACCCCTGTATATTTTGCTTCCTGCTTTCTGTCTATTTCTCTCCTTCGTGTCTAAAAAGTTAAATTGTGTCTGGCTGGAGCAGCTTTTTTTCTGAAGTATTTCCTATTTAATGAGCCAATGTCAGTAGAGAGAGAGTGAAACCCCAGATGCGAACTTCACTGTTCAATCATGTGCATATTTTTGGCACCTCCTTTTTAACCACAGTGACCACCAATGAGACGGCATAGGAAAAGTATGTCTGCTTCTAGAGCTTCCAAATACATTTTAGGCCTAAGTACTGTATATATTTTCTTGACATGCATTTTCATGCAAATATCTCATTAATAATCAATGCATAGCCTATTTATGCCTATAGGCTAAGCTATGTGCATTAACCGCATATCACAAGTTAGCCTTGAATGATCAGTCATATGGAGATGAAAGTGAAGGATCCAGACAGGGAGTGACCTCCGTATGATCTGTGATGTCTTACTGTCTCGTAGCATGAGTAATGAGTATTATGTTCGTGGTCAGTCATCATGCAAAGTCACACATGATATCACAGCCTAGCTGTATGCAGCACAGCAGTATATGGTGTGATATGTCAGCTGATATTTACTGGCCTTATGAGATGTGTGTCTTGCCTCAGGTCTTCCAGGCTCATTATGTTGCTCTAAATTGTAGTGTGGTTGTGTTTAATACCATTGTTCCTAAATTTGATTTTAACCAATATCCGTTATGATTGACTGAGTTTATATCTGTGATTCTTGGACCTTGGAGTCTGATTCCAACCAGCACTCGGTTGTTGAAATGACTAGGCTTGTCCTTTACAGTCGAAGTTGCTCCAGATGTGTGTGTGTGTGTTCATGTACTTCTTCCTTTCAGAGTGGTGCATACAATATGCGACGGTCTTGTCACAGGAAGTAGCGTTAATGCTGAGCACACTTCCTGTGCATTGATGATGTGACTGTCATGTGAGGATTGGCGTTGCTGTGAAGTCATTTGACCTGCCCTTTCTTCCAGGAAAGAGCGCTGTGTTTTGGGTTTCCCAAACTCGGTGCTGGGGCCCCCCCTGGTTGATTATGACAGTGAACCCCAGGCTAAGATTCAGACTAAGTTAAATCAAACATCAATGGAAAAAAGAGAACATTTATTTTGTTCTTAAAACAGGCTGGATTGAATGGGCCTTAGTTTGCCCCCCCGCCCCCACACACACACCATTCTAGGAGCTAATGATTTTCACAAACACATGTTCTTTTCCTTCCTGTTATTCAGATATATATATTGGAAGCCCATTGGACGTTTCTTACCGTAATGCTAACAAAATGTGCACAAACTAATAGCGAAATCATAAAGTCAACTAACAAACGAATTGCAAAGCCGTGCAAATCCAGCTCATAAAGTTGTACAAGTATAGCTAGTAGCTACCGAATGTCATTTTTAGTGAGTGTGGACATTTCACAAGTGAAAGTGAATGAGAAATTGTACAAATGAACAAGTTGCGATGCATGCTTTTCTGAAGGAATAGCAGCATGTGTACATGGAACAGAGGGGAGAAGAACGGAGGAGGGGGAGATAACGCTAGTAGGAATCACAAGGAAAAAAATGGAGCTTTCCAGGCAACCCATCCAGAGCTCTTTGACTTCTGGCAGAAAGCCATTATAAGATTGCAAACATATAGTAGTGAATTTATTTATTTATTTTTATTTCACCTTTATTTAACCAGGTAGGCTAGTTGAGAACAAGTTATAATTTACAACTGCGACCTGGCCAAGATAAAGCATAGCAGTGTGAACAGATAACCGAGTTACACATGGAGTAAACAAGTCAATAACACAGTAGATAAAAAGAGTCTATATACATTGTGTGCAAAAGGCATGAGGAGGTAGGCAAATAATGACAATTTAGCAGATTAACACTGGAGTGATAAATGATCAGATGGTCATGTGCAGGTACATTTACATTTAAGTCATTTAGCAGACGCTCTTATCCAGAGCGACTTACAAATTGGTGCTTTCACCTTATGACATCCAGTGGAACAGCCACTTTACAATAGTGCATCTAGGTCTTTTAAGGGGGGGGAGAAGGATTACTTTATCCTATCCTAGGTATTCCTTAAAGAGGTGGGGTTTCAGGTGTCTCCGGAAGGTGGTGATTGACTCCGCTGTCCTGGCGTCGTGAGGGAGTTTGTTCCACCATTGGGGGGCCAGAGCAGCGAACAGTTTTGACTGGGCTGAGCGGGAACTGTACTTCCTCAGTGGTAGGGAGGCGAGCAGGCCAGAGGTGGATGAACGCAGTGCCCTTGTTTGGGTGTAGGGCCTGATCAGAGCCTGGAGGTACTGAGGTGCCGTTCCCCTCACAGCTCCGTAGGCAAGCACCATGGTCTTGTAGCGGATGCGAGCTTCAACTGGAAGCCAGTGGAGAGAGCGGAGGAGCGGGGTGACGTGAGAGAACTTGGGAAGGTTGAACACCAGACGGGCTGCGGCGTTCTGGATGAGTTGTAGGGGTTTAATGGCACAGGCAGGGAGCCCAGCCAACAGCGAGTTGCAGTAATCCAGACGGGAGATGACAAGTGCCTGGATTAGGACCTGCGCCGCTTCCTGTGTGAGGCAGGGTCGTACTCTGCGGATGTTGTAGAGCATGAACCTACAGGAACGGGCCACCGCCTTGATGTTATTTGAGAACGACAGGGTGTTGTCCAGGATCACGCCAAGGTTCTTAGCGCTCTGGGACGAGGACACAATGGAGTTGTCAACCGTGATGGCGAGATCATGGAACGGGCAGTCCTTCCCGGGAGGAAGAGCAGCTCCGTCTTGCCGAGGTTCAGCTTGAGGTGATGATCCGTCATCCACACTGATATGTCTGCCAGACATGCAGAGATGCGATTCGCCACCTGGTCGTCAGAAGGGGGAAAGGAGAAGATTAATTGTGTGTCGTCTGCATAGCAATGATAGGAGAGACCATGTGAGGTTATGACAGAGCCAAGTGACTTGGTGTATAGCGAGAATAGGAGAGGGCCTAGAACAGAGCCCTGGGGGACACCAGTGGTGAGAGCACGTGGTGAGGAGACGGATTCTCGCCACGCCACCTGGTAGGAGCGACCTGTCAGGTAGGACGCAATCCAAGCGTGGGCCGCGCCGGAGATGCCCAACTCGGAGAGGGTGGAGAGGAGGATCTGATGGTTCACAGTATCGAAGGCAGCCGATAGGTCTAGAAGGATGAGAGCAGAGGAGAGAGAGTTAGCTTTAGCAGTGCGGAGCGACTCCGTGATACAGAGAAGAGCAGTCTCAGTTGAATGACTAGTCTTGAAACCTGACTGATTTGGATCAAGAAGGTCATTCTGAGAGAGATAGCGGGAGAGCTGGCCAAGGACGGCACGTTCAAGAGTTTTGGAGAGAAAAGAAAGAAGGGATACTGGTCTGTAGTTGTTGACATCGGAGGGATCGAGTGTAGGTTTTTTTTCAGAAGGGGTGCAACTCTCGCTCTCTTGAAGACGGGAGGGACGTAGCCAGCGGTCAGGGATGAGTTGATGAGCGAGGTGAGGTAAGGGAGAAGGTCACCGGAGATGGTCTGGAGAAGAGAGGAGGGATAGGGTCAAGCGGGCAGGTTGTTGGGCGGCCGGGCCGTCACAAGACGCGAGATGTCATCTGGAGAGAGAGGGGAGAAAGAGGTCAGAGCACAGGGTAGGGCAGTGTGAGCAGAACCAGCGGTGTCGTTTGACTTAGCAAACGAGGATCGGATGTCGTCGACCTTCTTTTCAAAATGGTTGACGAAGTCATCTGCAGAGAGGGAGGAGGGGGAGGGGGAGGAGGATTCAAGAGGGAGGAGAAGGTGGCAAAGAGCTTCCTAGGGTTAGAGGCAGATGCTTGGAATTTAGAGTGGTAGAAAGTGGCTTTAGCAGCAGAGACAGAGGAGGAAAATGTAGAGAGGAGGGAGTGAAAGGATGCCAGGTCCGCAGGGAGGCGAGTTTTCCTCCATTTCCGCTCGGCTGCCCGGAGCCCTGTTCTGTGAGCTCGCAATGAGTCGTCGAGCCACGGAGCGGGAGGGGAGGACCGAGCCGGCCTGGAGGATAGGGGACATAGAGAGTCAAAGGATGCAGAAAGGGAGGAGAGGAGGGTTGAGGAGGCAGAATCAGGAGATAGGTTGGAGAAGGTTTGAGCAGAGGGAAGAGATGATAGGATGGAAGAGGAGAGAGTAGCGGGGAGAGAGAGCGAAGGTTGGGACGGCGCGATACCATCCGAGTAGGGGCAGTGTGGGAAGTGTTGGATGAGAGCGAGAGGGAAAAGGATACAAGGTAGTGGTCGGAGACTTGGAGGGGTTGCAATGAGGTTAGTGGAGGAACAGCATCTAGTAAAGATGAGGTCGAGCGTATTGCCTGCCTTGTGAGTAGGGGGGAAGGTGAGAGGGTGAGGTCAAAAGAGGAGAGGAGTGGAAAGAAGGAGGCAGAGAGGAATGAGTCAAAGGTAGACGTGGGGAGGTTAAATTCGCCCAGAACTGTGAGAGGTGAGCCGTCCTCAGGAAAGGAGCTTATCAAGGCATCAAGCTCATTGATGAACTCTCCGAGGGAACTTGGAGGGCGATAAATGATAAGGATGTTAAGCTTGAAAGGGCTGGTAACTGTGACAGCATGGAATTCAAAGGAGGCGATAGACAGATGGGTAAGGGGAGAAAGAGAGAATGACCACTTGGGAGAGATGAGGATCCCGGTGCCACCACCCCGCTGACCAGAAGCTCTCGGGGTGTGCGAGAGCACGTGGGCGGACGAAGAGAGAGCAGTAGGAGTAGCGGTGTTGTCTGTGGTGATCCATGTTTCCGTCAGAGCCAAGAAGTCGAGGGACTGGAGGGAGGCATAGGCTGAGATGAACTCTGCCTTGTTGGCCGCAGATCGGCAGTTCCAGAGGCTACCGGAGACCTGGAACTCCACGTGGGTCGTGCGCGCTGGGACCACCAGATTAGGGTGGCCGCGGCCATGCGGTGTGGAGCGTTTGTATGGTCTGTGCAGAGAGGAGAGAACAGGGATAGACAGACACATAGTTGACAGGCTAGAGAAGAGGCTACGCTAATGCAGAGGAGATTGAATGACAAGTGGACTACACGTCTCGAATGTTCAGAAAGTTAAGCTTACGTAGCAAGAATCTAATTGACTAAAATGATTAAAATGATACAGTACTGCTGAGGTAGGCTAGCTGCGTTGTTGACACTACCCTAATCAAGTCGTTCCGTTGAGTGTGAAGTTTCTACAATGCTGCTTTTCGGGGCAAGCTGGCTAGCTAGCAGTGTTGGTTACATTACGTTGCGTTAGGAGAACGACAATAGCTGGCTAGCTAACCTAGAAAATCGCTCTAGACTACACAATTATCTTTGAAACAAAGACGGCTATGTAGCTAGCTATATAGCTAGCTACGATCAAACAAATCACACCGTTGGGACTGTAATGAAATGAAATGAAAATATGATACTACCTGTGGAGCGAAGCGAATGCGACCGAATGCGAAAGTTCTATTCAGTAGACGTTGGCTGGCTATTGGCTAGCTAGGAGTGTCTCCTACGTTAAGGACGACAAAATAGCTGGCTAGCTAACCTCGGTAAATTAAGATAATCACTCTAAGACTACACACTCTAACTACACAATTATCTTGGATACGAAGACAGCAAAGACAACTATGTAGCTAGCTAACACTACACTAATCAAGTCGTTCAGTTGAGTGTGATAGTTACTACAGTGCTACGGTAGACGGTGAACGTGTTGGGCAGATAGGAGACGACGAAATACGATAATTACGCAATTATCTTTGATACAACGACGACTATGTAGCTAGCTAAGAAGAAATTGCTAAGATTAGACAAATCAGACCGTTGTACTATAATGAAATGTAATGAAAAAGTTATACAACCTGCAGACCGAAGCGCGGATGCGACCGGCTCGCTCCAACCCAACTTTAATTAGGTAGAGATATTGGTGTGCAAAAGAGCAGAAAAGTAAATAAATAAAAACAGTATGGGGATGAGGTAGGTGAATTGGGTGGGCTATTTACCGATGGGGATGAGGTAGGTGAGTTGAGTGGGCTATTTACCGATGGACTATGTACAGCTGCAGCGATCGGTTAGCTGCTCAGATAGCATATGTTTAAAGTTGATGAAGGAGATAAAAGTCTCCAACTTCAGTGATTTTTGCAATTCATTCCAGTCACCGGCAGCAGAGAACTGGAAGGAAAGGCGGCCAAATTAGGTGTTGGCTTTAGGGATGATCAGTGAGATACACCTGCTGGAGCGCGTGCTACGGGTGGGTGTTGCCATCGTGACCAATGAACTGAGATAAGGCAGAGCTTTACCTAGCATGGACTTGTAGATGACCTGGAGCCAGTGGGTCTGGCAACGAATATGTAGTGAGGGCCAGCTGACTAGAGCATACAGGTCGCAATGGTGGGTGGTATAAGGTGCTTTAGTAACAAAACGGATGGCACTGTGATAAACTGCATCCAGTTTGCTGAGTAGAGTATTGGAAGCTATTTTGTAGATGACATCGCCGAAGTCGAGGATCGGTAGGATAGTCAGATTTACTAGGGTAAGTTTGGCAGCGTGAGTGAAGGAGGCTTTGTTGCGAAATAGAAAGCCGATTCTATATTTGATTTTAGATTGGAGATGTTTGATATGAGTCTGGAAGGAGAGTTTACAGTCTAGCCAGACACCTAGGTACTTATAGATGTCCACATATTCTAGGTCGGAACCATCCAGGGTGGTGATGCTAGTCGGTCGTGCGGGTGCAGGCAGCGAATGGTTGAAAAGCATGCATTTGGTTTTTACTGGCGTTTAAGAGCAGTTGGAGGCAGCGGAAGGAGTGTTGTATGGCATTGAAGCTCGTTTGGAGGTTAGATAGCACAGTGTCCAAGGAAGGGCCGGAAGTATACAGAATGGTGTCGTCTGCGTAGAGGTGGATCAGGGAATCGCCCGCAGCAAGACCAACATCATTGATATATACAGAGAAAAGAGTCGTCCCAAGAATTGAAACCTGTGGCACCCCCATAGAGACTGCCAGAGGACCGGACAACATGCCCTCTGATTTGACACACTGAACTCTGTCTGCAAAGTAGTTGGTGAACCAGGCAAGGCAGTCATTAGAAAAACCGAGGCTACTGAGTCTGCCGATAAGAATATGATGATTGACAGAGAAAAAAAGCCTTGGCCAGGTCGATGAAGACGGCTGCACAGTACTGTCTTTTATCGATGGCGGTTATGATATCGTTTAGTACCTTGAGCGTGGCTGAGGTGCACCCGTGACCGGCTCGGAAACCAGATTGCACAGCGGAGAAGGTACGGTGGGATTCGAGATGGTCAGTGGTCTGTTTGTTGACTTGGCTTTCGAAGACCTTAGATAGGCAGGGCAGGATGGATATAGGTCTGTAGCAGTTTGGGTCCAGGGTGTCTCCCCCTTTGAAGAGCGTAATGACCGCGGCAGCTTTCCAATCCTTGGGGATCTCAGACGATATGAAAGATCGGTTGAACAGGCTGGTAATAGGGGTTGCGACAATGGCGGCGGATAGTTTCTGAAATAGAGGGTCCAGATTGTCAAGCCCAGCTGATTTGTATGGGTCCAGGTTTTGCAGCTCTTTCAGAACATCTGCTATCTGGATTTGGGTAAAGGAGAAGCTGGGGGAGGTAGCTGCGGGGGGTGGGGGGGGGGGAGCTGTTGGCCGAGGTTCCTGTTAGAGCTACAGGAAAAAATCTGAAAAAGCTGGCCTTTGCTTTCCTGACTGACTGCGTGTATTGGCTCTGGACTTCCCTGAACAGTTGCATATCGCGGGGACTATTCGATGCTTTTGCGGTCCGCCACAGGATGTTTCTGTGCTGGTCGAGGGCAGTCAGGTCTGGAGTGAACCACGGGCTATATCTGTTCTTAGTTCTGCATTTTTTTGAACGGAGCATGCTTATCTAAGATGGTGAGGAATTTACTTTTAAAGAATGACAGGGCATCCTTAACTGACGGGATGAGGTCAATATCCTTCCAGGATACCCGGGCCAGGTTGTTTAGAAAGGCCTGCTCGCAGAAGTGTTTTAGAGAGCAATTGACAGTGATGAGGGGTGGTCGTTTGACCGCGGATACAGGCAATGAGGCAGTGATCGCTGAGATCCTGATTGAAGACAGCGGAGGTGTATTTGGAGGGCCAGTTGGTCAGGATAATGTCTATGAGGGTGACCATGTTTACAGATTTAGGGTTTTACCTGGTACGTTCATTGATGATTTGTGTGCGATTGAGGGCATCTAGCTTAGATTGTACGACTGCCGGGGTGTTAAGCATATTCCAGTTTAGGTCACCTAACAGAACAAACTCTGAAGCTAGATGAGGAGCGATCAATTCACAAATGGTGTCCAGGGCACAGCTGGGAGCTGAGGGGGGTCGGTAGCAGGCGGCAACAGTGAGAGACTTATTTCTGGAAAGATTAATTTTTAAAATTAGAAGTTCGAACTGTTTGGGTATGGACCTGGAAAGTATGACATTACTTTGCAGGCTATCTCTGCAGTAGACTGCAACTCCTCCCCCTTTGGCAATTCTATCTTGACGGAAAATGTTATAGTTGGGTATGGAAGTCTCAGAATTTTTGGTGGCCTTCCTAAGCCAGGATTCAGACACAGCAAGGACATCAGGGTTGGCAGAGTGTGCTAAAGCAGTGAGTAAAACAAACTTAGGGAGGAGGCTTCTGATGTTGACATGCATGAAACCAAGGCTTTTTCGATCACAGAAGTCAACAAATGAAGGTGCCTGGGGACATGCAGGGCCTGGGTTTACCTCCAAATCACCCGTGGAACAGAGGAGGAGTAGGATGAGGGTGCGGCTAAAGGCTATCAAAACTGGTTGCCTAGAGCGTTGGGGACAGAGAATAAAAGGGGCAGATTTCTGGGCATGGTAGAATATATTCCAGGCATAATGCGCAGACAGGGGTATGGTGGGGTGCGGGTACAGCGGAGGTAAGCCCAGGCACTGGGTGATGATAAGAGAGATTGTATCTCTGGACATGCTGGTTATAATGGGTGAGGTCACCGCATGTGTGGGAGGTGGGACAAAGGAGGTTTCAGAGGTATGAAGAGTGGAACTAGGGGCTCCATTGTAAACTAAAATGATGATAACTAACCTGAACAACAGTATACAAGGCATATTGACATTTGAGACATACAGCCAGGCATAAAGTAATCGCAGGTGTTGATTGGGAGAGCTAGCTAAAACAACAGGTGAGACAACAACAGCTAATCAGCTAACACAACAACATCAGGTAAAATGGCGATGACTAGGCAGAGTGGGTCAGATTAACTACACACAGAGCCTGAGTTCGCGGCTGGGGCCGACAGATTAAATAAACAGAATGGAATACCGTGATTAATGGACAGTCCAGCAGGCATCAGCTATGTAGCCAAGTGATCATAGTGTCCAGGGGGCAGCAGTAGATGGAACAGAGAAGCCGCCACTACGCTATCACGCGGGTGACACAGCGTTTAAAGTTAGTAGCCCGGGGCTAGTAGGAGCGTCTGCTCCGATGGAGGCCGGTTGAAGGCACAGCGGATGGAGTATTCATCGGCAGGCCAGTCGTGGTGGTACGGCGGGGTGCCGTGTCGACAGAGAATCCAAGCCAGATGGCGAAAGAGGTATTGTAGAATTTAGTTTGCTAGCCGGGAGATGCGCCTGGCTCACGGCTAACTGGTGCTAGCTTCGTGGCAGTGGCGTTAGCCACTATAGCCAATCGGTAGCAGTGGTGATCCGGTGCCAAGGTCCAGAGTTTACAACAAGGATCCAGTGGAGTATGTGACAGGTGAAATGAAGTACGCAATCTGCTTTATCTCCTAACGTTCTGCACAAATTACTGCAGGTATTCATTAATAAAGTAGATACAAAAACTTAAAATAAATAGTTGAGTAAATAGTAATAAAAACATTCCTGTGGCTTTATTTATACGATATACCGCCAAAGCCTAACTACCACCTGGTATGCATCAGGAGCACTTGAGTGCCGTCTCTGGTTGCATCCTCCCCACACAATAGAGGAAGTGTTTATTTTTTGAATCGTATTTTTCTTAACCTTTATTTTGACAGGGAAGTGACGCTGAGCCTGAGTGTCTGACTAGCAGCCCCCCCCCCTCGGGTGCACGTATATATTGTTTTTTGCCCTATACTACACAGCTGATTCAAATCATCAAAGCTTGATGAAGAGTTGGTATGAATCAGCTGTGTAGTGCTTGGGAAAAGACCAAAAGGTGCAATGGGGGGGGGGCAGCACTGAGTTTGGGAAACCCTGACGTAGATGAGCATTGTGGTCTCTATCAAGGCTCACTGATGTCTCTGTCTGCTGCATGTTCACTGGCTGGCCAATGTGGCTCTTGTAGTTTCCTATATTAATATGATCACCTGGGGTTGGGTGGCAGGAGTGGTAAGATGTGCTTGAGTTTGGATGGCATAAGACTGAAATATATTAGGATTTTTTTTAAATGCATGTTTTCAAGAGGATTCTGAATAAACAGATCAAGGCCTATTGGAAATAATCACTAAAGTTATTGGTTGTGTGTTCTTGACTGATGTGTTGTATTCCTGTCTGTTGCAGCTCTCCAGTGTCTGGATGCTGTTAAGCCGTGTGTCAACAATGCTACATGTGCCACCTTCACCAACGGGACAGGATACTGCAGGTAAGACTGGCTTGGCCGAGGAGAAACCCCTCAGGTGGTTGTTGGGTCCAGTGCCAACCCAAGGATCACTGAGTAATAACAATACTGGCAGCCCCACCAAAGAATACTTCCACCTCCAAGCTGTTTTTTTTTGTAGAGATTGCGGGGGATCTCCCAAGTCGTACATTTTCAAAGGGGTCTTGTGTTGCCAAATGAATCAAGACTCTTCCACTGTATTCAATGGCAATGGTTCACTGTCTAAATCCAGATTGGGTATAGCTTTTTAATGTTCTGTAAAGGTCTGCAGTTATTTCACAGTGCTTGTAATTATACATTTACTTAGCATAGAAAGAACGGACACTCCCAATCTATACACCAATTATAGAAACACACAGCTGGGTCATGAACCTATCACGTTGCATGTAATGGGGTGTGAGTCACGCTCTGTTTCTGTTCCCAGATCTGTGGAATCTGAAAAGTTTGCTGCTTCCGAAATAAATAGAAAACATCTAGGCTATAGTCAATGTTTTCAATTCAACTATAAAGCAAATATGTTCCCCTACAGGTGTATGGAGTCCATTATTAGGGCCCTATAAAGTCTGCTTTATTTTTTTCCAAATTCTGTTTTATCCATTTTTGTTTTTCCAGGTTTCATTTTTTGGGGGGAGGGGTTTCGCTCTCAAAATCACACCCTTTGGATGTTTTAAGTGCTTAAACCCAAACAGGAGACCACTTTTGGAGTCTGGGAAAAATCTAATAAATGTAGATGCTCTTTAATTCAACTGAGCACCAGCAAGAGACTTGTTTGGTTAGCTGTGTTTCTGTACCACACATGTAATTGCAGAGTTTGCTAAATAAATCGCCACTGGATAATCACATTTTATTGGCTACATGGACCGAATACAGCAGTTGTAGACTTTACCGTGAAATGCTTACTTACCAGCTCATCCACAACAACACAGAGTTAAAAAGTAAGACAAATATTTGCTAAATAAAATCATAGTAACAGAATAAATAATCAATGCACGGGCATTCCTGTGCGTTGCCTCTTCAGAAAGTTGCTGGAAATACGAATCACTGAATCATTTTTGAATGTCTTGGGCAAATGTAATACATGTTGTAGTAAGTTGAATACATTATTTGATTTCATACTAATAAGTTCAATACATTTTTGAATGTTTTTGAATTCCATTTCAATGTCTAGATTCCGTGATTCCGTCTGCATCCTCCGCTTTATGTATTTTATAGGATCCTACATTGTGTGCCTCTGGTGTAGAACAAGACACTGACCTAAGCTAGGCCTAGCTTTCACAGTCAGTGGTTGTAATGAGAGCCAGTAGGAGGACAAGTGAGCCCAAGACAAAGAACACTGAACAGACTGCTTGAGTCACACACTGGTTTTAACGGTGACTTGTGTAACTGGCTGACTGCCCCAGAAGGAAGTTTCAACATTTGAGTTTGTCCCTCTTCTCTATTATCTATTTGAATTAATTTAGTCCTTTGTCCCATATCGGGCAGAGGGTTGCTCCTCCTGAAGAGAGGAGTCTTTCAGTCCAAGGCCAGTCGGGTGACAGAGGAGGGCAACTGTTAGACTGATTAACCAGTCAGACGGCACACACAGTCCCAGCTCTCTCCCTCCTGCCCGCCCGCTGGCTGACCTTAAAAGAGTCATTGTGTGAAAATCCCATTGTGTTTATAAGACTTCCAACATGTTAAGGCAAGCAGTGAAAAAACAGTGCCTGGTCCATCCCTCTCAAGACAAGTGCAATTATGGACTGTGCAGCAGCCCAGGGGTCAGAGTTAATTGTAAAGACTACTGTTGTGTTGATATGCTGTCTTTAGGACAAGGCTGAACACTGCCGGGGGACAAGGGAGGCAGGCTGAAATGTGCTCCAAAACAGATTGATGGCTGCCTGTTGGCTTTTGTGCAAAGGGAACAGGAGGATACAGAGAAGGAATTAGGGGAACATTCAGCTGATGCTTAGTAATGCTTTTTTTGTGGAGGTGACACCCAAGCACTCATTTCTGTCTCTCTTTTTGCTTACTGGGAACCTAATGAGAGAATTATGAGTCTGGGAGGGAGAGGCTGGCTGGCAGAGCAGGGTGTGTTTAAGCTGTTGAACCGGTGGGACTACAAGCCTTCAGCCAGGGTGTGAGAACGAGGCGTGTGTCACCACTGTGTGTTTGTGTGTCACTGTCTGTTGAGCCTGGGCTTTCGTTAGTGCCCAAGTGTACTGGTAAGTCACAGCAAAGTGTGTTGATCTTTATTTATTATTTGACATATTTGACGTGATAAACCCACAGAGGGCCAATGTGTGATAATCTGAAGGACACAAAAGGGCCACTTGATGTCTTGAGAGAAATTACATCAAATCCTTGAGTTATCAAAATTCTGGTAGTTTACTGGTAAACTTAAAAGGTTTCCAATAAAACATTTATATCTATCTATCTCTCTCTTGCTCTCTCTCTCTCGCTCAGGATAGATTTAGAGTTGGGCCTAGTACCTCATCACAGCAACCCTAGGGCAAGAGTAATGACATCCAAACCTTTTTTTCCCCTGAACAAGATCCCTTTGTCTACTGCAGTGCCATGGTGCAAACTGATTAATTTTCTCTCTCTTGACTGAACAGAGAAGGGGAGAGGGAGTTTGGTGTGTAGTAGTTGGTTTGATCTGACAGAATTTAGCTTGGGGCAGAGAGAGGAAAAAATAGGGAGTAAAGAAAGGAGGATGCCTCTTTAGCAGTAATTTGAGGAGAGTATCTCAGAGCTGACTTGTCACTGATGAGAGGTATGGGAGGGGAGGAGAAAGGAGAGGGACAGAAATGACCTGTCACTGCCCCTTCCGCATCACTCTATCAATCATCCCTCAACTCGCCGAGCTAAATGCCTCTGGACACATCTCACCTGGTGTCTTAATCCTTCACTCTCTCTCTTTCTCTCTCTCCCTCAATTTATCCCCCTTTTCATTATTTCCACCATCTCGTTCTCTTCATTTAACCCCTCCATCCTACTTTTAGTCTCTCAGACCCTCAAATCCTCTGTTACCCCTTGCCTTTGCCCCACTGACTTAACCTCACCCCCTTTCTACTCCTGTCTATATATGTCAGTTCTCTTTCATCATGAGCTTGCCCTACAGAGAGCCATGATGTGATTTCCTATCCCCATTGAGCCTCCCATAGCCTCAGGTGAAACAGGAGAGAACCAGAAACTCCAGCACAAGGGAGGAGGGAAAGCTGAGTGGAGAAGCACTGCGTTAGCTTAATCTCTCCCTCACTCCTTTCACTGTAACCTCAGAGCACTGCGTTAGCTTAATCTCTCCCTCACTCCTTTCACTGTAACCACTCCGTCTCCTCTACTCCAGCAGACCAGCACACACAACCACAGTAGCTCATAACACACACTGAGTGGCCAGGCAAACCTGAGTTAACAAAACCCTGTGATTTTGAAGAAACAAACCCAGGGTGTTGATTTTCCACCCAGTCCACTTGCCCACCACAGCTCAATGAGATGTATTGACAGAATGAAACCACACAGATAAGAGACTAAAGACAGGCCCAGGGGCACCTTGAGACAAGATGGTGGCTTGCCTGGCCCTGGGACAGTGGGGCAGGGAAAGACCTTAAGTGTGGCTGGAACAGAGGGCTAAGAAAGGGGTCTGCCGGTGGGGGTGTTGGTGGATGTTAGAGTGGGGTATGACTAGGCCTGTGTGTATGGTCTATGGCAGGGGTCTTGACGGGGTGGAGACGAGACCATTCATCATTGTCAACTCACTAGATAGGGTCAACATGGCCTGCTGGCCAAGAGGGACTGTCCCTTTTTGTGTGTTTCACCCCTACACCCACTCAATCTGAAAGGGAGGAAGCCCTACAGAATAGTGGGGAATGTAACAACCAGATTCTAAACCCACAAGACACTGCAGTGACGAGCTGTGGTGATAATGACAACAAAGTAGGCTAACCCTGTGAAGTTCAAATGCCCAGTGGTTACATGCCAACATCTTTCATTGAAGTCCTCAGGCCTCCTAGAGATTCATAACTAAATGACACCACACAACAGAGGAAAGCAGATGGAGCATACAGAATCAAAATGGATTCCTTATTCCATCTGTCAGATCTGGATTACTTTGGAGTGTTCTTTTAAATATAGTGTGCTATTTTACCACAGCCCAAAGTCAGTCTCCACTCTCCGACAGTCTCTTTTTCTACCCTCTCCTGCCTTTCATTCCTTCTCCCTCATCTCTCTACAAGCCACACATTTTCTCTTCATTTCTTGCTGTTCGCAACTTCGCACCCCCCACCCCCCCAAATCGCTTGTTTTTGCAGCCTTTCTTCTCTTTATGAAAGTGTTTGCTTCCAAAAATACTACTAACATTTCCTCTGAGTAAAGAGCATAGAAGGTGTTGAGCAAAAAGGAATGAGAGAAATTGCTTTATTGTAAAGAAACCAAGGAAGACTTTTCCTATTATACTGTGTCATATAGCCTAGATCTCATAAGACACACATCTCAAAATCTTCTCAACCTACAACATTATTTTTGGTTTTGAATTGAAACTTTCTACTGTAGAATATAGAGCACTATATTACATACTTGCACCAGAGAGACCACTTCCAGTCCAACCAGCCAAAGTGAATGTGGCAAGTGTGAAATGTGAGCAGGAGCACCTTGTTTATGCAGCCTGGTCTATGTGTGATGGCCGGAGGGAGAGGAGGAGATAGGGCTGTCCTTGACTAAAAACAATCTATTGGTCGAAATTTTAAACGTTTATTTTTCCATATATAGACACACCCTATGTGTTTTAATAAAATCAATTATATGCGTTGAGCTTGTCTGATGCTTTAAGCTTACAGGTTGATGAAATAAGACATGCCTCAAAAGGGTGCCAGAGATCTAGATAACCAGAAGAAAAAAAACCTGGCCCAACTATTCTCCTCCCGCTCCTGTTGGCTTTCAGATTCTGCCATCACTCTCCTGAAATTGCTGGTTGTCGGCTACTCATGGAGTCGGCAACCTTTCTCATGTGGAATGCCAATTTATCCTACAATTTCTACCGATCTGCGTGCCAGTTATGGTTTTCATATGCACATTTTCGTGAAACAGTTTCATTTAATTTATAACTTCTTCATATCTAAATATCATTGGCATGTGGTTAATCAAAATTCTATCGAAATCTAAATAAAAATTATACAAACCTAAAAAGTAGCTTCCATTGCCATTTCCAACAATTTAAAAATAGCCTCCATAAAGCCAACAAATAAAAACATTGCAACCTGCAGGTAGAAAATATCCTGATTTAAAAAAAAAAAAATCCTATATATCACATTGGTTACACATTTTTTTTTTTTTTTTTTTTTAACACATGGCCTGTCTGCAACAAACTTGAAACATTGTATCAACTATTTAACTTCTTGATGCACCCATCCCGTTAGCGGGATCATTTTCGTCAACATCCGCTGAATTGCAGAGCGCCAAATTCAAATTAAATTACTAAAAATATTAAATTTTCATGAAATCACAAATGCAATATAGCAAAACACAGCTTAGCTTGTTGTTAATCCACCTGGCGTGTCAGATTTCAAATAAAGCTTTTCGGCGAAAGCATACCAAGCGTTTATGTAAAGACATCTCTCTCAGCAGACAAAATATTACAAACCGCTAGCAGCCAAGTAGATAGGTCATGAAAGTCAGAAAAGCAATAAATTAAATCGCTTACCTTTGATCTTCAGATGTTTGCACTCACGAGACTCCTAGTTGCACAATACATTTTCATTTTGTTCCATAAAGATTTATTTAATATCAAAAATACCTCCATTTGATTTGGTGCGTTATGTTCAGAAATTCCTAGCTCGAGCGGTCACGACATCGCAGACGAAAATTCCAAATAGTATCCGTAAAGTTCATAGAAACATGTCAAACGTTTTTTATACTCAATCCTCAGGTTGTTTTTAAAATATATAATCGATAATATTTCAACCGGGACTGTAGCTTCTTCAATACGCGATCCTTCGCGTTCCTAGGAAACTATGCAGTTTTTTGTTTTTTTACGTGTTATTTCTTACATTAGTACCCCAGGTCATCTTAGGTTTCATTACATACAGTCGAGAAGAACTACTGAATATAAGATCAGCGCCAACTCACCATCAGTACGACCAAGAATATGTTTTCCGCAACGCGGATCCGGTGTTCTGCCTTACAAACAGGACAACGGAATGGATCGCATGCAGCGACCCAAGGAAACGACTCCGAAAAAGAGGGAAACGAGGCGGTGTTCTGGTCAGACTCCGAAAAAGGGCACATCGCGCACCACTCCCCAGCATTCTTCTTGCCAATGTCCAGTCTCTTGACAACAAGGTTGACGAAATCCGAGCAAGGGTAGCATTCCAGAGGGACATCAGAGACTGCAACGTTCTCTGCTTCACAGAAACATGGCTTACTGGGAAGACGCTATCCGAGGCGGTGCAGCCAACGGGTTTCTCCACGCATCGCGCCGACAGAAACAAACATCTTTCTGGTAAGAAGAGTGGCGGGGGCGTATGCCTCATGACTAACGAGACATGGTGTGATGAAGGAAACATACAGGAACTCAAATCCTTCTGTTCACGTGATTTAGAATTCCTCACAATCAAATGTAGACCGCATTATCTTCCAAGAGAATTCTCCTCGATTATAATCACAGCCGTATATATCCCCCCAAGCAGACACATCGATGGCTCTGAACGAACTTTATTTAACTCTTTGCAAACTGGAAACCATTTATCCGGAGGCTGCATTCATTGTAGCTGGGGATTTTAACAAAGCTAATCTGAAAACAAGACTCCCTAAATTTTACCAGCATATCGATTGCGCAACCAGGGTGGTAAAACCTTGGATCATTGTTACTCTAACTTCCGCGACGCATATAAGGCCCTGCCCCGCCCCCTTTCGGAAAAGCTGACCACGACTCCATTTTGCTGATCCCTGCCTACAGGCAGAAACTTAAACAAGAGGCTCCCACGCTGAGGTCTGTCCAACGCTGGTCAGACCAAGCTGACTCCACACTCCAAGACTGCTTCCATCACGTGGACTGGGACATGTTTCGTATTGCGTCAGATGGAAATATTGACGAATACGCTGATTCGGTGTGCGAGTTCATTAGAACGTGCGTCGAAGATGTCGTTCCCATAGCAACGATAAAAACATTCCCAAACCAGAAACCGTGGATTGATGGCAGCATTCGCGTGAAACTGAAAGCGCGAACCACTGCTTTTAATCAGGGCAAGGTGTCTGGTAATATGTCCGAATATAAACAATGCAGCTATTCCCTCCGCAAGGCTATTAAACAAGCTAAGCGTCAGTACAGAGACAAAGTGGAATCTCAATTCAATGGCTCAGACACAAGAGGCATGTGGCAGGGTCTACAGTCAATCACGGACTACAAGAAGAAACCCAGCCCAGTCACGGACCAGGATGTCTTGCTCCCAGGCAGACTAAATCACTTTTTGCCCGCTTTGAGGACAATACAGTGCCACTGACACGGCCTGCAACGAAAACATGCGGTCTCTCCTTCACTGCAGCCGAGGTGAGTAAGACATTTAAACGTGTTAACCCTCGCAAGGCTGCAGGCCCAGACGGCATCCCCAGCCGCGCCCTCAGAGCATGCGCAGACCAGCTGGCCGGTGTGTTTACGGACATATTCAATCAATCCCTATACCAGTCTGCTGTTCCCACATGCTTCAAGAGGGCCACCATTGTTCCTGTTCCCAAGAAAGCTAAGGTAACTGAGCTAAACGACTACCGCCCGTAGCACTCACTTCCGTCATCATGAAGTGCTTTGAGAGACTAGTCAAGGACCATATCACCTCCACCCTACCTGACACCCTAGACCCACTCCAATTTGCTTACCGCCCAAATAGGTCCACAGACGATGCAATCTCAACCACACTGCACACTGCCCTAACCCACCTGGACAAGAGGATTACCTATGTGAGAATGCTGTTCATCGACTACAGCTCGGCATTCAATACCATAGTACCCTCCAAGCTCGTCATCAAGCTCGAGACCCTGGGTCTCGACCCCGCCCTGTGCAACTGGGTACTGGACTTCCTGACGGGCCGCCCACAGGTGGTGAGGGTAGGCAACAACATCTCCTCCCCGCTGATCCTCAACACGGGGCCCCACAAGGGTGCGTTCTGAGCCCTCTCCTGTACTCCCTGTTCACCCACGACTGCGTGGCCATGCACGCCTCCAACTCAATCATCAAGTTTGCGGACGACACAACAGTGGTAGGCTTGATTACCAACAACGACGAGACGGCCTACAGGGAGGAGGTGAGGGCCCTCGGAGTGTGGTGTCAGGAAAATAACCTCACACTCAACGTCAACAAAACTAAGGAGATGATTGTGGACTTCAGGAAACAGCAGAGGGAACACCCCCTATCCACATCGATGGATCAGTAGTGGAGAGGGTAGCAAGTTTTAAGTTCCTCGGCATACACATCACAGACAAACTGAATTGGTCCACTCACACTGACAGCGTCGTGAAGAAGGCGCAGCAGCGCCTCTTCAACCTCAGGAGGCTGAAGAAATTCGGCTTGTCACCAAAAGCACTCACAAACTTCTACAGATGCACAATCGAGAGCATCCTGGCGGGCTGTATCACCGCCTGGTACGGCAACTGCTCCGCCCTCAACCGTAAGGCTCTCCAGAGGGTAGTGAGGTCTGCACAACGCATCACCGGGGGCAAACTACCTGCCCTCCAGGACACCTACACCACCCGATGTTACAGGAAGGCCATAAAGATCATCAAGGACATCAACCACCCGAACCACTGCCTGTTCACCCCGCTATCATCCAGAAGGCGAGGTCAGTACAGGTGCATCAAAGCTGGGACCGAGAGACTGAAAAACAGCTTCTATCTCAAGGCCATCAGACTGTTAAACAGCAATCACTAACATTGAGTGGCTGCTGCCAACACACTGTCATTGACACTGACCCAACTCCAGCCACTTTAATAATGGGAAATGATGTAAATATATCACTAGCCACTTTAAACAATGCTACCTTATATAATGTTACTTACCCTACATTATTCATCTCATATGCATATGTATATACTGTACTCTAGATCATCGACTGCATTCTTATGTCACTAGCCACTTTAACTATGCCACTTTGTTTACTTTGTCTACATACTCATCTCATATGTATATACTGTACTCGATACCATCTACTGTATGCTGCTCTGTACCATCACTCATTCATATATCCTTATGTACATATTCCTTATCCCCTTACACTGTGTATAAGACAGTAGTTTTGGAATTGTTAGTTAGATTACTTGTTGGTTATCACTGCATTGTCGGAACTAGAAGCACAAGCATTTCGCTACACTCGCATTAACATCTGCTAACCATGTGTATGTGACAAATAAAATTTGATTTGATTTGATTTGAATAGGAGAGAGAAATGTCTGCTCCAAGCTGTTGCGCATGCAAAACGCTGCTGGCACTATGTCTAAAAGCCTGAAACTATGTCTAAAGACTGTTCACACCATGGGGAAGCCATAGGAAAATGAATCTGGTTGATATCCCTTTAAATGGAGCAAAGGCAGGCAATGGAACAGAGGGCTTTCAGGAAAAACAGCACTTCCGGGTTGGATTTTCCTCAGGTTTTCACCTGCCATATCAGTTCTGTTAAAGGGTCAACCTAGTTAGTTTCTAGTAATCTCTCCTCCTTCAGTCATCTTCTGGCGGTTGGCAACCAACTTTAAGGTGCATTACCACCACTAACTGGACTGGAGTGTGGACCTCAGTACAGTTTTCAATCACCCATGTGGGTATATGTTCCTAAAAACCAATGAAGAGATGGGAGTGTGGACTTGTAGCACATCAAGTGTAAACATTTATTTATTTTAGGACCAGGGTATGCAGTCGCGCGTGAGCAGTTTGGATGAAATGCTTGAATAACATGTACACTACCGGTCAAAAGTTCTAGAACACCTACTCATTCAAGGGTTTTTCTACATTGAGGACATCAAAACTGTGAAATAACACCTGGAATCATGTAGTAACCAAAAAGTGTTAAACAAATCCAAATGTATTTTATATTTGAGATTCTTCAAATAGCCACCCATTGCCTTGATGACAGCTTTGCACACTCTTGGCATTCTCTCAACCAGCTTCACCTGGAATGCTTTTCCAACAGTCTTGAAGGAGTTCTCACATATGCTGAGCACTTGTTGGCTGCTTTTCCTTCACTCTGCGGTCCAACTCATCCCAAACCATCTCAATTTGGTTGATGTTTGGGATTGTGGAGGCCAGGTCATCTGATGCAGCACACCATTATTCTCCTTCTTGGTAAAATAGCCCTTACACAGCCTGGAGGTGTGTTGGGTAATTGTCCTGTTGAAAAACAAATTATAATCTCACGGCATCCCATCTGGTTTGGGTATAGTATCACTGCAGAATGCTGTGGTAGCCATGCTGGTTAAGTGTGCCTTGAATTCTAAATAAATCACAGACCAGATCACCAGCAAAGCACCCCCAACCCATCACACCACCCCCTCCATGCTTTACGGTGGGAAACCACATGCGGAGTTCCTCCGTTCACCCACACCGTGTCGGTGGTTGGAACCAAAAATCTCCAATTTGGATTCCAGACCAAAGGACAAATTTCCACCGGTCTAATGTCCATTGCTTTTGTTTCTTGGCCCAATCAAGTCTCCTCTTCGTATTGGTGTCCTTTTAGTAGTGGTTTCGTGGCAGCAATTTGACCATTTAAGCATGATTCACAGTCTCTGAACAGTTGATGTTGAGATGTGTCTGTTACTTGAACTCTGAAGTATTTATTTGGGCTACAATTTCTGAGTCTGGTAACTTATCCTCTGCAGCAGAGAACTCTGGGTCTTCCATTCCTGTGGCGGTCCTCATGAGATCCAGGTTCATCATAGTGCTTGATGTTTTTTGCGACTGCACTTGAAGAAACTTTAAAAGTTTGTGAAACTTTATGGATTGACTGACCTTCATGTTTTAAAGTAATGATGGACTGCCATTTCTCTTTGCTTATTTGAGCTGTTCTTGCCATAATATGGACTTGGTCTTTTACCAAATAGGGCTATCTTCTGTATACCACCCCTACCTTGTCACAACACAACTGATTAGCTCAAAAGCATTAAGAAGGAAATAAATTCCACAAATGAACTTTTAAGAAGGCACACCTGTTAATTTAAATGCATTCCAGGTGACTACCTCGTGAAACTGGTTGACATAATGCCAAGAGTTTGCAAAGCTGTCGTCAATTTTGGCTACTTTGAATAATCTCAAATATAACATATTTTAATTTTTTTAACACTTTTTTTGGTTACTATATGATTCCATGTGTTATGTCATAGTTTTGATGTCTTCACTATTATTCTACAATGTAAAAAATAAAAGGAAAACCCTTGAATGAGTAGGCGTTCTACAACCTTTGACCGGTAGTGTATGTCTACATTTATTTTACGTAATGGGAGCGGTGTGGTCAGCATGTTACTCAAGATTGACAGTAGCGCTCCAAACAAAAGACAATGAATAAATTGACAACTCTTAAAAGGAATGAAATAAGTGTAGCCTAGGTTGTGCGCTCTGCAAACATGTCCACTCCTGCAATGACAACAATAAGACTGTAACAATAATATATTGAATGCAATTTACAGAAAGTACCGTAACCAAACAAACATTGTAAATGTGTGAATCAGACAGGTGTCTCGTGTGCCATAATAGTTTTTTTGATATATTTGCCACTGCTCAACTAAAAAAATCTCTATCGACCAACAGCCTATCGACAAAACAATTAACCAGTCGACTAAATGGGGTCAGCCCTACATCCAATCAAATGTTATTGGTCACAGATTTGCAGATGTTATCACCGGTGCAGCGAAATGCTTCTGTTTCTAGCTCTCACAGTGCTGAAATTTCTAGCAATACAATGACAGTAAAAAAATATATCAAAAGAGCAAGAAATTGGACGTATCAGAATATATGGACAGTATATGAATAGAAAAGGTGTGTACAGCAGTAGTTGTATAGGATGGCCATGACTAGAATACAGTACATGCATATCAAGTGGGTAAAACCGGATGTAAACATTATTAAATTGACCAGTGGTCAGTGCATTCGGAAAGTTTTCGGACCGCTTTACTTTTTCCACATTTTGTTATGTTACAGCATATTCTAAATGGATTAAATTGTTTTTTCCCCCTCATCAATCTACACACAATAACCCATAATGATAAAGCAAAAACAGGCTTTTAAAAAACAAATATCACATTTTACAAAGGTATTCAGACCCTTTACTCAGTACTTTGTTGAAGCACCTTTGGCAGAGATTATAGCCTCGAGTCTTTTTGGGTATGACACTACAAGCTTGGCACACCTGTATTTGGGGAGTTTCTCCCATTCTTCTCTGCAGATCCTCTCAAGCTCCCTCAGGTTGGATGGTGAGAGTTGCTGCACAGCTATTTTCAGGTCTTTCCAGAGATGTACGATCAGGTTCAATTCCGGGCTCTGGCTGGGCCACTCAAGGACATTCAGAGACTTGTCCTGAAGCCACTGCTGCATTGTCTTGGTGTGCTTAGGGTCATTGTCCTGTTGGAAGGTGAACCTTCACCCCAGTCTGAGGTCCTGAGTGCTCTGGAGCAGGTTTTCGTCAAAGATCTCTCAGTACTTTGCTCCGTTAATCTTTCCCTCGATCCTGACTAGTCTCCCAGTCACTGCCTCTGAAAAACATGCCCACAGCATGATGCTGCCACCACCATGCTTCCCCATAAGGATGGTGCCTGGTTTCCTCCATTTCCACACTTCCATTTAAGAATGATGTAGGCCACTGCATTCTTGATGACCTTCAATGCTGCAGAAATGTTTTGGTACCCTTCCCCAGTTCTGTGCCTCGACACAATCCTGTCTATTGGAGCTCTACTGACAATTCCTTTGATCTCTTGGTTTTTACTCTGACATGCACTGTCAATTGAATTTACCACAGGTGGACTCCAATCAAGTTTTTAGAAACATCTCAAGGATGATCAAGGGGAACAGGATGCACCTGAGCTCAATTTTGAGTGTCATAGCAAAGGGTCTGAATACTTAAGGAAGGTATTTCAGTTATGTTGAATACATTTGCAAAAATTTCTTCACCTGTTTTCACTTTGTCATTGTGGAGTATTGTTTGTAAATTGATGAGGATTTTTAAAATACATTTTAGAATAAGGCTGTAATGTAACAAAATGTGGAAAAGGTAATGGGGTCTGTATACTTCCCAAAAGCACTGCATAGGACAGTAGTCTCTAACGTGCAGGGTAGAGTACCAATGATGGAGTTTAGGCATCAGTGAGCATGCGGGGGTCCATGAGAGAGTTGGAGAGGCAATCCCCAAGCCCTAACCCACGCCCCCATTGACAGGACAGGGAGAGGTCAGCAATCAGAGAGCCGAGGGAGAGGAGGTGCATTGAAGGGACCGGGGCTCTCTAATGTGATCCAGCTGTAGAAACCTGACACCCCGAGAAGGGAGGGAGAGGAAAGCTGCTGCGAACTGCACTTAGAGAAGGACAGGGAATGAAAAATCCCACACGGAGGATAACAAAGAATCCTATAGATGAGTTTGGCTGCAGAGCCACTGAGTTCTTCCTGAGTGTAGAGCTGACTACTGAGTGGTGACTACTGGGTGGTGAGGAGCAGTCTGGACTGTATTTGACTGTAGGGCCTTGTGCACTGCTTTGTCCAATTTCTTTTTTTGTTAATGTTTTTTATTAGTTTCTTTCAACATGCTTCAGCACATTGCAGCAAACAGACTACACAGGCCAACATGGTTTGTTGTCTTATAAGTCATATTAGGTCCTCTCCTGTTTTCACCTAGAACCTCCCTGGGAATAATAATGCTGTGTGTCATTCACAGCCTTGTTCTTTAGCTGTAGGGTGATTTTGGTTAGGGGCAATATTATATTAAATAGAGCATACAAAGCTGAAGGACAAGACATTTCTTCATGTCAACAGAAATGATAAACCCAATTAAATGAAATCAAACTTATGTCATTTTTTCTTTCAACACAGTTGAATTGAAGAGATTGTATTTTTTGTTAAATATCATGTTCCCCTTTACTCATACATTATAGGTCTTCTGAAATATAAAACGATTACCTACATGGACATGGTCAGCTTTATTTGACAGGCTGCTAATGTGATCTATGTCAGGGGCCATGTCATCATTCTTTCAGAGGGTTGAGAGGTTGCCTTGGAGTAGAGTAGAGGGGAGTGTAAATTCCCAGGGTAGCACATATTGTTGTGATATCATTGACAGGCTGTGCTTAGTTGTGTGTGAGGGCATAGTGTAACCAAAGACGAGGAGAGGAGTGCTGACAGGGATGAGAAGGTATTATAGGGAAGTAGCCTAGTCATGCCTGTGGAGCATGTCCAATCGGAGAGAGGTGAGGAGGTCTGTGTTACAGCTCTTTGAAGATCTGTTTTTTTAAGGTTGTTTGTGTGTGTGTGAAACAAGCATGTTAAATAAAACAGGTATGTGAATCCTCTGAAGCCTGGGACGGTGTGATAAATATTAGGGTTACACTTATACACTTTCAATCGATCTACTCTGGAATTCTCACTGTCATGAATCATGACAGCCAGAGTTTCCCATGCTCTCTCAACCTAATATTTTCAAGCTGTGTTTGGGTGTAGTGCAGAATATATATAGTACATGTGAGACTACATTTAAAAATGATTCCCATCTCCATTTCAAAAGATAAAAATTATTCCCGGTTGTCATTCAATGATCTGTGAAATAAAAATGTATTCCTTTTTGAGAAAATTGTGTGTGTGTGTGTGGGGAGGGGGAGGGAGGGAGGGGGGACGTGTGTCAGTGAATGGAATTTATTCCGTTCCAGCCATTACTATGAGACTGTCCTCCCCAATTAAGATGTCACCATCCGCCTACGCTGAGCCCCTTCAGGGAGGCAGGTGTGAAGACCTATATCTGATAGTCAGCAGTTTACTCTAGATAGTGTATTGGCAGTGTGCCAGACACACACTCCGGTGTGCTGAGAAGCATTAGAGCCCTGAGACCATGTCTGTCTAGAGCAGCGTGACCACTGATCATGCTTCAACCTCGATCGGTCTGTGACCACAACCAGTAGACAGAACTTAAGAAAATAGACAATACAAAATATACACAGACTTCGAGCTGACTACAGTACAAAATGACAATGTCAAACTGAGAGGGACATGTCAAGAAGTGAAGAAACAGTGAAAGTATGGGGCAGAGTGGGGGTTTTCATTTGTCCTTTTGTGCAATATTGTAATTTCCACTCTGCTGTTAGTCATGTCGTTAAATCACTTTACATAGGGCATTTCTTTTTCTGTTCTTTTCTCTATGTCTTGTGACTATCTAGCGATGGTGAGCTGGCCTTATGTCCTTGTTTTTATGTTTACAAGTATTTGTGAAACTTCACATAAGATTGTTCTTGTTTTTTGTTTTTGCCACTTGGCCAACTTCCGTCTTAACACCACATAGTTGCATCCTTCTGCATAAATTTTTTTTTTTTTTAAACTTTACCTTGCTGTCACCCTTTCTGCTGCTCAGCTCTATTCAAATGATGTACAGTAGCTCCAGTGACATGAACATGAATAGTCCAACTATTCTGAACAAAAATATAAACGCAACATGTAAAGTGTTGGTCCCATGTTTCATGAGCTGAAATAAAAGATCACAGAAATGTTCCATATGTACAAAAAACGTATTTCTCTCAGGTGCACTTTGTGCTGGGGGACAACAAAAGGCCACTCAAATGTTTTGTCACACAACAACATGCCACAAATGTCTCAAGTTTTGAGGGATTGTGCAGTTGTCATGCTGACCGCAGGAATGTCAACGAGAACTGTTGCCAGAGAATTGAATGTTAAATTCTCTACCATAAGCCACCTCCAATGTCGATTTAGAATTTGGCAGTATTTCCAACGTGCCTTACAAACACAGACCATGTGTAACCACGCCAGCCCAGGACCTCCACATCCGGCTTCTTGCTCACAAATGCTGGCATGCTGGAGAAATGTGCTCTTCACGGATGAATCCCGGTTTCAACTGTACCGGGCAGATGGTGGGGTTATGGTATGGGCAGGCATTAGATATGGAAAACAAACACAATTGCATTTTATCTATGGCAATTTGAATGCACAGAAAATACTATGACGAGATCCTGAGGCGCATTGTTGTCCCATTCCTTTGCCGCCGCTGTCTCATGTTTCAGCATGATGATGCATGGACCCATGTCTCATGGACCCATGTCTCAAGGCTCTGTACACAATTCCTGGAAGCTGAAAATGTCCCAGTTCTTCCATGGCCTGTATATTCACCCGCTATGTATATTGGCCTGTATATTCACCTGATACCCATTGAGCATGTTTGGGATGCACTGGATCGATGTGTACGACAGCGTGTTCCTGTTCCCGCCAATATCCAGCAACTTTACACAGCCATTAAAGAGGAGTGGGACAACATTCCACAGGCCACAATCAACAGCATGATCAACTCTGTATTCCCAGTCATGTGAAATCCATAGATTAGGGCCTAAGGAATGTATTTCAGTTGACTGATTTCCTTAAGTTAACTGTACCTCAGTCTTTGAAATTGTTGCATGTTGCCTTTATTTTTGTTCAGTGTAGTATTTTCCCTGTATTCATTACATTATCCCACATACCCTCTCTGACTTAATGAGCTCCAGAAGTATTGGGACAGTGACAATTTTATTGTTGTTTTGGCTCTGTACTCAAGCACGTTGGATTTGAAATGATACAATGACTGAGGCTAAAGTGCAGACTGTCAGCTTTCATTTTAGGGTACCGTTTAGAAATTACAGCACTTTTTGAACATAGCCCCCCGCATTTTGCTGAGACTCAAAATTGAGCTCCGGTGCGTCCTGTTTCCATCGATCGTCCTTGATGTTTCTACAACTTCATTGGAGTCCACATGTGGTAAATTGCCACTTCCATCTAACACCACCTCGTCGCATCCTTCTGCTTTTAAATATTTACCCCGCACAAAATAATCCAAAACACCAAAACAAATGACAAATGCATCCAACAAGTTTGCAGAGTCACACGCTTGATGTAATCATTGCGTGCTATGACTATGGGACCAACTTTGACTACTTTAATACACGTATCAGTGAATTTGTCCCAATACTTTTGGTAACTTAAAATGTGGGGACAATTTCTAAACGATTCACCCAATATGGATGGTTATACCCTCAAATTAAAGCTGACAGTCTGTACTTTAACCTCATAAGATTTGAAATGATACAATGACTAAGTGCTGGAGTACAGAGTCAAAACAACAACAAGTGTGTCACTGTCCCAATACATTTGGAGCTCGCTGTAAGATTCTTACGCTATGACTGATTTGTACTGTTGTCCACTATTGCTGCTCCTGTGCCTCTTTATAGTGTTTATAGTGTAATGTCCTGTCTGTGATGTATTGATGAGACAACTTTTATTGTCCTTTGTCTATAGGTGTGCCGCAGGTTTCCTGGGTGATTACTGCCATCACAAAGACCCGTGTCACCCTGGTTACTGTCTGAATGGGGGGAATTGCTCTGTGGCTGTGTCGGGCATCCCGGGCAGCCCTACCTGCTCCTGTCCCCTGGGCTACACTGGGCAGCACTGCCAGACCCCCCAGAACTCCACCTGCTACCCCAACAACCCATGTGCCAACCAAGGAGTCTGCACCCTGCTCTCCCTCGACAAGTACAAGTGCCAGTGTGCCCACGGATGGACAGGTCAGCTTCTCTCTGACTCAAACTGTTGCTTAACACTGTACAAGCGCTCCTGATACGTGCTAAGTGCTGTGCAGTTCACTAGTCCAAATCCATTCTTTCCACTATGTTGTCATTTGTTTGGTGCATGTATTCAGGACAGTCCTTAGCTTTTGCATTGATCAGAAGTCTGTTTTGTATGTTATGGCCATGATAAGTAACCAAGGACATGAGGCACTGTAGCCTAGCTGTTAAGAGCGTTTGCCTGCTCCCCAGGCACCGATAACGTGGACGTCGATTAAGGCAGCCCCCTACACCTCTGATTTAGTTGAGCAACTGACTAGGTATCCCCTTCCCCATTATTTCCTATTTCTCTGTTATATAACCTCGGCTCACTCATCTCTTTTTCCACTGCCTCTCTCCCTGTGTGTCCAGGCATGCGCTGTAATCGTGAGGACAGATGTCTGTCAGGACCCTGTGCTAATGGAGGCACCTGCAGCTCTCTGTCTGGGGGCAAGTTCAGCTGTACCTGTCCTCCAGGTTACTGGGGTCCTCGCTGCCTCAACGACACTGACGAGTGTGCTGCTTCTGCCCCGGTGTGTCAGAACCAAGGGGCGTGTGTCAACACCCCCGGCTCTTACAGGTGTAACTGCGCCCCCGGGTTCACTGGCCGCCAATGTGAGACCCCCTACATCCCCTGCTCCCCCTCGCCCTGCCTCAACGGGGGCACGTGTCGCCCAACCTCTGAGACCAGCTACTGGTGCCACTGCCTGCCAGGTAAGAGAGAGAGGGAGGGAAAGAAAGAAAGAAAGATGGAGAAAGGCCTAGTGAGAGGCCTGTATGAATGCAGCTTGTTGCAATCAATGTTTGAGGTCCAAACACTAGAATCCTACTGGCGCTATAACACTAGACACTATGTATTAAATCTCTACTGTTCCCAATGGCTCTTTGTGGGCACAACAATCAACTGTCAACCCTAGCTCATGTTATCTGTTTACAATATAACTTGTCATCACTATGTAAATGATACATTATATGACAGATTGCCAGCAAGATTGATAGTAGTGAAATACACTATATATACAAAAGTATGTGGAGACCCTTTCAAATTTGTGGATTCGCCCATTGCTGACAGGTGTATAAAATTGAGCACACCGCCATGCAATCTCCATAGACAAACATTGGCAGTAGAATGGCCCGTACTGAAGAGCTCAGTGACTTTCAATGTGGCACCGTCATAGGATGCTACCTTTCCAGCAAGTCAGTTTGTAAAATTTCTGCCCTGCTGGAGCTGCCCCAGGCAACAAGTACTGTTATTGTGAAATTGAAATGTCTAGGAGCAACATCTGCTCAGCCGAGAAGTGGTAGGCCACACAAGCTCACAGAACGGGACCAGCGAGTGCTGAAGTGCGGAGCGCGTAAAATTCCTCTGTCCTTGGTTGCAACACTCACTACCGAGTTCCAAACTGCCTCTGGAAGCAACGTCAGTGTAAGAACTGTTCGTCAGGAGCTTCATGAAATGGGTTTCCATGGCTGAGCAGCCGCACACAAGCCTAAGAGCACCATGCGCAATGGCAAGTGTCGGCTGGAGATGTGTAAGGCTCGCTGCTGTTGGACTCTGGAGCAGTGGAAATGTGTTTTTAGTTTATTAATTCGACCATTTAAAAAAAAAAAACAAGCACACGAAACTTAAAAGCCATACATGCACATGAATAAAGTCATTGAGGATAACACACAATAAAGTCTGGGACTAATTTCCATTGTGGTCCTCTTGAGACAAGATGGCTAGACAAGATTGAACACAGTATGGCAGTGAAATAATAAAACAAAAACATAAAAGAAGAACATCTATCTCATCATTCCAGTTACATCATAGGGGTTATTCATATGGACACAGATGTTTGTGCAGTAGGCTATAGATCCAATACATTATCACTGCATACTGGCTTTGCTTGAATTGCCCTGTACGGACCATTTAAAAATATATATATTTAAAAATTTGAGGTATTCTATATGATCACACTAGTAATAAATACGTTGTTGTATTACTTGTGAGGCACAACTGAGGGAGCGTTTTAAATCATTTGCTTTTCATTTTACTGGGCTGATGATGCCTGCATCTGATGGTCAGTCAGTCTCCTCTCTCTTTCCTCCACTGACTCTCACCAAAAAGGGACACCATCCTCCAGCGGATGATGACAACTCCAGTCACACCTCATTATTTCTGCATGGACAAGTTCATGGTACTTCTATGAACAAAGAAATTGAAATATTCCTAAAGATGAAAAAAGACCCACGCTGCTAATAACAACTAGAATGCAAGCCTATCGATTTACACTTTCATACTCCTTCATTACTGCTGCAGTGCTTGTTGTAGCGCTGAGTGGAAATAGGAAGAATGTGCATTTTTTGGCTTATAAAAGTGTTGAATACAAAGTGTTGACAGTAGAGGTCGACTGATTATGATTTTTCAGCGCCGATACCGATTATTTGAGGACCAAAAAAGACGATACCGGTTAACCGGACAATTTTTTATATATAATGACAATTAAAACAATACTGAATGAACACTTTTATATTAACTTAATATAATACATAAATAAAATCAATTTAGTCTCAAATAAATAATGAAACATAAACATTAAATAATGCAAAAACAAAGTGTTGGAGAAGAAAGTAAGTGCAATATGTGCCATGTAAAAAATCTAACTTTTAAGTTCCTTGCTCAGAACAAGTTTTAGGTTGTAGTTATTGTAGGACTATTTCTCTCTATACCATTTGTATTTCGTATACCTTTGACTATTGGATGTTCTTATAGGCGCTATAATATTGCCTGCTTAATCTCGGGAGTTGATAGGCTAGAAGTCATAAACAGAGCTGTGCTTCAAGCATTGTGAAGAGCTGCTGGCAAACGCAGTAAAGTGCTGTTTGAATGAATGCTTACGAGCCTGCTGCTGTCTACCACTGCTCAGTCAGACTGCACTCTCAAATATCAAATCATAGACTTAATTATAATATAATAAACACACAGAAATATGAGCCTTGGGTCATTAATATGGTCAAATCTGGAAACCTATCATTTATCGAAAGGGTGGAATCCCTCAAATTCTGGCAAACTAAATAAAGAAATGGTCTTCACACAGTTCGCAACGAGCCAGGTGGCCCAAACTGCTGCATATACCCTGACTCTGCTTGCACAGAACGGAAGAGGAGTGACAAGATTTCCCTAGTTAATATTAATTAATGTTTAATGTTAGTTAATGCCTGCTAACACATTTCTTTTAACCAAATATGCCGGTTTAAAAAAATAAACTTGTGTATTGATTTTAAGAAAGGCATTGATGTTTATGGTTAGGTACATTGGTGCAACGGCAGTGCTTTTTTTCATGAATGCGCTTGTTAAATCATCACCCGTTTGGCGAAGTAGGCTGTGATTCGATGATAAATTAACAGGCACCGCATCGATTATATGCAACGCAGGACACGCTAGATAAACTAGTAATATCAACCATGTGTGTTTAACTCGTGATTATGTGAAGATTGATTGTTTTTTATAAGATAAGTTTAATGCTAGCTAGCAACTTACCTTGGCTCCTTGCTCCACTCGGGTAACAGGTGGTCAGCCTGCCACGCAGTCTCCTCGTGGAGTGCAATGTAATCGGCATCCAAAAATGTTGATTACCGATTTTGTTATGGAAACTTGAATCAGCCCTAATTAATTGGTCCACCTCTAGTTGACAGTGCTCAGTAAGAACTTAAACATGAAGGCATAAAAAACAGCAGCTCTTTGCTGTATTCGTTGACAGTTTCTCTCTAGTCATGGTTTTAAACATTTTGAAATCTCACAGTATCAACTTTGCTGTAGATTTCTTATGCCTGCTACATTACTGCAGACATGGTAATCTGAGCAATCCGATTGGCGAGAGGTAGGTCTAGAGTGCACAAGGCTTTATCGTTGGGTTATTTACAGAAATGGTTGTTGACCACTACTCTAGAAAGTTGAGTGAAGGTCAATCTCATGCTTCTCTCCGTGGGCTGATATTCGGCAGTCCCAGGGGAGTTGTGCGGCAGTCTCGGAACTACTGCGTGCCTTTTTATTTTTTTATATATATATTTTTTCACCTTTTATTTAACCAGGTAGGCTAGTTGAGAACAAGTTCTCATTTGCAACTGCGACCTGGCCAAGATAAAGCATAGCAGTGTGAACAGACAACACAGAGTTACACATGGAGTAAACAATTAACAAGTCAATAACACAGTAGAAAAAAAAGAGAGTCTATATACATTGTGTGCAAAAGGCATGAGGAGGTAGGCGAATAATTACAATTTTGCAGATTAACACTGGAGTGATAAATGATCAGATGGTCTCATGTACAGGTAGAGATATTGGTGTGCAAAAGAGCAGAAAAGTAAATAAATATAAACAGTATGGGGAAGAGGTAGGTAAAATTGTGTGTGCTATTTACCGATAGACTATGTACAGCTGCAGCGATCGGTTAGCTGCTCAGATAGCAGATGTTTGAAGTTGGTGAGGGAGATAAAAGACTCCAACTTCAGCGATTTTTGCAATTCGTTCCAGTCACAGGCAGCAGAGAACTGGAACGAAAGGCGGCCAAATGAGGTGTTCGCTTTAGGGATGATCAGTGAGATACACCTGCTGGAGCGCATGCTACGGGTGGGTGTTGCCATCGTGACCAGTGAACTGAGATAAGGCGGAGCTTTACCTAGCATGGACTTGTAGATGACCTGGAGCCAGTGGGTCTGGCGACGAATATGTAGCGAGGGCCAGCCGACTAGAGCATACAGGTCGCAGTGGTGGGTGGTATAAGGTGCTTTAGTAACAAAACGGATGGCACTGTGATGAACTGCATCCAGTTTGCTGAGTAGAGTGTTGGAAGCTATTTTGTAGATGACATCGCCGAAGTCGAGGATCGGTAGGATAGTCAGTTTTACTAGGGTAAGTTTGGCGGCGTGAGTGAAGGAGGCTTTGTTGCGGAATAGAAAGCCGACTCTAGATTTGATTTTAGATTGGAGATGTTTGATATGAGTCTGGAAGGAGAGTTTACAGTCTAGCCAGACACCTAGGTACTTATAGATGTCCACATATTCTAGGTCGGAAACATCCAGGGTGGTGATGCTAGTCGGGCGTGCGGGTGCAGGCAGCGAACGGTTGAAAAGCATGCATTTGGTTTTACTAGCGTTTAAGAGCAGTTGGAGGCCACGGAAGGAGTGTTGTATGGCATTGAAGCTCGTTTGGAGGTTAGATAGCACAGTGTCCAAGGACGGGCCGGAAGTATACAGAATGGTGTCGTCTGCGTAGAGGTGGATCAGGGAATCGCCCACAGCAAGACCAACATCATTGATATATACAGAGAAAAGAGTCGGCCCGAGAATTGAACCCTGTGGCACCCCCATAGAGACTGCCAGAGGACCGGACATGCCCTCTGATTTGACACACTGAACTCTGTCTGCAAAGTAGTTGGTGAACCAGGCAAGGCAGTCACCAGAAAAACCGAGGCTACTGAGTCTGCCGATAAGAATATGGTGATTGACAGAGTCGAAAGCCTTGGCAAGGACGATGAAGACGGCTGCACAGTACTGTCTTTTATCGATGGCGGTTATGATATCGTTTAGTACCTTGAGCGTGGCTGAGGTGCACCCGTGACCGGCTCGGAAACCAGATTGCACAGCGGAGAAGGTACGGTGGGATTCGAGATGGTCAGTGACCTGTTTGTTGACTTGGCTTTCGAAGACCTTAGATAGGCAGGGCAGGATGGATATAGGTCTGTAGCAGTTTGGGTCCAGGGTGTCCAGGTTTTGCAGTTCTTTCAGAACATCTGCTATCTGGATCTGGGTAAAGGAGAACCTGGAGAGGCTTGGGCGCGAGGAGCTGCGGGGGGCTGCTGGCCGAGGTTGGAGTAGCCAGGAGGAAGGCATGGCCAGCCATTGAGAAATGCTTGTTGAAGTTTTCGAAAATCATGGATTTATCGGTGGTGACCATGTCACCTAGCCTCAGTGCAGTGGGCAGCTGGGAGGAGGTGCTCTTGTTCTCCATGGACTTCACAGTGTCCCAGCCTGCAGCTAAGAGGGAACATTGGTGCCAACTGTAAAGTTTAGTGGAGGAGGAAAAATGGTCTGTGGCTGTTTTTCATGGTTCGGCTTTCATGTAGTGTAATTAGCCTAAGTATCATATCTGTCTTTGTCTCTCTCATCGCAGGCTTCAATGGTACTAACTGTGAGAACAACATTGACGACTGCCCCGACCATCAATGCCGAAATGGAGGGACCTGCATGGACGGTGTCAATACTTACAACTGCCAATGCCCCCCAGAATGGACTGGTAAGGATAAAGAATAGTCCATGGTTTTGTGTCTGTCTGGTTGGCTTTACTTCTTTGTTTCAGTTTTTCGTTCAGTGTCTGTGTTTCTTTGTTTGTCTGTGGTTTCTCTCTGTGTCCAAATTGGGGGAGGTTTTTTTCCTTCTCTAAAGTTCAACTGTTTTCCCCCTACAGGTCAGTTCTGTACTGAGGATGTGGATGAGTGTCGCCTGCAGCCCAACACATGTCAGAACGGGGGGACCTGCAGCAACATCCAGGGCAGCTACACCTGTGTATGTGTCAACGGCTGGAGTGGCCTGGACTGCTCTGAGAACATAGATGACTGTGCTACGGCTGCCTGCACCAATGGCTCCACCTGTATTGACCGTGTGGCATCCTTCCTTTGTGTCTGCCCTTATGGAAAAACAGGTGTGGGACAAAGCCTGTCTATAGTATAGATATATACAGATATCTCTTATGGACAGACTGATGGATAAATAGAAACAAAGTGTATTAATCCCCAGGGTTTATCTATAAGCACAGAAAACACACAGGCTGACTGACTGTTGAGTATTCCCTACCAGGTTTGCTCTGCCACGTGAACGATGCCTGCATTAGTAGCCCGTGCCGGGACGGGGCGCAGTGCGACACCAACCCCATCAACGGCATGTTCAACTGCAACTGCGCCCCAGGCTACATAGGAAGCACCTGCAATGACGACATCAATGAGTGCATCATAGGTGAGGAGGGACAGATCAGAACACATGATACCTAGAGTGCTTTTGTAATTTGACTTATTCTTTAAGAAAAATCCTTCCTTTCCCTTTGGTACTTTCGTTACTCCTTTATAGTTATGTGTATCTAACCTCTCTCAGGCTTCCCCTCAGGTCCAAATCCCTGTGAGCATGGAGGATCGTGTGTGAACACAGATGGCTCGTTCACATGTAACTGTGCGAGAGGTTATGGTGGGCCGCGCTGTGAGACAGACATCAATGAGTGTGCGTCCAGCCCCTGCCAGAATGACGGCACCTGTCTGGACCGCATAGGAGACTACAGCTGCATCTGTATGGAAGGTGTGTGTGATCAGTGATTCCCTATCTCTTTATAATTACACACACACAGTACTGTTGTGTAATATTCTCTCTCTGTTTCAAGGATTTGAGGGAACACACTGTGAGATTGACATCAACGAGTGTGCCAGTTCTCCATGTCTGAACCAAGGGACCTGTCTGGATCAAGTGAAACGCTACGTCTGCCAGTGCCCTCTAGGTTCGTCTGCCTTTTTCTAATCAAATTCATTTGTCATAGTGTTTCAGAAGGTTTGTATCTACAGTATTTGAAGCTGGGTTCCGTCCCTGGCCTTTAGGATTCAGTGGGGAGATGTGTCAGATCGACATTGACGAGTGTTCCAGCACACCATGTCTCAACGGGGCGAAGTGTATCGACCGTCCCAACGGCTACGAGTGTGAATGTGCTGAAGGTACTAGACCGCCTTCACTATCTCAACTTTAATTAACGTACCTTTCTCCCATTTTTAAACATGATGTCTAAACTAAAGCATTAATACAGGGAATCTTTAACTGTTACTCAATGTTTGGTTTCTCTCGCCAGGCTTCTCGGGGCCGTTGTGTAATGAGAACATAGATGACTGTGACCCAGAGCCCTGTCACCACGGGGTTTGTCGTGACGGCATCGCAACCTTCTCCTGTGACTGTGACCCGGGCTACACAGGCTCTATCTGCAACGTCCAGTTCATGGAGTGCCACAGCAACCCCTGCCAGAACCGCGGACGCTGCATCGACCTGGTCAACAAGTACCAGTGCAACTGTCTGCCTGGCACCTCGGGTGAGCAGAGACAGAGAAGGGGTGGACTATTTTCATTTTATTGAACAAAAACTTTGTAATAAGAGGAAAGCAACAAGAGAATGTTTGGACAAACAGAAAAATAAACTTACATCTGCTAAACCATTGCCTCTCCCAAAAATATTAAGTAAAATAATAGGGGGGAAACGATCTCGAATGAAATGACTATATACAAAAGTATGTGGACACCCCTTAAAATTAGTGGATTTGGCTATTTCAGTGACACCCATTGCTGACAGGTGTATAAAATCTAACACACAGCTATGCCATCTCCAAAGACAAACATTGGTACAAGAATGGCCTTACTGGAGAGCTCAGTGACTTTCAATGTGGCATGTTATAGGATGCCACCTTCCAAACAAGTCAGCTCATCAAATTTTTGCCCTGCAAGAGCTGCCCCGGTCAACTTTAAGTGCTGTTCTTGTGAAGTGGAAATGTCTAGGAGCAACAACTACTCAACTGCGAAGTGGTAGGCCACACAAGCTCACGTAGAAATTGTCTGTCCAAACTGTTCCAAACTGCAACGTCAGCATAAGAACTGTTCGTCAGGAGTTTCATGAAATGGGTTTCCATGGCCGCACACTTGCCTAAGATCACCATGCACAATGCCAAGCGTCAGCCAGAGTGGTGTAAAGCTTGCCGCCATTGGACTCTGGAGCAGTGGAAACATTTTGTCTGGAGTGATGAATCACACTTCACTATCTGGCAGTCCGATGGACAAATCTGGGTTTACTGCCAACTGTAAAGGTTGGATGAGGAATAATGGCTGTTTTACATGGTTCGGGCTAGGCCCCTTAGTGTAATCGCCCCTTAGTTCCAAAACATTTTTTTGTTGTTGAATTTTACCCCCTTTTTTCTCCCCAATTTCGTGGTAGCTACTATCTTGTCTCATCGCTACAACTCCCGTAAGGGCTCAGGAGAGACGAAGGTTGAAAGTCATGTGTCCTCCACAATCAATACACAACCCAACCAAGCCGCACTGCTTCTTAACACAGCGCGCATCCAACCCGGAAGCCAGCCGCACCAATGTGTCGGAGGAAACACTGTGTACCTGGCAACCTTGGTTAGCGTGCACTGCGCACGGCCCGCCACAGGAGTCGCTGGTGTGCGATGAGACAAGGATATCCCTACCGGCCAATCCCTCCCTAACCCAGACGACTCTATGCCAATTGTGGGTCACCCCATGGACCTCGCGGTTGCGGCCGGTTACTGGGCAGGAACCCAGAGTCTCTGGTGGCACAGCTGCAGCGCCCCTAACCACTGCGCCACCCGGAAGGCACCGTGAAGGGGCATCTTTTTTTTTTTTTTTTTTCAAATATTTTATTTTTGCATTTTCCAATTAAGAACATTCAAAACAAAAGTGAAAAGATATTAGACAACGATAGGGCAAAGTGTGAAGGGGCATCTTAACGCTATACCATACAATGACATTCTATTCGATTCTGTGCTTCCAACTTTGGGGCTACAGTTTGGGGAAGGCCCTTTCCTGTTTCAGCATGACAATGCTCCCATGAATAAAGCGAGGTCTATACAGAAATGGTTTGTTGAGATCGGTGTGGAAGAACTTGATTGGCTTGCACAGAGCCCTGACCTCAACCCCACCCAACACCTTTGGACTGAATTGGAACACCGACTGTGAGCCAGGCCTAATCGCCCAACATCAGTGTCCGACCTCATTAATGCTCTAGTGGCTGAATGGAAGCAAGTCCCCGCAGCAATGTTCCAACATCTAGTGGAAAGCCTTCCCAGAAGAGTGGAGGCTGTTTGGGCAGCTAAAGGGTGGACCAACTCCATATGAATGGTCCAATGAGATGTTCAATGAGCAGGTGTCCACATACGTTTGGTAATGTAGTGTACTTACATTTATAGTTCCTTCACTCTGACCTGTTTGCTAACAGTCATCGAAACAAAAGCTAGACAGTCAGGGAGTGTCAAATGCCAAAAGTGATGTATAGAGCAGGTGTATTCAACCGGCGGTCTGCAATGGATGGGGGTCTGCATAACAAAACAAAAAAATGTTGTTGATGTGAAAAACGTGTTTATTTCAAATGTTTTATAAATATCTCTAGCAACAATAGAAAAACAAACGTAATTACATACAGTAGAAAATATATTTTATTTCTAATTACTTTTTTTCTCAACAAATTACTACATTCACTGGAGTATTTGACTGGATCACTGGAGGAAAGTCTACACCCACTGTATTAGGTGTATTTGACAAATAACATTTTATAACACTGCTTTTTCAACAAGTGCTGCTGGTTAAAGCTCTCCTGACTTAGCCATGTGTTGGCAAAAATGTATGTCTAACCTTTGATTAACCAGCTAAATAGCTGATCTTAGTGAAAATGTGTTTAGTTACCTTTCTACCTTATTGGCTCTGTTAGTTTACACTTCCTCTTCCAATTATGTATGGACATCAAAACAATCAACCAAATCTATTAATTGTTAAATGTTGATCACTTCCCCTTTCCATTATCATTCACCTGATAATAAGACAAGACCTGTTAACTTATTCTATGATGGGGTTCCCTGGGTCGCCGGTTTGCCTGGGAGGGTTCCCTGGGCAAGAAAAGGTTGAAGACCTCTTGGGCTTCCGGACCTCAGTGAATACCCGAATGTGACCCGTGCTGCAAAATGAGTGTGACACCCCTGGGCACAGAGAAGGGAGAGAGGAGCAGCAGAGCACACCTTTAAGTTCATACGTTTTAAATTGTCACCAGAAGTGGCCTCGCAGTCATTCTACCAAAACAATCTCCTGGTGGGGTATCCCCAACCCCATTACCTTAGCCACCGCTGCTGAAAAATGTCCCAGGGAAAACACTTATGTGTGAAACTCTGGTCTGTCTTGACCATGACCAAACTATAGTTTGTAAACTTTAGTAGACCATGACTTCATTGGTGTCATGTAGCCCCAACTTACACTGCTGCTCAGAAGGTGCTCTCAGCCCCAAAGCACTGTGCTGTGCTGCTCTGAACCTGAAACACCAGCAGTTCCTACTCCGTTGTGTTCTGTGGTGTGGAAGGGGCTTCCTGCAGCTCTCAGCACAATGCACTCAGACAGGAGTGGAACAGTCATAAGGGTCGTCTGATCTCTGCCCTGCTGTGCCCAGCACACTGCCGTGGCCTGGGGGGGATTAGTGCGGCCAGAGCACTGGTGCTGTACAGACACATACAGCCAGTCAGCCATCCAGTTAGCTAGCTTAGGTCACACACACTTTCACTCGCTCAGCTCTCTTTGGAACACACCTGTTAAGCATGATCAGCTAGTCCACAGCTCCCCCTGATGGAGGCCATTAGAACTGCATCTACCTTGTGTAATGGAGAGCCTTATTCAAGTAACTTCAAAATGCATCCTTCCTTTCTTACATTAGACTCAAGACTAAATGGTTTTCTTCCCAGGGGTGAACTGTGAGTTCAATGTTGACGACTGTGCCAGTAACCCCTGTGAATACGGAGAGTGCCAGGACGGGATCAATGAGTACAAGTGTGTCTGTGCTCCAGGATACACAGGTAAACACACACTTCTCCCTCTCATCTAATCAGAAGCATTTCCATGTTAATGACAGCCTGATTTTTTTCCAGTGAATTAATTTACTTTCTGAATTCCTTGTCTCACAGGTGCAAAATGTGATGTGGACATCCATGAGTGTAATTCCAGCCCGTGTATGAGTGGGGGTACGTGTGTGGACAAGGTAAACGGCTTCATCTGCCAGTGTCCCCCTGGCACCCACGGCCCCTTGTGCCACTCTGGCACCAACCACTGTGCCCCCCAGCCCTGTGTACACGGAGACTGTGTAGAGCAGCAGAGCGGGTACGCTTCTCCTCACCTTATCTCTCTATCTATCTCTTTCTTGAGTTACGTACTTCATGTAAAATAATATTCCTACCCCTCCCCTGGTCTCTATGTAGGTACAACTGTGAGTGTGATTCTGGCTGGGTGGGGCAGCACTGTGACCAGGAGAAGGATGAGTGCCAGTCCAGCCCCTGCCAGTACAGCAGCACCTGTGTGGACAGACTCAACGGATACTCTTGCCAGTGTCGCCCCGGATTCACAGGTCTGAATCGGGGTTTCATTTATCCTTTATTAATATACAGATGATCCCATTAAACTGCAGTACCTAACAGATACACGTCTATTTCTGTTCACCATTTTAGTTAACATCCCTCTCCCCTCAGGTGTGAACTGCGAGTTCAACATGGAGGAGTGTGCATCAAGCCCGTGTGAGAACCATGGTACCTGTGTGGATGGAGTCAACACCTACAGCTGCCTGTGTGATCCTCCATACTCCGGTAACAACAGCAGTCACACTACTGTACTATCCAGGATACATTCCCTCTGTTGGAGCTGAGTTGATTTGTACCGTGGCCATTTGGGATATTACCAATATTGCTATGTGCGTCCACAGGAAAACACTGTGAGGAGGAGTTGGTTCCCTGTGCGTCTCATCCATGTGAGAGGGGAGGTGTGTGTCAGCCAACCCCAGACTACACCTTTTACACCTGTCGATGTCCCAGTGGCTGGCAAGGTGAGTAATTCATGGAAAGAGAGAAAAGGTTTGTTTGTGTGTGTCTGTGTGTTGGGGGACATGTTCTACCATTCAGTCATTGCGTTGATGTTAATTGAAATGGTATGTTTGTGAGTAGGCCCCCGCTGCGCTGAGGATGTGGATGAGTGCAGGAAGAACCCATGTCAGAACAGGGCCCGTTGCATCAACAGCCAGGGCAGCTACGTGTGCAAGTGTCGACCAGGCTACAGCGGTCTCAACTGCCAGACCAACATCGATGACTGCTCCCCCCGTGAGTTATCACACGTTTCTCTTTTACTTCAATTTTTTACTTAATTTGTATCAACACGTATACTGCTGCATATTGGGTACTCTCCATGAGCACCTTGTACACTCTCATCTCCGTAGTTAGTTACTATTCTGGGTCTTTTAAACTTCTTGTCCGACTCAATCCTTTATTTTTATGCGTCTCTCCCTCCGTCTCTCTCTCCCTCTCAGACCCGTGTCTGAACGGCGGTTCCTGTGTGGACGAAGTGGGTGGGTTCTCCTGTGACTGCCGGCAAGGGTTTGATGGTGAGCGGTGTGAGGCAGAAGTGGACGAGTGTGCCAGTCAGCCGTGTCAGAATGGAGCTGTGTGCCGGGACTACGTCAACAGCTTTGTCTGTGTGTGCCGGCCAGGTTTCGATGGAATCCTCTGTGAACACAACATCCCAGAATGCACTGAGAGGTGGGTTAAAAAGGACTGTAACTATAGTCAATATGGTAAAGGGTTTAACGTTGAGACGCACTCAGAATTATTCTTCAATGAGTTTCCTTTTTGATATATGTATTGTGACGCATTTAGATGTATCAAACATGTATTGAAAAATAATTTCCTTTGCAACGCACAAGGAATTCCTATCTACCTACATATGTTCGACTTTTCATCATGCTTGACTACATCTCTTTCTCTCTTTGTTTCTCCCTTCCTCTAGTTCCTGTCTGAATAACGGGACCTGTGTTGATGACATCAACACCTTCTCGTGTCGTTGTCGTCCTGGCTTCTACGGCACCTTCTGTGAGTATGAGCAGAATGAGTGTGACTCTCAGCCCTGCAAGCACGGAGGAACCTGCACTGACGGCCTGGGCTCCTACCGCTGCACCTGCCCTGTGGGCTACAATGGACAGAACTGCCAGGTAGAGTGTGTTGTAGTATGGTTCTTGCCTGGTTCTTCATTTTAAAATCAATGCTAACATTTTATACTCACTTTTCTCTCATTGCAGAACTTTGTGAACCTGTGTAGCCAGCCACTGTGCCAAAATGGAGGGTCTTGTTCCCAGTCAGAGACCACCTGGTTGTGTCACTGTCCTGTGGGGTGGACTGGCATGTACTGTGATGTCCCCAACATGTCCTGTCAGGACTATGCTGCTCGGAACGGTGAGCAGGAACTGCCTCTATAGTACCATTTCTTCATTCTGTCACCAGTGAAATATGAAACTTATATAGGTAAAGATAATGACCATTTGATGAAGATATATTACGCATAATGCGTCTCTGGTTAACGTGTCTTTGTGTGTGTTTGTCTCGGCCAGGTATCCAAGTGGAGTTAGTGTGCAAGCACTCGGGTCGCTGTGTGAACGTGGGTAATGCCCACCAGTGTCAGTGCTTGCCTGGTTACACGGGCAGCTACTGTAACGAGATGGTGGATGAGTGCCTTTCCAACCCCTGCCGCAACGGGGCCACCTGCATGGACTACCAGGGCACATATGAGTGTATGGTAAGTTGTGTATGAATGTGTGTCTGCGTATGGGATCTAAGTATTGCACTTACTGTACTGCACCCAGGGAAACATCTAAAAATGTATTTTTCTGTTCCAGTGCAAGGCTGGCTACCAGGGGGTGAACTGTGAATATGATGTGGATGAGTGTCACTCTAATCCTTGTCACCATGGAGGAACCTGCATCAACCTCATAAACCGCTTTTCCTGCGCCTGCCCACCTGGCACTAATGGTAAGCAGATACCGGAAGATTCTCTTCCTTTATCTATCTCTTTCTGGCCTATTGGTTTTGCGTAATGTACAACTATAATTCTGACCTCTGAACTGATGGTCTTCACTCTCCTCTCTCTCTTCTCCCCCTCTCTGTAGGTGTTCAGTGTGAGGTGAATGTGGACGACTGTGCTCCCAAGCCTGGCTCCTGGGAGCTTCGCTGTCTGAATGGGGGCCAGTGTGTGGACGGGGTGGGACGCTACACCTGCTCCTGCCCCCCTGGCTTCGCTGGGGAACACTGTGAGGGGGACGTCAACGAGTGTCTCTCTGGTCCCTGCCAGTCTCCTGGCAGCCTGGACTGTGTACAGCTGACCAATGACTACCAGTGCCGCTGTCGCTTGGGCTACACAGGTAGAGTGCCCCTCTGTATATGTTAGACAGTATCAAGTTACCTAGCTTACCCCACATTCATGCTGTATAACATGACATGTCTGTCTGTTGTCCTAGGACGCCGCTGTGAGTCCATGGTGGACCTGTGCCAGTCGAAGCCGTGCCATAACAGTGGCACCTGCTCCATGAACATGAGCTCAGTGCATGGATACACATGCATCTGTCAACCAGTAAGTCATATAACGTTACTCTACCCTTTTCGATGTTTGTTTTCCAACTGCCAGACTGCTGTGTTACTAAGTACTCCATGTGCCAGCTTGCTGATCTTTCTCTCTTTGTTTTGAATGGATTTACAACTGCATAGAAATTGCATTGTGTTGTATAAAATTGTATTTACCTTTAATGTAGATATGGAGTGAGTTTTTTTTTTCCTACTGCAGGGTTTCCAAACACGGTGCATATTTTGGTTTTTGCCCTAGTACTACACAGCTGATTTAAGTAATCAACTCATCATCAAGCTTTGATAATTTGAATCAACTATGTAGTGTTAAGGCAAAAACCAAAATGTGCACCCATTGGGTTTCCGAGGACCGAGTTTGGGAAACCCTGACCTGCTGGCTTGTTTTCTAAACCACTAACCACTTCCTTCTCCTTATTGTCATGCTTGCTTCAGAGGGTGAAACAACACAGGTCAGGTATGACTGAGAACACCAGTGTTCTAGGAAGATACCGAACTTAGTAGATTCTCCCAGACTTTCTGACTAGTCAACTGCAGTAATGCATGTTAGAGATGTAAAACGGAGACCACAGGTATCTGTCTAGCCAGTCTGTTCAAATGTCTGATGCCCACTCTGTCCCGACCCCTCAGGGCTTCACTGGCTTCAACTGTGGAGAGGTGGAGGGCTACAACTGTGCCAAGCTGCGTTGCCAGAACGGCGGGCACTGCCAGGAGTCTCAGGTTGGTCGTCCGCACTGCCGTTGCCAGCCAGGCTTCAGTGGGCCCCGCTGCGAGACCGTCCACAGCTGCCAGAACCGGCCCTGTCTGAACGGAGGCACCTGTATGAAGGACCCACTCTACCAGTACAGCTGTCACTGCCCAGCCCACTTCTCAGGCAGGCACTGTGAGAATGTAATCTTCGATCCGTCTACCAGCACCCCCGCCTCCTGCCCCTACATAGAGTGTGAGCAGCATTCTGGGGATAAGGTGTGTGACCCGCAGTGCAACAGCCATGAGTGCCAATGGGACGGAGGGGACTGTTCTCTACATTGGCGCCAGCCATGGGTCAACTGCACCGCCCCGGTGCCCTGCTGGGAGCTGTTCCGCAACGGCCGATGTGACCCCGAGTGTGACAACTCTGGCTGCCTCTTCGACAGCTTCGAGTGTCAGGAGAGCGCACAGTCTTACTGCAAGTAGGTACAAGAATGTGCAACAACATAAAGACATCAATACACATGTACACTGAGTATACCAAACATTTAAGAACATTTTTGAGTTGCACGCCCCCTTTTGCCATCAGAACAGCCTCAATTCGTCGGGGCATGGAATCTGCAAGGTGTTAAAAGCGTTCCACAGGGATGCTGGCCCATGTTGACTCCAATGCTTCCCACAGTTGTCAAGTTGACTGGATGTCCTTTGGGTTGTGGACCATTCTTGATACACCCAGGAAATTGTTGAGTGTGAAAAACCCAGCAGTGTTGCAGTTCTTGACACAAACTGGTGCACCTGGCACCTACTACCATATCCCGTTCAAAGGCACTTCCATTGGTTGTCTTGCCCATTCACCCTCTGAATGACACACATGCTCAATCCATGTCTTAGGTTAAAAATATATTTTCTCTTTCATCTCTTTAATCTACACTGATTGAAGTGGATTTAACAAGTGACATCAATAAGGGATCATATCTTTCCCCTGGATTCACCTGGTCAGTCTGTCATGGAAATAGCAGGTGCTCTTAATGTTTTGTACACTCAGTGTGTATGTCTTATTAATTACATTCAAATTTCAAAGTTTATTAACCCATAGGAACTTCTAGTCTTCTGAATTCCCTAACCCTCTCCCTTGTCCTGTATAAAGGTATGATAAGTACTGTGCGGCTCACTATGCCAACAAGATCTGTGATAAGGGCTGTAACACGGAGGCATGTGGCTGGGACGGCCTGGACTGCTCTGGAGACACCCCTGCTGTGGTGGCTGACGGAACGCTGGTGATCGTAGTGTTACTGCAGCCTGAGGAGCTAATGGGAGACATGAGAGGCTTCCTGCGCTCCCTGGGAACCCTGCTGCACACCAACCTCCGTGTCAAGATGGACGACCAGCAGAAACCTATGTTGTATCCGTACTACGGCCTCGAGCACGACGACGCCAATGGAGGACAGCCTTCTACCATGAAGCTTAGAGGCAAACGGGAGCTAGACAAGGAGGTTGTCGGGTAAGGAGATGTGTATTTATCCTGTCTGTCTCCCTCTTTCTCTGTCTCTCTCTCTTTCTCTACTAGATAAGATGAGGTGTGTGTATAGTCTTCCATGTTGGGAAGTAAGACTAACGGAAGTTGTGTTTGCTGCAGGTCTAAGGTGTACCTGGAGATCGATAACCGTAAGTGTTCTGAGCGCTCCATGGACTGCTTCTCCAGCACAGAGCTGGCTGCATCCTTCATCGCTGCTGAGTACTTGAAATCTGAGCTGCCCTACCCTGTGGTCTCTGTCAACAGTAAGTCCCTCTCCTTTCTTCCCAGTGTGATTTCTGAGACACCTTTAAAACACCCTAATGGTTATGTTACATCAGTACACAATTATCTTTGATCACAGACCTGATTAAACCCACTTATCATGTTCTTTGGTAACAAATGGACACTCGTTCCATGTCTCCTCCACCACCAGGTGACCCTACGGAACCCCATAAGCCCCCCTTCCTGCTCTACCTGGCTGTGGGAGCAGCCGTCATCATCCTGCTCATCTTGGTGCTGGGCGTGCTGGCCGCCAAGAGGAAACGCAAACACGGCATCGTCTGGCTTCCCGATGGCTTCCTGGCCAAGAAGGATGACAAGAGGCGAGAACCCGTGGGCCAGGACGACTTCGGCATGAAGTGAGTGGAGAAAAGACAGAAGTTGCGTCTGAAATGGCACCCTATTCCGTGTATAGTGCACTACATTTGACCAGGGCCTGCATACGGTCAATATATATTTATTGTTTTATTAAATTACTGCACTACACCGGGAATAAAGACAAATGTGTACCTCTATACTGTACCATACTCTAGTATGTTCAGAATGATTCAGAATGGAACTGAGACAAATGTTTGACTGGTGTACCGTCATGTGGGGTGTAATTCTCCTGGGCCACAAACTGACCTCTTTTTCCTCTCCTCCCTGCAGGAACTTCAAGACCCAGGATGGAGGGATAATAGATGGAGGCCAGAGGTGGATGGAAGAGGAGGCTCCGCCAAAGAAAGTAAGGGAGAGCGAGAAGAGGAACCCTTCTTGGCAGCCATTTTGGGTCAGAACGCTCACCAGCTACTGAGTCGTTCCAGGAAATAAGTGACTTTTGCCTCCCTTTGATATTTTAAGTAGAAATGTTGGACAAATATTGAAATCTGAAAGCCTTGTATACATAATGGCATTGAGTCAGTGTCTCAAAATCTCTCCTCCTTTGCCTCCCTCTCCCCCAGACTGAGGACAAGCCCCTGCTGCCCATGGGTGTGGATGGAGGAGTGGACAGACGGGAGTGGACCCTGCAGCACCACAAGGCTGCTGACATCTCTCTCACTCCACCACAGACTGATCTGGAGGCAGACTGCCTGGATGTCAATGTCAAAGGACCAGGTAGAGTTTAGGATTGGTGTCAATCAAGTGTAAGGATACCTAACTGAGAAGTGATTGCTGTGTGTTTTTTGACTGACCAAATTGCAAAAAATATTTTCCAGATGGTTTCACCCCCCTGATGCTGGCCTCTCTACGAAACGGAGGTGCATCTGATTGCGGCCTGCAGGCGGAGGAGGAGGAAGAGAGCGGGGGAGATGAGCCGGGACCCAACGCCATCTCAGACCTCATCACCCAGGGTGCAACAGTCATGGCCCAGACAGACCGCACCGGGGAGACGGCACTCCACCTGGCTGCTCGCTACGCCCGGGCCGACGCCGCCAAGAGGCTGCTGGACGCTGGGGCAGACGCCAACGCTCACGACAACATGGGTCGCACCCCTCTCCACGCTGCTGTGGCAGCCGATGCCCAGGGAGTGTTCCAGGTGAGAGGCTAGAAAAACAGACCTATTGGAGCAGCTGAAAACTATTCCTCGTACTGCGCTCACATGGGCACCATTTCAAAAATCTTATTGCAGTCTTTTAAATGTTATTTTGAAATCATCACTGTATGTTTAATGTGGGTTTATTTGGAAAATAACTTGAAATATACTGAATAAAAATATAAACGCAACATGCAACAATTTCAAAGATTTTACTATGTTACATATAAGGAAATCATTCAATGAAATAAATGATTTAGGCCCTAATCTATGGATTTCACTTTACTGGGCATAGGTGCAGCCGTTGGTGGGTCTGGTCAGAATAATCAGATTGTGATGTCATTCTGTGGGCCAAAAGCTCTATCCCACCTGAACAGATTGAAATTCCAGGTGTTTTTATATTTAAAAAAATGTTTTGGCTCTTATAATAAAAGGGCATTTTCATTGTTATTACAACTTCAGTGTGGAAATATCATTAATATGCAATATTCAGAAATCGTTTCGCCATATCCTGGTTGCTAAATTTAGAATAGTTCGCCTAATTTCAGTTTGTGACAAAACAAGAAATGTATAGTGTAGAGAATCATTGTACCATCTAAACCACTGTAAAATATATACTGAGTGTACAAAACATGACAGAGGGAAAAAAAAGTTTTTGGCTGCACTGCCCCTTTAACACGGTTCCCCTCTCAGATCCTGATCCGTAACCGGGCCACTGAGTTGGATGCCAGGATGAATGATGGCACCACACCTCTGATCCTGGCTGCCAGGCTGGCTGTGGAAGGCATGGTGGAGGAATTGGTACATTGCCATGCTGACATCAACGCTGTCGACGACCACGGTGAGCACTGGCATTGTTTTTACATGTATATTGTATGATTTTACATTTGTTTTATACAGGTAATCCCATTGGGATTAGAGATTTGTTCTAAACTGAGATTACGTTGTGACTTGTGTTTGCATCTCAATGTAAAAAAAAAACTGTTTGCATGTTCTTTACAAAGAGGGCAACAGATGCTACTGAACCAGATGTCTGTGTCAGGGGAGAAGCTCCAGGTGGTATCTGATTTTAAGTACCTTGGCATCATACTTGATTCCAACATCTCTTTTAAAAAGCATGTGAAAAAGGTCATTCAGATTCAACCTAGCTAATTTCCGATTTATACGAAATTGTTTGACTACAGAGGTAGCAAAACTGTACTTCAAATCTATGATACTTCCCCACTTAACATACTGCTCGGCTAGTTGGGCCCAAGCTTGCTGCACAACATTAAGACCTATTCAGCCTGTCTACAAACAGGCTCTCAAAGTGCTTGATAGGAAGCCCAATAGCCATCATCACTGTTACATCCTCAGAAAACATGAGCTCCTGAGTTGGGAAAATCTTGTGCAATACACCGACACATGTCTTGTATTCAAGATCCTAAATGGTCTGGCTCCCCCTCCACTCAGTATTTTTGTTAAACAGAAAACCCAAACAAATGGCAGCAGATCCACAAGGTCTGCCATGAGAGGTGACTGTATAGTTCCCTTAAGGAAAAGCACCTTTAGTAAATCCGCTTTCTCTGTGAGAGCTTCCCATGTCTGGAATACACTGCCATCAGACACACATAACTGCACCACCTATCACACCTTCACAAAATGTATGAATACATGGCTAAAGGTCAATCAGATTTGTGAACATGGTCCCTAGCTGTGTGTTGCCGCTTTCCATGTTGTCTGTAGCTAATGAGGTGTGGAAACACTTGGTTGCTTTTATGAATTTTGTCTTGCTGCTTTTTGTTCTATGTTGCTCTGTCTGTATGCTACGTCTTGCTTGTCCTATGTTGCTCTGTCTGTATGCTATGTCTTGCTTGTCCTATGTTGCTCTGTGTGTGCTCACTGCTCAATTATTATCTATATTGTAATTGTTTTTAATAACCTGCCCAGGGACTGCGGTTGAAAATTAGCCGGCTGGCTAAAACCGGCACTTTTACTGAAACGTTGATTAATGTGCAGTCCCTGTAAAAAATTAACTCAAACTGTTCAGTAATACTTAAATAGGAAATGTTGTTTTAGTGATGTTCTCATTGAGCACTGCCATATAGGGCAATAATTAGGAAAGACCTTGGGACTGTAAGGTTCTATCTGTGCAAAACATAGTTCTGAGATTTTTTTAACCTTTATTTAACTAGGCAAGTCAGTTAAGGACAAATTCTTATTTACAATGACTGCCTAGGAACAGTGGGTTAACTGCCTTGTTCAGGGGCAGAACGACAGATTTTTACCTTGTCAGCTCAGGGATTTGATCTAGCAACCTTTCGGTTACTGGCTGTTACGAATCCCTTTTGGCCCGACAGTCTAGGGGGGATGGTAATGAGACCCGTAACATAACTCATGCAAATTATTATTGTGACAAAGTAAAAGTGTGCACGAAATAACCACGACAACAGAAATCTACCGTCAAACTCTAGGTTTATTTATAAACACACGGTAATGGGGGGAGCAGGAAAAGGGGCTGAGCTGGACCCAAGAAAAGAAACAATAAGTATTCAAAAACACCCCTAAGCTAGACTAGCCTACTTTAACAACAGCTAACTAACTAACCAAAATACAGTGGGTGGTCCGCCCAGTTCTAACTAGTGTATTTAACAAAGTTCACCTACGGGTAGTGTATGCCCATGGGCGACTTGTCTTGGTTTCCCCCTTTTCCCACCAGCAACAAACAAACACCATAACCAAAAACAATACTCACAGGTGATGACAAAGTGCTATGAGGTGCTTAAACAAAAGAGAGGTTAAGACACAAAGCGAGAGTGAAACACAGAGACCTACAGACATGGCATTAACAGAGAGATTGAGCTCCAGAACAAACAAATGATGGGGTTTTTAAACCATGGGGAAGGAACTGTGATAGGATAGGAAGTAGGAGGAGGTGTGTCTTCTGATTGATGATTGATTGTTGACTGATTGGGGAGTGATGGTTTTCACCTGTGAGGGGAGAAGGAGAGAAAAGAAACACACACACAGGATACACACACACACAGGATAACTGTATCCGTAACACTGGCCCAACTCTCCAAACACTAGGCTACCTGCCCCCCCCTATTAAGCATTGTTTTCAGATCTCAGAACTGTTTTGTAGTGAATTCTTCTTTCATAACCCATTAAGGTCCTCACCTTTTTATAGGTACCTAAAGTGCAGATTATCAAAATCCTGAGACATTTGAAGATCAATTGCATCCCCCTGAAAAAAACAGAAGATAGAACCTTGTGGCTATGACATGTCAATCTGGGTTCAGCCACAAGGTTCTTTCTGAATTAGACAGAAAACTGTAGCTATTTGAATGCATGATACATTATAGAATAGCATTATTTTACCAAGACAGTCAAGACTCATCAAATACATCAAGAAATGTAATATGATAATCAGACAAATGACTGTCATTACTGAATGACTGTGACAACTTCATTTACTTGTTTTTTGCTTACGTGCCATTATTGCTGGCTAGACTAGCCCATACATGGAGAAAGATGGCAAGAACGTGTGCTGATTGGTCTGTCTATTTGTTCAGGCTTGTGATTGGATTGCAGATAGAACCTTATAGTGGCAAGTTCAAGTAGTTTTATGTAGAGAACTTTTTAGTTTTTCATTTTTTCACTTAAAATTAACTATCAAACATTTTACTTCACAGACATGAAGAACCATCTAAAGATGAATTGTGTGATTTTAACTATTTAAAAAAACAAAAAGTCAACCTTATAGTCCCATGGTTTCAATCTCGCTCTCAATGGAGCCCAGTTACCATTACAATTCCATTAAAGCTGGGTCATGAGTTTGTTTTGCGGTTTTGGCATTTGCATTTCGGTCATGCCATTGCTTGAGGACCAACCTTCTAAAAAAAAAAAAAAAGTGGGCAGTCAAAATAGTTTTGTGCCATAAGAGCAATTTGCATGTCTGTCTTTGACTCATATTCCTTTCTCTCTCAGGTAAATCTGCTCTGCACTGGGCAGCTGCTGTGAACAATGTGGAGGCCACTCTGGTGCTGCTGAAGAATGGAGCCAACAGAGACATGCAGGACAACAAGGTTTGTACTACTTCAGTTTGCATTTCACTTATACCTTGTATTGCACATGTTTTCAAACCTCAAAAGTAGTCTTTAAGTCAAGCTACAGTGCATTAAGAAAGTATTCAGACCCCTTCACTTTTTCTATAATTCCACATAATGACAAAGCGAAAACTGGGTTTTAGAATATTTTGGGAAAAAATCATTACAAAAATAACTTATTACTAAATTATTCAGACCCTTTGCTATGATACTCGAAATTGAGCTCAGGTGCATTCTGTTTCCATTGATCATCCTTGATGTTTCGACAACTTGATTGGAGTCCACCTGCGGTAAATTCAATTGATTGGACATGATTTGGAAAGGCACACACCTGTCAGTAAAAGGAACATGACAGCCCGCTTGGAGTTTGCCAAAAGGCACCTAAAGAATTTTCAGACCAAGAGAAATGAGATTCTCTGGTCTGATGAAACCAAGATTGAACTGAATGTCAAGTGTCACGTCTGGAGGAAACCAGGCACTGCTCATCACCTGGCCAATACCTTCCCTACGGTGATGCATGGTGGTGGCAGCATCATGCTGTGGGGATTTTCTTCAGCGGCAGGGACTGGGAGACTAGTCAGGATTGAGGGGAAAGATGAATGGAGTAAAGTACAGAGAGGTCCTTGATAAAAAACCTGCTTCAGGGCGCTCAGGACCTCAGACTGGGGCGATGTTCCACCTTCCAACAGGACAACGACCCTAAGAGCACAGCCAAGAAAATGCAGGTGTGTGGCTTTGGGACAAGTCTTTGAATGTCCTTGAGTGGCCCAGCCAGAGCCCAGACTTGAACCCGATTGAACATCTCTGGAGAGACCTGAAAAAAGCTGTGCAGCGACGCTCCCCATCCAACCTGGCAGCGCTTGAGATGATCTGCAGAGAAGAATGGTAGAAACTCCGAAAATACAGGTGTGCCAAGCTTGTAATGTCATACCCAAGAAGACTCAACGTTGTAATCGCTGCCAAAGGTGCTTCAACAAAGTACTGAGTAAAGGGTCTGACTACTTATGTAAATGTGATATTTACGTTGTTATGGGGTATTGGTAGATTTCAGAAGAGGGGGAAAAAGTATTTATTCCATTTTAGAATAAGGCTGTAATGTAACAAAATGTGGAAAAAGTGAAGTGGTCTGAATACTTTTTTGAATGCACTGTATATTCTATCACGAGGATGATCTTTTATTTGCTTGGTACATGCCTTCATGGGTTGTTTCTCCTGTTGTGTTCCATCAGGAGCAGACCCCGTTGTTCCTGGCAGCCAGAGAGGGTAGTTTTGAGGCAGCCCAGGTTCTGCTGGACCACTACTCTAATAGGGACATCACAGACCACCTGGACCGGCTGCCTCGCGACACCGCACAGGAGCGCATGCACCATGACATCGTACGTCTGCTTGACCAGTACAACCTGGTCCACAGCCCTCACAATGGCCCCAACCACATGGGCGGGGGACACTCTTCCTTGGTCTGTGGAGGCAATGGCGCTGGCTACATGGGCATGCGCCCCGGACCCCAGGGCAAGAAGAGCAGGCGCGGCGGGGCAAAGGTTGGAGGGGTGGGTGGGTCTACAGCAAAAGAGCTGAAAGACATGAAGGCCAAGCGGAGAAAGAAGCCAACGGGAGGAGAAGGGCCTGCAGTGGGAGGAGCCAGTGGCAACGGCACTAAAGCTGCAGGAGGGCTGTCGGAGAGCTCAGTCACCATGTCCCCTGTCGACTCCCTGGAGTCTCCACACTCATACATAGGAGATGCTGCCGGGGCCTCCAAAACGACCAACTCTCCTCTCCTGGGCAGCCCCTCCTCCAGGCCCCTGCTGCCCCCAGTCAGCCACATGCTGGGCCAGCAGCAGAGTTGGGTGGGCCTGAAGCATGGCTACGGTGGCCACATGTTCAACCTCCTCCCCCAGCAGATGGGCAGTGGCCAACCTAGCATGTCCCAGCACCACGGCCAAGGCCTGCTCACCCCTATGAATGTCACCATGAGCCGCGAGCAGCTGCCTCCCATTGTTACCTTCCAGATGATGGCGCCGGGGGGCGGGCAGGCCCTGCTGAAGCAGCCCCAGCCTGGGCAGGTGCAGTCCCAGGGCCAAAACCAGGGCCAGCCCCAATCTCAGCAGGGCCCTACTCACCTTCACTGCACCCAGGGCATGTTGTACCAGATGCCCAACATGAGCCTCCAGCACAGCCTGTCTCACAGCCTCCCTCACCCCCACGGCCTGGCCCACGGCCACGGCATGGTGCAGGATGGCCAGTCCCGCCAACAGCTCCCTCCCTATCAGGCTATGCAGAGCCCCGTGGATAAGTACCCAACCCCTCCTTCTCAGCACAGCTACGCTACGGCTGGCTCGGAGGGCACCACCCCAGGGTATCCGGCTCACCCGCCCAGCGAGCACCCTTACCTCACCCCCTCCCCTGAGTCCCCTGACCCCTGGTCCTCCTCCTCCCCCCACTCCAACTCAGACTGGTCTGACGTCACCACCAGCCCCACCCCCCTGGGGAACCCCCATGCACTGCCACCTCTCCGCCACACACACATTCCGGAGCAGCTGCAGCCGCAGTCCCAGCAGACACAACAGAACCCCCAGCAGCCTCAGCGTGGCAACATGCAGGTGTTTGCATAGACAAGAGGACTCTATTAAAGTGCCCAACTCTTAAATGCTTTGCTGATCTTTGTAGTTACAACACTTAAACTCTTATCCATCACTTCTTTCGTCATTTGTTTTTGTCTTATCGTCTCTCTGATTACAGTAATCACTTTTACACTTCATTGTCACACGATTTTCTTCAATTTTGCACTTAAAGATAGTGTATAGTCTTGTATGTGTATTGTCAACTAAAACCAAAAACTGTTTAAGTACCTTTGACATTTAAAAGTGACGGATCGTCAGAAATCAAACAAGGAACCAGAGCCAAACGGTGATTATGTAAGGAAAACGGACTGTTCAAGAAGACACCAAGACCGAATCGACATTGGACATTGTCTAACTCTGCTTTTTATTGTCATCCCTCTTGGGACGTTTCTTTGGGCTGAGACTTATTTTATTTTAAAAATTAAGGAAATAATTGCTCATTTAACATGCTATCATTTTCATTCACTGTTTTATGTAGGCCTCTGCCAAGGACATACGGTTTCATTGAAAATTAACTTGACTTTTTATATGATGGGTTACGTTCGCTTATGTTAAGATGTGTTCACTAAGCGAAGACTGCCTTATGGATTCGTATTATGGAATGTATCCGATTAGGATGTGGTGATGCTATTTGAGGGGCTATTGTGTGGTTAGAAACACACACAAGCTAAAAACATCCACATACATCTCTTCAATGTGTGGTTCTAAGCTAAACTGTGGTGTAAATAGTTGTCATGTACACTGAGTATACCAAACATTAGGAACACGATCCTAATATTGAGATGCACCCCTTTTGCCCTAAGAACAGACTTCTTGATACACACAGGAAACTGTTGAGCATGAAAAACCCAGCAGCGTTGCAGTTCTTGACACAAACTGGTGCACCTGGCACCTACTACCATACCCTGTTCAAGGACATTTGCATTTTTGGTTTTGCCCAATTCACCCTCTAAATGACACACATACACAATATGTCTCGAGGCTTAAAAATCCTCCTTTAACCGGTCTCCTCCCATCTACACTGATTTTTATTTTTTTATTTAAGTGATCATAGCTTTATCTTAGACTGACCAGGTGAATCCATGTCATGGAAAGCAGGAGTTCTTAATGTTTTGTACACTCAGTGTAAGTTCCTGTATTCTTTTTCATTATTGCCTTTGTTACAGTGTAGCCTGTCTCTCCCCTACACCTTAGGGAGGATGTCAGTTAGTGGGGGCTGTGGTGTTCTGTGTCAGGAGAATCTGTGTTACTGAAGAGTTTAAGATGTATGGTACAGTTATGGATACAAAAGAAAAGATTGTGACTGAAATACCAAATTAAAGAAAAAGGCATTGTTTGATGTTGCACTGTCGCTCTCCATGTTCTCTCACCATGGGGGTTTCACTCTGGTGTGTGAAATAAGACGAGGACAAAGATGCTTTACATTATGTTACTAAGTCACCACCTTCCGGAGACACCTGAAACCCCACCTCTTTAAGGAATACCTAGGATAGGATAAAGTAATCCCTCTCACCCCCCCTCCCCCTGAAAAGATTTAGATGCACTACTGTTCCACTGGAGGTCATAAGGTGAATGCACCAATTTGTAAGTCGCTCTGGATAAGAGCGTCTGCTAAATGACTTAAATGTAAATGTAAATGTAAGTCAATCACTTTGATCGAACAGTTGAGCGTTGAGGTACAGTATTTCTTCCAAAATCATGTAATCACTTTTTTGCTTAATTACAATCAGTGTATTTGTGTATATGTTTTGTGATTCATAAACCAAGTCGTTTAAGATAAAAACAATTGTATAATGAGTATTTTTGTCATCCTAATGTTTCTCATGAGCATAGCCTTATGTGAATGCTCTGTGATTACAGACAATCATTGATTGTTTCTATTTTGTACCGATAAATGAAACATCAATGTCTCCAAGACCAAAGTGATTCATTGCAAATCCATGACATTGGTGACTGGTGAAAGTGTTCTTTGGAAATGTTGCATTTTGGAGATATTGTCTAATCAAAGTGGATTATTGTTACAATGTATTTGAAAGATTAATGTGGCTTTGACAGAGCAAAATCCAAATAGTCAATGATTATTGTTATACCTTTTATTTAACTAGGCAAGTCAGTTAAGAACAAATTCTTATTTTCAATGACGGCCTAGTGTTAGTGTTAACGATGGCCGTGGGTTACCTGCCTTGTTCAGGGGCAGAAAGACATTTTTACCTAGTCGGCTCGGGGATTCCATGTTGCAACCTTTCGGTTACTAGTCCAATGCTCTAACCACTAGGTATCATGCGAGTGCCTTTATGAGAACTACATACCAAAATCCCCAAAGTCCTTTCCCATTCCCCCTATCTGGCACTTAATATCCCCCACTACAAATGACTTGTGATGTACTATCCACATAAATCAGCAGAGCTCGTGGAGCATGGTATTTACACCTAAATGACTTGTGATGTACTATCCACATAAATCAGCAGAGCTCGTGGAGCATGGTATTTACACCTAAATGACTTGTGATGTACTATCAGCAGAGCTCGTGGAGCATGGTATTTACACCTAAATGCCGCATTATGCAAGGCTATTTTTTTAACGTACTGTATATAAACAAGTTTTGTATGTTTATACTTTTTCTGCTAACCAAATACATACGTTATATGAAGTAGCTTCCCCTCATATTTGTATGATGAGGAAAATATGCCTGTTTATAAAGAACAAAACCTGTCTGATTTGAAATAAACTAAACAAATGATACATATTATAGATCTAAAAGTCTGACTTTATTTCTGTATATCTGCCTATTGTGCACGTACCCGCCATTCTCATGGTAAAACACAGGAATTGTTTTTCAAAATAAATGAATAAACTGTTCAAAACAATGTATATTACAACCGATTTGTTTTCTGTATTACACTATGGCATTGAACCAATTCACTGATAAAGCAAATCAAGGGCATTAATATGGAGTTGGTCCCCCCCTTTGCTACTATAACAGCCTCCACTCTTCTGGGAAGGCGTTCAACTATATGTTGGAACATTGCTGTGCGGACTTGCTTCCATTTGCCACAAGAAAATTAGTGAGGTCGGGTGTTGATGTTGCCACAAAGTTGCAGTCATACATCGTCTAGAATGTCATTGTATGCTGTAGCGTTAAGATTTCCCTTCATTGGAACTAAGGGGCCTAGCCCGAATCATGAAAAATAGCCCCAAACCATTTTTCTTCCTCCACCAAAGTTTACAATTGGCATTGGGGCAGGTAGCGTTCTGGTATCCGCCAAACACAAGATTCGTCCGTCGGACTGCCAGATGGTGAAGCGTGATTCATCACTCCAGAGAACACTTTTCCACTTGGCAGCGAGTCCAATGGTGGCGAGCTTTACACCACTCCAGCCGACGCTTGGCATTGCGCATGATGTTTTTAGGCTTGTGTGCGGCTGCTCGGCCTTAGAAACCCATTTTATGAAGCTCCTGACAAACTGTTTTTATGCTGACGTTGCTTCCAGAAGCAGTTTGGAACTCGATAGTGAGTGTTGCAAATGAGGACAGACGATTGTTACGCACTACGCCCTTCAGCACTCGCCGGTCCCGTTCTGTGTGCTTGTGTGGCCTTACACTTTGTGGCTGAGCTATTGTTGCTCCAAGACGTTTCCACATCACAATTACATTTACATTTAAGTCATTTAGCAGACGCTCTTATCCAGAGCGACTTACAAATTGGTGCGTTCACCTTAAGACATCCAGTGGAACAGCCACTTTACAATAGTGCATCTAAATCTTTTAAGGGGGGAGAAGGATTACTTTATCCTATCCTAGGTATTCCTGAAAGAGGTGGGGTTTCAGGTGTCTCCGGAAGGTGGTGATTGACTACGCTGTCCTGGCGTCGTGAGGGAGTTTGTTCCACCATTGGGGGGCCAGAGCAGCGAACAGTTTTGACTGGGCTGCGCGGGAACTGTACTTCCTCAGTGGTAGGGAGGCGAGCAGGCCAGAGGTACTTACAGTACTTGTTAACCGGTGCAGCTCCAGCAGGGCAGATATTTGATGAACTGACTTGTTTGAAAGGTACTATCTTATGACGGTGCCACATTAAGACACTGACCTCTTCAGAAAGGCCATTCTACTTCCAATGCTTGTTCATGGAGATTGCGTGGCTGTATGCTCGATTTTATACACCTGTCAGCAACGGGTGTGGCTGAAATAGCCAAATCCACTCATTTGAAAGGTTGTCCGCATACTTTTAGTGTAGCATAGCCGCTTCATGTAAAAGTGGAGAACACAGTAAAGACCTAATTAATCCAAGTATGTGTACAGTAACTGCATACGTGGAATGTGTATGAAAGTGGGCATTGCGAAACAAGTGGGAGGCTCAACACCAGTGGGTGTGTCAACAACAGCTAATTGGGCAGATTGGTTGCCACTCAAGACTGTTTTATGTGGCTGCTTCCTTCCTTGTATCCTTTTAGCTAAGCAGGTTAGGATCATTAACGTGGCAGGTTAGGAATACTAACATGGCAGGTTAGGAGAATTAGGGTAGCACGTTAGGATAAACATGGCAGGTTAGGTGAATTAACGTGGCTGGTTAGGAGAACTACCCTAGCAGGTTACAAGAATGAGGTTAAGGTTAGGAAAAGCATCTGCCCAATTAGCTGTTAGTTTTCAATAGACCCACTTGTGTTGATCCTCCCACTTGTTTTCCAACCCCTACTTCCAGACACACTCCACATATGCAGTTCACTGAGGTAGATGTAGTTACCCATGACTCAATTCCTCTCCAAATTCACAGACATGGGCTGTGTTCAAAACACTGGTTCAAGAGCATCAAATCCATAATTCACATTATAGGTGTCACTTATGGGCATGTGGCAGCACTGTAGGATGGAGATTCCAAGATGTGGGACATGTGCAGGAGGACACGGGACAGAGAAATGCATAGTTTCAGTGAGAAAAGTTGTGTGTGTCATCTGTACAAGTGCCCATGTTGCTGGGGATCTGCGATGTCTGGTGCGAGGGAGGCAGGTTGAGGTGGCCAGGGTCAGAGTAGTGCAGAAGATGTCGTATGCCGAGACAGTGAATAAAGTAGAGGAGTGTGGATCAAGGGTGAGGGATTCTGAGAGGATCCCTGTGAATAGTAGATATGTGCCAGAACAAAGAGGGATAGGCCAATGGGTGATACATTTCAGTAAGGTTGGCTTCCTAGTGTTCATAGCAATGGTCATCAACTGCACCGCAGAGATGGAACGTCACAAACAATAGATGTTGTGGTGGCAGCTGCAGAGAAGTACTTGGGGCTACGAGGTTTGAATTCAGGGGAAAAAAATATATTTACAGTGTGTGTTGAGTGGTATTGTACCATCCTCTCAGGTCGTTGGCCTGGGGTAGGGTCAGATAGGGTTACCGTCCTCTCAGGTCGTTGGCCTGGGGTAGGGTCAGATAGGGTTACCATCCTCTCATGTTGTTGGCCTGGGGTAGGGTCAGATAGGGTTACCATCCTCTCATGTTGTTGGCCTGGGGTAGGGTCAGATAGGGTTACCGTCCTCTCAGGTCGTTGGCCTGGGGTAGGGTCAGATAGGGTTTACCGTCCTCTCATGTTGTTGGCCTGGGGTAGGGTCAGATAGGGTTACCGTCCTCTCAGGTCGTTGGCCTGGGGTAGGGTCAGATAGGGTTACCGTCCTCTCAGGTTGTTGGCCTGGGGTAGGGTCAGATAGGGTTACCGTCCTCTCAGGTCGTTGGCCTGGGGTAGGATCAGATAGGGTTACCGTCCTCTCAGGTTGTTGGCCTGGGGTAGGGTCAGATAGGGTTACCGTCCTCTCAGGTTGTTGGCCTGGGGTAGGGTCAGATAGGGTTTACCGTCCTCTCATGTTGTTGGCCTGGGGTAGGGTCAGATAGGGTTACCGTCCTCTCAGGTTGTTGGCCTGGGGTAGGGTCAGATAGGGTTACCGTCCTCTCAGGTTGTTGGCCTGGGGTAGGGTCAGATAGGGTTACCGTCCTCTCATGTTGTTGGCCTGGGGTAGGGTCAGATAGGGTTACCGTCCTCTCAGGTTGTTGGCCTGGGGTAGGGTCAGATAGGGTTACCGTCCTCTCAGGTTGTTGGCCTGGGGTAGGGTCAGATAGGGTTACCGTCCTCTCAGGTCGTTGGCCTGGGGTAGGGTCAGATAGGGTTACCGTCCTCTCATGTTGTTGGCCTGGGGTAGGGTCAGATAGGGTTACCGTCCTCTCAGGTTGTTGGCCTGGGGTAGGGTCAGATAGGGTTACCGTCCTCTCAGGTCATTGGCCTGGGGTAGGATCAGATAGGGTTACCGTCCTCTCAGGTTGTTGGCCTGGGGTAGGGTCAGATAGGGTTACCGTCCTCTCAGGTCATTGGCCTGGGGTAGGATCAGATAGGGTTACCATCCTCTCATGTTGTTGGCCTGGGGTAGGGTCAGATAGGGTTTACCGTCCTCTCAGGTTGTTGGCCTGGGGTAGGGTCAGATAGGGTTACCGTCCTCTCAGGTTGTTGGCCTGGGGTAGGGTCAGATAGGGTTACCGTCCTCTCAGGTCGTTGGCCTGGGGTAGGGTCAGATAGGGTTACCGTCCTCTCAGGTCGTTGGCCTGGGGTAGGGTCAGATAGGGTTACCGTCCTCTCAGGTTGTTGGCCTGGGGTAGGGTCAGATAGGGTTACCGTCCTCTCAGGTTGTTGGCCTGGGGTAGGGTTAGATAGGGTTACCGTCCTCTCAGGTCCTTGGCCTGGGGTAGGATCAGATAGGGTTACCGTCCTCTCAGGTTGTTGGCCTGGGGTAGGATCAGATAGGGTTACCGTCCTCTCAGGTCGTTGGCCTGGGGTAGGGTCAGATAGGGTTACCGTCCTCTCATGTTGTTGGCCTGGGGTAGGGTCAGATAGGGTTACCGTCCTCTCATGTTGTTGGCCTGGGGTAGGGTCAGATAGGGTTACCGTCCTCTCAGGTCATTGGCCTGGGGTAGGATCAGATAGGGTTACCGTCCTCTCATGTTGTTGGCCTGGGGTAGGGTCAGATAGGGTTACCGTCCTCTCAGGTCATTGGCCTGGGGTAGGGTCAGATAGGGTTACCGTCCTCTCATGTTGTTGGCCTGGGGTAGGGTCAGATAGGGTTACCGTCCTCTCATGTTGTTGGCCTGGGGTAGGGTCAGATAGGGTTACCGTCCTCTCAGGTCATTGGCCTGGGGTAGGGTCAGATAGGGTTACCGTCCTCTCAGGTCGTTGGCCTGGGGTAGGGTCAGATAGGGTTACCGTCCTCTCAGGTTGTTGGCCTGGGGTAGGGTCAGATAGGGTTACCGTCCTCTCAGGTTGTTGGCCTGGGGTAGGGTTAGATAGGGTTACCGTCCTCTCAGGTCATTGGCCTGGGGTAGGATCAGATAGGGTTACCGTCCTCTCAGGTTGTTGGCCTGGGGTAGGATCAGATAGGGTTACCGTCCTCTCAGGTCGTTGGCCTGGGGTAGGGTCAGATAGGGTTACCGTCCTCTCATGTTGTTGGCCTGGGGTAGGGTCAGATAGGGTTACCGTCCTCTCATGTTGTTGGCCTGGGGTAGGGTCAGATAGGGTTACCGTCCTCTCAGGTCATTGGCCTGGGGTAGGATCAGATAGGGTTACCGTCCTCTCATGTTGTTGGCCTGGGGTAGGGTCAGATAGGGTTACCGTCCTCTCAGGTCATTGGCCTGGGGTAGGGTCAGATAGGGTTACCGTCCTCTCATGTTGTTGGCCTGGGGTAGGGTCAGATAGGGTTACCGTCCTCTCAGGTCATTGGCCTGGGGTAGGATCAGATAGGGTTAAAGTAGTGGAATAAGGTGGTGGGTTTTATTGTTTGCCCTTTTCTCATTTTGTATCAAAAAGTGTAAAGGATTTATTAAATCAAAATCAAATTTTATCTGTCACATGCGCCAAATACAACAGGTGTAGTAGACCTTACAGTAAGGTGACCAGATTTGTGAAATGAAAACCAGGGACATTTCCAGTTCGGCGGTTAATATATCATTAAAATATCCAATGTTATTATCTATGAAATAAAAGAGGGGGACAATTCCGGTTTCATGTATTTAGTCTAACAGGCACACTGTGATAGACAGAGAAAACAACTATACTATAGAAACACTACAGACAAGACAGAACTGTCCAATCTGAACAGCCATTCAGTGGTCCTGGTAGAATAAGAGCAGAAGAGAACATGAGCAAAATTGAAAAAACAGACATTAGTATATGTGAAATACTTAACATAATAAAGCACATCAAATAAAATAAGATGCTGATGAGATTGGTAACTACATAATATACTTATACCAACCTAATCTGTTTATTTCTCAGAAGAATGTATTTTCTTCAGGATTGCTCTGTCTTTGGCCAGCTTCTCCATGAACTCCTCGCAGGGCAGGTTAAAGTTTGTCTTGACAATAAGCATGGCCTTGATGGTAGGAACAGTGAACCTATTTCTTGCTGCTGTCCATAGATCATCCATTTGGGAGAACACTCTCTCGACTGATGCATTACTTCCAGGTAAGCACATGACAACAGACGCTAATCTAGCCAGGTTAGTGTGTGGGATGTCGTTCTCTTTGAAGTGGGTAACCACCGTGCTCCATCTCTGACTAAGCGGTGTCTCAGATGTTTTCCATTCTTCAAGCGATCCCCCCTTTAGGAACTCTTGCAGGCCAGTAACCACCATGCTCCATCTCTGACTAAGCGGTGTCTCAGATGTTTTCCATTCTTCAAGCGATCCCCCCTTTAGGAACTCTTGCAGGCCAGTAACCACCATGCTCCATCTCTGACTAAGCGGTGTCTCAGATGTTTTCCATTCTTCAAGCGATCCCCCCTTTAGGAACTCTTGCAGGCCAGTAACCACCATGCTCCATCTCTGACTAAGCAGTGTCTCAGATGTTTTCCATTCTTCAAGCGATCCCCCCTTTAGGAACTCTTGCAGGCCAGTAACCACCATGCTCCATCTCTGACTAAGCGGTGTCTCAGATGTTTTCCATTCTTCAAGCGATCCCCCCTTTAGGAACTCTTGCAGGCCAGTAACCACCATGCTCCATCTCTGACTAAGCAGTGTCTCAGATGTGTTCCATTCTTCAAGCGATCCCCCCTTTAGGAACTCTTGCAGGCCAGTAACCACCATGCTCCATCTCTGACTAAGCGGTGTCTCAGATGTTTTCCATTCTTCAAGCGATCCCCCCTTTAGGAACTCTTGCAGGCCAGTAACTTCGTCACACATCCTCATTGATGGTCATATTGGGGCATTTTTCCTGCAGTGTGGCTGCTGCCTTCTGGATCTCTTCACGCAGAGGTTGCCTTTTTAAAAGGAGACGATGTACATCTTTTAGATTATCTGTGTGCTTTCCCCATGCTTGCAAGTAGTTCACAGCCGTAGTGAAGAATGATTGGGATGTTTTGAGAAAGCTTTCTTTTTGACATGGCTCCATTTTTCTCTGTCTCTCTCAGAAGTCCTCTGACCAAAACTGGAATGAAGTTTTCATCACGTCTTGCAGTCAATTTTGCCTCAACGTTTCTCAGAAATGCAGTGGAGTCCACAGCACAGTGGTCCTGGCCTCCAAGCATCTTGATCGTGTTACTGAATTACAATCAAGTTTCCATCGACAAAGGCCAGCCAAAGTTCAGTCAGTGGATCTTCGAACATTGTTCACAGGACAACACGGCATTTGTCTTCAGAAATAAAAAGGATTTCAATGGCACATTTTCAGGACTCTTTCTAGAGCAGGGAGCATGGACATCCAGCGAACATTGCTGTGTCCTAAAATGTTATGGTACTCCTGGCCAACAAACTCACAAAAGCCCTCCAGTCTTTCTACTCTGATGGTGAAAATATGAACATATTCAAATATCTTTGTGAGCAGATACTCAACATCATATCCAAAGCTGTTCTGGCCGTGTTCTGAATGAAAACCTAAGCCAATCACCTCCCACTGCAGAGCATTTTTGGTATTTGTTGTCGGCAGAGAATGTTTTCCAGGTTACATTTTTGGATGACCACCAGGACCACAGCTGCAATTTCCTCTGCTGTTTCTCCATTCAATTCAACAAAATCAAGCAGTTTTGTTTCCACAGATGTGCTGCCATCATATATCTTATAATATCTGACTACTATTGGCAGCAGCTTTACATGTCCACGATTGGACGCATCAATGGACAGGGACACAAATTCAACCTGGTCTAGGTCCTGTGTTACCAAAGTAGTTGCCCATGGTGCTAACACGTTACTCACTATGGCGTCACATTTTGTCCTTGCACATGTAAACGTAGGCTCATAAAGCTTCCGTGTCAGTTGTGCTGTGCAGTCCAGAGATCTGTAACAATGATTGTGTTGCATAGTGTGGTATGCAAAGACACCCTTCTGCACAGCTAAACCATGTTCTTCTTGGGAAGGCTCTACCTTCTTGAAGAATGTGGTGACAAGAGGACATACCAACACGGCCAATCAGAGAGGCTTTATGCTTTTTCGTCTGCTGATGTTCTACCACTGCCGTTCTTCACCGTAATCATATCTTTACCTTTCCTCCTGTCTCCTTCACACTTCTTCCTATCCAGTCTTCCTCCTCTCCACTGCTACTGCTATCCATGAACATTTCTAAATATATTTTCACACTACTTATTATAATGCCAAACCATTAAAATTGTAATCTACAAAAAATGTCTCTGAATAAATTGTGCATTCATTTAATATAATCATATTTTCAAAATAGCCCGTCCACTTGCATGTTTACATGTGAACGTTTTTTAACCTAGCTACCATAACAGTAGCTAGCTAACCTAGCTAGCTAACTTAGTCTACATAGCTAACGTTAGCTAGCATAACCTATTTAAAACCTTATAGAGCAGATCATCTATCTATATAATAAATTGTGACATAACATCACTAGCTAGTATCTCAAACGATTGTAATTTACCTGGCTTGAAAATAGGTTTGTGGTGATGTTGTGGATTCACTTGACACTTGCTAGCTTCTGGACAAGTTTTCCACAGCAGTTTTCTCTAAAACTATCGCGAGCAAGTAGTTAGTAGAAGAAGAATAGTGAATGAAACTGCTATAGCGAGCAGCCCCCTCTGTTGGCCTAAAACAAGCACAACGCGATTGATACGTCAACCCGTAGGCTCTGCTGCCCGGTCTTTCTTGCCAAGTAAAATATTTCACTTTGCGGTCTGTTTTTAACGCACAGTTAAAAACGGGGACATTTCCGGGGACAGGCCACCAAAAACGGGGACTGGTCACCCTACCTTACAGTTAAATGCTTACTAAGAAAATACCTTTTTAAAAAGTATGAGATAAGAATAACAAATGCTTAAAGAGTAGCAGTAAATAACATTACTTTAGTTCATTTGGTAGCAGTAATGCAACATATTGGATGTCAACCGTCATTAAACTCCACCGAAGAAAAATAAGTCACTCGGCAGTCTCCGAAACTGACGAACAAGCCTGCCATCATGGGTTTTCAGTAGAACCCTGTCCACCCATCCAGCAGGTGGCAGTAAAGGGCGAGCGGAAGGTTAGTTCTTGATGTTCTTCTAATCAGATGAGGAAGACAAAAAATCCTGTACAAGTCGTGTTAGAATACTCATACTAACATACTGTATACTACATACTTAATGAGTATATACTACATACTATTAGTTCATTTTAGTATACTGTAAACGAATGGTATCGTTCATGTGTTGAGTGTACTAGAGTTGCGCCTGTCTATCGGAAGTTGATGCTGTTGCTATGCAACCTCTTGCTAAGCTTGTTAGCATGACAAATGACTAGCCAGACATTTTACGATTTTGGGTGTGTTGGTAAATTCAATCTGGAGTGCCAGAGTGCGCTCTGGGCGTTTGTAAATCATTGTCAGATTGTCAGTTCATAAATTTAGTGTTTCGCTCTCGGAGCGCACACTGGGAGCTCTGGCCAAGGGGGGTGGATCGAGCGTTCAACGGCAGTCAAGCACCCAAGCGTTTCAAGGCTGTGTTCAAACAATGATTTTTCAATGACCAGCTCAATTAATCCTTACCATTGTGACAATGAGTCGTCATAATGCTGCATAAACTGTACATTAGCCCAGGGGCGTTGGCAGACACAATGTAAGTAACTTCAATTATGTCCCCCTAATTGCTCTGAATACCTCTGTTGATCGTACAGCTATTGTATGCAGTAATCATGAGCCTATGAACCAGAGTTATACCAAATATGTTCTATGTATGCGGAGGACTCAACACTATACACGTCAGCTACTACAGCAACTGAAATGACTGCAACATTGAACAAAGAGCTGCAGTTAGTTTTGGGAATGAGTAGCAAGGAATAAGTTGGTCCTAAATATTTCAAAAACTGAAAGCATTGTATTTGGGACAAATCATTCACTAAGCCCTAAACCTCAACTGCATCTCGTAATGAATAATGTGAAAATTGAGTAAGTTGAGGTGACTAAACTGCTTGGAGTAACCCTGGATTGTAAACTGTCATGGTCAAAACAGTAGCTAAAATGTGGAGAAGTATGTCCATAATAAAGCGCTGCTCTGCCTTAACACTATCAACAAGGCAAGTCCTACAGGCCCCAGTTTTGTCGCATCTGGACTAGTATTCAGTAGTGTAGTTAGGTGCCACAAAGTGGGACTTAGGAAAATTGCAGTTGGCTCAGACCAGGGCAGCAAGGTTGGCCCTTAAAAGTACATGGAGAGCTAACATTAATGACACCCCTTTAAAATATTATCATGATAAAACATTAATGACATGCATGTCAATCTCTCATGGCTCAAAGTGGAAGAGAGGTCGACTTCATCACTACTTGTTTTTGTAAGAGGTGTTGACAAACTGAATGTACCGAACTGTCTGTTTGAACTACTGGCACACAGCTCGGACACCCATGCATACCCCACAAGACATGCCACCAGAGGTCTCTTCACAGTCCCCAAGTCCAGAACAGACTATGGGAGGCGCACTGTACTACATAGAGCCATAACTACATGGAACTCTATTCCACATCAGGTAACTCATGCAAGCAGTAGAATCAGATTTTAAAAACAGGTAAAAATACAGCCTATGGAACAGCGGGGAATGTGAAGAGATACACACAAAGGTACAGACACATGCATTGGGATATTGTTGTATAGTGGTATCAAACATTTTGTATTGTATATATGTAGTACTGTAATGTTATGATGTACTCTTTTATCTTTATAATTATATGTAATGCAAGTGCTTTAATATGTTTGGACCCCATGAAGAGGGATCGCTAATAAACGTTGGTTAGCTACTTCCAGACACAAATGAGAGAACACTTCACTCTGACCATTTTACTCGGCCTAAGCAGGGCTGGTTCGGCAGTTTTCATGTTATGCAGTTTTCATGTTATCCAGAGCGTTGGTGACTAACTGTGTTGCTGGCAACAGTAGAATTCCGCTTTTTTTGCCGATGTTTACTGACACCGGCCATATTCAACCGGTATTCACCAGTTATTCTGGCTCTGCCACACTCAGATGAGAGCACTCTGAAATTGGAGTAGATAGCCGGAATTAACAATGCCCATTGAAACGAGCAATGGCTATACCACTTAACGTAAACTCACCCCATTCAGTACAAATGTGCGCAAACCGCAACATTCAAACTAGGCTACAAAGAAAACTAATGGGACTGTAGTGACTGTGTTGACTTCAAAATTGGGGGTGTGAACTAGGTTTCTATTCAAGCATGGTAATGGATCTATAGTATTTTAGAAAAGTTGAAAGAACGGACCCTCCGTTACATTGTGGCGTGTCATGTCGTAACGTACAGCACGCATAAAGCAACTATTTCTGTCTTACAATCTCTCTCCACCAGGTGTAGCTCTTCTCTCATCCTTTAAAAACAAGAAATGGACAGTGACGGGGTAAGGGGGCGTTACCTAGTCATTTTTTGTGTCATCATTGCATGCGATCATCATTCTCAAAGCCGCTGTTTACTTCTAAGATCACTTTAACACCGCCCTAAGATCACTTTAACACCGCCCTAAAAACGCAATAAAAATTCGGCACAAACCTTCAAACAGATATGTAATGACACATTATATGAACTCTTTATAGTGTTTTATTTACATTTTAGAGGCGATAAGGTGATAAATTGGACCGATAAGCTGGATCGAGTGAAAAAAAGCAATTTTCCCACACGACATCTCTCCTTCTTACTATCACGCATTAGTTTCACTTCCCCACCCGCCATTTTTAAAAAGACCCAACGGGGCTCATTGCCTGCTTGAATTATGCAGAAACGGGCAGTGTGTAGGTCATGTAATTGATTCTGTTGGAAAGGGGAGAAATTGTGCTTTACAATGGTATTGACATTACAGTTGATCTGGAAGTATTATGTTTTTGGGGCGCTAAAATAAAGCAATTGTATGGACCAAGGCGATGTACGAGTTTACGTTAGCTAATAATGTGAATAATCACGTCAATAAACGTTGGGTAGTTAGATAGTAGATAGTTAATATACTGCCTGGCAAGTTTGATGTAACATTATTAGTAGCCAACTAGAGTTAGGTAACTAGCTAACATACCGGTACATACTGCGGTAAGGATAGCATTGCTAACAAATTGTCAGCCAACGTAACTTATTTGAAAAATTGCTCAACATTTGTCATAATTAGTTAAAGCAATTCATTTGTATCCGCTCTCGTCGGACTTTGCCTGCATATTTTCCTCCATTTTCTTCAAATTTGAAAACGTTGAAGCCACGTCCATTTTCTGAAGACTTGCATTATGGGCCGTAAAAGCACGGAAATGGTGTCCACTGCTTTTTTTTCTTATTAACAACAAATCAATACAGAAAGTACATGAGGGAACAAGTATATATAGATTATATACAATGGACACCGAGCTAGGGGGTACAATATCACATTACAATTACACAAGGACCTTAAGGGACATACATACACTTACAATTCTTAAAATAGTTCCATTTCTTTTTGTAGGGTAAGAAAATGTTTTTTTGTTTGTAAATTTACATTTGTGTATATGAAATGTGGCCAAAAGAATAATGAAATTAATTACATAAAAATGTTTCAGCTTATTTATATCGCATCTAAAGAATCTAAGCAGTGCATCTCTCCACAATAGTGTAAAATCTTCATAAATGTGTTCAATTATAAATCTACTGATGTCTTGACACAGTTTTCTTACATGAATACAATGCCAAAAAAGATGCAACACTGTTTCTGGGTGGTCATCACAAAAGGAGCCATTTAAGTTGTTTTCCTTAAACTTCTTCATATAGTGGTTGGCAGGATAATATTTGTGAATAAAAACATTTTTACATTTTGTTAATTAACAAGTAGGTATGTGTGTTACAACATCCAAACTTTTTTCCAACAGATATTATGAATAAATCCATTCCAATAAGGCATGACATAAGGTATAGATACAACATCCTGCTGAAACAAGGTTCGTACCACTCTGTTGTTGAATGGACCAAAGGAGAAACAAATCTTTCCTACTGATGAGTCAACAGGGTCAATAAAAGGTAGGCTCGGAGGGTCAGGTCTTGACACGTTCCTGAATAACAGAGCAACACCTGAGGGAATAGCATCTAAAACAATTGCAAAATCTTTAGGTGTTACAGGGACCTTGTAAAGTGATAAGAATTCCTTATAACTGAGTAAAATACCCTCTGCAATTACCAGTTGGCTCACCAATAGGATATTATTTCGGAACCAATATTCTAAAAACAAATAAGTATTTTTATACAATATATCCCGATTATTCCATATAATATCTGTGTGGAGAAATATTGTGTTTATAAATTAAGGACCATGACAAGAAAACCTGCCGATGAAAAGCAGAAAGTTTCACTGGAATTTTGTCAATATTATAATTGCAAAACATGAAGTTAAGGCCACCAAAAGTAGAGAAGACATGATGAGGACATGGTGTCCACTGCTTGTATACTTCGTATTTTGGCGAATTTAGTACACATCCGGGAACTTTTGGCATACTAACTATATCCATATTATGACCAATAAGCATACGATATACTCACGTCACAAATAGTACGATTAGTATGAGTATTCGAACACACCTCAGTAAAATTATACGAAATGTTTTTGATTTAGCTAGCTATGTCTTTGCACCTTTAGAATAGTTACCGTAATAACACAGACAACAATTATGGTATTATGGACAATTACGTCGGTATGAAGGGGCAATGGTAGAATACCGTTGTTGGTGAGCCAGCCTGTGTCAATGGACGAGAGGACTTGAACTAAGACAGTACAATATGGTTTAGAAACTCTGCTTGAAATGTGTGGCTAACAGACCTCTGAGTTAATTAGCTACTCCGGGCAGCTAACGTTAGATAGCTTGCACTACAACCCACACTTCAAGAATTACGGCTCAAGTTAAACTTTTGTATAACCTAGCTAGCTGCTTCCGGTGCCACCAGGTAGGTCTGCAATCCTTGCATTATTAAACTGGGTGAGAATGATGAGTCAGTGGCGCTGGTGATGAACGTGAGAAGACGCCTGTACAAACTAGCTAGTCAACTTTATAGGAAGGTGCCACTTGTTTTGACTGTAATTAAACGGAATAAACAAAAGTTGAATTATTAATTTAGTCATTGTTGACTTTCTGTCATTATGCATGTAGCCTGACTTTTGTCTGTAAAATCATTGAAAAGGGGATTCTACAATCATGGAAATGTCCAAACGGACCTTACCACACTACAATTAAAAGTCTGTTTATCTTTGATGAACTAGGAAACTGTCATATATGGTATCTGCTGGTGCCCCTGGTCTTGCGGACAAATAGAGCATTGTGTTGCTGTTTTTGAGCCAGTAGGATGCCAGCATGTTTGTCTGGCCACAGTGTCAGTGTAAGCTAATTGTTCTTCACACCACTGAAGCTTGTCTCCAGTGCCCGACCAGGAGCAAGAGTTGCAGCCATTTGGCCCATTGGTCCTTCCTTTGAATGTTTCAAGACTGCCCCCTCACCTTGCAGTGCCTAAATATTATCTCCTCTCCCTGCAGACCAGAGTGACCCTGCTGTCCTCAACATGGTGTCGTCCAGGCTGAAGTACCTGTCTCTGTGGGTGCTGGTGTTCCAGACCACCTTCCTGGTGCTGACCATGCGCTACTCCCGCACACTACAGGGGGATGGCCCCCGCTACCTGGCCTCCTCTGCTGTGGTGGTGGCTGAGCTCATGAAGATCATCACCTGTGTGCTGCTCATATTCAAGGAGCACAGTGAGAGTCCTCAAAGAAAATACAACTGTTTAAAAATATTCATGTGCAAGTATACATTTAGGGAAGCTGACCCTCCATTTGTCTCCCTCTCAAGTTTCAAGTTGTATTAGTCATATATGTACATGATACACATGGCATACACTGTCCAATGAAATGCTTTCTTCTCTCACTCTTCTGCCTGGCTCTGTTTCTCAGGCTACAATGTTCGGGCTCTGAACAGTATTCTGAGGCAAGAGATCACTCACAAGCCGAAAGAGACCCTGAAGCTGGCCATTCCTTCTGGGATCTACACCCTACAAAACAACCTGCTCTATGTGGCTCTGTCCAACCTGGACGCTGCCACCTACCAGGTAAGACAACCTGTTATGGAGTGTGTGCACAGGAGGTTGGTGGCAACTTTAATTTGGGAGGACAGGCTCATAGTAATGACTGGAGCGGAATGAGTGAAATGGTTTCCATGTGTTTGATGCCATTCCATTTGCTCCATTCCAGCCATTATTATGAGCCATTCTCCCCTCAGCAGCCTCCACTGAGTGTGTGTGTGTCTGTTTTGTAATTGTGTGGACACACGCATATGTTTCTGTGTGGGATGTCTACTTGTGTCTGGGGTAGTGTACTTTTTATGGTCTCTAAATGGTGTCCCCTGCTTTCCCCTTGTCTCTCCACCAGGTGACGTACCAGCTGAAGATCCTCACCACAGCCCTGTTCTCAGTGTCCATGCTGGGCCGGAGGCTGGGTGTGTACCAGTGGCTCTCCCTGCTCATCCTCATGGCTGGGGTGGCACTTGTGCAGGTAAACTCTACTCTAACTCCTTTACAATCCACTTTTTTTAAACCTGCATTAACACACTTCAGTGACTAAATTGTTTTAGTGCAAGTGTGTGTGTTTTTGTGTGTCCGATGTCTAGTGGCCCTCTGAATCCCTCGGGGCCCCTGAGAAGGAGCAGATGTCTGAAGGGTCCCAGTTTGTGGGTATGGTGGCGGTGCTGGTGGCCTGCTGCTCCAGTGGCTTCGCTGGGGTTTATTTTGAGAAGATCCTCAAAGAGACCAAACAGAGCGTCTGGGTCCGCAACATCCAACTGGGTCAGCATGAAAGGTTTATACTATAGTAGGGTTTTCTTGCTATAAGGGCATTTTTCATCCCAGAATTACCCCATTATTTTTAAAGGTATGTTGTTTATGACAGAGCTCCAGTATCTCTACCGGGTCCTTGAAAGGAGGTTTTACAGTGTTTTTTTTCCTTTTCACTGCACAGAAACCCTGTTTGTCTCTCAGCTCCTTTTCTGCCAAATGAGTCTTCCTGCTGAGTTTATTTTTACCTCTGAACGTGTGAAGCGTGTGTTAATTCTCCTGTGATTCATTTCCTGGTGTGAACTTGTGCTAGTTTCCTGTATCAAGTGTATGTACAGAGAAGAGACTTGATTCATCCTCATAAGGAATGGATGAGTGTAGTGTTTTTGGCATGAATGTATTCATGTCTATGCATGTAGACATGATTTGTCTTTGATTTCCAGTCAAGCACCACAGGTTATTGTTTTTTTTATTAATGCGGGCAGGGTTATGCTAAATCTGCTTTCCTATCAATCCTACATCAGTTCAAACTGCCATATCATCTGACCTGTGTGTCTGGCTGTAGGAATTTTTGGCCTGGTGTTTGGTCTGATGGGGATGTTTGCATACGATGGGGAGAGAGTCCGAGAATCTGGGATGTTCAAGGGATACAACACAATCACCTGGACAGTGGTGGCTCTGCAGGTACATCTCACTATTGTCTTTTCACTTCACCTATCAGCTTTAGGTCAAATTTAGCCAAATGCAATACTAATTCGCAAGCTACCAATGAGGAGAAATAATGTTCAGTTTTTTATAAGTATATGGTTTCAGAGGCGAGAGTGTTACCCACTGAACCAGACTCCGGTCAAATAGTATTCTGTTTTAAGTGAAAAAGCTTGTTCTGTTAATATTGCAGAATGAATATTGCCATGCCTCTTTACTAAGGGAATATTGCTTGATCTGATTCCAAATGTATAAGCCTAGCAGTATTATAGTGTCCGTTTTGCCCAAACTACCCCACTCTGCTCATCCAGTCCATGTCTGGTGTGTGTTTCTCTAGGCACTAGGAGGGCTGGTTATAGCAGCTGTCATCAAGTATGCAGACAACATCCTGAAGGGCTTTGCCACGTCACTCTCCATCATCCTGTCAACACTCATATCCTACTTCTGGCTTGAGGACTTTGAACCCACAAGGTACATACATTCTAGCCAGGTTATTTCAATTTCCTATTTTAATGTCCCTTGGCTCTGACACGTGTAATGCTGTGTTTTTTATTTATTTGTGTCCTCTCCAGTGTGTTCTTCCTTGGTGCAGTACTGGTCATCGTGGCCACCTTCCTGTATGGCTACGAGGATAAGCCATCCCCCAACCCCAGCCGTGCCTAGAGGACATCACCGAGGACCGAAGGGGATGTCAGGGAAGAGAAAAGAAGAGGAGAAGAAAACAGTGGAGCAGAAGAGAGAAAAGAGGAGCGAAGGACACTAGCCTAGAGGCATTGTTGACATGGGCCTCAGACACTGTGGCTGTGTTTTCACAGGCAGCCCAATTCTGATATTTGTTCCACTAATTGGTCTTTTGACCAATCACATCAGATCTTTTTCAGAGCTGATCTGATTGGTCAAAAGACCAATTAGTGAAAAAAATATCAGATTTGGGCTGCCTGTGAAAACGCGGCTATATGTAAACGCCGGTACGATGCCTGTGTAAACGCAGCCCAATAAGTTCCTCGACTAAAAAGTGTGATCAGGAAGTTGCCACCACAGAGAAATAGACCCATGAGTCATGACCAAGCTCAGCAGTGTACTGGACACACCTGCCAGGCAGGTTATTGCACTGGGTCAAAACTGGTTGGGTAGGGTCCCCTGTCTTTATATTATTGTCATCTTAATAATGAAGATGATGGATAAAACAAAGACACAGGCAGGGAAGTTTTCTGACTTGTGCATTTCCCTGAAGGCCATAATGTTCACTCATGACTTGTGACAATAGTCCGGATGTGTTGGACTCCACAGACATACTGATGAACTATGTTACTGCTTCACTGCTGTAGACCTCTGTACTTTTCCACGCATTGGTGTAATGTGATGTGTGTGTTATTTGGGGAAGAGGGGAAGGTTGACTTTATTACTGTATTTACCAATCATTAGGAACACAAAGTCCATAAAGGAAATGTTTCCTACGTCAAAGACGAGTGTATCATTCTATTTCACGACTCTGTTGTCGTAACATTGTGCGTCATATAATGCTCCCTTGTAGAAGTTTTACAAGTGCTCTGAGCCATGATATGAACACACAAAGTCAAATGGATGCACTCCCTATTGTTTTTGCCACTAATACATTTTCTGATTGAGTGCGTATTGTGCATGAGACCCCCTGTAACACATACACCCATGAACTGTCAATGTGCAACTGAGGGGGGAAATGATTACGTTTGCAGAGGGATTTAAATAGGTTCGATAAAAAAGACACATTTTACTTGAATCATTTTATTGAATTAAAAACACTGCTTGCATGCAAAAGCTCCCACCCATCCATTCTGAAACCCTGTAAAGTACCACCCCATGTTGTCCCATTACATCCTCCAGTCCGAGTCATTCTGTTCTCAGGCACATCTGTTACTGTGAGTGACTGGCTCTCAATGGACGTTTGTCACCATACAGTGGCCACCATATACGGTATGTGATATGACCTCCAATCTAAACAAATGGTTTGTAACATCCCACTCGTCCCTCTTATGATAATGACTTGGGTGTAGTCACAGAGGGGATGTGTGCATAAGTGTGTGTCTGCATGTGTGTTTAGTCACAGAGGGGATGTGTGTGTCTGCATGTGTGTTTAGTCACAGAGGGGATGTGTGTGTCAGTGTAAAGGCTAGTATGGTTTGCACCTCAGTAATGAGCAGCATGAGGAGTTCATATTGTTTGCATTCCCCTGTTCAGACGTTGCATGCATCAACCAATGGTTGCGTGCCACGTCATTAACTGTGTCATCGACTGACAAGATTGCTATAACGTAGGGAGCGTCCCTCTGCCCTGGCGTTGCTGACGCCTGCCAGAACTTACGTTTAGATAGGTATTTTACGTATCAGCTAACCATATACTGTATGTTATGGCAATCTGTCAGTCGATGACACAGTTGATGATGTGGCATGCAACCATTGGTTGATGCATGCAACATCTGAACAGGGGAACGCAACCATAATGCTGTGGTTAGCTGAAACTTAAAATATTCACATGTTGTAAGCTCTGGCATGCGTCAGCAAAACCTGGGCAGAGGAACACGCCCATTACATTCTCAGTCTCCTCTTCATCTACTACCTGGCCTGGCCCACTCAGTCTGCTCTTCATCTACTACCTGGCCTGGCCCACTCAGTCTGCTCTTCACCTACTACCTGGCCTGGCCCACTCAGTCTGCTCTTCATCTACTACCTGGCCTGGCCCACTCAGTCTGCTCTTCACCTACTACCTGGCCTGGCCCACTCAGTCTGCTCTTCACCTACTACCTGGCCTGGCCCACTCAGTCTGCTCTTCATCTACTACCTGGCCTGGCCCACTCAGTCTGCTCTTCACCTACTACCTGGCCTGGCCCACTCAGTCTGCTCTTCATCTACTACCTGGCCTGGCCCACTCAGTCTGCTCTTCACCTACTACCTGGCCTGGCCCACTCAGTCTGCTCTTCATCTACTACCTGGCCCACTCAGTCTGCTCTTCACCTACTACCTGGCCTGGCCCACTCAGTCTGCTCTTCATCTACTACCTGGCCTGGCCCACTCAGTCTGCTCTTCATCTACTACCTGGCCTGGCCCACTCAGTCTGCTCTTCATCTACTACCTGGCCTGGCCCACTCAGTCTGCTCTTCATCTACTACCTGGCCTGGCCCACTCAGTCTGCTCTTCACCTACTACCTGGCCTGGCCCACTCAGTCTGCTCTTCATCTACTACCTGGCCTGGCCCACTCAGTCTGCTCTTCATCTACTACCTGGCCTGGCCCACTCAGTCTGCTCTTCATCTACTACCTGGCCTGGCCCACTCAGTCTGCTCTTCATCTACTACCTGGCCTGGCCCACTCAGTCTGCTCTTCATCTACTACCTGGCCTGGCCCACTCAGTCTGCTCTTCATCTACTACCTGGCCTGGCCCACTCAGTCTGCTCTTCATCTACTACCTGGCCTGGCCCACTCAGTCTCCTTTCTGCATCTGAAAAATTGATTTCCAAAATGCTATTATCCACCAATTTTTTACATTTGTATTTTTCCACCAGAAATGATTAATCACCTTCATGTGTGTATAAAATATAACTTTTCTCATATTTTTTATTCATAGATTTGAGATATGTATGAAATGTTTTTTTGGGGGAAAACGCTATATATCCATTGTTTAGCTCGAATGGAATGTTTCTATCCTGTATATTTGACTGTGAAATGTGGTTGTCTCACCTAGCTATCTTAAGATGTTAAGATGAATGCACTTACTGTAAGTAGCTCTGGATAAGAGCATCTACTAAATTACTAAAATGTCAAATGTAAATGTTTTACATATAGATCTCATATTACTATGTTGAATTATTTTTGTAAAATAAAATATATAAAGATATCACATATGTATCATTTGTACATTTCTTTATTAAAAATGTAGCTATTTGTTACATTTCATTCTATAAAACCTAGCATAACTACTTATTTCTCAGAGAGTGAGGTGGATATATAGCATTTTGCACAACAAAAATATAATTTGTCTCTGAAATGAAACCATCAAGTGATAGATTTAAACAAATGCATGTCTGTCATTGAACACGCCATGATTAGATAGTGAAAAAACACATCTCTTTCAATATTTCTTTAAACAATAAAAGCTCATTTACCAACATTTCTGAAAATGAATATATAGCGTTTGTAATGAAACTCATCTACTACCTGGCCTGGCCTACACTGCTGTTCTCATTGGGGCTGCTGTAGATTGCTTTAGAGACCCTGTCTTTCCCCTCTCCCAGTAACACATCCATCCCTTTCTGTAACTGTACTGAGCATGAAGGCTGACTTTAAATGTACCACAATCTTTGTTCTTACATATAAAATACATTATACACCTCAATACCACCTGTATTATACCCATAAAGCCACATACATGTACTCTTGTGCCTCTCACACCTTGGGCTAGTCTCACATGGCAACGCATTCTCCACATACTGCATTACCTTTAACCAGAGCCAAAGAGTAATGGGGCTCCATTTGAGATACAGCCCTCTACATCACTGTCATAGACCCAGAGCAATCTGTGATTAAAGATGGCTGCTCTGTCATCTCGGTGAGGCAGTATGGTGTGCGATAGGTTACAGGCTGCTCCCCTGGAGTGTAGCCTACTCTGAAGCCTGCTGGGCCTGGCACACCCACAAGTCGTCCTTACTTCTCCAGGCCAAATTACTTTATTAAGGCAGGGGTCCGTCTGTGGGTCTGTCCTGTATTTAAACCTGATCCAGGCAATGGTCTTCTCCCGCTCTACTCAAAGGCAGTGGTGGAGATTTAAGGCAGCTGTCCATATTGATCTCATCATGGCTGGATGTCCGGTCCCATAGTTCCACCTCCCCTCCCTCTCTCCTTCCTTCTCTACTTAGGAGGGATGACCACCAGAGGCGGGCCCTTCCTGGGCCTCCACATCAGCACCTGGGCGTCATTGGCGTTGGGCCTCCCCAGGGCGTTGGGGGGGATAGGCTCCATGCGGGTTAGGACGCGGGGCTGGTCCTGGTGCGTCCGGCCCATCAGGGTGGCTCTGGAGCCCAGGGGCATGGAGGGGTCCACCAAGATGTCCACCCTCATCCGCCACTTGACCGTCTGCAGCAGGATCTTCTCCCGCGTGGCCGTGTTGAGGGCCACCAGCCATGTGGTGAAGCTCTGGTCCCTCTTGATGCGGGTGAGCAGGGGAAGGTTGCTGTCGCTGATGGGCACTGCCCAGGTCACACTGGGGTAGAAGTTATCGTTCATGCTGACGGTAAAGCGAGAGGGCTTGGAGGTGGGCCCCGTCAGGGTGACCGTCTCGGTGGTGTTGCCGTACCAGGGGTAGCTCACCCCATCTGAGTCACTGATGGCCCTCACAAGACCCTCACACAGCTCTGGTAGCTCCCAGCTAGACCTGCAGGAGGACAAAGGATCAGATTACAGTTTAACAGATGGTGGGTTGGAGCATGTTCTTAGTTGGTCCCTGATTGACATTGTATTGTGGCTTGTAACACTGTAGGGTCACGAGAAGTTTCAAAAGGCTTTAGGTGTCTCACACAAACACATTTGGGAATTAGACATTCTCGAAGAGAACAGAGGAAGACAAACAAATACATACTGTATGTGTGATAAATGGAATCAGCATGTCCATCTCTATTCTACCTCAGGGCTCCATACTGTATGTGTGATAAATGGAATCAGCATGTCCATCTCTATTCTACCTCAGGGCTCCATACTGTATGTGTGATAAATGGAATCAGCATGTCCATCTCTATTCTACCTCAGGGCTTCATACTGTATGTGTGATAAATGGAATCAGCATGTCCATCTCTATTCTACCTCAGGGCTCCATACTGTATGTGTGATAAATGGAATCAGCATGTCCATCTCTATTCTACCTCAGGGCTCCATACTGTATGTGTGATAAATGGAATCAGCATGTCCATCTCTATTCTACCTCAGGGCTCCATACTGTATGTGTGATAAATGGAATCAGCATGTCCATCTCTATTCTACCTCAGGGCTCCATACTGTATGTGTGATAAATGGAATCAGCATGTCCATCTCTATTCTACCTCAGGGCTCCATACTGTATGTGTTCAGTGCGTCAGTAGTAGATTCATATCTCATTTGTTTGTTGGCCAATGAGGGAGTGTCAGCTGGTGTGACCTGATGCCACTGTCTCCCCCTCAGAATAACTCCATCTGTCTGTACGCTGTGTTTTTCTGCACCCCCAGACACCCCACCTCCAGCCAGGGTTAAACATCCCCTCACATATGCCTCCTCCAGTGAAAAATACCCCCAGGCAGTGCTGGAGGCGGAGGTATGTGTTGCTCGTCAGTGGGTGTGTGAGTGTGTGTGTGTGTGTGTGTGTGTGTGTGTGTGTGTGTGTGTGTGTGTGTGTGTGTGTGTGTGTGTGTGTGTGTGTGTGTGTGTGTGTGTGTGTGTGTGTGTGTGTGTGTGTGTGATTGTGTCTCCGGTAGAGGAGGGAGCGTGGGAGTGTCAGTGCATCTATCTCTCCCTCCATTGTTTCGGTGAACACAATGTGTCTAGAAGCAGTTGTTTAGCTCCTCAGTTGTTTCTATTTTGATGCTGAAATCACAGGAACAGAATCAATTGGTGGGCGTTTGAATGAAAGATGGTGACAGCATAGTTACCCTGCTGTGTGCACAAATGCTCTGCAACACATGTACCCACACAGCCATACATCAACTGTTGCATTGCATTCACGTCATTTTTGATGCCTCACAAAACCGATTTAGAGATTTATGGCATTTAAGATCTCTCTCTCTCACACACACACACACACACACACACACACACACACACACACACACACACACACACACACACACACACACACACACACTGGAACAATGACTAATGTCTGTTCCTTTGCTTTGGCACCTGCCGAATGCACCAAAGAGGTGACAGTTTAGGACATATCATCAGGGGAAGGGTGGAGCATCAGTCCCCTGTGACAGAGGACAGTCAGCAGCTAGCCTCCTGATGGGGGAATTCAAAACAGGAGGAGAACTCAACTTACATGCCGATGTCGTTGTAGGTGTTGTAGAATTCCATCTGGGTGCATGCCTGGATCCAACCCACCACCCAAGTCTCATTACGGGGAATAGGGGGCATCACTATCCGTGCAGAGGCCTTGAAATAGGGCGTCTTGTAGCGCAACACTATAGGCGAGTTCTCCTCAATGATTGTTGGGCAGTGGTCGATAGTGGCGGAAACGTCGTAGACCACTATGTTTTCACGTTTGATGCGCGACTTACAGGTGATGCTCTGTATGCAGCCCATGATGAGGTTAGGGTTCTAGTCAGGGGGACTTGACGGGATGATAACACTGTGGACTTGGGATAAATGTGTCATCAATCTCTGTCACGTCCCATTGAATCCAGACGCTATAGTTAAAATGGCACATTAGTCAATGCATTTTATCCAAAAACGCAATCAGTTCCATCCACATTTACGCACAAAGACAAAACAGATAGGTGGCCTGATCTTGGAATAGGGGAACAGATGAAATAACAGCAGTTGGTGATATGGGATCCTCTCTATGTCTCGTATCGCAGGTGTAGCCTGTCGGTGTCTGTGTGGCACTGCCCTCTCTTGCAGTCCGGGCTTCCGTGGGCTCCAGCCCCTCAAAATGATTGTTACCCGCGGCCTTTGTATTCAAATCCACACGTCCGCTTGCAGGTCTGTGCCGCTTGATCCTCTTCTTTCTTCCCCGGGCTGTCATGTCACAAGCCGGAGGAGAGCGGCGGACTCAGAGGCGTCGTGTCGATGTCCCCGTCGGGTGGTGGTCGTGATGCTTGTTGATGCGGCGCTGGCGGCTCACAAGGTGCACTTGATCGGAGCGATGACATTGACAATCTACACCACCCGGCATTCCTCACTATGACAGTAAAACGATGGATAAAAACAAGGCCAAAGCGGAGAATTCCCGCATTTTTCATTGAACGCTTGCTTCCTCGCTGCAGAATTGGCTGAACAACAGCTTCTCGCCTCGATAAATCAGCAGGTGAAAAACAATTGTTTAAGAAAAGAGAAATTATATAGCCTACCACAGTTCTATCCAATCAGACAATCAATGTATCGAATTGTCGCCGCATGGCTTGATGAAGTCAGACACATTAAGGATTCATTAGGGATTCTGTCTTGTCTCCTTTTTTCTCCGAAAGCTATGCGTCCTCTGGCGCTGTTCAGCTTCCCTGGTGCTGATGATGATGAGGGAACCAATGAAAAGCAGAGGTATACTGAGCGCGTGGTAGTGCCGGGGTCCATTATTTGGCAGTAACAGTCTGTACATTTCCTCCATAGCTTGAATGGCTATAGCGTATACCTGGCCAATTGATGGTTTCATTTTTTATGAGCGACATACTCCACACCAATTATGCTACTCTAATAGCCATTATTTGAAGTCAGCGCGATCAATAAGATTAGGCTATAATTGTATGATTATATCATATCATTTTAGGGCAAATTTAAATCGATTTTTGCAGGAGAGCTTGATATTCTTAAAAAATAAATAGCACTTACTAATCTTTGTTTGACATGATGATGAACCACAGTCGAGTTCTTTACATGAATAAAGGTAGGCGTGGCATTCTGAGCAGACAAGGATGCCCAATTTCAGTTAACTACGAAAATGGGAGGTTCTACACTTGTAGCGACATTTGACATGGCCTTACAGTTTATGGGATTGGCCCTGCCAGGGAATCTGATGTAGAATAACAAAGCACCCCCCATTATTGGCACGCTGGGACTTTAATGTCATCCTACAGTGATCCCTTTGCCAACACGCTGACATTGGTTTGGTATTTTCCCTGAAATGCACAAGGTCCTCTACTCCGACAATGAATCCACAGATAATAGAGTAAACTGAGTTTGTTTCTAGTCATCTCTCCTCCTTCAGGCTTCTTCTTCTTATCTGGACTTTATATGGCGGTTGGCAACCAACTTCAAGGTGCATTACCACCACCAACTGGACTGGAGAGTGGACCTCAGTTCATCTTTCAGTCACCCACGTGGGTGTATGCTCCTAAAAAATGAGGAAATGAGAGAGGTGGGACTTGCAGTGTGTCAACCATCACAAATAGAACCAAGCATACCACCCTGCATACCACTGCTGGCTTGCTTCTGAAGCTAAGCAGGGTTGGTCCTGGTCAGTTCCTGGATGGGAGACCAGATGCTGCTGGAAGTGGTGTTAGAGGGCCAGTAGGAGGCACTCTTTCCTCTGGTCTAAAAAAAAAATATCCCAATGCCCCAAGGCAGTGATTGGGGACACTGCCCTGTGTAGGGTGCCGTCTTTCGGATGGGACGTTAAAACGGGTGTCCTGACTCTCTGAGGTCATTAAAGATCCCATGGCACTTATCGTAAGAGTAGGGGTGTTAACCCTGGTGTCCTGGCTAAATTCCCAATCTGGCCCTCAAACCATAATGGTCACCTAATAATCCCCAGTTTACAATTGGCTCATTAATCCCCCTCCTCTCCCCTGTAACTATTCCCCAGGTCGTTGCTGCAAATGAGAATGTGTTCTCAGTCAACTTACCTGGTAAAATAACGGATAAATATAAAATAAAAAGTTGTATTTTAGCCCCTGGCTACACAGACGCTCGTTGACGTGCACGAGCAGTGTGGGTGCAATGATTGAATAACATGTACATGTATATTGATTTTGCAATGCTTGCGCACGCGACGCAAGCAGTGTGTTCAGTGTAACCGATGTGAAATGGCTGGCTAGTTAGTGGTGGTGCGCGCTAATAGCGTTTCAATCGGTGTCGTCACTCGCTTTGAGACCTTGAGGTAGTGGTTCCCCTTGCTCTGCAAGGGCCGCAGATTTTGTGGAGCGATGGGTAACGATGCTTCGTGAGTGACTGTGGTTGATGTGTGCAGAGGGTCCCTCGTTCGAGCCCAGGTTGGGGCGAGGAGAGGGATGGAAGCTGTACTGTTACATCAGCATATAGTTGGTAAAAGATGACTCCTGCCTTCAAGTACTTTTATAAAATAATTTGACTGTTATCAGTGGTGGAAAAAGTACCCAGTTATCATACTTGAGTAAAAGTATAGTTACCTTAATAAGTTACTCAAGTAAAAGTGAAAATCACCCAGAAAAATACTACTTGAGTAAAAGTAAAAAAGTATTTGGTTCTAAATATACCTATCAAAAGTAAATGTAATTGCTAAAATATGCCTAAATCAACAATGCAGTTTTTAATTATTTACATTTTTATACTCCCTTTTTTCTCCCCAATTGGTAGTAGTTACAGTCTTGTCTCATCGCTGCATCTCCCGTACAGACTGGTAGTAGTTACAGTCTTGTCTCATCGCTGCCTCTCCCGTACAGACTGGTAGTAGTTACAGTCTTGTCTCATCGCTGCCTCTCCCGTACAGACTGGTAGTAGTTACAGTCTTGTCTCATCGCTGCCTCTCCCGTACAGACTGGTAGTAGTTACAGTCTTGTCTCATCGCTGCCTCTCCCGTACAGACTGGTAGTAGTTACAGTCTTGTCTCATCGCTGCCTCTCCCGTACAGACTGGTAGTAGTTACAGTCTTGTCTCATCGCTGCCTCTCCCGTACAGACTGGTAGTAGTTACAGTCTTGTCTCATCGCTGCCTCTCCCGTACAGACTGGTAGTAGTTACAGTCTTGTCTCATCGCTGCCTCTCCCGTACAGACTGGTAGTAGTTACAGTCTTGTTTCATCGCTGCCTCTCCCGTACAGACTGGTAGTAGTTACAGTCTTGTCTCATCGCTGCCTCTCCCGTACAGACTGGTAGTAGTTACAGTCTTGTCTCATCGCTGCCTCTCCCGTACAGACTGGTAGTAGTTACAGTCTTGTCTCATCGCTGCCTCTCCCGTACAGACTGGTAGTAGTTACAGTCTTGTCTCATCGCTGCCTCTCCCGTACAGACTGGTAGTAGTTACAGTCTTGTTTCATCGCTGCCTCTCCCGTACAGACTGGTAGTAGTTACAGTCTTGTCTCATCGCTGCCTCTCCCGTACAGACTGGTAGTAGTTACAGTCTTGTCTCATCGCTGCCTCTCCCGTACAGACTGGTAGTAGTTACAGTCTTGTCTCATCGCTGCCTCTCCCGTACAGACTGGTAGTAGTTACAGTCTTGTCTCATCGCTGCCTCTCCCGTACAGACTGGTAGTAGTTACAGTCTTGTCTCATCGCTGCCTCTCCCGTACAGACTGGTAGTAGTTACAGTCTTGTCTCATCGCTGCCTCTCCCGTACAGACTGGTAGTAGTTACAGTCTTGTCTCATCGCTGCCTCTCCCGTACAGACTGGTAGTAGTTACAGTCTTGTCTCAGCGCTGCCTCTCCCGTACAGACTGGTAGTAGTTACAGTCTTGTCTCAGCGCTGCCTCTCCCGTACAGACTGGTAGTAGTTACAGTCTTGTCTCATCGCTGCCTCTCCCGTACAGACTGGTAGTAGTTACAGTCTTGTCTCATCGCTGCCTCTCCCGTACAGACTGGTAGTAGTTACAGTCTTGTCTCATCGCTGCCTCTCCCGTACAGACTGGTAGTAGTTACAGTCTTGTCTCATCGCTGCCTCTCCCGTACAGACTCGGGAGAGGCGAAGGTCAAGAGCCATGTGTCCCCCGAAACACAACCCAACCAAGACGCACTGCTTCTTGACACAATGCACATCCAACCCAGAAGCCAGCTGCATCAATGTGTTGGAGGAAACACCGTACACCTGGTGACCTGGTCAGCGTACACTGCACCCGGCCCACCACAGGAGTCACTAGTGCACGATGAGACAAGGATATCCCTGCCGGCTAAACCCTCCCTAACCCAGACGACGCTGGGCCAATTGTGCACCGCCCCATGGGCCTCCCGGTCGCAAACCCATAATCTCTGGTGGCACAGCTAGCACTGCGATGCAGTGTCTTAGACCACTGCACCACCCATGAGGCCCTCAACAATACAGTTTTAAGAAAAATAAGTCTTAACTAAAAAATAGAAATAAAAATAACATTTAATTAAAGAGCAGCAGTAAAATAACAGTAGCGAGGCTATATATAGGGGGTACCGGTATAGAGTCAATGTGCGGGGGCACCGGTTAGTCAAGGTAATTGAGGTAATATATACATGTAGGTAGAGAGTGTCTATCCATAGATAATAAACAGAGAGTAGCATCAGGGTAAAAAGGTGGGGCAATCAAATAGCCATTTGATTAGATGTTCAGGAGTCTTATGGCTTGGTGGTAGTAGCTGTTAAGAAGCCTTTTGGACCTAGAGTTCCTGATAGCCGCCCCCAGGTGGTAAGGGTAGGTAACAACACATCCGCCACGCTGATCCTCAACACAGGGGCCCCTCAGGGGTGTGTGCTCAGCCCCCTCCTTTACTCCCTGTTCACTCATGACTGCATGGCCGGGCACGACTCCAACACCATCATTACATTTGCCGATGACACAACAGTGGTAGGCCTGATCACCGATAACAACGAGACAGCCTATAGGGAAGAGGTCAGAGACCAGGCTATGTGGTGCCAGGACAACAAACTCTCCCTCAATGTGATCAAGACAAAGGAGATTATTGTGGACTACAGGAAAAATATGGGGCTGTAGTGGAGCAGGTTGAGAGCTTCAAGTTCCTTGGTGTCCACATCACCTACAAACTAACATGGTCCAAGCACACCATGACAGTCGTGAAGCAAGCACGACAAAATCTATTCCGCCTCAGCAGACTGAAAAGATTTGGCATGGGTCCTCAGATCCTCAAAAGGTTCTACAGCTGCACCATCGAGAGCATCCTGACTGGCTGCGTCACTGCCTGGTATGGCAACTGCTCGGCCTCCGACCACAAGGCACTTACAGAGAGTAGTGCGAACGGCCCAGTACATCACTGTGTCCAAGCTTCCTGCCACCCAGGACCTCTATACCCAGCGGTGTCAGAGGAACACCCTAAAAATTGTCAAAGACTCCAGCCACCCTAGTCATAGACTGTTCTCTCTGCTACCACACGGCAAGCGGTACCGGAGCACCAAGTCTAGGTCCACGAGGCTTCTAAACAGCTTCCAACCCAAGTCATTAGACTCCTGAACATCTAGTCAAATGGCCACCCATACTATTTGCACCCCCGCCCCCCTCTCCACACCACTGCCACTCTCTGTTGTCATCTATGCAGTCACTTTAATTAACTCTACATACATGTACATACTACCTCATATAACCGGTGCCCCACACATTGACTCTGTACCGGCACCCCCCTGTATATATTGTTATTTTTTACTGCTGCTCTTTAATTATTTGTTACTTTTATCTCTTATTCTTATCCATCATTTTTTTAACTGCACTGTTGGTTAGTGTCTTGCATTTCACTGTATTCTGCGCATGTGACTAATAACATTTGATTTAATTTAATTTGATTTACAAACGATGCATTTGTGTTTAGTGAGTCTGCCAAATCAGAGGCAGTAGGGATGACCACGTGTTATCTTGATAAGTGCATGAATTGGAACATTTTCCTGTCCTGCTAAGCAATATGTAACCAGTACATTTGGGTGTCAGGGAAAATTTATGAACTAAAAAGTACATTATTTTCTTTAGGAATGTAGTGAAGTAAAAGTAAAAGTAGTCAAAAATATAAATAGTAAAGTAAAGTACAAATACTAAAAAAAATGACTTAAGAAGTACTTCAAAGTATTTTTACTTATGTAGTTTCCACCACTGACTGTGATCATGATGAATCCACAAGTTGTGTCTGTACTTGGAGGACCTGGCGCAGGGAAAGGAACCCATCGTGCCAAAATTTGGAGGCATGTGAACATTTGAAATTTCGGTCAGGATGGAGATATTTTATATTTTAAGCAGTGGAGGCTCCACAGAGGAGGAATGGAAGGTCCATCCTCCTCTTTGAATTTCATTAAACAATTGTAAAACATTTAAAAAGGTATCCTTTTTAGATAAAACTATATGAAACAATTCATTTCTTTCACTTGTGTATTTTCCTTCTTTTCTTAGGTCTTCCCTTGTTCAAGTATTCCAGGCTTATGGCTGCACTCACCTGTCTGCAGGCAACCTCTTGCGGGCCGAGAGGGGTCAGGAGGCATTGAATATGGACAGCTGATCGGAAGCTACATCAAGGATGGCAAGATTGTTCCTGTGGAGATCACAATCAACTTACTGAGGAAGGTACCTCATCCTCTTGTTTGCAGTTAATTGAGTAAACCCTGCCTTATTGTTTTTTCCTTTTTCAAATTTGCTCCTGGGATAAGTAGAAAGGCTGGACGAGGCATTATTTTAGAAGGAATTGAGTGACACCTACATACAGTAATCAGATCCAGTTTGTACCCTCCCAACTCCCCTGCCCCCATCCTTCTCCCAGGCGATGGAGGAAACGATGCAGCTGGACCAGTCAAAGTTCCGCTTCCTAATTGATGGCTTTCTGCGTAACCAAGATCACTTCCAGGGCTGGACCTGTGTCATGGAGGGGAAGGCTGATGTCCAATTCGTCCTCTTCTTTGACTACAGCAATCAGGCGGGAGGCAACTAACTACATCTCCTGGAATAGCAGGGAAAGAGCTGTGTGATCTCTGATACGTTTCATCTAAATGCAGCAGTCCATATGAAGAAATGATCTGACTCAGTCTCTATTGTGTATGTGGTATTGTGAATGGTAAAGTCAGCAGGGTTGCCTGTGTGTGTGTGTGTGTGTGTGTGTGTGTGTGTGTGTGTGTGTGTGTGTGTGTGTGTGTGTGTGTGTGTGTGTGTGTGTGTGTGTGTGTGTGTGTGTGTGTGTGTGTGTGTGTGTGTGTGTGTGTGTGTGTGTGTGTGTGTGTGTGTGTGCAGCTGTGTTTTGACAGGTGTCTGGATTGAGGGAAGAGCAGTGGACGCTAAGACGACAACAGAGGGTGTCTAGAGAAGCAGTAGGGCCTCACCTACAACAAGCCCCCAGGCATTTATTCTTGTGGTACTGAGATGTCTTGTCTTATGGATATGCCAGGATGTGTGTCTCATGTATGTTCCTGGTCTGCGCTGAAGGGTCCAGACATACAGTCAACACGGCCCGTCATAGAGCTGAATGAACAACAGAGGAAAGTATACACCGTGGATGCCTCTCGCAGTGTGTGGAGGAGGTCAGTAAGGTCATGTACACACACAACACACACAAACACACACACACTATATACTGTATATAGTCAAAATGTAATACTGTATATTACATGCAGAGTAATATGTTCCCAGGCTGTTCACAGTCACACAGACAGTGTCACATATCTGTTGCACTGTCTTCCTATGACCACATGTGGATCACCACTTCACTATGAGCTGCTGGGGCAACTCAGCAGGCCACCCCAGCTGTCCGAACATGTGTGGCTGACAAGTGAAACACTCCTCTCATTCTTTCTATTTACAGTGTTGTGTGATTGTGGTGTTGTTAATTGAAAATAATTATTTTCCTCTAAAAAGCTTAATTAATCGTATCCTGTCTCCTCCAGGTATTTGCTGAAGTCAAGAGAATTTTGCAGCTTCCTGTCTATCCACCGATGCAATTAACCCTGCACTAACAGCAAGTTGGGTCTTTTGAGGTTATCACGTGCTTTGTAAATAACAGGTGTGGACTAACAATGAAATGCTGACTTATGGGCCCTTCCCAACAAGAAAGAAAATTGAGAAATAATAGAAAACTTAAACACTTAATAATAATAGATACACAATGACTAGCGATAACTTGGCTATATACAAGGTGTTACAGTACTGAGTGGATGTACAGGGGTACGAGGGAATAACTTGGCTATATACAAGGTGTTACAGTACTGAGTGGATGTACAGGGGTACGAGGGAATAACTTGGCTATATACAAGGTGTTACAGTACTGAGTGGATGTACAGGGGTACGAGGTAATAACTTGGCTATATACAAGGTGTTACAGTACTGAGTGGATGTACAGGGGTACGAGGGAATAACTTGGCTATATACAAGGTGTTACAGTAATGAGTGGATGTACAGGGGTACGAGGGAATAACTTGGTTATATACAAGGTGTTACAGTAATGAGTGGATGTACAGGGGTACGAGGGAATAACTTGGCTATATACAAGGTGTTACAGTACTGAGTGGATGTACAGAGGTACGAGGTAATAACTTGGCTATATACAAGGTGTTACAGTACTGAGTGGATGTACAGGGGTACGAGGGAATAACTTGGCTATATACAAGGTGTTACAGTAATGAGTGGATGTACAGGGGTACGAGGGAATAACTTGGCTATATACAAGGTGTTACAGTACTGAGTGGATGTACAGGGGTATGAGGTAGTTGAGGTAGATATGTAACTAGGAATAATGAGACAGATAGTAAACAGTAGCAGCAGAATACGTAATGAGTCCATAAAAGTCCTTGTAAAGGGTCAATGCAGATCATCCGGGTAGCTATATGGTTAAGTATTTAACTAACTATTGCCTTGGGGGTAGAAGCTGTTCAGGGTCCTGTTGGTTCCAGATTTGGTGCATCAGTACCTCTTGCCTTGCGGTAGCAGAGAGAATAGTCTATAACAAGCCAATAATGATGATTTTGAATGAGTCTGTTATGCAAAGGAGTTTAATTATGAGGATTGTTGTAACGTAGTGGCCATTGGTGTGCGGGGCACTGCAGCCTGTTGTGTCAAGATATAGTTAGTTATTGCACATATTGTTTATCTATATAAAGGTCCATAGCAAATAGCAACCACATGTTTTCATTTTTATTTGACATACTGTACATTACATTACCAAAAGTATGTGGACACCTGCTCGTCGAACATCTTATTCCAAAATCATAGGCATTAATATGTAGTTGTACCCCCCTTTCCTGCTATTACAGCCTCCACTCTTCTGGGAGGGCTTTCCACTAGATGTTTGAATATTGTTGCAGGGACCTTTGGAATACATTCCAATACATTCCAAAGGTGTTCGATGAGGTTGAGGTCAGGGCTCTGCGCAGGCCAGTCAAGTTCTTCCTCACCGATCTTGACAAACCTTTTCTGGAAGAACCTCGCTTTGTGCATGGGAGCATTGTCATGCTGGAACAGAAAAGGGCCTTCCCCAAACTGTTGTCACAAATTTGGAAGCACAGAATCGTCTAGAATATAATTGTATGTTGTAGCGTTAAGATTTCCATTCACTGGAACTGAGGGGCCAAGCTCGAACCATGTAAAACAGCCCACAGACCATTATTCCTCCTCCACCAAAGTTTACAGTTGGCACTATGCAGGTAGCGTTCTCCTGGCATCCGCAAAACCCAGATTTGTCCGTCAGACTGCCAGATGGTGAAGCGTGATTCATCACTCCATAGAATGCGTTTCCACTGCTCCAGAGTCCAATGGTGGTGAGCTTTACACCACTCCAGCCGACGCTTGGCATTATGCATGGTGATCTTAGACTTTTGTGTGGCTGCTCGGCCATGGAAACCCATTTCATGAATCTCCCAACAAAAGTTATTGTGCTGACTGATGTTGCTTCTAGAGGCAGTTTGGAACTCGGTAGTGAGTGTTGCAGATTATTATTTTTTCTACCCACTTCAGCCCTCGCCGTCACGGTCTGTGGGCTTGTGTGGCCTACCACTTGGCTGAGCCGTTGTTGCTCCTAGACGTTTCTACTTTACAATAGCAGCACTTACAGTTGACCGGAGCAGCTCTAGCAGGGCAGACATTTGATGAACTGACTTGTTTAAAAGTTGTCATCCTATGACGGTGCCATGTTGAAAGTCACTGAGCTCTTCAATAAGGCCATTCTACTGCCAATGTTTGTCTATGGAGATTGTGTGCTCGATTTTATACATCTGTCAGCAACGGGTGTGGCTGAAATAGCCGAATCCACTCATTTGAAGGGGTGTCCACAAACGTATGTATATATAGTGAGTCTTACTGTGCACTGTTAACTCTATTACTACAGAATCTCTGTTATAGTTGCAACTCTGTAATCTAAGCAGTGAAGAATTACTTCATATAATAAACCACCTTGGATCAAAGTAAACGTGTTTAATTGACATGGCCAGTGAAGTGCTCCTCTGCACTGCCTACAACAGTCCAATAGAGGGTAGTATGGGTGTCTTTTACTGTCCATTGTCTCCATGTACAGCCTGTCTGCTGACACCTTTCTAATGAGTCCTAGTTTTGACCTCCTGACCTGACGTCTGTCATATAATGCTTACCTTTTGTTTATTCCCAATCTCATTGTTTGATGGTCCTCCTGACCAAAAATACATTGACATTACAATTAACCCTAGAACTCATTCATCTTTTTTGTAATCCACATTTCTGTTTGAATAAAGTGATAGTAAGGAAGTGAGCTATATGAGTGCAGTCTACAATCCCATAATTCCTGGGGTTTCTCAGAGTTTTAGGATTGAATGCTTCGCTACTTTGGAACCTTGCACCTCAGGAAGTGAAGTCTCCCCATTCCAGATATGACCGAATGGCTGTCTCAGACTGGGATGACATGCACCAGCGAAACAGAACTTCTGACACTGCACTAATGAGGGGTGTGTGCTGGTGGCTAGCTAGGTGTCTACCAGGTGAATGGCCATTTGTGTGCCTAAAGTCTTGTGGAACATAATGGGTGCTGATCCCAGCTCTTTGAGCTGGGCTTGGGCTCTTAAAGGACAATGGAATGACAGGGCGAGGGGTGTGGGGGAGGGAGATCTTTACTGGCTGTTAAGGAGATGTTAAAATGACCATAATCCTGTGCAGGGGACAAATTTCATTTATACCAACATTTTAAATATTTAACATAAAATTGTTTGAAATCTATTTTTAATATAGTTTTTTTTGTATCATCAATAAGGCTGTTTTTTCAAAACTTTAAATACATTTTCAATTGACAAAGTACAACACACAAAGTCCCACAGTAACTATTTCACCAATCAGTGTTTCATCTAGAAAGATCTTTCATATAACATTATTGCCTTTCACAATGCAATGCTCACAATACGTTTCATATGATTCTCTTCTCATTTGTTTAAATACATTTGACCATCACTTAATCCAACTGTGCTTTAATGGTTAATCCCTTAACCGCTTGGTAAACCTAGAGATTTTAAACAGGTTGTCTACTATATATGGATTTTGAGAACTACAGAAATAAAATGTGTGTTTGTAAAGTAGAAACATCTAAATGACATGTATGACACATGATAACCATACATAATGACTACTGTAAATGATAAACATCTAATGACATGTATGACACATGATAACCATACATAATGACTACTGTAAATTATAAACATCTAATGACATGTATGACACATGATAACCATACATAATGACTACTGTAAATTATAAACATCTAATGACATGTATGACACATGATAACCATACATAATGACTACTGTAAATTATAAACATCTAATGACATGTATGACACATGATAACCATACATAATGACTACTGTAAATTATAAACATCTAATGACATGTATGACACATGATAACCATACATAATGACTACTGTAAATTATAAACATCTAATGACATGTATGATACATGATAACCATACATAATGACTACTGTAAATTATAAACATCTAATGACATGTATGACACATGATAACCATACATAATGACTACTGTAAATTATAAACATCTAATGACATGTATGATACATGATAACCATACATAATGACTACTGTAAATTATAAACATCTAATGACATGTATGATACATGATAACCATACATAATGACTACTGTAAATTATAAACATCTAATGACATGTATGACACATGATAACCATACATAATGACTACTGTAAATTATAAACATCTAATGACATGTATGATACATGATAACCATACATAATGACTACTGGTTATTGCTAATTGATTTCACATAGTGGTAAGCACAGTTGGTCTCCATATGAAAGGGGATGTGTGAACACTTGCAATTTCTTTCAACATGGAGCAGATAGACAGCGAGGGAGAGGTAGAAATTAAAAGCCAGTGGACAAGGGACTCGTCAAAGAGGTCAAAGAGGTGGGCATGTTCCCCGTCAAAGAGGTCAAAGAGGTGGGCATGTTCCCCGTCAAAGAGGTCAAAGAGGTGGGCATGTTCCCCGTCAAAGAGATTAAAGAGGTGGGCATGGGCTCCGTCAAAGAGGTCAAAGAGGTGGGCATGGGCCCCGTCAAAGAGGTCAAAGAGGTGGGCATGGGCCCCGTCAAAGAGGTCAAAGAGGTGGGCATGGGCTCCGTCAAAGAGGTTGAAGAGGTGGGCATGGGCCCCGTCAAAGAGGTCAAAGAGGTGGGCATGGGCCCCGTCAAAGCGGTCAAAGAGGTGGGCATGGGCTCCGTCAAAGAGGTCAAAGAGGTGGGCATGTTCCCCGTCAAAGAGGTCAAAGAGATGGGCATGTTCCCCGTCAAAGAGGTCAAAGAGGTGGGCATGTTCCCCGTCAAAGAGGTGAAAGAGGTGGGCATGTTCCCCGTCAAAGAGGTCAAAGAGGTGGGCATGGGCCCCGTCAAAGAGGTCAAAGAGGTGGGCATGGGCCCTGTCAAAGAGGTCAAAGAGGTGGGCATGGGCCCCGTCAAAGAGGTCAAAGAGGTGGGCATGGGCCCCGTCAAAGAGGTCAAAGAGGTGGGCATGGGCTCCGTCAAAGAGGTCAAAGAGGTGGGCATGTTCCCCGTCAAAGAGGTCAAAGAGGTGGGCATGTTCCCCGTCAAAGAGGTCAAAGAGGTGGGCATGTTCCCCGTCAAAGAGGTCAAAGAGGTGGGCATGTTCCCCGTCAAAGAGATTAAAGAGGTGGGCATGGGCTCCGTCAAAGAGGTCAAAGAGGTGGGCATGGGCCCCGTCAAAGAGGTCAAAGAGGTGGGCATGGGCCCTGTCAAAGAGGTCAAAGAGGTGGGCATGGGCTCCGTCAAAGAGGTCAAAGAGGTGGGCATGGGCCCCGTCAAAGAGGTGAAAGAGGTGGGCATGGGCCCCGTCAAAGAGGTCAAAGAGGTGGGCATGGGCTCCGTCAAAGAGGTCAAAGAGGTGGGCATGTTCCCCGTCAAAGAGGTCAAAGAGATGGGCATGTTCCCCGTCAAAGAGGTCAAAGAGGTGGGCATGTTCCCCGTCAAAGAGATGAAAGAGGTGGGCATGTTCCCCGTCAAAGAGGTCAAAGAGGTGGGCATGGGCCCCGTCAAAGAGGTCAAAGAGGTGGGCATGGGCCCTGTCAAAGAGGTCAAAGAGGTGGGCATGGGCCCCGTCAAAGAGGTCAAAGAGGTGGGCATGGGCCCCGTCAAAGAGGTCAAAGAGGTGGGCATGGGCCCCGTCAAAGAGGTCAAAGAGGTGGGCATGGGCTCCGTCAAAGAGGTCAAAGAGGTGGGCACGTTCCCCGTCAAAGAGGTCAAAGAGGTGGGCATGTTCCCCGTCAAAGAGGTCAAAGAGGTGGGCATGTTCCCCGTCAAAGAGGTGAAAGAGGTGGGCATGTTCCCCGTCAAAGATGTCAAAGAGGTGGGCATGGGCCCTGTCAAAGAGGTCAAAGAGGGGGGAATGGGCCCTGTCAAAGAGGTCAAAGAGGTGGGCATGGGCCCCGTCAAAGAGGTCAAAGAGGTGGGCATGGGCCCCGTCAAAGAGGTCAAAGAGGTGGGCATGGGCCCTGTCAAAGAGGTCAAAGAGGTGGGCATGGGCCCCGTCAAAGAGGTCAAAGAGGTGGGCATGGGCCCCGTCAAAGAGGTCAAAGAGGTGGGCATGGGCCCCGTCAAAGAGGTCAAAGAGGTGGGCATGGGCTCCGTCAAAGAGGTCAAAGAGGTGGGCATGTTCCCCGTCAAAGAGATTAAAGAGGTGGGCATGGGCTCCGTCAAAGAGGTCAAACAGGTGGGCATGGGCCCCGTCAAAGAGGTCAAAGAGGTGGGCATGGGCCCCGTCAAAGAGGTCAAAGAGGTGGGCATGGGCTCCGTCAAAGAGGTCAAAGAGATGAGCATGTTCCCCGTCAAAGAGGTCAAAGAGGTGGGCATGTTCCCCGTCAAAGAGGTGAAAGAGGTGGGCATGTTCCCCGTCAAAGAGGTCAAAGAGGTGGGCATGGGCCCCGTCAAAGAGGTCAAAGAGGTGGGCATGGGCCCTGTCAAAGAGGTCAAAGAGGTGGGCATGGGCCCCGTCAAAGAGGTCAAAGAGGTGGGCATGGGCCCCGTCAAAGAGGTCAAAGAGGTGGGCATGGGCCCCGTCAAAGAGGTCAAAGAGGTGGGCATGGGCTCCGTCAAAGAGGTCAAAGAGGTGGGCATGTTCCCCGTCAAAGAGGTCAAAGAGGTGGGCATGTTCCCCGTCAAAGAGGTCAAAGAGGTGGGCATGTTCCCCGTCAAAGAGGTCAAAGAGGTGGGCATGTTCCCCGTCAAAGAGGTCAAAGAGGTGGGCATGGGCCCTGTCAAAGAGGTCAAAGAGGGGGGAATGGGCCCTGTCAAAGAGGTCAAAGAGGTGGGCATGGGCCCCGTCAAAGAGGTCAAAGAGGTGGGCATGGGCCCTGTCAAAGAGGTCAAAGAGGTGGGTATGGGCCCTGTCAAAGAGGTCAAAGAGGTGGGCATGAACCCCGTCAAAAAGGTCAAAGAGGTGGGCATGGGCCCTGTTAAAGAGGTCAAAGAGGTGGGCGTGTTCCCCGTCAAAGAGGTCAAAGAGGTGGGCATGGGCCCTGTCAAAGAGGTCAAAGAGGTGGGCATGGGCCCCGTCAAAGAAGTGGACATCAGAGAGAGGGAGGTAGATGGCAGGGAACTGTGGTGTCTAATGATGTCCGGGCCATTGTCGTTGACCATGTGGTAAACAGAGGCTGCCAGATTAGTTCACCTCAATCTGAAAAGATCAACTGTCAATTCGATCATGAGAACATTTCGCCAAGAAAACCAGTAAGTCTGCATGATATGCACTTTCCTTTACCATTACGCTTACAGTAAATTACATATTGTAATACATGTAAATTCACAAATCATGTTACAGTATTCTTACAGTATGAACTATTGACAGTATATTCTGTTCTACCCTACCATGCAGAGGTGGTTCAGGCATGGTTTGGTGCCCATCCCGATTAATGAACCTATACCTGCCCCCATGCCCCATTCCTCAACCCTATTTGTTTTTCAGCAAGGAGGTGGAAGGTTTAGATCGCCATCCCCATAAGCGTGCCACCCTCCTAGCCATGGATGAGGCATGGACGACATCAATGTAGACCCATGTCAAGTTTGGATTCGCCATGCCAAAAGGTTTTTCCTGCGGTGCATGAACAATGAGGACATTCACTGTGATGTGGATGAGAATGTATGGCCAGATGCTCAAGACATGCTTGATGCAAATGCACGCCAAACGTTATGTTTTATTTTCATTCATTTAAATGGTTTCATTTAATTGTTTACATTTCATTACAGACAGTACACGTAGGTTGCAATTATATCTGAAAAATACAATGTTTTTTTTGCATGAATGGTTATAAAGGATGATCACACTTTTGATTACACATTGGATAGATATATTTTAGATAGATTTTCGGTAAATTTAGTTGGGTAATGTAAGTGTACTGCATAGTGTGAAAACTGTGTAATCTACTTTCAGCACTTCATATTACTTTCAGCACTTCTAAGGGTGATTTGAAACACGTATTTTGCATGGTTTGCTATTCGATTAACTGGTAGTTAGAACAACTGAATTGAAAAGACACCATTATGTTGTGGGGATTAAACCAATGTTCTCATTACATTTCACAACAAACTTAGATTTTGAATCAATGGTTGTGTGGTGAGCGATGTTAACCACTAGGTTATCTGCCGCCCCTAACCACTAGGGTATCTGCCGCCCCTAACCACTAGGTTATCTGCCGCCCCTAACCACTAGGGTATCTGCCGCCCCTAACCACTAGGGTACCTGCCGCCCCTAACCACTAGGGTATCTGCCGCCCCTAACCACTAGGGTATCTGCCGCCCCTAACCACTAGGGTACCTGCCGCCCCTAACCACTAGGGTACCTGCCGCCCCTAACCACTAGGGTATCTGCCGCCCCTAACCACTAGGGTATCTGCCGCCCCTAACCACTAGGTTATCTGCCGCCCCTAACCACTAGGGTATCTGCCGCCCCTAACCACTAGGTTATCTGCCGCCCCTAACCACTAGGTTATCTGCCGCCCCTAACCACTAGGTTATCTGCCGCCCCTAACCACTAGGGTATCTGCCGCCCCTAACCACTAGGTTATCTGCCGCCCCTAACCACTAGGTTATCTGCCGCCCCTAACCACTAGGGTATCTGCCGCCCCTAACCACTAGGTTATCTGCCGCCCCTAACCACTAGGGTATTTGCCGCCCCTAACCACTAGGTTATCTGCCGCCCCTAACCACTAGGTTATCTGCCGCCCCTAACCACTAGGGTATTTGCCGCCCCTAACCACTAGGGTATTTGCCGCCCCAAATGCACAATGACAGGTTATATATGAAAGACTGGCCGCATTACAAGTGTGACAAGTTTGGAGTTTTGTACTAAGAGTTGTGAAAATAGTATCAAAGCAACAAAAATGTAATAGGTCTGTAGATGGTCTGTAGTGCCTGTGTACTAGGGAGGTGGGGTGTACAGAGTGTAATCACCTAGCCTGTCTGTGTACTAGGGAGGTGGGGTGTACAGAGTGTAATCACCTAGCCTGTCTGTGTACTAGGGAGGTGGGGTGTAAAGAGTGTAATCACCTAGCCTGTCTGTGTACTAGGGAGGTGGGGTGTACAGAGTGTAATCACCTAGCCTGTCTGTGTACTAGGGAGGTGGGGTGTACAGAGTGTAATCACCTAGCCTGTCTGTGTACTAGGGAGGTGGGGTGTACAGAGTGTAATCACCTAGCCTGTCTGTGTACTAGGGAGGTGGGGTGTACAGAGTGTAATCACCTAGCCTGTCTGTGTACTAGGGAGGTGGGGTGTACAGAGTGTAATCACCTAGCCTGTCTGTGTACTAGGGAGGTGGGGTGTACAGAGTGTAATCACCTAGCCTGTCTGTGTACTAGGAGGTGGGGTGTAAAGAGTGTAATCACCTAGCCTGTCTGTGTACTAGGGAGGTGGGGTGTACAGAGTGTAATCACCTAGCCTGTCTGTGTACTAGGGAGGTGGGGTGTACAGAGTGTAATCACCTAGCCTGTCTGTGTACTAGGAGGTGGGGTGTACAGAGTGTAATCACCTAGCCTGTCTGTGTACTAGGGAGGTGGGGTGTAAAGAGTGTAATCACCTAGCCTGTCTGTGTACTAGGGAGGTGGGGTGTACAGAGTGTAATCACCTAGCCTGTCTGTGTACTAGGGAGGTGGGGTGTACAGGTGTAATCACCTAGCCTGTCTGTGTACTAGGGAGGTGGGGTGTACAGAGTGTAATCACCTAGCCTGTCTGTGTACTAGGGAGGTGGGGTGTACAGAGTGTAATCACCTAGCCTGTCTGTGTACTAGGGAGGTGGGGTGTACAGAGTGTAATCACCTAGCCTGTCTGTGTACTAGGGAGGTGGGTCTGTGTACTAGAGTGTAATCACCTAGCCTGTCTGTGTACTAGGGAGGTGGGGTGTACAGAGTGTAATCACCTAGCCTGTCTGTGTACTAGGGAGGTGGGGTGTACAGAGTGTAATCACCTAGCCTGTCTGTGTACTAGGAGGTGGGGTGTACAGAGTGTAATCACCTAGCCTGTCTGTGTACTAGGGAGGTGGGGTGTACAGAGTGTAATCACCTAGCCTGTCTGTGTACTAGGGAGGTGGGGTGTACAGAGTGTAATCACCTAGCCTGTCTGTGTACTAGGGAGGTGGGGTGTACAGAGTGTAATCACCTAGCCTGTCTGTGTACTAGGGAGGTGGGGTGTACAGAGTGTAATCACCTAGCCTGTCTGTGTACTAGGAGGTGGGGTACAGAGTGTAATCACCTAGCCTGTCTGTGTACTAGGAGGTGGGGTGTACAGAGTGTAATCACCTAGCCTGTCTGTGTACTAGGGAGGTGGGGTGTACAGAGTGTAATCACTAGCCTGTCTGTGTACTAGGGAGGTGGGGTGTACAGAGTGTAATCACCTAGCCTGTCTGTGTACTAGGGAGGTGGGGTGTACAGAGTGTAATCACCTAGCCTGTCTGTGTACTAGGAGGTGGGGTGTACAGAGTGTAATCACCTAGCCTGTCTGTGTACTAGGGAGGTGGGGTGTAAGAGTGTAATCACCTAGCCTGTCTGTGTACTAGGGAGGTGGGGTGTACAGAGTGTAATCACCTAGCCTGTCTGTGTACTAGGGAGGTGGGGTGTACAGAGTGTAATCACCTAGCCTGTCTGTGTACTAGGGAGGTGGGGTGTACAGAGTAATCACCTAGCCTGTCTGTGTATCACCCTAGCCTGTCTGTGTACTAGGGAGGTGGGGTGTACAGAGTGTAATCACCTAGCCTGTCTGTGTACTAGGGAGGTGGGGTGTACAGAGTGTAATCACCTAGCCTGTCTGTGTACTAGGGAGGTGGGGTGTACAGAGTGTAATCACCTAGCCTGTCTGTGTACTAGGGAGGTGGGGTGTACAGAGTGTAATCACCTAGCCTGTCTGTGTACTAGGGAGGTGGGGTGTACAGAGTGTAATCACCTAGCCTGTCTGTGTACTAGGGAGGTGGGGTGTACAGAGTGTAATCACCTAGCCTGTCTGTGTACTAGGGAGGTGGGGTGTACAGAGTGTAATCACCTAGCCTGTCTGTGTACTAGGGAGGTGGGGTGTACAGAGTGTAATCACCTAGCCTGTCTGTGTACTAGGGAGGTGGGGTGTACAGAGTGTAATCACCTAGCCTGTCTGTGTACTAGGGAGGTGGGGTGTACAGAGTGTAATCACCTAGCCTGTCTGTGTACTAGGAGGTGGGGTGTACAGAGTGTAATCACCTAGCCTGTCTGTGTACTAGGGAGGTGGGGTGTACAGAGTGTAATCACCTAGCCTGTCTGTGTACTAGGGAGGTGGGGTGTACAGAGTGTAATCACCTAGCCTGTCTGTGTACTAGGGAGGTGGGGTGTACAGAGTGTAATCACCTAGCCTGTCTGTGTACTAGGGAGGTGGGGTGTACAGAGTGTAATCACCTAGCCTGTCTGTGTACTAGGGAGGTGGGGTGTACAGAGTGTAATCACCTAGCCTGTCTGTGTACTAGGGAGGTGGGGTGTACAGAGTGTAATCACCTAGCCTGTCTGTGTACTAGGGAGGTGGGGTGTACAGAGTGTAATCACCTAGCCTGTCTGTGTACTAGGGAGGTGGGGTGTACAGAGTGTAATCACCTAGCCTGTCTGTGTACTAGGGAGGTGGGGTGTACAGAGTGTAATCACCTAGCCTGTCTGTGTACTAGGGAGGTGGGGTGTACAGAGTGTAATCACCTAGCCTGTCTGTGTACTAGGAGGTGGGGTGTAGAGTGGGTCTGTGTACAGGGAGGTGTAATAATCACCTAGCCTGTCTGTGTACTAGGGAGGTGGGGTGTACAGAGTGTAATCACCTAGCCTGTCTGTGTAGGGAGGTGGGGTGTAATCACCTAGCCTGTCTGTGTACTAGGGAGGTGGGGTGTACAGAGTGTAATCACCTAGCCTGTCTGTGTACTAGGGAGGTGGGGTGTACAGAGTGTAATCACCTAGCCTGTCTGTGTACTAGGGAGGTGGGGTGTACAGAGTGTAATCACCTAGCCTGTCTGTGTACTAGGGAGGTGGGGTGTACAGAGTGTAATCACCTAGCCTGTCTGTGTACTAGGGAGGTGGGGTGTACAGAGTGTAATCACCTAGCCTGTCTGTGTACTAGGGAGGTGGGGTGTACAGAGTGTAATCACCTAGCCTGTCTGTGTACTAGGGAGGTGGGGTGTACAGAGTGTAATCACCTAGCCTGTCTGTGTACTAGGGAGGTGGGGTGTACAGAGTGTAATCACCTAGCCTGTCTGTGTACTAGGGAGGTGGGGTGTACAGAGTGTAATCACCTAGCCTGTCTGTGTACTAGGGAGGTGGGGTGTACAGAGTGTAATCACCTAGCCTGTCTGTGTACTAGGGAGGTGGGGTGTACAGAGTGTAATCACCTAGCCTGTCTGTGTACTAGGGAGGTGGGGTGTGTAATCACCTAGCCTGTCTGTGTACTAGGGAGGTGGGGTGTAAGAGTGTAATCACCTAGCCTGTCTGTGTACTAGGGAGGTGGGGTGTACAGAGTGTAATCACCTAGCCTGTCTGTGTACTAGGGAGGTGGGGTGTACAGAGTGTAATCACCTAGCCTGTCTGTGTACTAGGGAGGTGGGGTGTACAGAGTGTAATCACCTAGCCTGTCTGTGTACTAGGGAGGTGGGGTGTACAGAGTGTAATCACCTAGCCTGTCTGTGTACTAGGGAGGTGGGGTGTACAGAGTGTAATCACCTAGCCTGTCTGTGTACTAGGGAGGTGGGGTGTACAGAGTGTAATCACCTAGCCTGTCTGTGTACTAGGGAGGTGGGGTGTACAGAGTGTAATCACCTAGCCTGTCTGTGTACTAGGGAGGTGGGGTGTACAGAGTGTAATCACCTAGCCTGTCTGTGTACTAGGGAGGTGGGGTGTACAGAGTGTAATCACCTAGCCTGTCTGTGTACTAGGGAGGTGGGGTGTACAGAGTGTAATCACCTAGCCTGTCTGTGTACTAGGGAGGTGGGGTGTACAGAGTGTAATCACCTAGCCTGTCTGTGTACTAGGGAGGTGGGGTGTACTAATCACCTAGCCTGTCTGTGTACTAGGGAGGTGGGGTGTACAGAGTGTAATCACCTAGCCTGTCTGTGTACTAGGGAGGTGGGGTGTACAGAGTGTAATCACCTAGCCTGTCTGTGTACTAGGGAGGTGGGGTGTACAGAGTGTAATCACCTAGCCTGTCTGTGTACTAGGGAGGTGGGGTGTACAGAGTGTAATCACCTAGCCTGTCTGTGTACTAGGGAGGTGGGGTGTACAGAGTGTAATCACCTAGCCTGTCTGTGTACTAGGGAGGTGGGGTGTACAGAGTGTAATCACCTAGCCTGTCTGTGTACTAGGGAGGTGGGGTGTCTGTGTACTAGGGAGTGTAATCACCTAGCCTGTCTGTGTACTAGGGAGGTGGGGTGTACAGAGTGTAATCACCTAGCCTGTCTGTGTACTAGGGAGGTGGGGTGTACAGAGTGTAATCACCTAGCCTGTCTGTGTACTAGGGAGGTGGGGTGTACAGGTAATCACCTAGCCTGTCTGTGTACTAGGGAGGTGGGGTAAGAGTGTAATCACCTAGCCTGTCTGTGTACTAGGGAGGTGGGGTGTACAGAGTGTAATCACCTAGCCTGTCTGTGTACTAGGGAGGTGGGGTGTACAGAGTGTAATCACCTAGCCTGTCTGTGTACTAGGAGGTGGGGTGTACAGAGTGTAATCACCTAGCCTGTCTGTGTACTAGGGAGGTGGGGTGTACAGAGTGTAATCACCTAGCCTGTCTGTGTACTAGGGAGGTGGGGTGTACAGAGTGTAATCACCTAGCCTGTCTGTGTACTAGGGAGGTGGGGTGTACAGAGTGTAATCACCTAGCCTGCCTACCTGTGAAACTTGTTTGCTACTGACCTTTCTGCTTTAATGAAGTTTCATGGAGATAAAGGTTGAACTCTGGGACTGGAGCCCTCAGTGTGTGTATGTGTGTGTGCGTGTGTCTGTCTGTGTGTTTGCGAGCACACACGTGCTTGTGCGCTCCTCTCCTTGCTCATGTGGGGTGACCCTGTGTGCGTTTGCACAAGCATAAATGTGTAGGCTGGGATTGGACATTGTGATTTCTTATGTACGTGTGTGTAGCTCTCCCTATCTTGTCTGTGTGTGTAGCTCTCCCTATCTTGTCTGTCTGAGTCTGTGTGTGTAGCTCTCCCTATCTTGTCTGTCTGAGTCTGTGTGTGTAGCTCTCCCTATCTTGTCTGTCTGAGTCTGTGTGTGTAGCTCTCCCTATCTTGTCTGTCTGAGTCTGTGTGTGTAGCTCTCCCTATCTTGTCTGTCTGAGTCTGTGTGTGTAGCTCTCCCTATCTTGTCTGTCTGAGACTGTGTGTGTAAAGGCCGTGTTTTATCACTGCTCTTCGCTCTCTCTGGGGAATAAAGGATCAGGGCTGCTGGGTGTCTGCCGGTGGACTGTCTGTCTGTCCGTCTGTTTGTCATCACCAGGTAATGCCAGGGCCAAAAGGTGCTTTGAGGTGAACAGCTAGTGCTGCTGCTGATGTCTAGGGTGATAACAGTAGGCTAGATTAGCACTCATTCAATCAATTAGGCCTTGGATTTAATACATATATTTGCATGCGGAATATACTGTAGCAATGACAGGAGACAACTTTGTGTATACTTTTTGTATGATGCACTGCCATATACAGATATAGGGTCTTAATTTGATCACCCTGTTGCAGGACAACTTTCCTGCAATGCTGGAAAGATAAAATGTGTATAGTGTTTGAGGTTTAAAAAAGTTTGTAATTTCCACTTTGGCATTTCAGACTTGATTTTCCTTTACGAAAAACCTGTCATCTGCTACAAAAATGTCCATTAGTTATAATCCACATAATAATTCATATTTCCTGTTGCTGGAGGATTATTTTCCTGTGATAGTAAACGGGCTCAAATGAAGCTCCTACATCTGTACTGTTGTGTTAACCAAGCAATGTAATGATTTCATTTGTGTTGAGATGCTTTGGATATTCAGTAAAAACAAATAAAGTCATAAATTGTATGCATGAAATATTGGATGTTATGATAGAGCAACTCTTAGTTGTTACCCCCTTTTCAGTGGAGAACAGAGTGGATTTCAGTCTAGTGCGTTGAAGAGAGAGGGAGCGAATGAGAAGCACCTGTTGACAGCTAGCACTATGAAAAGAGATGGTGAGGAGACTTTGAAAGGATCTCCTTGTCCCCTCTCACAGAGCGTGATTCTCTCGCCCCTCTGTCCTCTGAAACTCTGACGTCTAACGTCGTGTCTGCCTGCGTCACCTCACTGATACCTAATTTAGTTCCGCAGAACAATATTTCTTGATAAAATGGGGGGGGGAATAACTCCCATCTTCAGAACCTTGTGTTCTGACATTTGAAAGGTAGATTAGGCTACTTTCATAGATCTTCAGTCGACAACCCCTTCCCATCTCTACACATGCACACGCACACACCCACAAAGACTACCCAGCCACCCGATCCAAACCTCATCCCCTCCACTCCTGCCAAAAGCCGCTACTCACCCTCCTCCAGTCTGGGCCACATAGCCCCCCAGGAATGCTCCACGCAGACTTATTTAGCTCCATCACAGCTTGTAGAAACATTCGGGGAGTTTTCATCTCACAGAAAAGGAGAAAATCTTATTGTAAGATCTAAACAACCTGTTCTTCTTCTTCCCCCAGAAACTCTCTGATACAGAGTATGATCCTCCTGTTTGTCTTTCTCCTTGGTGGCCCTATGAATAGCAGGTAGGCCTACGAGACCCACCCTGTCAGACAGGAGCTCAGAGCATTAAGTTATTAGGCCTTCTTTGCTGGTGTGTGCCAAGTTAAAGCTAGTGTCCTTATTGTAAAAATAACAAAGCAATTACCCCACCTCTGTTTGGGTAAAAAGCTGGGGGATGGGAGAAATGTAACCACTCTCAAATTCATATACAGAGCTATGGATGCAAGGACTGACCATCCATTAAATCAAAAGTATAGTTTTAACCATGTTTTGAGGCTTTACATTTACATTGTTCACTAACATTGGAGCAAAACAAGCTTAGAATTTGGGGTTATGACAGTTGAACTAAGCTCATGAGGCATTTAGAAGTTATATTCTTCAAGAATCAATGGGTATATATAATTAATTTATAAGTCCAACAATGGAAGTAGCAACTTTAAACAGTGAGTATTCAGGGAATGTCTACAACATCATTCTCTGAGCTCTGCAGGACATTCAGTCTCCCAAAAACTCTAAATCTAGATCAGATCACTATTTTTTGGCTATTCCATGACCTTCACATGAAAGGCTGTTGAAATGCATGGGAGGCTTTCTATTTAAAAACTTCTACAAACGTTATTTTGCACATGCATTATTCACATGGATAATAACTTTGGGTGATAACATAAGCTAGGCCTACATGAGGCCTATAGCTAGCAGTTAGAGCGTTGGGACCATCGTTTGAATCCCCGAGACAACAAGGTGACATATTAGATTTGTCGATGTGCCCTTGAGCCTAATTGTTCCAGGGTCACCGTTGATAATGGCAGACCCTGGCTGTGACCCCACTCTCCGAGGGTGTCTTAGGGAGAGTTGGGATATACAAAAAACACATTTCCAATTCACACATTTGTATTAATACACACTTGTACAAATGTGAAATAGGACAAATATAAGCACCCATCAAATTATTATTATTATTAGTTATTGGGTAGACTACATTAGGAAAAACCTGATATGTTGACAAAATCAGTCTATTTTCATACAGACCTAAGTAAATGTACTTCTTGATTACATTGATGATCTTCATGACTGAATGTTAGAGTTCATCCTGTCACAGATAAAAGGAATTATAAGAATAACAATGTCACATGACCAATTTTCCAAACGCTTACTGGGTGTGCAATAACTAAGCGGCGCGTGTCACAGGTGCAAAATACCGGGAAGTATTGTGGCGCCAGATGATCAGCTAAACATTTTGTCCATGCAGGGGGGTCAGTTGGGCTCACTTAGGGTGACAATGTTTCATCATGGTTTTCTTCAAGGTCTATGACCCTAGAGTTGGAAATGTGTGATAACAGTGCCGCAATGACAGCTTTCTCTGTGTTATCACTCAATTCTTTCATCCCTCCATCACATTCATTTCACCCCATGACAATGCTCATGTTATCAAACGAATAACTGGCCTACTGATTTTGTTGCACTCGCTAAGTCTAGGGGTCTTAGGCCTAGTTAACCTGATTTAACATATGAATCTGTACTCAAGAGACAGCAAACATCCCGAGTTCTGGGTCAGCTCCGTCTTGACCTCTTGGTTTGCCAGTCCAAGCAGATTATTTTTATATTAATGGTGACAAAATAAATACATGCAAAAAATGAAACTAAGGCATGACCAACTAAAGAGGCTTAACTAACACAAGGAAACAAGCAAAGGCTGGCTGAGAAGCTTCTGGCCTCCTATCTCTCCCGGACTGATAATCATCCTGATTGCCCACACCTGAGTAATTATCAAGGCTTCCTGGCAGAGCACATCATCCTAACCGGTTGCTGCTGCCCCCAGGGGATGGAGTATAGAAGTGGTAGTGGTAGTGTCTAATCATTCTCCTAACACCTGACCCACCTAACCTATTCCATAACACTCACATATACCCTTTAATCATATATCATTTTTGGAATGCTCAGGTCAACAGAACTTTGACATTTGACCTCTAGAGTACATATCAAAATGATCTCCAATTAATGATCATAACATATTCAAAAATCATTGATTCAGACAGTTTTTTTTGTGGCACATTCTTAACACAATTCTGTGAATAATTTAACATATTTATATACTCGGCACACCTGTCTTGTTTGGTTGTGTATTCTACATCACTATGAACATGTTAAGATATTATTGGGCACACTACAATTATATTTCATACAGGTATGGTCATGTGGATTTGGTCCATTAAGTTGGTTGGTGGTTGTGGGGTTAATGCTTGGATCTTGTGATGCTCCTCTATCTACAAATCTTTTTTAAAACCCTGTTCTAGCTGTGTGTGTCTGTATCATCTTGTATCATCAAGATGGAATTCTATGGCTAAGCTTCCAGCATTCTAATGTCAATGGCACAAATAGTTACAAATGAATCAGGGTTTCCTTTTTCAAAGCAATTTATACAGGTCATTCTGATATGTAACCTAGAGGTCAACGTTCAAACCTCTGTTGACCTGAACATTCCGAAAAGGTGCCTGATGGATAGTTGTGAATCTAAGCTTTCCAATGACATATGATTAAGGGGTATATGTGAGCAATGACATGTTGAATACTGACATTGTCATGGGGTAAAATTCCTATGGGAAAATAAATGTGATGGAGGGATGAAAGAATTGAGTGATAACACAGAGAAAGCTGTCATTGCGGCACTGTTATCACACATTTCCAACTCTAGGGTCATAGACCTTGAAGAAAGTCATTATGAGACATTGGTGAGCCCGACAGCCCAAATGTGGGGGTCTGGCTCATGGCCTAATGTAAACAGCACACAGTTTTGCGGTAGAGGTTTGTGACATGTAACAAGAAAATGTGCAAACAAATGTATGCCATAAGTACCTAATTGCAAAGTAGGCCAAGTAGGGAGGTAGCAATAGCCTACTTTGCAAACATGCACTTCGGCTATTGCCACCTGCTTATTTCAAAGATGGTATGTAGGAGCATGTTGCCTGTGATGGTGGGAGCATGTTGCCTGTGAGTGGTGGGAGCATGTTGCCTGTGAGTGGTGGGAGCATGTTGCCTGTGATGGTGGGAGCATGTTGCCTGTGATGGTGGGATCATGTTGCCTGTGATGGTGGGAGCATGTTGCCTGTGAGTGGTGGGAGCATGTTGCCTGTGATGGTGGGAGCATGTTGCCTGTGAGTGGTGGGAGCATGTTGCCTGTGAGTGGTGGGAGCATGTTGCCTGTGAGTGGTAGGAGCATGTTGCCTGTGATGGTGGGAGCATGTTGCCTGTGAGTGGTATGAGCATGTTGCCTGTGAGTGGTAGGAGCATGTTGCCTGTAATGGTGGGAGCATGTTGCCTGTGAGTGGTGGGAGCATGTTGCCTGTGAGTGGTGGGAGCATGTTGCCTGTGATGGTGGGAGCATGTTGCCTGTGATGGTGGGAGCATGTTGCCTGTGATGGTGGGAGCATGTTGCCTGTGAGTGGTGGGAGCATGTTGCCTGTAATGGTGGGAGCATGTTGCCTGTGAGTGGTGGGAGCATGTTGCCTGTGAGTGGTGGGAGCATGTTGCCTGTGAGTGGTAGGAGCATGTTGCCTGTGATGGTGGGAGCATGTTGCCTGTGAGTGGTATGAGCATGTTGCCTGTGAGTGGTAGGAGCATGTTGCCTGTGATGGTGGGAGCATGTTGCCTGTGAGTGGTGGGAGCATGTTGCCTGTGAGTGGTAGGAGCATGTTGCCTGTGAGTGGTAGGAGCATGTTGCCTGTGATGGTGGGAGCATGTTGCCTGTGAGTGGTATGAGCATGTTGCCTGTGAGTGGTGGGAGCATGTTGCCTGTGAGTGGTGGGAGCATGTTGCCTGTGAGTGGTGGGAGCATGTTGACTGTGAGTGGTGGGAGCATGTTGCCTGTGAGTGGTGGGAGCATGTTGCCTGTGATGGTGGGAGCATGTTGCCTGTGATGGTGGGAGCATGTTGCCTGTGAGTGGTGGGAGCATGTTGCCTGTGAGTGGTGGGAGCATGTTGCCTGTGAGTGGTAGGAGCGTGTTGCCTGTGATGGTGGGAGCATGTTGCCTGTGAGTGGTATGAGCATGTTGCCTGTGAGTGGTAGGAGCATGTTGCCTGTGATGGTGGGAGCATGTTGCCTCTGAGTGGTGGGAGCATGTTGCCTGTGAGTGGTGGGAGCATGTTGCCTGTGATGGTGGGAGCATGTTGCCTGTGATGGTGGGAGCATGTTGCCTGTGATGGTGGGAGCATGTTGCCTGTGGGTGGTGGAGCATGTTGCCTGTGATGGTGGGAGCATGTTGCCTGTGAGTGGTGGGAGCATGTTGCCTGTGAGTGGTGGGAGCATGTTGCCTGTGAGTGGTAGGAGCATGTTGCCTGTGATGGTGGGAGCATGTTGCCTGTGAGTGGTATGAGCATGTTGCCTGTGAGTGGTAGGAGCATGTTGCCTGTGATGGTGGGAGCATGTTGCCTGTGAGTGGTGGGAGCATGTTGCCTGTGAGTGGTAGGAGCATGTTGCCTGTGAGTGGTAGGAGCATGTTGCCTGTGAGTGGTGGGAGCATGTTGCCTGTGAGTGGTATGAGCATGTTGCCTGTGAGTGGTGGGAGCATGTTGCCTGTGAGTGGTGGGAGCATGTTGCCTGTGAGTGGTGGGAGCATGTTGACTGTGAGTGGTGGGAGCATGTTGCCTGTGAGTGGTGGGAGCATGTTGCCTGTGAGTGGTGGGAGCATGTTGCCTGTGATGGTGGGAGCATGTTGCCTGTGATGGTGGGAGCATGTTGCCTGTGATGGTGGGAGCATGTTGCCTGTGGGTGGTGGGAGCATGTTGCCTGTGATGGTGGGAGCATGTTGCCTGTGAGTGGTGGGAGCATGTTGCCTGTGAGTGGTGGGAGCATGTTGCCTGTGAGTGGTAGGAGCATGTTGCCTGTGATGGTGGGAGCATGTTGCCTGTGAGTGGTATGAGCATGTTGCCTGTGAGTGGTAGGAGCATGTTGCCTGTGATGGTGGGAGCATGTTGCCTGTGAGTGGTGGGAGCATGTTGCCTGTGAGTGGTAGGAGCATGTTGCCTGTGAGTGGTAGGAGCATGTTGCCTGTGAGTGGTGGGAGCATGTTGCCTGTGAGTGGTATGAGCATGTTGCCTGTGAGTGGTGGGAGCATGTTGCCTGTGAGTGGTGGGAGCATGTTGCCTGTGAGTGGTGGGAGCATGTTGACTGTGAGTGGTGGGAGCATGTTGCCTGTGAGTGGTGGGAGCATGTTGCCTGTGATGGTGGGAGCATGTTGCCTGTGAGTGGTGGGAGCATGTTGCCTGTGAGTGGTGGGAGCATGTTGCCTGTGAGTGGTAGGAGCATGTTGCCTGTGATGGTGGGAGCATGTTGCCTGTGAGTGGTATGAGCATGTTGCCTGTGAGTGGTAGGAGCATGTTGCCTGTGATGGTGGGAGCATGTTGCCTCTGAGTGGTGGGAGCATGTTGCCTGTGAGTGGTGGGAGCATGTTGCCTGTGATGGTGGGAGCATGTTGCCTGTGATGGTGGGAGCATGTTGCCTGTGATGGTGGGAGCATGTTGCCTGTGGGTGGTGGGAGCATGTTGCCTGTGATGGTGGGAGCATGTTGCCTGTGAGTGGTGGGAGCATGTTGCCTGTGAGTGGTGGGAGCATGTTGCCTGTGAGTGGTGGGAGCATGTTGCCTGTGATGGTGGGAGCATGTTGCCTGTGATGGTGGGAGCATGTTGCCTGTGATGGTGGGAGCATGTTGCCTGTGAGTGGTGGGAGCATGTTGCCTGTAATGGTGGGAGCATGTTGCCTGTGAGTGGTGGGAGCATGTTGCCTGTGAGTGGTGGGAGCATGTTGCCTGTGAGTGGTAGGAGCATGTTGCCTGTGATGGTGGGAGCATGTTGCCTGTGAGTGGTGGGAGCATGTTGCCTGTGAGTGGTAGGAGCATGTTGCCTGTGAGTGGTAGGAGCATGTTGCCTGTGATGGTGGGAGCATGTTGCCTGTGAGTGGTATGAGCATGTTGCCTGTGAGTGGTGGGAGCATGTTGCCTGTGAGTGGTGGGAGCATGTTGCCTGTGAGTGGTGGGAGCATGTTGACTGTGAGTGGTGGGAGCATGTTGCCTGTGAGTGGTGGGAGCATGTTGCCTGTGATGGTGGGAGCATGTTGCCTGTGATGGTGGGAGCATGTTGCCTGTGAGTGGTGGGAGCATGTTGCCTGTGAGTGGTGGGAGCATGTTGCCTGTGAGTGGTAGGAGCGTGTTGCCTGTGATGGTGGGAGCATGTTGCCTGTGAGTGGTATGAGCATGTTGCCTGTGAGTGGTAGGAGCATGTTGCCTGTGATGGTGGGAGCATGTTGCCTCTGAGTGGTGGGAGCATGTTGCCTGTGAGTGGTGGGAGCATGTTGCCTGTGATGGTGGGAGCATGTTGCCTGTGATGGTGGGAGCATGTTGCCTGTGATGGTGGGAGCATGTTGCCTGTGGGTGGTGGGAGCATGTTGCCTGTGATGGTGGGAGCATGTTGCCTGTGAGTGGTGGGAGCATGTTGCCTGTGAGTGGTGGGAGCATGTTGCCTGTGAGTGGTAGGAGCATGTTGCCTGTGATGGTGGGAGCATGTTGCCTGTGAGTGGTATGAGCATGTTGCCTGTGAGTGGTAGGAGCATGTTGCCTGTGATGGTGGGAGCATGTTGCCTGTGAGTGGTGGGAGCATGTTGCCTGTGAGTGGTAGGAGCATGTTGCCTGTGAGTGGTAGGAGCATGTTGCCTGTGAGTGGTGGGAGCATGTTGCCTGTGAGTGGTATGAGCATGTTGCCTGTGAGTGGTGGGAGCATGTTGCCTGTGAGTGGTGGGAGCATGTTGCCTGTGAGTGGTGGGAGCATGTTGACTGTGAGTGGTGGGAGCATGTTGCCTGTGAGTGGTGGGAGCATGTTGCCTGTGATGGTGGGAGCATGTTGCCTGTGATGGTGGGAGCATGTTGCCTGTGATGGTGGGAGCATGTTGCCTGTGAGTGGTGGGAGCATGTTGCCTGTGAGTGGTGGGAGCATGTTGCCTGTGATGGTGGGAGCATGTTGCCTGTGATGGTGGGAGCATGTTGCCTGTGGGTGGTGGGAGCATGTTGCCTGTGATGGTGGGAGCATGTTGCCTGTGAGTGGTGGGAGCATGTTGCCTGTGATGGTGGGAGCATGTTGCCTGTGAGTGGTGGGAGCATGTTGCCTGTGATGGTGGGAGCATGTTGCCTGTGATGGTGGGAGCATGTTGCCTGTGATGGTGGGAGCATGTTGCCTGTGAGTGGTGGGAGCATGTTGCCTGTAATGGTGGGAGCATGTTGCCTGTGAGTGGTGGGAGCATGTTGCCTGTGAGTGGTGGGAGCATGTTGCCTGTGAGTGGTAGGAGCATGTTGCCTGTGATGGTGGGAGCATGTTGCCTGTGATGGTGGGAGCATGTTGCCTGTGGGTGGTGGGAGCATGTTGCCTGTGATGGTGGGAGCATGTTGCCTGTGAGTGGTGGGAGCATGTTGCCTGTGAGTGGTGGGAGCATGTTGCCTGTGAGTGGTAGGAGCATGTTGCCTGTGATGGTGGGAGCATGTTGCCTGTGAGTGGTATGAGCATGTTGCCTGTGAGTGGTAGGAGCATGTTGCCTGTGATGGTGGGAGCATGTTGCCTGTGAGTGGTGGGAGCATGTTGCCTGTGAGTGGTAGGAGCATGTTGCCTGTGAGTGGTAGGAGCATGTTGCCTGTGAGTGGTGGGAGCATGTTGCCTGTGAGTGGTATGAGCATGTTGCCTGTGAGTGGTGGGAGCATGTTGCCTGTGAGTGGTGGGAGCATGTTGCCTGTGAGTGGTGGGAGCATGTTGACTGTGAGTGGTGGGAGCATGTTGCCTGTGAGTGGTGGGAGCATGTTGCCTGTGATGGTGGGAGCATGTTGCCTGTGAGTGGTGGGAGCATGTTGCCTGTGAGTGGTGGGAGCATGTTGCCTGTGAGTGGTAGGAGCATGTTGCCTGTGATGGTGGGAGCATGTTGCCTGTGAGTGGTATGAGCATGTTGCCTGTGAGTGGTAGGAGCATGTTGCCTGTGATGGTGGGAGCATGTTGCCTCTGAGTGGTGGGAGCATGTTGCCTGTGAGTGGTGGGAGCATGTTGCCTGTGATGGTGGGAGCATGTTGCCTGTGATGGTGGGAGCATGTTGCCTGTGGGTGGTGGGAGCATGTTGCCTGTGATGGTGGGAGCATGTTGCCTGTGAGTGGTGGGAGCATGTTGCCTGTGAGTGGTGGGAGCATGTTGCCTGTGAGTGGTAGGAGCATGTTGCCTGTGATGGTGGGAGCATGTTGCCTGTGAGTGGTATGAGCATGTTGCCTGTGAGTGGTAGGAGCATGTTGCCTGTGATGGTGGGAGCATGTTGCCTGTGAGTGGTGGGAGCATGTTGCCTGTGAGTGGTAGGAGCATGTTGCCTGTGAGTGGTAGGAGCATGTTGCCTGTGAGTGGTGGGAGCATGTTGCCTGTGAGTGGTATGAGCATGTTGCCTGTGAGTGGTGGGAGCATGTTGCCTGTGAGTGGTGGGAGCATGTTGCCTGTGAGTGGTGGGAGCATGTTGCCTGTGAGTGGTGGGAGCATGTTGCCTGTGAGTGGTGGGAGCATGTTGCCTGTGAGTGGTGGGAGCATGTTGCCTGTGATGGTGGGAGCATGTTGCCTGTGAGTGGTGGGAGCATGTTGCCTGTGATGGTGGGAGCATGTTGCCTGTGAGTGGTGGGAGCATGTTGCCTGTGATGGTGGGAGCATGTTGCCTGTGATGGTGGGAGCATGTTGCCTGTGATGGTGGGAGCATGTTGCCTGTGATGGTGGGAGCATGTTGCCTGTGAGTGGTGGGAGCATGTTGCCTGTTATAGTGGGAGCATGTTGCCTGTGATGGTGGGAGCATGTTGCCTGTGAGTGGTGGGAGCATGTTGCCTGTTATAGTGGGAGCATGTTGCCTGTGAGTGGTGGGAGCATGTTGCCTGTGATGGGAGCATGTTGCCTGTGAGTGGTGGGAGCATGTTGCCTGTTATAGTGGGAGCATGTTGCCTGTGAGTGGTGGGAGCATGTTGCCTGTGAGTGGTGGGAGCATGTTGCCTGTGATGAGCATGGCCTGTGATGGTGGGAGCATGTTGCCTGTGATGGTGGGAGCATGTTGCCTGTGATGGTGGGAGCATGTTGCCTGTGATGGTGGGAGCATGTTGCCTGTGAGTGGTGGGAGCATGTTGCCTGTGATGGTGGGAGTATGTTGCCTCTGATGGTGGGAACATGTTGCCTGTGATGGTGGGATAATGTGGTGATGGTGGGAGCATGTTGCCTGTGATGGTGGGAGCATGTTGCCTGTGATGGTGGGAGCATGTTGCCTGTGATGGTGGGAGCATGTTGCCTGTGATGGTGGGAGCATGTTGCCTGTGATGGTGGGAGCATGTTGCCTGTGATGGTGGGAGCATGTTGCCTGTGATGGTGGGAGCATGTTGCCTGTTGGTGGGATAGATGGGAGCATGTTGCCTGTGATGGTGGGAGCATGTTGCCTGTTATGGTGGGAGCATGTTGCCTGTGATGGTGGGAGCATGTTGCCTGTGAGTGGTGGGAGCATGTTGCCTGTGAGTGGTGGGAGCATGTTGTTGCCTGTGAGTGGTGGGAGCATGTTGCCTGTGATGGTGGGAGCATGTTGCCTGTGATGGTGGGAGCATGTTGCCTGTGAGTGGTGGGAGCATGTTTCCTGTGATGGTGGGAGCATGTTGCCTGTGAGTGGTGGGAGCATGTTGCCTGTGAGTCATGGGAGCATGTTGCCTGTTATAGTGGGAGCATGTTGCCTGTGATGGTGGGAGCATGTTGCCTGTAAGTGGTAGGAGCATGTTATCTGTGAGTCATGGGAGCATGTTGCCTGTTATAGTGGGAGCATGTTGCCTGTGATCGTGGGAGCATGTTGCCTGTGAGTCATGGGAGCATGTTGCCTGTTATAGTGGGAGCATGTTGCCTGTGAGTGGTGGGAGCATGTTGCCTGTGAGTGGTGGGGGCATGTTGCCTGTGAGTGGTGGGAGCATGTTGCCTGTGATGGTGGGAGCATGTTGCCTGTGAGTGGTGGGAGCATGTTGCCTGTGATGGTGGGAGCATGTTGCCTGTGATGGTGGGAGCATGTTGCCTGTGAGTGGTGGGAGCATGTTGCCTGTGAGTGGTGGGGGCATGTTGCCTGTGAGTGGTGGGAGCATGTTGCCTGTGAGTGGTGGGAGCATGTTGCCTGTGATGGTGGGAGCATGTTGCCTGTGAGTGGTGGGAGCATGTTGCCTGTGAGTGGTGGGAGCATGTTGCCTGTGATGGTGGGAGCATGTTGCCTGTGAGTGGTGGGAGCATGTTGCCTGTGAGTGGTAGGAGCATGTTGCCTGTGATGGTGGGAGTATGTTGCCTGTGAGTGGTGGGAGTATGTTGCCTGTGAGTGGTGGGAGCATGTTGCCTGTGAGTGGTGGGGGCATGTTGCCTGTGATGGTGGGAGCATGTTGCCTGTGAGTGGTGGGAGCATGTTGCCTGTGAGTGGTGGGAGCATGTTGCCTGTGATGGTGGGAGCATGTTGCCTGTGATGGTGGGAGCATGTTGCCTGTTATGGTGGGAGCATGTTGCCTGTTATGGTGGGAGCATGTTGCCTGTGATGGTGGGAGCATGTTGCCTGTTATGGTGGGAGTGTTGCCTTTTATGGTGGGAGCATGTTGCCTGTGATGGTGGGAGCATGTTGCCTGTGATGTTGCCTGTGATGGTGGGAGCATGGCATGTTATGGTGGGAGCATGTTGCCTGTGATGGTGGGAGCATGTTGCCTGTGATGGTGGGAGCATGTTGCCTGTTATGGTGGGAGCATGTTGCCTGTGATGGTGGGAGCATGTTGCCTGTTATGGTGGGAGCATGTTGCCTGTGATGGTGGGACCATGTTGCCTGTTATGGTGGGAGCATGTTGCCTGGATGGGAGCATGTTGCCTGTGATGGTGGGAGCATGTTGCCTGTGATGGTGGGAGCATGTTGCCTGTGATGGTGGTTGCCTGTGATGGTGGGAGCATGTTGCCTGTGATGGTGGGAGCATGTTGCCTGTGATGGTGGGAGCATGTTGCCTGTGAGTGGTGGGAGCATGTTGCCTGTGATGGTGGGAGCATGTTGCCTGTGATGGTGGGAGCATGTTGCCTGTGAGTGGTGGGGCATGTTGCCTGTGATGGTGGGAGCATGTTGCCTGTGAGTGGTGGGAGCATGTTGCCTGTGAGTGGTGGGAGCATGTTGCCTGTGATGGTGGGAGCATGTTGCCTGTGATGGTGGGAGCATGTTGCCTGTGAGTGGTGGGAGCATGTTGCCTGTGATGGTGGGAGCATGTTGCCTGTGAGTGGTAGGAGCATGTTGCCTGTGATGGTGGGAGCATGTTGCCTGTGAGTGGTATGAGCATGTTGCCTGTGAGTGGTAGGAGCATGTTGCCTGTGATGGTGGGAGCATGTTGCCTGTGAGTGGTGGGAGCATGTTGCCTGTGAGTGGTAGGAGCATGTTGCCTGTGAGTGGTAGGAGCATGTTGCCTGTGAGTGGTGGGAGCATGTTGCCTGTGAGTGGTATGAGCATGTTGCCTGTGAGTGGTGGGAGCATGTTGCCTGTGAGTGGTGGGAGCATGTTGCCTGTGAGTGGTGGGAGCATGTTGACTGTGAGTGGTGGGAGCATGTTGCCTGTGAGTGGTGGGAGCATGTTGCCTGTGATGGTGGGAGCATGTTGCCTGTGAGTGGTGGGAGCATGTTGCCTGTGAGTGGTGGGAGCATGTTGCCTGTGAGTGGTAGGAGCATGTTGCCTGTGATGGTGGGAGCATGTTGCCTGTGAGTGGTATGAGCATGTTGCCTGTGAGTGGTAGGATCATGTTGCCTGTGATGGTGGGAGCATGTTGCCTGTGATGGTGGGAGCATGTTGCCTGTGAGTGGTGGGAGCATGTTGCCTGTGATGGTGGGAGCATGTTGCCTGTGATGGTGGGAGCATGTTGCCTGTGGGTGGTGGGAGCATGTTGCCTGTGATGGTGGGAGCATGTTGCCTGTGAGTGGTGGGAGCATGTTGCCTGTGAGTGGTGGGAGCATGTTGCCTGTGAGTGGTAGGAGCATGTTGCCTGTGATGGTGGGAGCATGTTGCCTGTGAGTGGTATGAGCATGTTGCCTGTGAGTGGTAGGAGCATGTTGCCTGTGATGGTGGGAGCATGTTGCCTGTGAGTGGTGGGAGCATGTTGCCTGTGAGTGGTAGGAGCATGTTGCCTGTGAGTGGTAGGAGCATGTTGCCTGTGAGTGGTGGGAGCATGTTGCCTGTGAGTGGTATGAGCATGTTGCCTGTGAGTGGTGGGAGCATGTTGCCTTGAGTGGTGGGAGCATGTTGCCTGTGAGTGGTGGGAGCATGTTGCCTGTGAGTGGTGGGAGCATGTTGCCTGTGAGTGGTGGGAGCATGTTGCCTGTGAGTGGTGGGAGCATGTTGCCTGTGAGTGGTGGGAGCATGTTGCCTGTGAGTGGTGGGAGCATGTTGCCTGTGATGGTGGGAGCATGTTGCCTGTGAGTGGTGGGAGCATGTTGCCTGTGATGGTGGGAGCATGTTGCCTGTGATGGTGGGAGCATGTTGCCTGTGATGGTGGGAGCATGTTGCCTGTGATGGTGGGAGCATGTTGCCTGTGAGTGGTGGGAGCATGTTGCCTGTTATAGTGGGAGCATGTTGCCTGTGATGGTGGGAGCATGTTGCCTGTGAGTGGTGGGAGCATGTTGCCTGTTATAGTGGGAGCATGTTGCCTGTGAGTGGTGGGAGCATGTTGCCTGTTATATTGGGAGCATGTTGCCTGTGAGTGGTGGGAGCATGTTGCCTGTTATAGTGGGAGCATGTTGCCTGTGAGTGGTGGGAGCATGTTGCCTGTGAGTGGTGGGAGCATGTTGCCTGTGATGGTGGGAGCATGTTGCCTGTGATGGTGGGAGCATGTTGCCTGTGATGGTGGGAGCATGTTGCCTGTGATGGTGGGAGCATGTTGCCTGTGATGGTGGGAGCATGTTGCCTGTGATGGTGGGAGCATGTTGCCTGTGAGTGGTGGGAGCATGTTGCCTGTGATGGTGGGAGTATGTTGCCTCTGATGGTGGGAACATGTTGCCTGTGATGGTGGGATAATGTTGCCTGTGATGGTGGGAGCATGTTGCCTGTGATGGTGGGAGCATGTTGCCTGTGATGGTGGGAGCATGTTGCCTGTGATGGTGGGAGTATGTTGCCTGTGATGGTGGGAGCATGTTGCCTGTGATGGTGGGATAATGTTGCCTGTGATGGTGGGAGCATGTTGCCTGTGATGGTGGGAGCATGTTGCCTGTTATAGTGGGAGCATGTTGCCTGTGATGGTGGGAGCATGTTGCCTGTTATGGTGGGAGCATGTTGCCTGTGATGGTGGGAGCATGTTGCCTGTGAGTGGTGGGAGCATGTTGCCTGTGAGTGGTGGGAGCATGTTTCCTGTGATGGTGGGAGCATGTTGCCTGTGAGTGGTGGGAGCATGTTGCCTGTGATGGTGGGAGCATGTTGCCTGTGATGGTGGGAGCATGTTGCCTGTGAGTGGTGGGAGCATGTTGCCTGTGATGGTGGGAGCATGTTGCCTGTGAGTGGTGGGAGCATGTTGCCTGTGAGTCATGGGAGCATGTTGCCTGTTATAGTGGGAGCATGTTGCCTGTGATGGTGGGAGCATGTTGCCTGTAAGTGGTAGGAGCATGTTATCTGTGAGTCATGGGAGCATGTTGCCTGTTATAGTGGGAGCATGTTGCCTGTGAGTCGTGGGAGCATGTTGCCTGTGAGTCATGGGAGCATGTTGCCTGTTATAGTGTGAGCATGTTGCCTGTAAGTGGTGGGAGCATGTTGCCTGTGAGTGGTGGGGGCATGTTGCCTGTGAGTGGTGGGAGCATGTTACCTGTGATGGTGGGAGAATGTTGCCTGTGAGTGGTGGGAGCATGTTGCCTGTGATGGTGGGAGCATGTTGCCTGTGATGGTGGGAGCATGTTGCCTGTGAGTGGTGGGGGCATGTTGCCTGTGAGTGGTGGGGGCATGTTGCCTGTGAGTGGTGGGAGCATGTTGCCTGTGAGTGGTGGGAGCATGTTGCCTGTGATGGTGGGAGCATGTTGCCTGTGAGTGGTGGGAGCATGTTGCCTGTGAGTGGTGGGAGTATGTTGCCTGTGATGGTGGGAGCATGTTGCCTGTGAGTGGTGGGAGCATGTTGCCTGTGAGTGGTAGGAGCATGTTGCCTGTGATGGTGGGAGTATGTTGCCTGTGAGTGGTGGGAGTATGTTGCCTGTGAGTGGTGGGGGCATGTTGCCTGTGAGTGGTGGGGGCATGTTGCCTGTGATGGTGGGAGCATGTTGCCTGTGAGTGGTGGGAGCATGTTGCCTGTGAGTGGTGGGAGCATGTTGCCTGTGATGGTGGGAGCATGTTGCCTGTGATGGTGGGAGCATGTTGCCTGTTATGGTGGGAGCATGTTGCCTGTTATGATGGGAGCATGTTGCCTGTGATGGTGGGATCATGTTGCCTGTTATGGTGGGAGCATGTTGCCTTTTATGGTGGGAGCATGTTGCCTGTGATGGTGGGAGCATGTTGCCTGTGATGGTGGGAGCATGTTGCCTGTGATGGTGGGAGCATGTTGCATGTTATGGTGGGAGCATGTTGCCTGTGATGGTGGGAGCATGTTGCCTGTGATGGTGGGAGCATGTTGCCTGTTATGGTGGGAGCATGTTGCCTGTGATGGTGGGAGCATGTTGCCTGTTATGGTGGGAGCATGTTGCCTGTGATGGTGGGACCATGTTGCCTGTTATGGTGGGAGCATGTTGCCTGTTATGATGGGAGCATGTTGCCTGTGATGGTGGGATCATGTTGCCTGTTATGGTGGGAGCATGTTGCCTGTGATGGTGGGAGCATGTTGCCTGTGATGGTGGGAGCATGTTGCCTGTGATGGTGGGAGCATGTTGCATGTTATGGTGGGAGCATGTTGCCTGTGAGTGGTGGGAGCATGTTGCCTGTGATGGTGGGAGCATGTTGCCTGTGATGGTGGGAGCATGTTGCCTGTGAGTGGTGGGGGCATGTTGCCTGTGAGTGGTGCATGTTGCCTGTGAGTGGTGGGAGCATGTTGCCTGTGAGTGGTGGGAGCATGTTGCCTGTGATGGTGAGCATGTTGCCTGTGATGGTGGGAGCATGTTGCCTGTGAGTGGTGGGAGCATGTTGGGGTGGGAGCATGTTGCCTGTGATGGTGGGAGCATGTTGCCTGTGATGGTGGGAGCATGTTGCCTGTGAGATGTTGCCTGTGATGGTGGGAGCATGTTGCCTGTGATGGTGGGAGCATGTTGCCTGTGAGTCATGGGAGCATGTTGCCTGTTATAGTGGGAGCATGTTGCCTGTGATGGTGGGAGCATGTTGCCTGTGGTAGGAGCATGGTGAGGGGAGCATGTTGCCTGTTATAGTGGGAGCATGTTGCCTGTGAGTGGTGGGAGCATGTTGCCTGTGAGTCATGGGAGCATGTTGCCTGTGAGTGGTGGGAGCATGTTGCCTGTGAGTGGTGGGAGCATGTTGCCTGTGATGGTGGGAGAATGTTGCCTGTGAGTGGTGGGAGCATGTTGCCTGTGATGGTGGGAGCATGTTGCCTGTGATGGTGGGAGCATGTTGCCTGTGATGGTGGGGGCATGTTGCCTGTGAGTGGTGGGAGCATGTTGCCTGTGAGTGGTGGGAGCATGTTGCCTGTGATGGTGGGAGCATGTTGCCTGTGATGGTGGGAGCATGTTGCCTGTGAGTGGTGGGAGCATGTTGCCTGTGATGGTGGGAGCATGTTGCCTGTGAGTGGTGGGAGCATGTTGCCTGTGATGGTGGGAGCATGTTGCCTGTGATGGTGGGAGCATGTTGCCTGTGAGTGGTGGGAGCATGTTGCCTGTGAGTGGTGGGAGCATGTTGCCTGTGAGTGGTAGGAGCATGTTGCCTGTGATGGTGGGAGCATGTTGCCTGTGAGTGGTGGGAGCATGTTGCCTGTGATGGTGGGAGCATGTTGCCTGTGAGTGGTGGGAGCATGTTGCCTGTGAGTCATGGGAGCATGTTGCCTGTTATAGTGGGAGCATGTTGCCTGTGATGGTGGGAGCATGTTGCCTGTGAGTGGTGGGAGCATGTTTTCTGTGAGTCATGGGAGCATGGCCTGTTATAGTGGGAGCATGTTGCCTGTGAGTGGTGGGAGCATGTTGCCTGTGAGTCATGGGAGCATGTTGCCTGTTATAGTGGGAGCATGTTGCCTGTAAGTGGTGGGAGCATGTTGCCTGTGAGTGGTGGGGGCATGTTGCCTGTGAGTGGTGGGAGCATGTTACCTGTGATGGTGGGAGAATGTTGCCTGTGAGTGGTGGGAGCATGTTGCCTGTGATGGTGGGAGCATGTTGCCTGTGATGGTGGGAGCATGTTGCCTGTGAGTGGTGGGAGCATGTTGCCTGTGATGGTGGGAGCATGTTGCCTGTGAGCATGTTGCCTGTGAGGGTGGGAGCATGTTGCCTGTGATGGTGGGAGCATGTTGCCTGTGGGAGATGTGGTGATGGTGGGAGCATGTTGCCTGTGAGTGGTGGGAGCATGTTGCCTGTGAGTGGTGGGAGCATGTTGCCTGTGATGGTGGGAGCATGTTGCCTGTGATGGTGGGAGCATGTTGCCTGTGAGTGGTGGGAGCATGTTGCCTGTGAGTGGTGGGAGCATGTTGCCTGTGATGGTGGGAGCATGTTGCCTGTGAGTGGTGGGAGCATGTTGCCTGTGAGTGGTGGGAGCATGTTGCCTGTGATGGTGGGAGCATGTTGCCTGTGATGGTGGGAGCATGTTGCCTGTTATGGTGGGAGCATGTTGCCTGTGATGGGAGCATGTTGCCTGTGATGGTGGGATCATGTTGCCTGTGATGGTGGGAGCATGTTGCCTGTGATGGTGGGAGCATGTTGCCTGTGATGGTGGGAGCATGTTGCCTGTGATGGTGGGAGCATGTTGCCTGTGATGGTGGGAGCATGTTGGTTATGGGGGAGCATGTTGCCTGTGATGGTGGGAGCATGTTGCCTGTGATGTGTGGGAGCATGTTGCCTGTTATGGTGGGAGCATGTTGCCTGTGATGGTGGGAGCATGTTGCCTGTGAGTGGTGGGAGCATGTTGCATGGTGGGAGCATGTTGCCTGTGATGGTGGGAGCATGTTGCCTGTGAGTGGTGGGAGCATGTTGCCTGTGAGTGGTGGGAGCATGTTGCCTGTGAGTGGTGGGAGCATGTTGCCTGTGAGTGGTGGGAGCATGTTGCCTGTGAGTGGTGGAGCATGTTGCCTGTGAGTGGTGGGAGCATGTTGCCTGTGATGGTGGGAGCATGTTGCCTGTGAGTGGTGGGAGCATGTTGCCTGTGAGTGGTGGGAGCATGTTGCCTGTGATGGTGGGAGCATGTTGCCTGTGATGGTGGGAGCATGTTGCCTGTGAGTGGTGGGAGCATGTTGCCTGTGAGTGGTGGGAGCATGTTGCCTGTGATGGTGGGAGCATGTTGCCTGTGATGGTGGGAGCATGTGTGTGGGAGCATGTTGCCTGTGAGTGGTAGGAGCATGTTGCCTGTGATGGTGGGAGCATGTTGCCTGTGAGTGGTGGGAGCATGTTGCCTGTGATGGTGGGAGCATGTTGCCTGTGATGGTGGGAGCATGTTGCCTGTGATGGTGGGAGCATGTTGCCTGTGGGTGGTGGGAGCATGTTGCCTGTGATGGTGGGAGCATGTTGCCTGTGAGTGGTGGGAGCATGTTGCCTGTGAGTGGTGGGAGCATGTTGCCTGTGAGTGGTAGGAGCATGTTGCCTGTGAGTGGTGGGAGCATGTTGCCTGTGAGTGGTAGGTACATGTTGCCTGTGAGTGGTGGGAGCATGTTGCCTGTGATGGTGGGGGCATGTTGCCTGTGAGTGGTGGGAGCATGTTGCCTGTGAGTGGTAGGAACATGTTGCCTGTGAGTGGTAGGGGCATGTTGCCTGTGAGTGGTGGGAGCATGTTGCCTGTGAGTGGTGGGAGCATGTTGCCTGTGAGTGGTGGGAGCATGTTGCCTGTGAGTGGTGGGAGCATGTTGCCTGTGAGTGGTGGGAGCATGTTGCCTGTGAGTGGTGGGAGCATGTTGCCTGTGATTGTGGGAGCATGTTGCCTGTGAGTGGTGGGAGCATGTTGCCTGTGAGTGGTGGGAGCATGTTGCCTGTGAGTGGTGGGAGCATGTTGCCTGTGATGGTGGGAGCATGTTGCCTGTGATGGTGGGAGCATGTTGCCTGTGATGGTGGGAGCATGTTGCCTGTGATGGTGGGAGCATGTTGCCTGTGATGGTGGGAGCATGTTGCCTGTGATGGTGGGAGCATGTTGCCTGTGATGGTGGGAGCATGTTGCCTGTTATGGTGGGAGCATGTTGCCTGTGATGGTGGGAGCATGTTGCCTGTGAGTGGTGGGAGCATGTTGCCTGTTATAGTGGGAGCATGTTGCCTGTGAGTGGTGGGAGCATGTTGCCTGTTATATTGGGAGCATGTTGCCTGTGAGTGGTGGGAGCATGTTGCCTGTTATAGTGGGAGCATGTTGCCTGTGAGTGGTGGGAGCATGTTGCCTGTGAGTGGTGGGAGCATGTTGCCTGTGATGGTGGGAGCATGTTGCCTGTGATGGTGGGAGCATGTTGCCTGTGATGGTGGGAGCATGTTGCCTGTGATGGTGGGAGCATGTTGCCTGTGATGGTGGGAGTATGTTGCCTGTGATGGTGGGAGCATGTTGCCTGTGATGGTGGGATAATGTTGCCTGTGATGGTGGGAGCATGTTGCCTGTGATGGTGGGAGCATGTTGCCTGTTATGGTGGGAGCATGTTGCCTGTGATGGTGGGAGCATGTTGCCTGTTATGGTGGGAGCATGTTGCCTGTGATGGTGGGAGCATGTTGCCTGTGAGTGGTGGGAGCATGTTGCCTGTGATGGTGGGAGCATGTTGCCTGTGATGGTGGGAGCATGTTGCCTGTGATGGTGGGAGCATGTTGCCTGTGATGGTGGGAGCATGTTGCCTGTGATGGTGGGAGCATGTTGCCTGTGAGTGGTGGGAGCATGTTGCCTGTGATGGTGGGAGCATGTTGCCTGTGAGTGGTGGGAGCATGTTGCCTGTGAGTCATGGGAGCATGTTGCCTGTTATAGTGGGAGCATGTTGCCTGTGATGGTGGGAGCATGTTGCCTGTAAGTGGTAGGAGCATGTTATCTGTGAGTCATGGGAGCATGTTGCCTGTTATAGTGGGAGCATGTTGCCTGTGAGTCGTGGGAGCATGTTGCCTGTGAGTCATGGGAGCATGTTGCCTGTTATAGTGGGAGCATGTTGCCTGTAAGTGGTGGGAGCATGTTGCCTGTGAGTGGTGGGGGCATGTTGCCTGTGAGTGGTGGGAGCATGTTGCCTGTGATGGTGGGAGAATGTTGCCTGTGAGTGGTGGGAGCATGTTGCCTGTGATGGTGGGAGCATGTTGCCTGTGATGGTGGGAGCATGTTGCCTGTGAGTGGTGGGGGCATGTTGCCTGTGAGTGGTGGGAGCATGTTGCCTGTGAGTGGTGGGAGCATGTTGCCTGTGATGGTGGGAGCATGTTGCCTGTGAGTGGTGGGAGCATGTTGCCTGTGAGTGGTGGGAGTATGTTGCCTGTGATGGTGGGAGCATGTTGCCTGTGAGTGGTGGGAGCATGTTGCCTGTGAGTGGTGGGAGCATGTTGCCTGTGATGGTGGGAGTATGTTGCCTGTGAGTGGTGGGAGTATGTTGCCTGTGAGTGGTGGGGGCATGTTGCCTGTGAGTGGTGGGAGCATGTTGCCTGTGAGTGGTGGGAGCATGTTGCCTGTGATGGTGGGAGCATGTTGCCTGTGAGTGGTGGGAGCATGTTGCCTGTGAGTGGTGGGAGCATGTTGCCTGTGAGTGGTGGGGGCATGTTGCCTGTGATGGTGGGAGCATGTTGCCTGTGATGGTGGGAGCATGTTGCCTGTGAGTGGTGGGAGCATGTTGCCTGTGATGGTGGGAGCATGTTGCCTGTGATGGTGGGAGCATGTTGCCTGTTATGGTGGGAGCATGTTGCCTGTTATGATGGGAGCATGTTGCCTGTGATGGTGGGATCATGTTGCCTGTTATGGTGGGAGCATGTTGCCTTTTATGGTGGGAGCATGTTGCCTGTGATGGTGGGAGCATGTTGCCTGTGATGGTGGGAGCATGTTGCCTGTGATGGTGGGAGCATGTTGCATGTTATGGTGGGAGCATGTTGCCTGTGATGGTGGGAGCATGTTGCCTGTGATGGTGGGAGCATGTTGCCTGTTATGGTGGGAGCATGTTGCCTGTGATGGTGGGAGCATGTTGCCTGTTATGGTGGGAGCATGTTGCCTGTGATGGTGGGACCATGTTGCCTGTTATGGTGGGAGCATGTTGCCTGTTATGATGGGAGCATGTTGCCTGTGATGGTGGGATCATGTTGCCTGTTATGGTGGGAGCATGTTGCCTGTGATGGTGGGAGCATGTTGCCTGTGATGGTGGGAGCATGTTGCCTGTGATGGTGGGAGCATGTTGCATGTTATGGTGGGAGCATGTTGCCTGTGAGTGGTGGGAGCATGTTGCCTGTGATGGTGGGAGCATGTTGCCTGTGATGGTGGGAGCATGTTGCCTGTGAGTGGTGGGGGCATGTTGCCTGTGAGTGGTGGGGGCATGTTGCCTGTGAGTGGTGGGAGCATGTTGCCTGTGAGTGGTGGGAGCATGTTGCCTGTGATGGTGGGAGCATGTTGCCTGTGATGGTGGGAGCATGTTGCCTGTGATGGTGGGAGCATGTTGCCTGTGATGGTGGGAGCATGTTGCCTGTGAGTGGTGGGAGCATGTTGCCTGTGATGGTGGGAGCATGTTGCCTGTGATGGTGGGGGCATGTTGCCTGTGAGTGGTGGGGGCATGTTGCCTGTGAGTGGTGGGAGCATGTTGCCTGTGATGGTGGGAGCATGTTGCCTGTGAGTGGTGGGAGCATGTTGCCTGTGAGTGGTGGGAGCATGTTGCCTGTGATGGTGGGAGCATGTTGCCTGTGATGGTGGGAGCATGTTGCCTGTGATGGTGGGAGCATGTTGCCTGTGATGGTGGGATCATGTTGCCTGTTATGGTGGGAGCATGTTGCCTTTTATGGTGGGAGCATGTTGCCTGTGATGGCCTGTGATGGTGGGAGCATGTTGCCTGTGATGGTGGGAGCATGTTGCATGTTATGGTGGGAGCATGTTGCCTGTGATGGTGGGAGCATGTTGCCTGTGATGGTGGGAGCATGTTGCCTGTTATGGTGGGAGCATGTTGCCTGTGATGGTGGGAGCATGTTGCCTGTTATGGTGGGAGCATGTTGCCTGTGATGGTGGGACCATGTTGCCTGTTATGGTGGGAGTTGCCTGTGATGGTGGGAGCATGTTGCCTGTGATGGTGGGAGCATGTTGCCTGTTATGGTGGGAGCATGTTGCCTGTGATGGTGGGAGCATGTTGCCTGTGATGGTGGGAGCATGTTGCCTGTGATGGTGGGAGCATGTTGCCTGTTATGGTGGGAGCATGTTGCCTGTGAGTGGTGGGAGCATGTTGCCTGTGATGGTGGGAGCATGTTGCCTGTGATGGTGGGAGCATGTTGCCTGTGAGTGGTGGGGGCATGTTGCCTGTGAGTGGTGGGAGCATGTTGCCTGTGAGTGGTGGGAGCATGTTGCCTGTGAGTGGTGGGAGCATGTTGCCTGTGATGGTGGGAGCATGTTGCCTGTGAGTGGTGGGAGCATGTTGCCTGTGAGGGTGGGAGCATGTTGCCTGTGATGGTGGGAGCATGTTGCCTGTGAGTGGTGGGAGCATGTTGCCTGTGAGTGGTGGGAGCATGTTGCCTGTGATGGTGGGAGCATGTTGCCTGTGAGTGGTGGGAGCATGTTGCCTGTGAGTGGTGGGGGCATGTTGCCTGTGAGTGGTGGGAGCATGTTGCCTGTGAGTGGTGGGAGCATGTTGCCTGTGATGGTGGGAGCATGTTGCCTGTGAGTGGTGGGAGCATGTTGCCTGTGAGTGGTGGGAGCATGTTGCCTGTGATGGTGGGAGCATGTTGCCTGTGAGTGGTGGGAGCATGTTGCCTGTGAGTGGTGGGAGCATGTTGCCTGTGATGGTGGGAGCATGTTGCCTGTGATGGTGGGAGCATGTTGCCTGTGATGGTGGGAGCATGTTGCCTGTTATGGTGGGAGCATGTTGCCTGTGATGGTGGGATCATGTTGCCTGTGGGTGGGAGCATGTTGCCTGTGATGGTGGGAGCATGTTGCCTGTGATGGTGGGAGCATGTTGCCTGTGATGGTGGGAGCATGTTGCCTGTGATGGTGGGAGCATGTTGCCTGTTATGGTGGGAGCATGTTGCCTGTGATGGTGGGAGCATGTTGCCTGTGATGGTGGGAGCATGTTGCCTGTTATGGTGGGAGCATGTTGCCTGTGATGGTGGGAGCATGTTGCCTGTTATGGTGGGAGCATGTTGCCTGTGATGGTGGGACATGTTGCCTGTTATGTGGGAGCATGTTGGTTATGGGGAGCATGTTGCCTGTGATGGTGGGATCATGTTGCCTGTTATGGTGGGAGCATGTTGCCTGTGATGGTGGGAGCATGTTGCCTGTGATGGTGGGAGCATGTTGCCTGTGATGGTGGGAGCATGTTGCCTGTTATGGTGGGAGCATGTTGCCTGTGATGGTGGGAGCATGTTGCCTGTTATGGTGGGAGCATGTTGCCTGTGATGGTGGGAGCATGTTGCCTGTGATGGTGGGAGCATGTTGCCTGTTATGGTGGGAGCATGTTGCCTGTGATGGTGGGAGCATGTTGCCTGTGATGGTGGGAGCATGTTGCCTGTTATGGTGGGAGCATGTTGCCTGTGAGTGGTGGGAGCATGTTGCCTGTGATGGTGGGAGCATGTTGCCTGTGATGGTGGGAGCATGTTGCCTGTTATGGTGGGAGCATGTTGCCTGTGATGGTGGGAGCATGTTGCCTGTGATTGTGGGAGCATGCCTGTTATGGTGGGAGCATGTTGCCTGTGAGTGGTGGGAGCATGTTGCCTGTGATGGTGGGAGCATGTTGCCTGTGATGGTGGGAGCATGTTGCCTGTGATGGTGGGAGCATGTTGCCTGTTATGGTGGGAGCATGTTGCCTGTTATGGTGGGAGCATGTTGCCTGTGATGGTGGGAGCATGTTGCCTGTGATGGTGGGAGCATGTTGCCTGTGATGGTGGGAGCATGTTGCCTGTGAGTGGTGGGAGCATGTTGCTTGTTATAGTGGGAGCATGTTGCCTGTGATGGTGGGAGCATGTTGCCTGTGAGTGGTGGGAGCATGTTGCCTGTGATGGTGGGAGCATGTTGCCTGTGATGGTGGGAGCATGTTGCCTGTGATGGTGGGAGCATGTTGCCTGTGATGGTGGGAGCATGTTGCCTGTGAGTGGTGGGAGCATGTTGCCTGTGATGGTGGGAGCATGTTGCCTGTGAGTGGTGGGAGCATGTTGCCTGTGAGTCATGGGAGCATGTTGCCTGTTATAGTGGGAGCATGTTGCCTGTGATGGTGGGAGCATGTTGCCTGTAAGTGGTAGGAGCATGTTATCTGTGAGTCATGGGAGCATGTTGCCTGTTATAGTGGGAGCATGTTGCCTGTGAGTCGTGGGAGCATGTTGCCTGTGAGTCATGGGAGCATGTTGCCTGTTATAGTGTGAGCATGTTGCCTGTAAGTGGTGGGAGCATGTTGCCTGTGAGTGGTGGGGGCATGTTGCCTGTGAGTGGTGGGAGCATGTTACCTGTGATGGTGGGAGAATGTTGCCTGTGAGTGGTGGGAGCATGTTGCCTGTGATGGTGGGAGCATGTTGCCTGTGATGGTGGGAGCATGTTGCCTGTGAGTGGTGGGGGCATGTTGCCTGTGAGTGGTGGGGGCATGTTGCCTGTGAGTGGTGGGAGCATGTTGCCTGTGAGTGGTGGGAGCATGTTGCCTGTGATGGTGGGAGCATGTTGCCTGTGAGTGGTGGGAGCATGTTGCCTGTGAGTGGTGGGAGTATGTTGCCTGTGATGGTGGGAGCATGTTGCCTGTGAGTGGTGGGAGCATGTTGCCTGTGAGTGGTAGGAGCATGTTGCCTGTGATGGTGGGAGTATGTTGCCTGTGAGTGGTGGGAGTATGTTGCCTGTGAGTGGTGGGGGCATGTTGCCTGTGATGGTGGGAGCATGTTGCCTGTGAGTGGTGGGAGCATGTTGCCTGTGATGGTGGGAGCATGTTGCCTGTGAGTGGTGGGAGCATGTTGCCTGTGAGTGGTGGGAGCATGTTGCCTGTGAGTGGTGGGGGCATGTTGCCTGTGATGGTGGGAGCATGTTGCCTGTGAGTGGTGGGAGCATGTTGCCTGTGAGTGGTGGGAGCATGTTGCCTGTGATGGTGGGAGCATGTTGCCTGTGATGGTGGGAGCATGTTGCCTGTTATGGTGGGAGCATGTTGCCTGTTATGATGGGAGCATGTTGCCTGTGATGGTGGGATCATGTTGCCTGTTATGGTGGGAGCATGTTGCCTGTTATGGTGGGAGCATGTTGCCTGTGATGGTGGGAGCATGTTGCCTGTGATGGTGGGAGCATGTTGCCTGTGATGGTGGGAGCATGTTGCCTGTTATGGTGGGAGCATGTTGCCTGTGATGGTGGGAGCATGTTGCCTGTGATGGTGGGAGCATGTTGCCTGTGATGGTGGGAGCATGTTGCCTGTGATGGTGGGAGCATGTTGCCTGTTATGGTGGGAGCATGTTGCCTGTGATGGTGGGACCATGTTGCCTGTTATGGTGGGAGCATGTTGCCTGTTATGATGGGAGCATGTTGCCTGTGATGGTGGGATCATGTTGCCTGTTATGGTGGGAGCATGTTGCCTGTGATGGTGGGAGCATGTTGCCTGTGATGGTGGGAGCATGTTGCCTGTGATGGTGGGAGCATGTTGCATGTTATGGTGGGAGCATGTTGCCTGTGATGGTGGGAGCATGTTGCATGTTATGGTGGGAGCATGTTGCCTGTGATGGTGGGAGCATGTTGCCTGTGATGGTGGGAGCATGTTGCCTGTTATGGTGGGAGCATGTTGCCTGTGATGGTGGGAGCATGTTGCCTGTGATGGTGGGAGCATGTTGCCTGTTATGGTGGGAGCATGTTGCCTGTGAGTGGTGGGAGCATGTTGCCTGTGATGGTGGGAGCATGTTGCCTGTGATGGTGGGAGCATGTTGCCTGTTATGGTGGGAGCATGTTGCCTGTGATGGTGGGAGCATGTTGCCTGTGATTGTGGGAGCATGTTGCCTGTTATGGTGGGAGCATGTTGCCTGTGAGTGGTGGGAGCATGTTGCCTGTGATGGTGGGAGCATGTTGCCTGTGATGGTGGGAGCATGTTGCCTGTGATGGTGGGAGCATGTTGCCTGTTATGGTGGGAGCATGTTGCCTGTTATGGTGGGAGCATGTTGCCTGTGATGGTGGGAGCATGTTGCCTGTGATGGTGGGAGCATGTTGCCTGTGAGTGGTGGGAGCATGTTGCCTGTGAGTGGTGGGAGCATGTTGCTTGTTATAGTGGGAGCATGTTGCCTGTGATGGTGGGAGCATGTTGCCTGTGAGTGGTGGGAGCATGTTGCCTGTGAGTGGTGGGAGCATGTTTCCTGTGATGGTGGGAGCATGTTGCCTGTGAGTGGTGGGAGCATGTTGCCTGTGATGGTGGGAGCATGTTGCCTGTGTTGCCTGTTATGGTGGGAGCATGTTGCCTGTGATGGTGGGAGCATGTTGCCTGTGAGTTGCCTGTGATGGTGGTAGCATGTTGCCTGTGAGTGGTGGGAGCATGTTGCCTGTGAGTCATGGGAGCATGTTGCCTGTTATAGTGGGAGCATGTTGCCTGTGATGGTGGGAGCATGTTGCCTGTAAGTGGTAGGAGCATGTTATCTGTGAGTCATGGGAGCATGTTGCCTGTTATAGTGGGAGCATGTTGCCTGTGAGTCGTGGGAGCATGTTGCCTGTGAGTCATGGGAGCATGTTGCCTGTTATAGTGGGAGCATGTTGCCTGTAAGTGGTGGGAGCATGTTGCCTGTGAGTGGTGGGGGCATGTTGCCTGTGAGTGGTGGGAGCATGTTGCCTGTGATGGTGGGAGCATGTTGCCTGTGATGGTGGGAGCATGTTGCCTGTGGGTGGTGGGAGCATGTTGCCTGTGATGGTGGGAGCATGTTGCCTGTGAGTGGTGGGAGCATGTTGCCTGTGAGTGGTGGGAGCATGTTGCCTGTGAGTGGTAGGAGCATGTTGCCTGTGATGGTGGGAGCATGTTGCCTGTGAGTGGTATGAGCATGTTGCCTGTGAGTGGTAGGAGCATGTTGCCTGTGATGGTGGGAGCATGTTGCCTGTGAGTGGTGGGAGCATGTTGCCTGTGAGTGGTAGGAGCATGTTGCCTGTGAGTGGTAGGAGCATGTTGCCTGTGAGTGGTGGGAGCATGTTGCCTGTGAGTGGTATGAGCATGTTGCCTGTGAGTGGTGGGAGCATGTTGCCTGTGAGTGGTGGGAGCATGTTGACTGTGAGTGGTGGGAGCATGTTGCCTGTGAGTGGTGGGAGCATGTTGCCTGTGATGGTGGGAGCATGTTGCCTGTGATGGTGGGAGCATGTTGCCTGTGAGTGGTGGGAGCATGTTGCCTGTGATGGTGGGAGCATGTTGCCTGTGATGGTGGGAGCATGTTGCCTGTGATGGTGGGAGCATGTTGCCTGTGAGTGGTGGGAGCATGTTGCCTGTGAGTGGTAGGAGCATGTTGCCTGTGATGGTGGGGAGCATGTTGCCTGTGAGTGGTGGGAGCATGTTGCCTGTGAGTGGTGGGAGCATGTTGCCTGTGATGGTGGGAGCATGTTGCCTGTGATGGTGGGGAGCATGTTGCCTGTGATGGTGGGAGCATGTTGCCTGTGATGGTGGGAGCATGTTGCCTGTGATGGTGGGAGCATGTTGCCTTTGAGTGGTGGGAGCATGTTGCCTGTGAGTGGTGGGGAGCATGTTGCCTGTGATGGTGGGAGCATGTTGCCTGTGAGTGGTATGAGCATGTTGCCTGTGAGTGGTAGGAGCATGTTGCCTGTGATGGTGGGAGCATGTTGCCTGTGATGGTGGGAGCATGTTGCCTGTGAGTGGTAGGAGCATGTTGCCTGTGAGTGGTAGGAGCATGTTGCCTGTGAGTGGTGGGAGCATGTTGCCTGTGAGTGGTATGAGCATGTTGCCTGTGAGTGGTGGGAGCATGTTGCCTGTGAGTGGTGGGAGCATGTTGCCTGTGAGTGGTGGGAGCATGTTGCCTGTGAGTGGTGGGAGCATGTTGCCTGTGAGTGGTGGGAGCATGTTGCCTGTGAGTGGTGGGAGCATGTTGCCTGTGAGTGGTGGGAGCATGTTGCCTGTGAGTGGTGGGAGCATGTTGCCTGTGATGGTGGGAGCATGTTGCCTGTGAGTGGTGGGAGCATGTTGCCTGTGATGGTGGGAGCATGTTGCCTGTGATGGTGGGAGCATGTTGCCTGTGATGGTGGGAGCATGTTGCCTGTGATGGTGGGAGCATGTTGCCTGTGAGTGGTGGGAGCATGTTGCCTGTTATAGTGGGAGCATGTTGCCTGTGATGGTGGGAGCATGTTGCCTGTGAGTGGTGGGAGCATGTTGCATGTTGTTGCCTGTGAGTGGTGGGAGCATGTTGCCTGTTATATTGGGAGCATGTTGCCTGTGAGTGGTGGGAGCATGTTGCCTGTTATAGTGGGAGCATGTTGCCTGTGAGTGGTGGGAGCATGTTGCCTGTGAGTGGTGGGAGCATGTTGCCTGTGATGGTGGGAGCATGTTGCCTGTGATGGTGGGAGCATGTTGCCTGTGATGGTGGGAGCATGTTGCCTGTGATGGTGGGAGCATGTTGCCTGTGATGGTGGGAGCATGTTGCCTGTGAGTGGTGGGAGCATGTTGCCTGTGATGGTGGGAGTATGTTGCCTCTGATGGTGGGAACATGTTGCCTGTGATGGTGGGATAATGTTGCCTGTGATGGTGGGAGCATGTTGCCTGTGATGGTGGGAGCATGTTGCCTGTGATGGTGGGAGCATGTTGCCTGTGATGGTGGGAGCATGTTGCCTGTGATGGTGGGATAATGTTGCCTGTGATGGTGGGAGCATGTTGCCTGTGATGGTGGGAGCATGTTGCCTGTTATAGTGGGAGCATGTTGCCTGTGATGGTGGGAGCATGTTGCCTGTTATGGTGGGAGCATGTTGCCTGTGATGGTGGGAGCATGTTGCCTGTGAGTGGTGGGAGCATGTTGCCTGTGAGTGGTGGGAGCATGTTTCCTGTGATGGTGGGAGCATGTTGCCTGTGAGTGGTGGGAGCATGTTGCCTGTGATGGTGGGAGCATGTTGCCTGTGATGGTGGGAGCATGTTGCCTGTGAGTGGTGGGAGCATGTTGCCTGTGATGGTGGGAGCATGTTGCCTGTGAGTGGTGGGAGCATGTTGCCTGTGAGTCATGGGAGCATGTTGCCTGTTATAGTGGGAGCATGTTGCCTGTGATGGTGGGAGCATGTTGCCTGTAAGTGGTAGGAGCATGTTATCTGTGAGTCATGGGAGCATGTTGCCTGTTATAGTGGGAGCATGTTGCCTGTGAGTCGTGGGAGCATGTTGCCTGTGAGTCATGGGAGCATGTTGCCTGTTATAGTGTGAGCATGTTGCCTGTAAGTGGTGGGAGCATGTTGCCTGTGAGTGGTGGGGGCATGTTGCCTGTGAGTGGTGGGAGCATGTTACCTGTGATGGTGGGAGAATGTTGCCTGTGAGTGGTGGGAGCATGTTGCCTGTGATGGTGGGAGCATGTTGCCTGTGATGGTGGGAGCATGTTGCCTGTGAGTGGTGGGGGCATGTTGCCTGTTATGGTGGGAGCATGTTGCCTGTTATGGTGGGAGCATGTTGCCTGTGATGGTGGGAGCATGTTGCCTGTGATGGTGGGAGCATGTTGCCTGTGAGTGGTGGGAGCATGTTGCCTGTGAGTGGTGGGAGCATGTTGCCTGTGATGGTGGGAGCATGTTGCCTGTGATGGTGGGAGCATGTTGCCTGTGATGGTGGGAGCATGTTGCCTGTGATGGTGGGAGCATGTTGCCTGTGAGTGGTGGGAGCATGTTGCCTGTGAGTGGTGGGAGCATGTTTCCTGTGATGGTGGGAGCATGTTGCCTGTGAGTGGTGGGAGCATGTTGCCTGTGATGGTGGGAGCATGTTGCCTGTGATGGTGGGAGCATGTTGCCTGTTATGGTGGGAGCATGTTGCCTGTGATGGTGGGAGCATGTTGCCTGTGAGTGGTGGGGCCTGTGATGGTGGGAGCATGTTGCCTGTGATGGTGGGAGCATGTTGCCTGTGATGGTGGGAGCATGTTGCCTGTGGTGGGAGCATGTTGCCTGTGATGGTGGGAGCATGTTGCCTGTGATGGTGGGAGCATGTTGCCTGTGAGTGGGAGTGTTGCCTGTTATGCATGTTGCCTGTGAGTGGTGGGAGCATGTTGCCTGTGATGGTGGGAGCATGTTGCCTGTGATGGTGGGAGCATGTTGCCTGTGATGGTGGGAGCATGTTGCCTGTGAGTGGTGGGAGCATGTTGCCTGTGAGTGGTGGGAGCATGTTGCCTGTGATGGTGGGAGCATGTTGCCTGTGATGGTGGGAGCATGTTGCCTGTGAGTGGTGGGAGCATGTTGCCTGTGATGGTGGGAGCATGTTGCCTGTGATGGTGGGAGCATGTTGCCTGTGAGTGGTGGGAGCATGTTGCCTGTGAGTGGTGGGCATGTTGCCTGTGATGGTGGGAGCATGTTGCCTGTGATGGTGGGAGCATGTTGCCTGTGAGTGGTGGGAGCATGTTGCCTGTGATGGTGGGAGCATGTTGGTGAGTGGTGGGAGCATGTTGCCTGTGAGTGGTGGGAGCATGTTGCCTGTGAGTGGTGGGAGCATGTTGCCTGTGAGTGGTGGGAGCATGTTGCCTGTGAGGGTAGCATGTTGCCTGTGAGTGGTGGGAGCATGTTGCCTGTGAGTGGTGGGAGCATGTTGCCTGTGAGTGGTGGGAGCATGTTGCCTGTGAGTGGTGGGAGCATGTTGCCTGTGATGGTGGGAGCATGTTGCCTGTGAGTGGTGGGAGCATGTTGCCTGTGATGGTGGGAGCATGTTGCCTGTGATGGTGGGAGCATGTTGCCTGTGATGGTGGGAGCATGTTGCCTGTGATGGTGGGAGCATGTTGCCTGTGATGGTGGGAGCATGTTGCCTGTGAGTGGTGGGAGCATGTTGCCTGTGAGTGGTGGGAGCATGTTGCTTGTTATAGTGGGAGCATGTTGCCTGTGATGGTGGGAGCATGTTGCCTGTGAGTGGTGGGAGCATGTTGCCTGTGATGGTGGGAGCATGTTGCCTGTGAGTGGTGGGAGCATGTTGCCTGTGAGTGGTGGGAGCATGTTTCCTGTGATGGTGGGAGCATGTTGCCTGTGAGTGGTGGGAGGTGGTGATGGTGGGAGCATGTTGCCTGTGATGGTGGGAGCATGTTGCCTGTTATGGTGGGAGCATGTTGCCTGTGATGGTGGGAGCATGTTGCCTGTGAGTGGTGGGAGCATGTTGCCTGTGATGGTGGGAGCATGTTGCCTGTGAGTGGTGGGAGCATGTTGCCTGTGAGTCATGGGAGCATGTTGCCTGTTATAGTGGGAGCATGTTGCCTGTGATGGTGGGAGCATGTTGCCTGTAAGTGGTGGAGCATGTTATCTGTGAGTCATGGGAGCATGTTGCCTGTGTGGGAGTGTTGCCTGGGAGCATGTTGCCTGTGAGTCATGGGAGCATGTTGCCTGTTATAGTGGGAGCATGTTGCCTGTGAGTGGTGGGAGCATGTTGCCTGTGAGTGGTGGGGGCATGTTGCCTGTGATGGTGGGAGCATGTTGCCTGTGATGGTGGGAGCATGTTGCCTGTGATGGTGGGAGCATGTTGCCTGTGATGGTGGGAGCATGTTGCCTGTGATGGTGGGAGCATGTTGCCTGTGAGTGGTGGGAGCATGTTGCCTGTGAGTGGTGGGAGCATGTTGCCTGTGAGTGGTGGGAGCATGTTGCCTGTGATGGTGGGAGCATGTTGCCTGTGAGTGGTATGAGCATGTTGCCTGTGAGTGGTGGGAGCATGTTGCCTGTGATGGTGGGAGCATGTTGCCTGTGAGTGGTGGGAGCATGTTGCCTGTGAGTGGTGGGAGCATGTTGCCTGTGAGTGGTGGGAGCATGTTGCCTGTGAGTGGTGGGAGCATGTTGCCTGTGAGTGGTGGGAGCATGTTGCCTGTGAGTGGTGGGAGCATGTTGCCTGTGAGTGGTGGGAGCATGTTGCCTGTGATGGTGGGAGCATGTTGCCTGTGAGTGGTGGGAGCATGTTGCCTGTGAGTGGTGGGAGCATGTTGCCTGTGATGGTGGGAGCATGTTGCCTGTGATGGTGGGAGCATGTTGCCTGTGAGTGGTGGGAGCATGTTGCCTGTGATGGTGGGAGCATGTTGCCTGTGAGTGGTGGGAGCATGTTGCCTGTGATGGTGGGAGCATGTTGCCTGTGAGTGGTGGAGCATGTTGCCTGTGAGTGGTGGGAGCATGTTGCCTGTGATGGTGGGAGCATGTTGCCTCTGAGTGGTGGGAGCATGTTGCCTGTGAGTGGTGGGAGCATGTTGCCTGTGATGGTGGGAGCATGTTGCCTGTGATGGTGGGAGCATGTTGCCTGTGATGGTGGGAGCATGTTGCCTGTGATGGTGGGAGCATGTTGCCTGTGATGGTGGGAGCATGTTGCCTGTGAGTGGTGGGAGCATGTTGCCTGTGAGTGGTGGGAGCATGTTGCCTGTGATGGTGGGAGCATGTTGCCTGTGAGTGGTATGAGCATGTTGCCTGTGAGTGGTAGGAGCATGTTGCCTGTGATGGTGGGAGCATGTTGCCTGTGAGTGGTGGGAGCATGTTGCCTGTGAGTGGTAGGAGCATGTTGCCTGTGATGGTAGGAGCATGTTGCCTGTGAGTGGTGGGAGCATGTTGCCTGTGAGTGGTATGAGCATGTTGCCTGTGAGTGGTGGGAGCATGTTGCCTTGAGTGGTGGGAGCATGTTGCCTGTGAGTGGTGGGAGCATGTTGCCTGTGAGTGGTGGGAGCATGTTGCCTGTGAGTGGTGGGAGCATGTTGCCTGTGAGTGGTGGGAGCATGTTGCCTGTGAGTGGTGGGAGCATGTTGCCTGTGAGTGGTGGGAGCATGTTGCCTGTGATGGTGGGAGCATGTTGCCTGTGAGTGGTGGGAGCATGTTGCCTGTGATGGTGGGAGCATGTTGCCTGTGAAGGTGGGAGCATGTTGCCTGTGATGGTGGGAGCATGTTGCCTGTGATGGTGGGAGCATGTTGCCTGTGATGGTGTTGGTTATAGTGGGAGCATGTTGCCTGTGATGGTGGGAGCATGTTGCCTGTGAGTGGTGGGAGCATGTTGCCTGTTATAGTGGGAGCATGTTGCCTGTGATGGTGGGAGCATGTTGCCTGTTATGGTGGGAGCATGTTGCCTGTGAGTGGTGGGAGCATGTTGCCTGTTATAGTGGGAGCATGTTGCCTGTGAGTGGTGGGAGCATGTTGCCTGTGAGTGGTGGGAGCATGTTGCCTGTGATGGTGGGAGCATGTTGCCTGTGATGGTGGGAGCATGTTGCCTGTGATGGTGGGAGCATGTTGCCTGTGATGGTGGGAGCATGTTGCCTGTGATGGTGGGAGCATGTTGCCTGTGAGTGGTGGGAGCATGTTGCCTGTGATGGTGGTTGCCTCTGATGGTGGGAACATGTTGCCTGTGATGGTGGGATAATGTTGCCTGTGATGGTGGGAGCATGTTGCCTGTGATGGTGGGAGCATGTTGCCTGTGATGGTGGGAGCATGTTGCCTGTGATGGTGGGAGCATGTTGCCTGTGATGGTTGTTGCCTGTGATGGTGGGAGCATGTTGCCTGTGATGGTGGGAGCATGTTGCCTGTGGTGGGAACATGTTGTGGGATAATGTTGCCTGTGATGGTGGGAGCATGTTGCCTGTGATGGTGGGAGCATGTTGCCTGTGATGGTGGGAGCATGTTGCCTGTGATGGTGGGAGCATGTTGCCTGTGATGGTGGGAGTATGTTGCCTGTGATGGTGGGAGCATGTTGCCTGTGATGGTGGGATAATGTTGCCTGTGATGGTGGGAGCATGTTGCCTGTGATGGTGGGAGCATGTTGCCTGTTATAGTGGGAGCATGTTGCCTGTGATGGTGGGAGCATGTTGCCTGTTATGGTGGGAGCATGTTGCCTGTGATGGTGGGAGCATGTTGCCTGTGAGTGGTGGGAGCATGTTGCCTGTGAGTGGTGGGAGCATGTTTCCTGTGATGGTGGGAGCATGTTGCCTGTGAGTGGTGGGAGCATGTTGCCTGTGATGGTGGGAGCATGTTGCCTGTGATGGTGGGAGCATGTTGCCTGTGAGTGGTGGGAGCATGTTGCCTGTGATGGTGGGAGCATGTTGCCTGTGAGTGGTGGGAGCATGTTGCCTGTGAGTCATGGGAGCATGTTGCCTGTTATAGTGGGAGCATGTTGCCTGTGATGGTGGGAGCATGTTGCCTGTAAGTGGTGGAGCATGTTATCTGTGAGTCATGGGAGCATGTTGCCTGTTATAGTGGGAGCATGTTGCCTGTGAGTCGGGTGGGGAGCATGTTGCCTGTGAGTCATGGGAGCATGTTGCCTGTTATAGTGTGAGCATGTTGCCTGTAAGTGGTGGGAGCATGTTGCCTGTGAGTGGTGGGGGCATGTTGCCTGTGAGTGGTGGGAGCATGTTACCTGTGATGGTGGGAGAATGTTGCCTGTGAGTGGTGGGAGCATGTTGCCTGTGATGGTGGGAGCATGTTGCCTGTGATGGTGGGAGCATGTTGCCTGTGAGTGGTGGGGGCATGTTGCCTGTGAGTGGTGGGGGCATGTTGCCTGTGAGTGGTGGGAGCATGTTGCCTGTGAGTGGTGGGAGCATGTTGCCTGTGATGGTGGGAGCATGTTGCCTGTGAGTGGTGGGAGCATGTTGCCTGTGAGTGGTGGGAGTATGTTGCCTGTGATGGTGGGAGCATGTTGCCTGTGAGTGGTGGGAGCATGTTGCCTGTGAGTGGTGGGAGCATGTTGCCTGTGATGGTGGGAGTATGTTGCCTGTGAGTGGTGGGAGTATGTTGCCTGTGAGTGGTGGGGGCATGTTGCCTGTGAGTGGTGGGAGCATGTTGCCTGTGAGTGGTGGGAGCATGTTGCCTGTGATGGTGGGAGCATGTTGCCTGTGAGTGGTGGGAGCATGTTGCCTGTGAGTGGTGGGAGCATGTTGCCTGTGAGTGGTGGGGGCATGTTGCCTGTGATGGTGGGAGCATGTTGCCTGTGAGTGGTGGGAGCATGTTGCCTGTGAGTGGTGGGAGCATGTTGCCTGTGATGGTGGGAGCATGTTGCCTGTGATGGTGGGAGCATGTTGCCTGTTATGGTGGGAGCATGTTGCCTGTTATGATGGGAGCATGTTGCCTGTGATGGTGGGATCATGTTGCCTGTTATGGTGGGAGCATGTTGCCTGTTATGGTGGGAGCATGTTGCCTGTGATGGTGGGAGCATGTTGCCTGTGATGGTGGGAGCATGTTGCCTGTGATGGTGGGAGCATGTTGCATGTTATGGTGGGAGCATGTTGCCTGTGATGGTGGGAGCATGTTGCCTGTGATGGTGGGAGCATGTTGCCTGTTATGGTGGGAGCATGTTGCCTGTGATGGTGGGAGCATGTTGCCTGTTATGGTGGGAGCATGTTGCCTGTGATGGTGGGACCATGTTGCCTGTTATGGTGGGAGCATGTTGCCTGTTATGATGGGAGCATGTTGCCTGGAGCATCATGTTGCCTGTTATGGTGGGAGCATGTTGCCTGTGATGGTGGGAGCATGTTGCCTGTGATGGTGGGAGCATGTTGCCTGTGATGGTGGGAGCATGTTGCATGTTATGGTGGGAGCATGTTGCCTGTGATGGTGGGAGCATGTTGCATGTTATGGTGGGAGCATGTTGCCTGTGATGGTGGGAGCATGTTGCCTGTGATGGTGGGAGCATGTTGCCTGTTATGGTGGGAGCATGTTGCCTGTGATGGTGGGAGCATGTTGCCTGTGATGGTGGGAGCATGGTGGGAGCATGTTGCCTGTGAGTGGTGGGAGCATGTTGCCTGTGATGGTGGGAGCATGTTGCCTGTGATGGTGGGAGCATGTTGCCTGTTATGGTGGGAGCATGTTGCCTGTGATGGTGGGAGCATGTTGCCTGTGATTGTGGGAGCATGTTGCCTGTTATGGTGGGAGCATGTTGCCTGTGAGTGGTGGGAGCATGTTGCCTGTGATGTTGCCTGTGATGGTGGGAGCATGTTGCCTGTGATGGTGGGAGCATGTTGCCTGTTATGGTGGGAGCATGTTGCCTGTTATGGTGGGAGCATGTTGCCTGTGATGGTGGGAGCATGTTGCCTGTGATGGTGGGAGCATGTTGCCTGTGAGTGGTGGGAGCATGTTGCCTGTGAGTGGTGGGAGCATGTTTCCTGTGATGGTGGGAGCATGTTGCCTGTGAGTGGTGGGAGCATGTTGCCTGTGATGGTGGGAGCATGTTGCCTGTGATGGTGGGAGCATGTTGCCTGTTATGGTGGGAGCATGTTGCCTGTGATGGTGGGAGCATGTTGCCTGTGAGTGGTGGGAGCATGTTGCCTGTGATGGTGGTAGCATGTTGCCTGTGAGTGGTGGGAGCATGTTGCCTGTGAGTCATGGGAGCATGTTGCCTGTTATAGTGGGAGCATGTTGCCTGTGATGGTGGGAGCATGTTGCCTGTAAGTGGTAGGAGCATGTTATGCCATGTTGCCTGTGAGTCGTGGGAGCATGTTGCCTGTGAGTCATGGGAGCATGTTGCCTGTTATAGTGGGAGCATGTTGCCTGTAAGTGGTGGGAGCATGTTGCCTGTGAGTGGTGGGGGCATGTTGCCTGTGAGTGGTGGGAGCATGTTGCCGGTGATGGTGGGAGAATGTTGCCTGTGAGTGGTGGGAGCATGTTGCCTGTTATGGTGGGAGCATGTTGCCTGTGATGGTGGGAGCATGTTGCCTGTAAGTGGTAGGAGCATGTTATCTGTGAGTCATGGGAGCATGTTGCCTGTTATAGTGGGAGCATGTTGCCTGTGAGTCGTGGGAGCATGTTGCCTGTGAGTCATGTGCCTGTTATAGTGGGAGCATGTTGCCTGTGAGTGGTGGGAGCATGTTGCCTGTGAGTGGTGGGGGCATGTTGCCTGTGAGTGGTGGGAGCATGTTGCCGGTGATGGTGGGAGAATGTTGCCTGTGAGTGGTGGGAGCATGTTGCCTGTTATGGTGGGAGCATGTTGCCTGTTATGGTGGGAGCATGTTGCCTGTGAGTGGTGGGAGCATGTTGCCTGTGATGGTGGGAGCATGTTGCCTGTGATGGTGGGAGCATGTTGCCTGTTATGGTGGGAGCATGTTGCCTGTGATGGTGGGAGCATGTTGCCTGTGATGGTGGGAGCATGTTGCCTGTTATGGTGGGAACATGTTGCCTGTGATGGTGGGAGCATGTTGCCTGTGAGTGGTGGGAGCATGTTGCCTGTGATGGTGGGAGCATGTTGCCTGTGAGTGGTGGGAGCATGTTGCCTGTGATGGTGGGAGCATGTTGCCTGTGATGGTGGGAGCATGTTGCCTGTGAGTGGTGGGAGCATGTTGCCTGTGAGTGGTGGGAGTATGTTGCCTGTGATGGTGGGAGCATGTTGCCTGTGAGTGTTGGGAGCATGTTGCCTGTGAGTGGTAGGAGCATGTTGCCTGTGATGGTGGGAGTATGTTGCCTGTGAGTGGTGGGAGTATGTTGCCTGTGAGTGGTGGGGGCATGTTGCCTGTGAGTGGTGGGAGCATGTTGCCTGTTATGGTGGGAGCATGTTGCCTGTTATGGTGGGAGCATGTTGCCTGTGATGGTGGGAGCATATTGCCTGTGATGGTGGGAGCATGTTGCCTATTATGGTGGGAGCATGTTGCCTGTGATGGTGGGAGCATGTTGCCTGTGATGGTGGGAGCATGTTGCCTGTTATGGTGGGAGCATGTTGCCTGTGAGTGGTGGGAGCATGTTGCCTGTGATGGTGGGAGCATGTTGCCTGTTATGGTGGGAGCATGTTGCCTGTGATGGTGGGAGCATGTTGCCTGTGATGGTGGGAGCATGTTGCCTGTTATGGTGGGAGCATGTTGCCTGTGATGGTGGGAGCATGTTGCCTGTGAGTGGTGGGAGCAGGTTGCCTGTGATGGTGGGAGCATGTTGCCTGTGAGTGGTGGGAGCATGTTGCCTGTGAGTGGTGGGAGCATGTTACCTGTGAGTGGTGGGGGCATGTTGCCTGTGATGGTGGGAGCATGTTGCCTGTGAGTGGTGGGAGCATGTTGCCTGTGAGTGGTGGGAGTATGTTGCCTGTGAATGGTGGTGGCATGTTGCCTGTGATGGTGGGAGCATGTTGCCTGTGAGTGGTGGGAGTATGTTGCCTGTGAGTGGTGGGGGCATGTTGCCTGTGATGGTGGGAGCATGTTGCCTGTGAGTGGTGGGAGCATGTTGCCTGTGATGGTGGGAGCATGTTGCCTGTGAGTGGTGGGAGCATGTTGCCTGTGAGTGGTGGGAGCATGTTGCCTGTGATGGTGGGAGCATGTTGCCTGTGAGTGGTGGGAGCATGTTGCCTGTGAGTGGTAGGAACATGTTGCCTGTGAGTGGTGGGAACATGTTGCCTGTGAGTGGTGGGAGCATGTTGCCTGTGAGTGGTAGGAGCATGTTGCCTGTGAGTGGTGGGGGCATGTTGCCTGTGATGGTGGGAGCATGTTGCCTGTGAGTGGTGGGAGCATGTTGCCTGTGAGTGGTGGGAGCATGTTGCCTGTGAGTGGTGGGAACATGTTGCCTGTGATGGTGGGAGCATGTTGCCTGTGAGTGGTGGGAGCATTTTGCCTGTGAGTGGTAGGAGCATGTTGCCTGTGAGTGGTAGGGGCATGTTGCCTGTGAGTGGTGGGGGCATGTTGCCTGTGAGTGGTGGGAGCATGTTGCCTGTGAGTGGTAGGGGCATGTTGCCTGTGATGGTGGGAGCATGTTGCCTGTTATGGTGGGAGCATGTTGCCTGTTATGGTGGGAGCATGTTGCCTGTGATGGTGGGAGCATGTTGCCTGTGATGGTGGGAGCATGTTGCCTGTGATGGTGGGAGCATGTTGCCTGTGATGGTGGGAGCATGTTGCATGTTGCCTGTGAGTGGTGGGAGCATGTTGCCTGTTATGGTGGGAGCATGTTGCCTGTGATGGTGGGAGCATGTTGCCTGTGATGGTGGGAGCATGTTGCCTGTGATGGTGGGAGCATGTTGCCTGTGAGTGGTGGGAGCATGTTGCCTGTGAGTGGTGGGAGCATGTTTCCTGTGATGGTGGGAGCATGTTGCCTGTGAGTGGTGGGAGCATGTTGCCTGTGATGGTGGGAGCATGTTGCCTGTGATGGTGGGAGCATGTTGCCTGTGATGGTGGGAGCATGTTGCCTGTTATGGTGGGAACATGTTGCCTGTTATGGTGGGAACATGTTGCCTGTGATGGTGGGAGCATGTTGCCTGTGAGTGGTGGGAGCATGTTGCCTGTGATGGTGGGAGCATGTTGCCTGTGAGTGGTGGGAGCATGTTGCCTGTGAGTCATGGGAGCATGCCCTGTGGGAGCATGTTGCCTGTGATGGTGGGAGCATGTTGCCTGTGATGGTGGGAGCATGTTGCCTGTGATGGTGGGAGCATGTTGCCTGTGAGTGGTGGGAGCATGTTGCCTGTTGCCTGTGATGGTGGGAGCATGTTGCCTGTGAGTGGTGGGAGCATGTTGCCTGTGATGGTGGGAGCATGTTTCCTGTGATGGTGGGAGCATGTTGCCTGTGAGTGGTGGGAGCATGTTGCCTGTGATGGTGGGAGCATGTTGCCTGTGATGGTGGGAGCATGTTGCCTGTGATGGTGGGAGCATGTTGCCTGTTATGGTGGGAACATGTTGCCTGTGATGGTGGGAGCATGTTGCCTGTGAGTGGTGGGAGCATGTTGCCTGTGATGGTGGGAGCATGTTGCCTGTGAGTGGTGGGAGCATGTTGCCTGTGAGTCATGGGAGCATGTTGCCTGTTATAGTGGGAGCATGTTGCCTGTGATGGTGGGAGCATGTTGCCTGTATGGTTGTTATCTGTGAGTCATGGGAGCATGTTGCCTGTGAGTCGTGGGAGCATGTTGCCTGTGAGTCATGGGAGCATGTTGCCTGTTATAGTGGGAGCATGTTGCCTGTGAGTGGTGGGAGTATGTTGCCTGTGAGTCGTGGGAGCATGTTTTCTGTGAGTCATGGGAGCATGTTGCCTGTTATAGTGGGAGCATGTTGCCTGTAAGTGGTGGGAGCATGTTGCCTGTGAGTGGTGGGGGCATGTTGCCTGTGAGTGGTGGGAGCATGTTGCCTGTGATGGTGGGAGCATGTTGCCTGTGAGTGGTGGGAGCATGTTGCCTGTGATGGTGGGAGCATGTTGCCTGTGATGGTGGGAGCATGTTGCCTGTGAGTGGTGGGGGCATGTTGCCTGTGAGTGGTGGGGGCATGTTGCCTGTGAGTGGTGGGAGCATGTTGCCTGTGAGTGGTGGGAGCATGTTGCCTGTGATGGTGGGAGCATGTTGCCTGTGAGTGGTGGGAGCATGTTGCCTGTGAGTGGTGGGAGTATGTTGTCTGTGATGGTGGGAGCATGTTGCCTGTGAGTGGTGGGAGCATGTTGCCTGTGAGTGGTAGGAGCATGTTGCCTGTGATGGTGGGAGCATGTTGCCTGTGAGTGGTGGGAGTATGTTGCCTGTGAGTGGTGGGGGCATGTTGCCTGTGATGGTGGGAGCATGTTGCCTGTGAGTGGTGGGAGCATGTTGCCTGTGATGGTGGGAGCATGTTGCCTGTGAGTGGTGGGAGCATGTTGCCTGTGATGGTGGGAGCATGTTGCCTGTGAGTGGTGGGGGCATGTTGCCTGTGATGGTGGGAGCATGTTGCCTGTGAGTGGTGGGGGCATGTTGCCTGTGATGGTGGGAGCATGTTGCCTGTGAGTGGTGGGAGCATGTTGCCTGTGATGGTGGGAGCATGTTGCCTGTGAGTGGTGGGAGCATGTTGCCTGTGATGGTGGGAGCATGTTGCCTGTGAGTGGTGGGAGCATGTTGCCTGTGAGTGGTGGGAGCATGTTGCCTGTGATGGTGGGAGCATGTTGCCTGTGAGTGGTGGGAGCATGTTGCCTGTGAGTGGTAGGAACATGTTGCCTGTGAGTGGTGGGAGCATGTTGCCTGTGAGTGGTGGGAGCATGTTGCCTGTGAGTGGTAGGGGCATGTTGCCTGTGAGTGGTAGGGGCATGTTGCCTGTGAGTGGTAGGGAGCATGTTGCCTGTGAGTGGTAGGGGCATGTTGCCTGTGAGTGGTGGGGCATGTTGCCTGTGAGTGGTGGGAGCATGTTGCCTGTGAGTGGTGGGAGCATGTTGCCTGTGAGTGGTAGGGGCATGTTGCCTGTGAGTGGTGGGAGCATGTTGCCTGTGATGGTGGGAGCATGTTGCCTGTTATGGTGGGAGCATGTTGCCTGTGATGGTGGGAGCATGTTGCCTGTGATGGTGGGAGCATGTTGCCTGTGATGGTGGGAGCATGTTGCCTGTGAGTGGTGGGAGCATGTTGCCTGTGATGGTGGGAGCATGTTGCCTGTGAGTGGTGGGAGCATGTTGCCTGTGAGTGGTGGGAGCCTGTGATGTTTGCCTGTGATGGTGGGAGCATGTTGCCTGTGATGGTGGGAGCATGTTGCCTGTGATGGTGGGAGCATGTTGCCTGTGATGGTGGGAGCATGTTGCCTGTGATGGTGGGAGCATGTTGCCTGTGATGGTGGGAGCATGTTGCCTGTGATGGTGGGAGCATGTTGCCTGTGAGTGGTGGGAGCATGTTGCCTGTGATGGTGGGAGCATGTTGCCTGTGATGGTGGGAGCATGTTGCCTGTGAGTGGTGGGGGCATGTTGCCTGTGGTGGTGGGGGCATGTTGCCTGTGAGTGGTGGGAGCATGTTGCCTGTGAGTGGTGGGAGCATGTTGCCTGTGATGGTGGGAGCATGTTGCCTGTGAGTGGTGGGAGCATGTTGCCTGTGAGTGGTGGGAGTATGTTGCCTGTGATGGTGGGAGCATGTTGCCTGTGATGGTGGGAGCATGTTGCCTGTGAGTGGTAGGAGCATGTTGCCTGTGATGGTGGTATGGGTGGTGGGAGTATGTTGCCTGTGAGTGGTGGGGGCATGTTGCCTGTGATGGTGGGAGCATGTTGCCTGTGAGTGGTGGGAGCATGTTGCCTGTGATGGTGGGAGCATGTTGCCTGTGAGTGGTGGGGGCATGTTGCCTGTGATGGTGGGAGCATGTTGCCTGTGAGTGGTGGGAGCATGTTGCCTGTGAGTGGTGGGAGCATGTTGCCTGTGATGGTGGGAGCATGTTGCCTGTGAGTGGTGGGAGCATGTTGCCTGTGAGTGGTAGGAGCATGTTGCCTGTGATGGTGGGAGCATGTTGCCTGTGAGTGGTGGGAGCATGTTGCCTGTGAGTGGTGGGGGCATGTTGCCTGTGATGGTGGGAGCATGTTGCCTGTGAGTGGTGGGAGCATGTTGCCTGTGAATGGTGGGAGCATGTTGCCTGTGAGTGGTGGGGCATGTTGCCTGTGATGGTGGGAGCATGTTGCCTGTGAGTGGTGGGAGCATGTTGCCTGTGATGGTGGGAGCATGTTGCCTGTGAGTGGTGGGAGCATGTTGCCTGTGAGTGGTGGGAGCATGTTGCCTGTGAGTGTGGGGCATGTTGCCTGTGCGTGGTAGGGGCATGTTGCCTGTGAGTGGTAGGGAATGTTGCCTGAGTGGTAGGGCATGTTGCCTGTGAGTGGTGGGGGCATGTTGCCTGTGAGTGGTGGGAGCATGTTGCCTGTGAGTGGTAGGTGTTGCCTGTGATGGTGGGAGCATGTTGCCTGTTATGGTGGGAGCATGTTGCCTGTGAGTGGTGGGGTGGGAGCATGTTGCCTGTGATGGTGGGAGCATGTTGCCTGTGATGGTGGGAGCATGTTGCCTGTGAGTGGTGGGAGCATGTTGCCTGTGATGGTGGGAGCATGTTGCCTGTGAGTGGTGGGAGCATGTTGCCTGTGAGTGGTGGGAGTGTTTCCTGTGATGGGGGAGCATGTTGCCTGTGATGGTGGGAGCATGTTGCCTGTGATGGTGGGAGCATGTTGCCTGTGATGGTGGGAGCATGTTGCCTGTTATGGGGGAGCATGTTGCCTGTGATGGTGGGAGCATGTTGCCTGTGATGGTGGGAGCATGTTGCCTGTGATGTGGTGGGAGCATGTTGCCTGTGATGGTGGGAGCATGTTGCCTGTGAGTGGTGGGAGCATGTTGCCTGTGATGGTGGGAGCATGTTGCCTGTGATGGTGGGAGCATGTTGCCTGTGAGTGGTGGGAGCATGTTGCCTGTGATGGTGGGAGCATGTTGCCTGTGAGTGGTGGGAGCATGTTGCCTGTGAGTGGTGGGAGCATGTTGCCTGTGATGGTGGGAGCATGTTGCCTGTGAGTGGTGGGAGCATGTTGCCTGTGAGTGGTGGGAGCATGTTGCCTGTGATGGTGGGAGCATGTTGCCTGTGATGGTGGGAGCATGTTGCCTGTGAGTGGTGGGAGCATGTTGCCTGTGATGGTGGGAGCATGTTGCCTGTGAGTGGTGGGAGGTTGCCTGTGGTGGTGGGGGCATGTTGCCTGTGATGGTGGGAGCATGTTGCCTGTGAGTGGTGGGAGCATGTTGCCTGTAATGGTGGGAGCATGTTGCCTGTGAGTGGTGGGGGCATGTTGCCTGTGATGGTGGGAGCATGTTGCCTGTGAGTGGTGGGAGCATGTTGCCTGTGAGTGGTGGGAGTATGTTGCCTGTGATGGTGGGAGCATGTTGCCTGTGAGTGGTGGGAGCATGTTGCCTGTGAGTGGTGGGAGCATGTTGCCTGTGATGGTGGGAGCATGTTGCCTGTGAGTGGTGGGAGTATGTTGCCTGTGAGTGGTGGGGGCATGTTGCATGTTGCCTGTGATGGTGGGAGCATGTTGCCTGTGAGTGGTGGGAGCATGTTGCCTGTGATGGTGGGAGCATGTTGCCTGTGATGGTGGGAGCATGTTGCCTGGAGTGGTGTTGCCTGTGAGTGGTAGGGAGCATGTTGCCTGTGAGTGGTGGGAGCATGTTGCCTGTGAGTGGTAGGAGCATGTTGCCTGTGATGGTGGGAGTATGTTGCCTGTGAGTGGTGGGAGTATGTTGCCTGTGAGTGGTGGGGGCATGTTGCCTGTGATGGTGGGAGCATGTTGCCTGTGAGTGGTGGGAGCATGTTGCCTGTAATGGTGGGAGCATGTTGCCTGTGAGTGGTGGGGGCATGTTGCCTGTGATGGTGGGAGCATGTTGCCTGTGAGTGGTGGGGGCATGTTGCCTGTGATGGTGGGAGCATGTTGCCTGTGAGTGGTGGGAGCATGTTGCCTGTGAGTGGTGGGAGCATGTTGCCTGTGAGTGGTAGGGGCATGTTGCCTGTGAGTGGTAGGGGCATGTTGCCTGTGAGTGGTGGGAGCATGTTGCCTGTGAGTGGTAGGGGCATGTTGCCTGTGAGTGGTGGGGGCATGTTGCCTGTGAGTGGTGGGAGCATGTTGCCTGTGAGTGGTAGGGGCATGTTGCCTGTGATGGTGGGAGCATGTTGCCTGTTATGGTGGGAGCATGTTGCCTGTTATGGTGGGAGCATGTTGCCTGTGATGGTGGGAGCATGTTGCCTGTGATGGTGGGAGCATGTTGCCTGTGATGGTGGGAGCATGTTGCCTGTGAGTGGTGGGAGCATGTTGCCTGTGATGGTGGGAGCATGTTGCCTGTGAGTGGTGGGAGCATGTTGCCTGTGAGTGGTGGGAGCGTGTTTCCTGTGATGGTGGGAGCATGTTGCCTGTGAGTGGTGGGAGCATGTTGCCTGTGATGGTGGGAGCATGTTGCCTGTGATGGTGGGAGCATGTTGCCTGTTATGGTGGGAGCATGTTGCCTGTGATGGTGGGAGCATGTTGCCTGTGATGGTGGGAGCATGTTGCCTGTGAGTGGTGGGAGCATGTTGCCTGTGATGGTGGGAGCATGTTGCCTGTGAGTGGTGGGAGCATGTTGCCTGTGATGGTGGGAGCATGTTGCCTGTGATGGTGGGAGCATGTTGCCTGTGAGTGGTGGGGGCATGTTGCCTGTGAGTGGTGGGGGCATGTTGCCTGTGAGTGGTGGGAGCATGTTGCCTGTGAGTGGTGGGAGCATGTTGCCTGTGATGGTGGGAGCATGTTGCCTGTGAGTGGTGGGAGCATGTTGCCTGTGAGTGGTGGGAGCATGTTGCCTGTGATGGTGGGAGCATGTTGCCTGTGATGGTGGGAGCATGTTGCCTGTGAGTGGTGGGAGCATGTTGCCTGTGATGGTGGGAGCATGTTGCCTGTGAGTGGTGGGAGCATGTTGCCTGTGAGTGGTGGGGGCATGTTGCCTGTGATGGTGGGAGCATGTTGCCTGTGAGTGGTGGGAGCATGTTGCCTGTAATGGTGGGAGCATGTTGCCTGTGAGTGGTGGGGGCATGTTGCCTGTGATGGTGGGAGCATGTTGCCTGTGAGTGGTGGGAGCATGTTGCCTGTGAGTGGTGGGAGTATGTTGCCTGTGATGGTGGGAGCATGTTGCCTGTGATGGTGGGAGCATGTTGCCTGTGAGTGGTAGGAGCATGTTGCCTGTGATGGTGGGAGTATGTTGCCTGTGAGTGGTGGGAGTATGTTGCCTGTGAGTGGTGGGGGCATGTTGCCTGTGATGGTGGGAGCATGTTGCCTGTGATGGTGGGAGCATGTTGCCTGTGAGTGGTGGGAGCATGTTGCCTGTGATGGTGGGAGCATGTTGCCTGTGATGGTGGGAGCATGTTGCCTGTGAGTGGTGGGGGCATGTTGCCTGTGAGTGGTGGGAGCATGTTGCCTGTGAGTGGTAGGAGCATGTTGCCTGTGAGTGGTGGGGGCATGTTGCCTGTGAGTGGTGGGAGCATGTTGCCTGTGAGTGGTGGGAGCATGTTGCCTGTGATGGTGGGAGCATGTTGCCTGTGAGTGGTGGGAGCATGTTGCCTGTGAGTGGTGGGAGCATGTTGCCTGTGATGGTGGGAGCATGTTGCCTGTGATGGTGGGAGCATGTTGCCTGTGAGTGGTGGGAGCATGTTGCCTGTGATGGTGGGAGCATGTTGCCTGTGATGGTGGGAGCATGTTGCCTGTGAGTGGTGGGAGCATGTTGCCTGTGATGGTGGGAGCATGTTGCCTGTGATGGTGGGAGCATGTTGCCTGTGAGTGGTGGGGGCATGTTGCCTGTGAGTGGTAGGGGCATGTTGCCTGTGAGTGGTAGGAGCATGTTGCCTGTGAGTGGTAGGGGCATGTTGCCTGTGAGTGGTGGGAGCATGTTGCCTGTGAGTGGTGGGAGCATGTTGCCTGTGAGTGGTAGGGGCATGTTGCCTGTGAGTGGTAGGGGCATGTTGCCTGTGAGTGGTAGGGGCATGTTGCCTGTGAGTGGTAGGGGCATGTTGCCTGTGAGTGGTAGGGGCATGTTGCCTGTGAGTGGTGGGGGCATGTTGCCTGTGAGTGGTGGGAGCATGTTGCCTGTGAGTGGTAGGGGCATGTTGCCTGTGATGGTGGGAGCATGTTGCCTGTTATGGTGGGAGCATGTTGCCTGTTATGGTGGGAGCATGTTGCCTGTGATGGTGGGAGCATGTTGCCTGTGATGGTGGGAGCATGTTGCCTGTGATGGTGGGAGCATGTTGCCTGTGAGTGGTGGGAGCATGTTGCCTGTGAGTGGTGGGAGCATGTTGCCTGTTATAGTGGGAGCATGTTGCCTGTGATGGTGGGAGCATGTTGCCTGTGATGGTGGGAGCATGTTGCCTGTGATGGTGGGAGCATGTTGCCTGTGAGTGGTGGGAGCATGTTGCCTGTGAGTGGTGGGAGCATGTTGCCTGTGATGGTGGGAGCATGTTGCCTGTGAGTGGTGGGAGCATGTTGCCTGTGATGGTGGGAGCATGTGGTGGGAGAATGCCTGTGATGGTGGGAGCATGTTGCCTGTTATGGTGGGAGCATGTTGCCTGTGATGGTGGGAGCATGTTGCCTGTGAGTGGTGGGAGCATGTTGCCTGTGATGGTGGGAGCATGTTGCCTGTGAGTGGTGGGAGCATGTTGCCTGTGAGTCATGGGAGCATGTTGCCTGTTATAGTGGGAGCATGTTGCCTGTGATGGTGGGAGCATGTTGCCTGTGAGTGGTGGGAGCATGTTGCCTGTGATGGTGGGAGCATGTTGCCTGTGAGTGGTGGGAGCATGTTGCCTGTGATGGTGGGAGCATGTTGCCTGTGAGTGGTGGGAGTATGTTGCCTGTGAGTCGTGGGAGCATGTTTTCTGTGAGTCATGGGAGCATGTTGCCTGTTATAGTGGGAGCATGTTGCCTGTAAGTGGTGGGAGCATGTTGCCTGTGAGTGGTGGGGGCATGTTGCCTGTGAGTGGTGGGAGCATGTTGCCTGTGATGGTGGGAGCATGTTGCCTGTGAGTGGTGGGAGCATGTTGCCATTGATGGTGGGAGCATGTTGCCTGTGATGGTGGGAGCATGTTGCCTGTGGGGGCATGTTGCCTGTGAGTGGTGGGGGCATGTTGCCTGTGAGTGGTGGGAGCATGTTGCCTGTGAGTGGTGGGAGCATGTTGCCTGTGATGGTGGGAGCATGTTGCCTGTGAGTGGTGGGAGCATGTTGCCTGTGAGTGGTGGGAGTATGTTGCCTGTGATGGTGGGAGCATGTTGCCTGTGAGTGGTGGGAGCATGTTGCCTGTGAGTGGTGGGGGCATGTTGCCTGTGATGGTGGGAGTATGTTGCCTGTGAGTGGTGGGAGTATGTTGCCTGTGAGTGGTGGGGGCATGTTGCCTGTGATGGTGGGAGCATGTTGCCTGTGAGTGGTGGGAGCATGTTGCCTGTGATGGTGGGAGCATGTTGCCTGTGAGTGGTGGGAGCATGTTGCCTGTGAGTGGTGGGAGCATGTTGCCTGTGATGGTGGGAGCATGTTGCCTGTGATGGTGGGAGCATGTTGCCTGTGAGTGGTGGGAGCATGTTGCCTGTGATGGTGGGAGCATGTTGCCTGTGATGGTGGGAGCATGTTGCCTGAGCATGTTGCCTGTGAGTGGTGGGAGCATGTTGCCTGTGAGTGGTAGGAGCATGTTGCCTGTGAGTGGTAGGGGCATGTTGCCTGTGAGTGGTGGGAGCATGTTGCCTGTGAGTGGTGGGAGCATGTTGCCTGTGAGTGGTAGGGGCATGTTGCCTGTGCGTGGTAGGGGCATGTTGCCTGTGAGTGGTAGGGGCATGTTGCCTGTGAGTGGTAGGGGCATGTTGTCTGTGAGTGGTGGGGGCATGTTGCCTGTGAGTGGTGGGAGCATGTTGCCTGTGAGTGGTAGGGGCATGTTGCCTGTGATGGTGGGAGCATGTTGCCTGTTATGGTGGGAGCATGTTGCCTGTTATGGTGGGAGCATGTTGCCTGTGATGGTGGGAGCATGTTGCCTGTGATGGTGGGAGCATGTTGCCTGTGATGGTGGGAGCATGTTAACTGTTATAGTGGGAGCATGTTGCCTGTGATGGTGGGAGCATGTTGCCTGTGAGTGGTGGGAGCATGTTGCCTGTGATGGTGGGAGCATGTTGCCTGTGAGTGGTGGGAGCATGTTGCCTGTGAGTGGTGGGAGCGTGTTTCCTGTGATGGTGGGAGCATGTTGCCTGTGAGTGGTGGGAGCATGTTGCCTGTGATGGTGGGAGCATGTTGCCTGTGATGGTGGGAGAATGTTGCCTGTGATGGTGGGAGCATGTTGCCTGTTATGGTGGGAGCATGTTGCCTGTGATGGTGGGAGCATGTTGCCTGTGAGTGGTGGGAGCATGTTGCCTGTGATGGTGGGAGCATGTTGCCTGTGAGTGGTGGGAGCATGTTGCCTGTGAGTCATGGGAGCATGTTGCCTGTTATAGTGGGAGCATGTTGCCTGTGATGGTGGGAGCATGTTGCCTGTAAGTGGTAGGAGCATGTTATCTGTGAGTCATGGGAGCATGTTGCCTGTGAGTCGTGGGAGCATGTTGCCTGTGAGTCATGGGAGCATGTTGCCTGTTATAGTGGGAGCATGTTGCCTGTGAGTGGTGGGAGTATGTTGCCTGTGATGGTGGGAGCATGTTGCCTGTTATGGTGGGAGCATGTTGCCTGTTATGGTGGGAGCATGTTGCCTGTGATGGTGGGAGCATGTTGCCTGTGATGGTGGGAGCATGTTGCCTGTGATGGTGGGAGCATGTTGCCTGTGATGGTGGGAGCATGTTGCCTGTGAGTGGTGGGAGCATGTTGCCTGTGAGTGGTGGGAGCATGTTGCCTGTTATAGTGGGAGCATGTTGCCTGTGATGGTGGGAGCATGTTGCCTGTGAGTGGTGGGAGCATGTTGCCTGTGATGGTGGGAGCATGTTGCCTGTAAGTGGTGGGAGCATGTTGCCTGTGAGTGGTGGGAGCGTGTTTCCTGTGATGGTGGGAGCATGTTGCCTGTGAGTGGTGGGAGCATGTTGCCTGTGATGGTGGGAGCATGTTGCCTGTGATGGTGGGAGCATGTTGCCTGTGAGTGGTGGGAGCATGTTGCCTGTGATGGTGGGAGCATGTTGCCTGTGATGGTGGGAGCATGTTGCCTGTGATGGTGGGAGCATGTTGCCTGTTATGGTGGGAGCATGTTGCCTGTGATGGTGGGAGCATGTTGCCTGTGAGTGGTGGGAGCATGTTGCCTGTGATGGTGGGAGCATGTTGCCTGTGAGTGGTGGGAGCATGTTGCCTGTGAGTCATGGGAGCATGTTGCCTGTTATAGTGGGAGCATGTTGCCTGTGATGGTGGGAGCATGTTGCCTGTAAGTGGTAGGAGCATGTTATCTGTGAGTCATGGGAGCATGTTGCCTGTGAGTCGTGGGAGCATGTTGCCTGTGAGTCATGGGAGCATGTTGCCTGTTATAGTGGGAGCATGTTGCCTGTGAGTGGTGGGAGTATGTTGCCTGTGATGGTGGGAGCATGTTGCCTGTTATGGTGGGAGCATGTTGCCTGTTATGGTGGGAGCATGTTGCCTGTGATGGTGGGAGCATGTTGCCTGTGATGGTGGGAGCATGTTGCCTGTGATGGTGGGAGCATGTTGCCTGTGATGGTGGGAGCATGTTGCCTGTGAGTGGTGGGAGCATGTTGCCTGTGATGGTGGGAGCATGTTGCCTGTGATGGTGGGAGCATGTTGCCTGTGATGGTGGGAGCATGTTGCCTGTGAGTGGTGGGAGCATGTTGCCTGTGAGTGGTGGGAGCATGTTGCCTGTGAGTGTGGGAGCATGTTGCCTGTGATGGTGGGAGCATGTTGCCTGTGAGTGGTGGGAGCATGTTGCCTGTGATGGTGGGAGCATGTTGCCTGTGAGTGGTGGGAGCATGTTGCCTGTGAGTGGTGGGAGCATGTTTCCTGTGATGGTGGGAGCATGTTGCCTGTGAGTGGTGGGAGCATGTTGCCTGTGATGGTGGGAGCATGTTGCCTGTGATGGTGGGAGAATGTGGTGATGGTGGGAGCATGTTGCCTGTGATGGTGGGAGCATGTTGCCTGTGATGGTGGGAGCATGTTGCCTGTGAGTGGTGGGAGCATGTTGCCTGTGAGTCATGGGAGCATGTTGCCTGTTATAGTGGGAGCATGTTGCCTGTGAGTGGTGGGAGCATGTTGCCTGTGAGTGGTGGGAGCATGTTGCCTGTGAGTGGTGGGAGCATGTTGCCTGTTATGGTGGGAGCATGTTGCCTGTGGGAGCATGTTGCCTGTGAGTGGTGGGGGCATGTTGCCTGTGAGTGGTGGGAGCATGTTGCTTGTGATGGTGGGAGCATGTTGCCTGTGAGTGGTGGGAGCATGTTGCTTGTGATGGTGGGAGCATGTTGCCTGTGAGTGGTGGGAGCATGTTGCCTGTTATGGTGGGAGCATGTTGCCTGTGATGGTGGGAGCATGTTGCCTGTGAGTGGTGGGAGCATGTTGCCTGTGATGGTGGGAGCATGTTGCCTGTGAGTGGTGGGAGCATGTTGCCTGTGAGTCATGGGAGCATGTTGCCTGTTATGGTGGGAGCATGTTGCCTGTGATGGTGGGAGCATGTTGCCTGTGAGGGTAGGGAGCATGTTGCCTGTGAGTGGTGGGAGCATGTTGCCTGTGAGTGGTGGGAGCATGTTGCCTGTGAGTGGTGGGAGCATGTTGCCTGTTATGGTGGGAGCATGTTGCCTGTGAGTGGTGGGGCATGTTGCCTGTGATGGTGGGAGCATGTTGCCTGTGATGGTGGGAGCATGTTGCCTGTTAGTGGTGGGAGCATGTTGCCTGTGATGGTGGGAGCATGTTGCCTGTGATGGTGGGAGCATGTTGCCTGTGATGGTGGGAGCATGTTGCCTGTGATGGTGGTGGGTGGGAGCATGTTGCCTGTGATGGTGGGAGCATGTTGCCTGTGATGGTGGGAGCATGTTGCCTGTGAGTGGTGGGAGCATGTTGCCTGTGAGTGGTGGGAGCATGTTGCCTGTGAGTGGTGGGAGCATGTTGCCTGTTATAGTGGGAGCATGTTGCCTGTGATGGTGGGAGCATGTTGCCTGTGAGTGGTGGGAGCATGTTGCCTGTGATGGTGGGAACATGTTGCCTGTGAGTGGTGGGAGTGTGTTTCCTGTGATGGTGGGAGCATGTTGCCTGTGAGTGGTGGGAGCATGTTGCCTGTGATGGTGGGAGCATGTTGCCTGTGATGGTGGGAGAATGTTGCCTGTGATGGTGGGAGCATGTTGCCTGTTATGGTGGGAGCATGTTGCCTGTGATGGTGGGAGCATGTTGCCTGTGAGTGGTGGGAGCATGTTGCCTGTGAGTCATGGGAGCATGTTGCCTGTTATAGTGGGAGGATGTTGCCTGTGAGTGGTGGGAGTATGTTGCCTGTGAGTGGTGGGAGCATGTTGCCTGTGAGTGGTGGGAGCATGTTGCCTGTGAGTGGTGGGAGCATGTTGCCTGTGAGTGGTGGGAGCATGTTGCCTGTGAGTGGGGGGAGCATGTTGCCTGTGATGGTGGGAGCATGTTGCCTGTGAGTGGTGGGAGCATGTTGCCTGTGATGGTGGGAGCATGTTGCCTGTGATGGTGGGAGCATGTTGCCTGTGAGTGGTGGGGGCATGTTGCCTGTGAGTGGTGGGAGCATGTTGCCTGTGAGTGGTGGGAGCATGTTGCCTGTGATGGTGGGAGCATGGTGGGAGCATGTTGCCTGTGATGGTGGGAGCATGTTGCCTGTGATGGTGGGAGCATGTTGCCTGTGATGGTGGGAGCATGTTGCCTGGATGGTGGGATGTTGCCTGTGATGGTGGGAGCATGTTGCCTGTGAGTGGTGGGAGCATGTTGCCTGTGAGTGGTGGGAGCATGTTGCCTGTGATGGTGGGAGCATGTTGCCTGTGAGTGGTGGGAGCATGTTGCCTGTGATGGTGGGAGCATGTTGCCTGTGATGGTGGGAGCATGTTGCCTGTGATGGTGGGAGCATGTTGCCTGTGATGGTGGGAGCATGTTGCCTGTGAGTGGTGGGAGCATGTTGCCTGTGAGTGGTGGGAGCATGTTGCCTGTGAGTGGTGGGAGCATGTTGCCTGTGAGTGGTAGGGGCATGTTGCCTGTGAGTGGTAGGGGCATGTTGCCTGTGAGTGGTAGGGGCATGTTGCCTGTGAGTGGTGGGAGCATGTTGCCTGTGAGTGGTGGGGGCATGTTGGGTGGGAGCATGTTGCCTGTGATGGTAGGGGCATGTTGCCTGTGAGTGGTGGGAGCATGTTGCCTGTGATGGTGGGAGCATGTTGCCTGTGATGGTGGGAGCATGTTGCCTGTGATGGTGGGAGCATGTTGCCTGTGATGGTGGTGGTTGCCTGTGATGGTGGGAGCATGTTGCCTGTGATGGTGGGAGCATGTTGCCTGTGAGTGGTGGGAGCATGTTGCCTGTTATGGTGGGAGCAGTGGTGGGAGCATGTTGCCTGTGAGTGGTGGGAGCATGTTGCCTGTGATGGTGGGAGCATGTTGCCTGTGAGTGGTGGGAGCATGTTGCCTGTGAGTGGTGGGAGCATGTTGCCTGTGATGGTGGGAGCATGTTGCCTGTGATGGTGGGAGCATGTTGCCTGTGATGTGGTGGGGGAGCATGTTGCCTGGTGGGAGCATGTTGCCTGTTATGGTGGGAGCATGTTGCCTGTGATGGTGGGAGCATGTTGCCTGTGAGTGGTGGGAGCATGTTGCCTGTGATGTTGTTGCCTGTGAGTGGTGGGAGCATGTTGCCTGTGAGTGGTGGGAGCATGTTGCCTGTGATGGTGGGAGCATGTTGCCTGTGAGTGGTGGGAGCATGTTGCCTGTGATGGTGGGAGCATGTTGCCTGTGAGTGGTGGGAGCATGTTGCCTGTGAGTGGTGGGAGCATGTTGCCTGTGAGTGGTGGGAGCATGTTGCCTGTGAGTGGTGGGAGCATGTTGCCTGTGGTGGGAGCATGTTGCCTGTGAGTGGTGGGAGCATGTTGCCTGTGAGTGGTGGGAGCATGTTGCCTGTGATGGTGGGAGCATGTTGCCTGTGATGGTGGGAGCATGTTGCCTGTGAGTGGTGGGAGCATGTTGCCTGTGATGGTGGGAGCATGTTGCCTGTCGAGTGTTGCCTGTGAGTGGTAGGGGCATGTTGCCTGTGAGTGGTGGGAGCATGTTGCCTGTGAGTGGTGGGAGCATGTTGCCTGTGAGTGGTGGGAGCATGTTGCCTGTGAGTGGTGGGAGCATGTTGCCTGTGAGTGGTAGGGAGCATGTTGCCTGTGAGTGGTAGGGGCATGTTGCCTGTGAGTGGTGGGGGCATGTTGCCTGTGAGTGGTGGGAGCATGTTGCCTGTGAGTGGTGGGAGCATGTTGCCTGTGAGTGGGATATGTTGCCTGTGAGTGGTGGGAGCATGGGAGCATGTTGCCTGTGAGGTGGGAGCATGTTGCCTGTGATGGTGGGAGCATGTTGCCTGTGAGTGGTGGGAGCATGTTGCCTGTGATGGTGGGAGCATGTTGCCTGTGAGGTTGGGTGGGAGCATGTTGCCTGTGAGTGGTGGGAGCATGTTGCCTGTGAGTGGTGGGAGCATGTTGCCTGTGATGGTGGGAGCATGTTGCCTGTGATGGTGGGAGCATGTTGCCTGTTGCCTGTGAGTGGTGGGAGCATGTTGCCTGTGAGTGGTGGGAGCATGTTGCCTGTGATGGTGGGAGCATGTTGCCTGTGATGGTGGGAGCATGTTGCCTGTGATGGTGGGAGCATGTTGCCTGTGATGGTGGGAGCATGTTGCCTGTGATGGTGGGAGCATGTTGCCTGTGAGTGGTGGGAGCATGTTGCCTGTGATGGTGGGAGCATGTTGCCTGTGAGTGGTGGGAGCATGTTGCCTGTGAGTGGTGGGAGCATGTTGCCTGTGATGGTGGGAGCATGTTGCCTGTGAGTGGTGGGAGCATGTTGCCTGTGAGTGGTGGGAGCATGTTGCCTGTGATGGTGGGAGCATGTTGCCTGTGATGTGGTGGGAGCATGTTGCCTGTGTGGTGGGAGTATGTTGCCTGTGATGGTGGGAGCATGTTGCCTGTGATGGTGGGAGCATGTTGCCTGTGATGGTGGGAGCATGTTGTGTGATGGTGGGAGCATGTTGCCTGTGATGGTGGGAGCATGTTGCCTGTGATGGTGGGAGCATGTTGCCTGTGAGTGGTGGGAGCATGTTGCCTGTGAGTGGTGGGAGCATGTTGCCTGTGATGGTGGGAGCATGTTGCCTGTGAGTGGTGGGAGCATGTTGCCTGTGAGTGGTGGGAGCATGTTGCCTGTGAGTGGTGGGAGCATGTTGCCTGTGAGTGGTGGGAGCATGTTGCCTGTGATGGTGGGGAGCATGTTGCCTGTGAGTGGTGGGAGCATGTTGCCTGTGAGTGGTGGGAGCATGTTGCCTGTGAGTGGTGGGAGCATGGCCTGTGAGTGGTGGGAGCATGTTGCCTGTGAGTGGTGGGGGCATGTTGCCTGTGATGGTGGGAGCATGTTGCCTGTGAGTGGTGGGAGCATGTTGCCTGTGAGTGGTGGGAGCATGTTGCCTGTGAGTGGTGGGAGCATGTTGCCTGTGAGTGGTGGGAGCATGTTGCCTGTGAGTGGTGGGATAGTGGGAGCATGTTGCCTGTGAGTGGTGGGAGCATGTTGCCTGTGAGTGGTGGGAGCATGTTGCCTGTGAGTGGTGGGAGCATGTTGCCTGTGAGTGGTGGGAGCATGTTGCCTGTGAGTGGTGGGAGCATGTTGCCTGTGAGTGGTGGGAGCATGTTGCATGTTGCCTGTGATGGTGGGAGCATGTTGCCTGTGAGTGGTGGGAGCATGTTGCCTGTGAGTGGTGGGAGCATGTTGCCTGTGATGGTGGGAGCATGTTGCCTGTGAGTGGTGGGAGCATGTTGCCTGTGAGTGGTGGGAGCATGTTGCCTGTGAGTGGTGGGTGAGCATGTTGCCTGTGAGTGGTGGGAGCATGTTGCCTGTGAGTGGTGGGAGCATGTTGCCTGTGAGTGGTGGGAGCATGTTGCCTGTGATGGTGGGAGCATGTTGCCTGTGAGTGGTGGGAGCATGTTGCCTGTGAGTGGTGGGAGCATGTTGCCTGTGAGTGGGTGGGAGCATGTTGCCTGTGAGTGGTGGGAGCATGTTGCCTGTGAGTGGTGGGAGCATGTTGCCTGTGATGGTGGGAGCATGTTGCCTGTTATGGCATGTTGCCTGTGAGTGGTGGAGCATGTTGCCTGTGATGGTGGGAGCATGTTGCCTGTGAGTGGTGGGAGCATGTTGCCTGTGATGGTGGGAGCATGTTGCCTGTGATGGTGGGTGATGGTGGGAGCATGTTGCCTGTGAGTGGTGGGAGCATGTTGCCTGTTGCCTGTGAGTGGTGGGAGCATGTTGCCTGTGATGGTGGGAGCATGTTGCCTGTGAGTGGTGGGAGCATGTTGCCTGTGAGTGGTGGGAGCATGTTGCCTGTGATGGTGGGAGCATGTTGCCTGTGAGTGGTGGGAGCATGTTGCCTGTGATGGTGGTGGGAGCATGTTGCCTGTGATGGTGGGGAGCATGTTGCCTGTGATGGGGGAGCATGTTGCCTGTGATGGTGGGAGCATGTTGCCTGTGAGTGGTGGGAGCATGTTGCCTGTGATGGTGGGAGCATGCCTGTGGGGTGGGAGCATGTTGCCTGTGAGTGGTGGGTTGCCTGTTAGCATGTTGCCTGTGATGGTGGGAGCATGTTGCCTGTGAGTGGTAGGGGCATGTTGCCTGTGATGTTGCCTGTGAGTGGGAGCATGGGGGGAGCATGTTGCCTGTGAGTGGTGGGAGCATGTTGCCTGTGATGGTGGGAGCATGTTGCCTGTGATGGTGGGATGTTGCCTGTGATGGTGGGAGCATGTTGCCTGTGATGGTGGGAGCATGTTGCCTGTGATGGTGGGAGCATGTTGCCTGTGATGGTGGGAGCATGTTGCCTGTGATGGTGGGAGCATGTTGCCTGTGATGGTGGGAGCATGTTGCCTGTGATGGTGGGAGGAGCATGTTGCCTGTGAGTGGTGGGAGCATGTTGCCTGTGAGTGGTGGGAGCATGTTGCCTGTTATTGCCTGTGATGGTGGGAGCATGTTGCCTGTGAGTGGTGGGAGCATGTTGCCTGTGAGTGGTGGGAGCATGTTGCCTGTGAGTGGTGGGAGCATGTTGCCTGTGAGTGGTGGGAGCATGTTGCCTGTGATGGTGGGAGCATGTTGCCTGTGAGTGGTGGGAGCATGTTGCCTGTGATGGTGGGAGCATGTTGCCTGTGAGTGGTGGGAGCATGTTGCCTGTGATGGTGGGAGCATGTTGCCTGTGAGTGGTGGGAGCATGTTGCCTGTGAGTGGTGGGAGCATGTTGCCTGTTATAGTGGGAGCATGTTGCCTGTGAGTGGTGGGAGCATGTTGCCTGTGATGGTGGGAGCATGTTGCCTGTGAGTGGTGGGAGCATGTTGCCTGTGAGTGGTGGGAGTGTGTTTCCTGTGATGGTGGGAGCATGTTGCCTGTGATGGTGGGAGCATGTTGCCTGTGAGTGGTGGGGTGTTGCCTGTGATGGTGGGAGCATGTTGCCTGTGAGGTGGGGAGCATGTTGCCTGTGAGTGGTGGGAGCATGTTGCCTGTGAGTGGTGGGAGCATGTTGCCTGTGAGTGGTGGGAGCATGTTGCCTGTGATGGTGGGAGCATGTTGCCTGTGAGTGGTGGGAGCATGTTGCCTGTGATGGTGGGAGCATGTTGCCTGTGAGTGGTGGGAGCATGTTGCCTGTGAGTGGTGGGAGCATGTTGCCTGTGATGGTGGGAGCATGTTGCCTGTGAGTGGTGGGAGCATGTTGCCTGTGATGGTGGGTGGGGAGTGTTGCCTGTGGGTGGGAGCATGTTGCCTGTGAGTGGTGGGAGCATGTTGCCTGTGATGGTGGGAGCATGTTGCCTGTGATGGTGGGAGCATGTTGCCTGTGAGGAGCATGTTGCCTGTGATGGTGGGAGCATGTTGCCTGTGAGTGGTGGGAGCATGTTGCCTGTGAGTGGTGGGAGCATGTTGCCTGTGAGTGGTGGGAGCATGTTGCCTGTGAGTGGTGGGAGCATGTTGCCTGTGAGTGGTGGGAGCATGTTGCCTGTGAGTGGTGGGAGCATGTTGCCTGTGATGGTGGGAGCATGTTGCCTGTGAGTGGTGGGAGCATGTTGCCTGTGAGTGGTGGGAGCATGTTGCCTGTTAGTGGTGGGAGCATGTTGCCTGTGAGTGGTGGGAGCATGTTGCCTGTGAGTGGTGGGAGCATGTTGCCTGTGAGTGGTGGGAGCATGTTGCCTGTGAGTGGTGGGAGCATGGGTGAGCATGTTGCCTGTGATGGTGGGAGCATGTTGCCTGTGAGTGGTGGGAGCATGTTGCCTGTGAGTGGTGGGAGCATGTTGCCTGTGAGTGGTGGGAGCATGTTGCCTGTGAGTGGTGGGAGCATGTTGCCTGTGAGTGGTGGGAGCATGTTGCCTGTGAGTGGTGGGAGCATGTTGCCTGTGAGTGGTGGGAGCATTTGCCTGTGATGGTGGGAGCATGTTGCCTGTGAGTGGTGGGAGCATGTTGCCTGTGATGGTGGAGCATGTTGCCTGTGATGGTGGGAGCATGTTGCCTGTGAGTGGTGGGGGAGCATGTTGCCTGTGATGGTGGGAGCATGTTGCCTGTGAGTGGTGGGAGCATGTTGCCTGTGATGGTGGGGAGCATGTTGCCTGTGATGGTGGGAGCATGTTGCCTGTGATGGTGGGAGCATGTTGCCTGTGAGTGGTGGGAGCATGTTGCCTGTGATGGTGGGAGCATGTTGCCTGTGATGGTGGGAGCATGTTGCCTGTGAGTGGTGGGAGCATGTTGCCTGTGAGTGGTGGGAGCATGTTGCCTGTGATGGTGGGAGCATGTTGCCTGTGATGGTGGGAGCATGTTGCCTGTGAGTGGTGGGAGCATGTTGCCTGTGATGGTGGGAGCATGTTGCCTGTGATGGTGGGAGCATGTTGCCTGTGAGTGGTGGGAGCATGTTGCCTGTGATGGTGGGAGTATGTTGCCTGTGAGTGGTGGGAGCATGTTGCCTGTGGTGGGAGCATGTTGCCTGTGATGGTGGGAGCATGTTGCCTGTGAGGGTGGGAGCATGTTGCCTGTGATGGTGGGAGCATGTTGCCTGTGATGGTGGGAGCATGTTGCCTGTGAGTGGTGGGAGAGTGGTGTTGCCTGTGATGGTGGGAGCATGTTGCCTGTGAGTGGTGGGAGCATGTTGCCTGTGAGTGGTGGGGCATGTTGCCTGTGAGTGGTGGGAGCATGTTGCCTGTGATGGTGGGAGCATGTTGCCTGTGATGGTGGGAGCATGTTGCCTGTGATGGTGGGAGCATGTTGCCTGTGATGCCTGTGAGTGGTGGGAGCATGTTGCCTGTGATGGTGGGAGCATGTTGCCTGTGAGTGGTGGGAGCATGTTGCCTGTGAGTGGTAGGGATGTTGCCTGTGATGGTGGGAGCATGCCCTGTGAGTGGTGGGAGCATGTTGCCTGTGAGTGGTGGGGCATGTTGCCTGTGAGTGGTGGGAGCATGTTGCCTGTGAGTGGTGGGAGCATGTTGCCTGTGATGGTGGGGGCATGTTGCCTGTGAGTGGTGGGAGCATGTTGCCTGTGAGTGGTAGGAACATGTTGCCTGTGAGTGGTAGGGGCATGTTGCCTGTGAGTGGTGGGAGCATGTTGCCTGTGAGTGGTGGGAGCATGTTGCCTGTGAGTGGTGGGAGCATGTTGCCTGTGATGGTGGGAGCATGTTGCCTGTGAGTGGTGGGAGCATGTTGCCTGTGATGGTGGGAGCATGTTGCCTGTGAGTGGTGGGAGCATGTTGCCTGTGAGTGGTGGGAGCATGTTGCCTGTGATGGTGGGAGCATGTTGCCTGTGAGTGGTGGGAGCATGTTGCCTGTGAGTGGTGGGAGCATGTTGCCTGTGAGTGGTGGCCTGTGAGTGGTGGGGCATGTTGCCTGTGAGTGGTGGGAGCATGTTGCCTGTGAGTGGTGGGAGTGTGTTTCCTGTGATGGTGGGAGCATGTTGCCTGTGAGTGGTGGGAGCATGTTGCCTGTGATGGTGGGAGCATGTTGCCTGTGATGGTGGGAGCATGTTGCCTGTGATGGTGGGAGCATGTTGCCTGTGAGTGGTGGGAGCATGTTGCCTGTGAGTGGTGGGAGCATGTTGCCTGTGATGGTGGGAGCATGTTGCCTGTGAGTGGTGGGAGCATGTTGCCTGTGAGTGGTGGGAGCATGTTGCCTGTGAGTGGTGGGAGCATGTTGCCTGTGAGTGGTGGGAGCATGTTGCCTGTGGTGGTGGGAGCATGTTGCCTGTGAGTGGTGGGAGCATGTTGCCTGTGATGGTGGGAGCATGTTGCCTGTGAGTGGTGGGAGCATGTTGCCTGTGAGTGGTGGGAGCATGTTGCCTGTGAGTGGTGGGAGCATGTTGCCTGTGAGTGGTGGGGCATGTTGCCTGTGAGTGGTGGGGGCATGTTGCCTGTGAGTGGTGGGGCATGTTGCCTGTGAGTGGTAGGGGCATGTTGCCTGTGAGTGGTGGGGGCATGTTGCCTGTGAGTGGTGGGAGCATGTTGCCTGTGAGTGGTGGGAGCATGTTGCCTGTGAGTGGTGGGAGCATGTTGCCTGTGAGTGGTGGGAGCATGTTGCCTGTGAGTGGTGGGAGCATGTTGCCTGTGAGTGGTGGGAGCATGTTGCCTGTGATGGTGGGAGCATGTTGCCTGTGAGTGGTGGGAGCATGTTGCCTGTGATGGTGGGAGCATGTTGCCTGTGAGTGGTGGGAGCATGTTGCCTGTGATGGTGGGAGCATGTTGCCTGTGATGGTGGGAGCATGTTGCCTGTTAGTGGTGCATGTTGCCTGTGATGGTGGGAGCATGTTGCCTGTGAGTGGTGGGAGCATGTTGCCTGTGATGGTGGGAGCATGTTGCCTGTGATGGTGGGAGCCTGTGATGTTGTTGCCTGTGAGTGGTGGGAGCATGTTGCCTGTGAGTGGTGGGAGCATGTTGCCTGTGAGTGGTGGGAGCATGTTGCCTGTGATGGTGGGAGCATGTTGCCTGTGAGTGGTGGGAGCATGTTGCCTGTGAGTGGTGGGAGCATGTTGCCTGTGAGTGGTGGGAGCATGTTGCCTGTGATGGTGGGAGCATGTTGCCTGTGAGTGGTGGGAGCATGTTGCCTGTGAGTGGTGGGAGCATGTTGCCTGTGAGTGGTGGGTGAGCATGTTTGCCTGTGAGTGGTGGGAGCATGTTGCCTGTGATGGTGGGAGCATGTTGCCTGTGAGTGGTGGGAGCATGTTGCCTGTGAGTGGTGGGAGCATGTTGCCTGTGATGGTGGGAGCATGTTGCCTGTGAGTGGTGGGAGCATGTTGCCTGTGATGGTGGGAGCATGTTGCCTGTGATGGTGGGAGCATGTTGCCTGTGATGGTGGGAGCATGTTGCCTGTGATGGTGGGAGCATGTTGCCTGTGAGTGGTTGCCTGTTATGGGGAGCATGTTGCCTGTGATGGTGGGAGCATGTTGCCTGTGTGGTAGTGGTGAGGGGAGCATGTTGCCTGTGAGTGGTGGGAGCATGTTGCCTGTGAGTGGTGGGAGCATGTTGGTTATGGCATGTTGCCTGTGAGTGGTGGGAGCATGTTGCCTGTGATGGTGGGAGCATGTTGCCTGTGAGCATGGTGGGAGCATGTTGCCTGTGAGTGGTGGGAGCATGTTGCCTGTGAGTGGTGGGAGCATGTTGCCTGTGATGGTGGGAGCATGTTGCCTGTGAGTGGTGGGAGCATGTTGCCTGTGATGGTGGGAGCATGTTGCCTGTGAGTGGTGGGAGCATGTTGCCTGTGATGGTGGGAGCATGTTGCCTGTGAGTGGTGGGAGCATGTTGCCTGTGAGTGGTGGGAGCATGTTGCCTGTGAGTGGTGGGAGCATGTTGCCTGTGATGGTGGGAGCATGTTGCCTGTGAGTGGTGGGAGCATGTTGCCTGTGAGTGGTGGGAGCATGTTGCCTGTGATGGTGGGAGCATGTTGCCTGTGAGTGGTGGGAGCATGTTGCCTGTGAGTGGTGGGAGTATGTTGCCTGTGAGTGGTGGGAGTATGTTGCCTGTGAGTGGTGGGGGCATGTTGCCTGTGATGGTGGGAGCATGTTGCCTGTGAGTGGTGGGAGCATGTTGCCTGTGATGGTGGGAGCATGTTGCCTGTGAGTGGTGGGAGCATGTTGCCTGTGATGGTGGGAGCATGTTGCCTGTGAGTGGTGGGGGCATGTTGCCTGTGAGTGGTGGGAGCATGTTGCCTGTGAGTGGTGGGAGCATGTTGCCTGTGAGTGGTGGGAGTATGTTGCCTGTGAGTGGTGGGGGCATGTTGCCTGTGATGGTGGGAGCATGTTGCCTGTGAGTGGTGGGAGCATGTTGCCTGTGATGGTGGGAGCATGTTGCCTGTGAGTGGTGGGAGCATGTTGCCTGTGAGTGGTGGGAGCATGTTGCCTGTGAGTGGTGGGAGCATGTTGCCTGTGAGTGGTGGGAGCATGTTGCCTGTGAGTGGTGGGAGCATGTTGCCTGTGAGTGGTGGGAGCATGTTGCCTGTGAGTGGTGGGAGCATGTTGCCTGTGAGTGGTGGGAGCATGTTGCCTGTGAGTGGTGGGAGCATGTTGCCTGTGAGTGGTGGGAGCATGTTGCCTGTGAGTGGTGGGGCATGTTGCCTGTGATGGTGGGGCATGTTGCCTGTGAGTGGTGGGAGCATGTTGCCTGTGAGTGGTGGGAGCATGTTGCCTGTGAGTGGTGGGAGCATGTTGCCTGTGAGTGGGAGCATGTTGCCTGTGAGTGGTGGGAGCATGTTGCCTGTGATGTGGGAGCATGTTGCCTGTGATGGTGGGAGCATGTTGCCTGTGAGTGGTGGGAGCATGTTGCCTGTGAGTGGTGGGAGCATGTTGCCTGTGATGGTGGGAGCATGTTGCCTGTGATGGTGGGAGCATGTTGCCTGTGAGTGGTGGGAGCATGTTGCCTGTGATGGTGGGAGCATGTTGCCTGTGATGGTGGGAGCATGTTGCCTGTGAGTGGTGGGAGCATGTTGCCTGTGATGGTGGGAGCATGTTGCCTGTGATGGTGGGAGCATGTTGCCTGTGAGTGGTGGGAGCATGTTGCCTGTGATGGTGGGAGCATGTTGCCTGTGAGTGGTGGGAGCATGTTGCCTGTGATGGTGGGAGCATGTTGCCTGTGAGTGTTGCCTGGATGGTGGGAGCATGTTGCCTGTGAGTGGTGGGATGTGTTGCCTGTGAGTGGTGGGAGCATGTTGCCTGTGAGTGGGAGCATGGGATGGTGGGATGTTGCCTGTGAGTGGTGGGAGCATGTTGCCTGTGAGTGTTGCCTGTGATGGTGCATGTTGCCTGTGATGGTGGGAGCATGTTGCCTGTGAGTGGTGGGAGCATGTTGCCTGTGATGGTGGGAGCATGTTGCCTGTGAGTGGTGGGAGCATGTTGCCTGTGATGGTGGGAGCATGTTGCCTGTGAACATGTTGCCTGTGATGGTGGGAGCATGTTGCCTGTGAGTGGTGGGAGCATGTTGCCTGTGAGTGGTGGGAGTGTTGCCTGTGATGGTGGGAGCATGTTGCCTGTGAGTGGTGGGAGCATGTTGCCTGTGATGGTGGGAGCATGTTGCCTGTGAGTGGTGGGAGCATGTTGCCTGTGAGTGGTGGGAGCATGTTGCCTGTTGGTGGGAGCATGTTGCCTGTGATGGTGGGAGCATGTTGCCTGTGATGGTGGGAGCATGTTGCCTGTGAGTGGTGGGAGCATGTTGCCTGTGATGGTGGGAGCATGTTGCCTGTGAGTGGTGGGAGCATGTTGCCTGTGATGGTGGGAGCATGTTGCCTGTGAGTGGTGGGAGCATGTTGCCTGTGAGTGGTGGGAGCATGTTGCCTGTGAGTGGTGGGAGCATGTTGCCTGTGATGGTGGGAGCATGTTGCCTGTGAGTGGTGGGAGCATGTTGCCTGTGAGTGGTGGGAGCATGTTGCCTGTGAGTGGTGGGAGCATGTTGCCTGTGATGGTGGGAGCATGTTGCCTGTGAGTGGTGGGAGCATGTTGCCTGTGAGTGGTGGGAGCATGTTGCCTGTGAGTGGTGGGAGCATGTTGCCTGTGATGGTGGGAGCATGTTGCCTGTGAGTGGTGGGAGCATGTTGCCTGTGAGTGGTGGGGGCATGTTGCCTGTGAGTGGTGGGAGCATGTTGCCTGTGATGGTGGGAGCATGTTGCCTGTGAGTGGTGGGAGCATGTTGCCTGTGATGGTGGGAGCATGTTGCCTGTGAGTGGTGGCATGTTGCCTGTGAGTGGTGGGATGTTGCCTGTGAGTGGTGGGGGCATGTTGCCTGTGATGGTGGGAGCATGTTGCCTGTGAGTGGTGGGAGCATGTTGCCTGTGATGGTGGGAGCATGTTGCCTGTGATGGTGGGAGCATGTTGGTGAGTGGTGGGAGCATGTTGCCTGTGATGGTGGGAGCATGTTGCCTGTGAGTGGTGGGGAGCATGTTGCCTGTGAGTGGTGGGGAGCATGTTGCCTGTGATGGTGGGAGCATGTTGCCTGTGATGGTGGGAGCATGTTGCCTGTGAGTGGTGGGAGCATGTTGCCTGTGAGTGGTGGGAGCATGTTGCCTGTGAGTGGTGGGAGCATGTTGCCTGTGAGTGGTGGGAGCATGTTGCCTGTGAGTGGTGGGAGCATGTTGCCTGTGATGGTGGGAGCATGTTGCCTGTGAGTGGTGGGAGCATGTTGCCTGTGATGGTGGGAGCATGTTGCCTGTGAGTGGTGGGAGCATGTTGCCTGTGATGGGAGTTGCCTGTGAGTGGTGGGAGCATGTTGCCTGTGATGGTGGGAGCATGTTGCCTGTGAGTGGTGGGAGCATGTTGCCTGTGATGGTGGGAGCATGTTGCCTGTGAGTGGTGGGAGCATGTTGCCTGTGATGGTGGGAGCATGTTGCCTGTGATGGTGGGAGCATGTTGCCTGTGAGTGGTGGGAGCATGTTGCCTGTGATGGTGGGAGCATGTTGCCTGTGAGTGGTGGGAGCATGTTGCCTGTGAGTGGTGGGAGCATGTTGCCTGTGAGTGGTGGGAGCATGTTGCCTGTGAGTGGTGGGAGCATGTTGCCTGTGAGTGGTGGGAGCATGTTGCCTGTTGCCTGTGAGTGGTGGGAGCATGTTGCCTGTGATGGTGGGAGCATGTTGCCTGTGAGTGGTGGGAGCATGTTGCCTGTGAGTGGTGGGAGCATGTTGCCTGTGAGTGGTGGGGCATGTTGCCTGTGATGGTGGGAGCATGTTGCCTGTGAGTGGTGGGAGCATGTTGCCTGTGATGGTGGGAGCATGTTGCCTGTGATGGTGGGAGCATGTTGCCTGTGATGGTGGGAGCATGTTGCCTGTGATGGTGGGAGCATGTTGCCTGTGATGGTGGGAGCATGTTGCCTGTGAGTGGTGGGAGCATGTTGCCTGTGAGTGGTGGGAGCATGTTGCCTGTGATGGTTGCCTGTGAGTGGTGGGATGGTGGGAGCATGTTGCCTGTGAGTGGTGGGAGCATGTTGCCTGTGAGTGGTGGGAGCATGTTGCCTGTGATGGTGGGAGCATGTTGCCTGTGATGGTGGGAGCATGTTGCCTGTGAGTGGTGGGAGCATGTTGCCTGTGATGGTGGGAGCATGTTGCCTGTGAGGTGGGAGCATGTTGCCTGTGAGTGGTGGGGAGCATGTTGCCTGTGATGGTGGGAGCATGTTGCCTGTGAGTGGTGGGAGCATGTTGCCTGTGAGTGGGAGGTTGCCTGTGAACATGTTGCCTGTGATGGTGGGAGCATGTTGCCTGTGAGTGGTGGGAGCATGTTGCCTGTGCCTGTTGAGTGGTGGTGGGAGCATGTTGCCTGTGAGAGTGGTGGGAGCATGTTGCCTGTGATGGTGGGAGCATGTTGCCTGTGAGTGGTGGGAGCATGTTGCCTGTGAGTGGTGGGAGCATGTTGCCTGTGAGTGGTGGGAGCATGTTGCCTGTGATGGTGGGAGCATGTTGCCTGTGAGCATGTTGCCTGTGGAGCATGTTGCCTGTGAGTGGTGGGAGCATGTTGCCTGTGAGTGGTGGGAGCATGTTGCCTGTGAGTGGTGGGAGCATGTTGCCTGTGATGGTGGGAGCATGTTGCCTGTGATGGTGGGAGCATGTTGCCTGTGAGTGGTGGGGGCATGTTGCCATGTTGCCTGTGAGTGGTGGGAGCATGTTGCCTGTGAGTGGTGGGAGCATGTTGCCTGTGATGGTGGGAGCATGTTGCCTGTGAGTGGTGGGAGCATGTTGCCTGTGAGTGGTGGGAGCATGTTGCCTGTGATGGTGGGAGCATGTTGCCTGTGAGTGGTGGGAGCATGTTGCCTGTGAGTGGTGGGAGCATGTTGCCTGTGATGGTGGGAGCATGTTGCCTGTGAGTGGTGGGAGCATGTTGCCTGTGAGTGGTGGGGGCATGTTGCCTGATGGTGGGGTGTTGCCTGTGAGTGGTGGGATGTTGCCTGTGAGTGGTGGGAGCATGTTGCCTGGTGGGAGTGGTGTGATGGTGGGGCATGTTGCCTGTGAGTGGTGGGAGCATGTTGCCTGTGAGTGGTGGGAGTTGCCTGTGATGGTTGCCTGCCTGTGAGTGGTGGGAGCATGTTGCCTGTGAGTGGTGGGAGCATGTTGCCTGTGATGGTGGGAGCATGTTGCCTGTGAGTGGTGGGAGCATGTTGCCTGTGAGTGGTGGGAGCATGTTGCCTGTGAGTGGTGGGAGCATGTTGCCTGTGAGTGGTGGGAGCATGTTGCCTGTGATGGTGGGAGCATGTTGCCTGTGAGTGGTGGGAGCATGTTGCCTGTGAGTGGTGGGAGCATGTTGCCTGTGAGTGGTGGGAGCATGTTGCCTGTGAGTGGTGGGAGCATGTTGCCTGTGAGTGGTGGGGCATGTTGCCTGTGATGGTGGGAGCATGTTGCCTGTGAGTGGTGGGAGCATGTTGCCTGTGAGTGGTGGGAGCATGTTGCCTGTGAGTGGTGGGGCATGTTGCCTGTGAGTGGTGGGGAGCATGTTGCCTGTGAGTGGTGGGAGCATGTTGCCTGTGAGTGGTGGGAGCATGTTGCCTGTGGTGGGAGTGGTGGTGGGAGCATGTTGCCTGTGATGGTGGGAGCATGTTGCCTGTGATGGTGGGAGCATGTTGCCTGTGAGTGGTGGGAGCATGTTGCCTGTGATGGTGGGAGCATGTTGCCTGTGATGGTGGGAGCATGTTGCCTGTGAGTGGTGGGAGCATGTTGCCTGTGAGTGGTGGGAGCATGTTGCCTGTGATGGTGGGAGCATGTTGCCTGTGAGTGGTGGGAGCATGTTGCCTGTGAGTGGTGGGAGCATGTTTGCCTGTGATGGTGGGAGCATGTTGCCTGTGAGTGGTGGGAGCATGTTGCCTGTGAGTGGTGGGAGCATGTTGCCTGTGATGGTGGGAGCATGTTGCCTGTGATGGTGGGAGCATGTTGCCTGTGAGTGGTGGGAGCATGTTGCCTGTGAGTGGTGGGAGCATGTTGCCTGTGAGTGGTGGGAGTATGTTGCCTGTGAGTGGTGGCCTGGTGGGAGCATGTTGCCTGTGATGGTGGGAGCATGTGATGGTGGAGCATGTTGCCTGGAGTGGTGGGAGTATTTGCCTGTGAGTGGTGGGAGCATGTTGCCTGTGAGTGGTGGGAGCATGTTGCCTGTGATGGTGGGAGCATGTTGCCTGTGAGTGGTGGGAGTATGTTGCCTGTGAGTGGTGGGAGCATGTTGCCTGTGAGTGGTGGGAGCATGGCCTGTGGAGTGGGAGCATGTTGCCTGTGAGTGGTGGGAGCATGTTGCCTGTGAGTGGTGGGAGCATGTTGCCTGTGAGTGGTGGGAGCATGTTGCCTGTGAGTGGTGGGAGCATGTTGCCTGTGAGTGGTGGGAGCATGTTGCCTGTGATGGTGGGAGCATGTTGCCTGTGAGTGGTGGGAGCATGTTGCCTGTGAGTGGGGGCATGGGAGTGGTGGGACATGTTGCCTGTGAGTGGTGGGAGCATGTTGCCTGTGAGTGGTGGGAGCATGTTGCCTGTGAGTGGTGGGTGGTTGCCTGTGAGTGGTGGGAGTTGTTGCCTGTGATGGTGGGAGCATGTTGCCTGTGAGTGGTGGGAGCATGTTGCCTGTGAGTGGTGGGAGCATGTTGCCTGTGAGTGGTAGGAACATGTTGCCTGTGAGTGGTAGGGGCATGTTGCCTGTGAGTGGTGGGCCTATCACTAGCTTTCCAATCCTGCCAGGAGATTGATTTGACTGGGAAAGAACTGTTCACTCGACAAGGTGTGTATTTAGCTTTGATATAGTCCACAAAAACACAGTCATTATTTTATGTTATGCCAATTGAAACCGTATTTCCTTTCAGACCAAATGAAAGGAGAGGATGAAGGGTTATAAGGTAAATGGATAAGTAATGAAGAGCTGGGGCCACGGTTGGTAAGTCAAATTAGGCCTACATATGCTCCACTCAGAATGGGAAACAATGACAACACTAAAACACATAATCTGTTATTGCTTGTATTGCTTGCTAACTAGCTAGGCTTTATAGGTAGGAAAGGGAGAGTGAGAATGACCCAAAAGCATTATAAAGTAAAACATGGCCAACAGGGCTTGGCCAGTTCTTCAGTAATCCTGGCGTCTCAACATCTTCCACCTCGTCACCTGATTGTTGAACTGCTCTGCGTAACTAAAAACAGGACGTCACCTCCTTTTTGGTGTCAGTAGTTCATTCCTGAGGCATGAGCGCAGCGCTGCAGGGTGTGTTGCTCATACCTGTTAGAGAGGGTTTCCTGACCTGACAGAGACCTAGGGGACAAAGTCTGAATAAACCAGTGAGAGCTGCTGTGGCCATTATAAAAAGAGTTAACATTGGAATTACATTTCAGTACATCATAGGTTTCATAGAGGTTTCCTAATCTTTGTTAGCATTTGTTTGATTTCTATATTACCTATGACCCCAAATAACCCAGTTCTTTAGCCGTTGGACTTGGCGCTGAAGCAGTAACAGTGAAGTTGAGTAACAGAACAAGTCCTTTGTCTCACTTTCTGACTCTGTGTGCACTCTGTACATTCAGTTATTTTGGTGTCTGATCTCCACAATGTATGTGTGTTAAAGTGAGAGGTTGTGTGTGTGTGTGTGTGTGTGTGTGTGTGTGTGTGTGTGTGTGTGTGTGTGTGTGTGTGTGTGTGTGTGTGTGTGTGTGTGTGTGTGTGTGTGTGTGTGTGTGTGTGTGTGTGTGTTGTGTGTGAGAACCATATGTGGTGCTATAGCAGGGCAGTGAGGCGTGCAGTGCAGGAGCGAGCAGGGCCTAGCCGGCCCAATAGAGCCCCAGTACTCTGATAATCCCTGTGTTTTCAGGAGCCCTGGCCCGTACTTGATTAGCTTGGGCAAGAAAAGGGTAGAGTTCTCGCTAGCGCGTTTCTCTCTCTTTCTCTCTGTCCCACTTTCATTCCCCCTATTTTTCTCATGCTTCCCCCCCTCCACCCCTGGAGCCACTTCGCGAATGAATGGGTTCTAAGTGTTCACTCAGCAACTCTCTTTCCTTCTTTCCCTTTTTCTCTCTTTCCTTCTTTCCCTTTTTCTCTCTTTCCCTCTTTCCCTTTTTCTCTCTTTCACTCTTTCCCTTTTTCTCTCTTTCCTTCTTTCCCCTTTTCTCCCTCCCTTTTTCTCTCTTTCTCTCTTTCCCTCTCCCTTTTTCTCTCTTTCTCTCTTTCCCTCTCCCTTTTTCTCTCTTTCTATCTTTCCCTCTCCCTTTTTTTCTCTTTCTATCTTTCCCCCCTTTCCTTCTTTTCCCTTTTCTCTCTTTCCCTCTTTCCCTTTTTCTCTCTTTCCCTCTCCCTTTTTCTCTCTTTCTCTCTTTCCCTCTCCCTTTTTCTCTCGTTCTCTCTTTCCCTCTCCCTTTTTCTCTCTTTCTCTCTTTTCTTCTTTCCCCTTTTCTCTCTTTCCCTCTCCCTTTTTCTCTCTTTCCCTCTTTCCCTTTTTCTCTCTTTCCCTTTTCTCTCTTTCTCTCTTTCCCTCTTTCTCTCTTTCTCTCTTTCCCTCTCCCTTTTTCTCTTTCCCTTTTTCTTTCTTTCCCTCTTTCCCCTTTTCTCTCTTTCTCTCTTTCCCTCTTTCTCTCTTTCCCTCTCCCCCTTTTCTCTCTTTCTCTCTTTCCCTCTTTCCCCTTTTCTCTCATTCTCTCTTTCTCTCTTTCCCTCTTTCTCTCTTTCCCTCTCCCTTTTTCCTTTTTCTCTCTTTCCCTTTTTCTCTCTTTCCCTCTTTCTCTCTTTCCCTCTCCCTTTTCCCTTTTTCTCTCTTTCCCTCTTTCCCTTTTTCTCTCATTCTCTCTTTCTCTCTTTCTCTCTTTCCCTCTCCCTTTTCCCTTTTTCTCTCTTTCTCTCTTTCCTTCTTTCCCCTTTTCTCTCTTTCCCTTTTTCTCTCTTTCCTTCTTTTCCCTTTTCTCTCTTTCCCTCTTTCCCTTTTTCTCTCTTTCCCTCTTTCCCCTTTTCTCTCTTTCTCTCATTCTCTCTTTCACTTCTTCCCTCCTGACCTCTTTCTCTCTTTCCATTTCTTCTTTTTCTCTTTTTCTCCCAAAGAGAGGAAGAGAGACAGATGTGGTGATGCTAAACATGTACCCACAGAAAGAGAAACAGAGGAGAGATTATTATTCTCTTTCTAGCTTTGAAAAATCTAAATGTCTCTGTGGAGTCTGTGAGTTGATGTAGTAAGAACTTCAAAGTGGTATTCAGACATGCTTGGAGATATCTGACACCTTGAATTTTTCTTAGCTGTACATGAATTATAAACAGCATCTCAAAGGTTTCTTAACAGAACTATCAATATTCATCTTAATGTGTCATATTGTAAATTAGTGATCAATTGAATAATTAAATTTAGATAAACACTTGCATGTTGCATATACCATACATTTGTTGCTCCCTCACAGTGCCTGGAGTGCACTGGTGCAATGTGTTGGTGAAGGGGCAGACTGTGTGTGTGGTCTTGACTTGTTCTTCTATCCTCGTGGGGACCAGAAATCCCAAAATGTCCCCACAAGGATATTAAAACAAGGACATTTATCCCTTGTGGGGACATTTCTCACATCCCCATGAGGACAAGGGCTATTTTAAACTTGTATTTTTTTATTTTACCATTATTTTACCAGGTATGTTGACTGAGAACACATTGTCATTTACAGCAATGACCTGGGGAATAGTTACAGGGGAGAGGAGGGGAGATGAATGAGCCACTTGGATGCTGGGGATTATTAGGTGACCATGATGGTATGAGGGCCAGATTGGGAATTTAGCCAGGCCACCGTGGTTAACACCCCTACTCTTATGATAAGTGCCATGGGATCTCTAGTGATCACAGAGAATCAGGACACTCATTTAATGTCCCATCCGAAAGACGGCATTTTACACAGTTTAGGGGTTAGGTTTAGGATTATGGTTAGGGGATAGGTTTAGGGTTAGGTTTAGGATTACGGATAGGGGTTAAGGTTAGGGTTAAGGGTTAGGGAAAATAAGATTGTGTGTGTGTGTGTGTGTGTGTGTGTGTGCGTGTGTGTGTGTGTGTGTGTGTGTGTGTGTGTGTGTGTGTGTGTGTGTGTGTGTGTGTGTGTGTGTGTGTGTGTGTGTGTGTGTGTGTGTGTGTGTGCGTGCATATTTGTGTGTGTCTGTGTGACCGTGTGTCTGTGTGTCCGTGTGTGTCTGTGTGTCCGTGTGTCTGTGTGTGAGCACTGGGAGATGGGAGGGTACAGGGATTACAGTGAGGCCGTATGCCCCAGGGCAGAGGGGCTGTTTCCTGGCCATAGCCTCTGTTTGTCCTGCCTGACCTGGCAGCTCTGGGGGCAGATCCTGCTTGGATTCACCCCTGCTCCCACGCCTGTCTGAAGCTGTTAGCCACTGGCTGAGAGTGGCTAGCTGGGCTTAGCGAGTCTGAGCTGTGGGAGGGGTGGGTGTTGGGGGGGGGGGGGGGGGGACTTTGTGTTGGGAATGCTTAGTGGGGAGTGGAGAAGTGGAGAAGGGAGGGCGTTTATGGTTTATGACTTTGGTTTGATTCATTACACCATTTCTTTCATATCAGCCTGTGAGAGAGCCCTGTTGGTTTAACCTTTGCTTTGAACACAGTGTCTCGCTGCCCCTCGTTCACACACACACTGACTGTCCCCCCTCTTTCTTAACCTCTCTCTCTCTCACACACACACACGCATGCACACACCTACTAACACTGTCACACTCAGATTAACAAACCTTTAGAATATGATTTTCACTGGCAAAATGTATGTCCTCCATTTGATGCAATTCAAATAGTTTTTTAAATAAAGCCATTGAAGCTATTTAAGATGATTTTTATGTTGAAAACGTATATCAAAAATATTTGTCTTTATCTTCTGTGTCTTTTATTGGGTTATTAATGTAACACCCCCAATTTGACAAAATAATCCATTAGGAGTGCTATCATGTGATAGTGTTTTAATAGCTTGTCTGTATGGTGACTTTGTGCAATATGCTGTTCCTTATTACAATGTCCCAAAACATTACCCTCCCCTCTGCTTTGAGTAAAGTTTCATTATCAATTTCCAAACATCCTAATGAAATAGAGGGATATTTTTATTTTCTTCCCCAAAAGCTTTCACAGCTCAATTGCTTGTTTTTAATGGATTGTTATTATTTTTCAATTGGTGGATTCAGCGTTGGGTTTGGAATCCCATAGAGCAGCTCTGTCCATGTTGTTTCTGGCCTAGATATACACTGCAGTCCAGAGCAAACGCACAGCGACTCAGACACACGGAGAGAACAGAGAGGGAGGGAGAGCTCCCTGGTCCTTCACTTATCACTCACATAATAACTTGTGATTGGAGCACTTAAACGGACTGTGTGTGCTTATGTCAATTTAACACAATCACAACGTTTTACAGTCACCCGGTATTTAAATATTTTAGTAGCGTCTAACATGTTTGATCGGTTATTTGAATGTAATGTTGCCTATATGCGTTCCAACTTCAGAATATGTCATAAAAAATGTGTTTTATACCGGTATGTGAAAATCATGTTCTGTCAGGGGGCAGTACCCCCCCCACCCTTTTTCTATCGCCAGTGTCGTCACTCGACCCCTGGTTTATAAAACTGTCCACGCCACTCACCTGGCAAGAGAGAATGCTCACTGGCGGCGAGGTGGACAGGGTTCAAATTAACATAGGGAGGAACCCAAAACGCACGCACCGTCTCTGTGCAAAACAATAGCAGATATCCCTCTCACTTTATGGTGCCTGCATATTTTTCAGGGGCAATTTGAATATTACTTTTTTTACATTTCAAGCATACATTAAACATATTTTTTTATGAATCTTGCAAATTTATCTTACTTTTCGGGCATGTGTAACATGACTGCTGAGTCCCAGCAGTCGCCAGCCGATGCGGCCAGCCCGCTGGTCATGTTGCCTAACGTGAGTCTGGACTCCCCGATACCGCCACCACCACTGAAGCTGCCGGACCGGACGAAGGACGGGGTTCTGATCAAGTCTGAGCCCCGGGGACCTAGTCCGAACACGGACCGAGAGGAGGGGGCTGCTCTGGGTCAAACCGAAGAGCTCATGTCCACGGGGAGTCGACGGAGGAAGAGGCCCGTTCAGAGAGGGAAACCACCCTACAGTTACATCGCTCTCATAGCCATGGCCATCGCCAACTCCCCCGAGAGAAAACTCACACTTGGTGGTATTTATAAATTCATCATGGAACGTTTTCCCTTTTATCGAGAGAACTCAAAGAAGTGGCAAAACTCCATCCGCCACAACCTCACCCTCAACGACTGCTTTGTCAAGATTCCCCGGGAACCTGGAAGGCCTGGCAAGGGAAACTATTGGACTTTGGACCCCGCCGCTGAAGACATGTTCGACAACGGGAGTTTTCTGCGAAGGAGGAAAAGATTCAAGCGCACTGACGTGAGCACGTATCCTGGTTATTTGCAGAGCTCTAGCGCGTTCACCTCGACCTCCATGGGCAGACCGGCATACCCCAACACCCTGTACCCAGGAATAGGATCGGGTTACGGATCACAGCTGGCAGCTTCCCCCCACCCGGGGATGCTGCATCATTATCAGACCTCTGCCGGGGTCAGTCAAGGGCAGCCAAGAATGTTCAGCATCGACAACATCATCAGCCAGGAGTCGGTGATGCAGGGAGGAGAGCTCAACTCCCTGGGGTTAGGCGGTGGAGACCTGGGCACCATGTCAGCTAGCTGCTCCCTCACTGGCACTGACCCCTCCAATTGCTTCCAGATGCAGACTGTCAATCCCTCAGGGAATTCACTGGGCAGAGGCGGTGGAGGACTGTCATCAAACCTGGCACCCGGTTATCCATACTCTTCCTCAGCATCTCCTCCCCACCTGCCTTCCATGACGCAGTCCAGTTTCTCTCCAGGTCCTTCTCAGGTGTACTGCACCGGGAACCGGATGTCTCTACCAACCGTGCGCTCCGGGTCTTGCGCCGAACACACTGAGCAACTATTGGGTCTCTCCAGCCCAATGAACTCTTACAACAACTCTTACATGAGGCAAGCCAACTTTGCGTCAGGACTAGATCGGTATATGTGAGAAACTGATTTTTATAGAGACAAACAACAAGAGCCTCAAAATAGATTCCATTTGAAATAGGTGTGACACCTCTTCTTTGTTTGAAATGCCAAAATACATTCCATTATAGTTGTGTTCATTTCTCAGTGCTTTTGGTTCGTTTACCTTATGTGTCTTATTAAATTAATATGAATGTGTTCTTAAGATGTTTTGTAGCCTATCTGCGTGTACTTTTTTGTCCGAGAACAATTCCAGTCATTGTCACCTGTCAGAAAGTAGACTTCTTAAACAATATCATTAGCCACAAATACTGTTCTATTTTGTGAAAAGTAAATAGTTTATTTGTTTGTGAATTATGTTGAATAGGCCTACATTGCTATTTACACTTTTTGGTTCGTGTAATAAATACATTTTTTGATAAGCATGGTCTTGTTCCTTGTATCTGTTGAACTGAATATGCCTATGATCTGCACGTACTCCTCTGATTTAAATCAGGCCTACTTTAAATGAATATTTGATTGCTCATTATAATACTTTAAGTCCAATTCCCATAAACCATATTGTTTTTTCCTGTGTACCCAATTGCATAGACAATTAAATTACCCAAACAAAATATTTTCTATTAATATTTCAGATATAGGCCTGCAAGGGAATTTCCACATTCATTCTGAAATATAGGCTACATACTTACTTTATAACTTCGTTAATGGTGTTGATATAATTCGTTTCCTGCGTGTAAATAAAAATGACCAAATCAGGAATCGTGGGCCAAATGTATCGTGTTGAATTAGGCCTACCGAACTGTCTCATAATTTAACCTTTTGTTTTATTACAAACTTCTAGGGAATATAGGCAGTATTGTATTTGCATGACTTGTAAGCTCATTTGTATGGGTTGTTATAGTAGGACAGAAACGTCAAGTAATGTCACAGCATCATTTTTGTAGTTCTATGTTTACGCACACGTTTCAGACACGTTTCAGACACGTTTCAGACTTGACCAAGAAGATCGTAGGCCAATAATATAGTGTTGCTGTTATTGTCAGTTTATGTAGATTTTTTTGTATAATGTATCCAAATCTATCGACCACATATAGCCTGCTGGCACTGCCACAATTGTCCCTCTCCCCCAACTGGATTGTTGAGGGAGCTGGCACACAAGCATTTCGCTGCACCTTTATACCTGCTGTAAACTGTGTACATGACGAATACAATTGGATTTATTTCGATATGATGTATTTTACATGACCACGAGATATATTGGCTCACCTGTAGGCCAATGGTAGATAGCCTAGCTAATAGGCATATTTGAGTTATAGGGCCTATTTATTTATTTATTTATTTTACCTTTATTTAACCAACCAAGTCAGTTAAGAACAAATTCTTATTTTCAATGACGGCCTAGGTGGGTTAACTGCCTGTTCAGGGGCAGAACGACAGATTTGTACCTTAGGGGCTGGGGGGTTTGAACTCGCAACCTTCCGGTTACTAGTCCAACGCTCTAACCACTAGGCTACCCTGCCGCCCCAACATACATAAATGTATTTGTAATTGAATCCATGCACCTTTGCTATTCTAGCTGTCGAAAGGTACCTCTGGCGAGTCTGTACATCATTGGTCTGCAGCCTAATAGATTATAATTTACCCGTAGTTGGAGCGACACCTGGCGGTCTCTATCAAAAGTTTGTCTGGAGTGATTTTTGGATTGGGGAATTGGTGCCGGATTCTACAGTTTGTCCGCTAGGTGTCATGCAATACAAATAAGTCACAAACTGAAAAACAGAGTAGCCTAAAAAGGAAAAGTAACGTATGGTAATGTAATGGTAATGTTGTTGAGCTTGACATGTTTCCGGTCCAAATTCCAATATGGATGGAAGTAAAATATGTTCTCATCCCTTGAGGAAAATTTAATATTTTGAGGCAATAACAAAAAACATTTAGGCTACCAATTCCACCACCATAAAGGCTGCACAAACCACTATTTTGAAGTTGGCAGTCCAAATGCTACAGGTCATTACAGACTAGTTTGTTTCTTCGTGTGATTTTAAAATAGCCCTAGGCTTATTACATGCCTCCTAAGTCATTCGTTCTTGTCAGTGTTTTTGTTTTTGGGTCTGGTGGAAATGTAGACCCATGAGATTGCCAAATCTAAGTCTTGGTTTGGAAGATGATCAATTGTAATTGTGTATCTATAATCAATGGCAGGGTTGGGTAGGTTACTTTCTAAATGTAATCCGTTACAGTTACTAGTTACCTGTCCAAAATTGTAATCAGTAATGTAATTTTGGATTACCAAAAGTCATTAATGTAATCTGATTACTTTTAGAAGTTTTAGAAGAAGACCAAAAGGATCCATCAAATGTATTTGGTGTGTCATCATAGTAGTCTCTGACTTGTGGTCAGACTTGCTCAGCTGGAACAAACTTAAACTTGTGCCTTTTTTCAATGCTGAATTGAATGTCATTGAGAAAACAGAAAGGCGTCATTATGTATTTTTTTTCCTCAAACATCCTTTCAATTTTTTTTAAGTAATCCAAGAGGTAATCATCTAGTTTTTTTAAAGTAGGTTATCTGTTATCTGATTACAATATTTTTGCTGTTAACGTTACTGATTACAGTTACAGTTTTTTGTAAACAGATTACATGTAATCAGTTACTCCCAAACCCTGAATAATAGGCAAAGGCTACATAATGTTATTTCTCGCCAAATCAACTCAAGTCTAAGATGGCGAGATAGCGTCTAGCTTCTTGAGAGAACAATTATGATTTGAGATTTGGGCTTTCTCCCATGCAGCTGTCTGGTTCCTCAACTCAGCGATGTGAGCAATGCAACCTCTACCAGTTGACGGGCCGGCTCGACCTGCCCTGCCCTGGGCTGGGAAGGATTGGGATTGGGGTCTGTGACGGACTTGCTGACTGAGTGACTGTGTTTAGATAAATTACAATTGAGAGGACCTCATGGTCGACTCCGGACACTTTCACTTCCGCACGGTTAGGCTAGGCCATACCTTCAACCGCTCTCCACCTCCTTAAAAACTGAACTTGAGAGTCATGCATCAGATGTAAAATGAATTCAATTGAGTTGGCATGAATTGACGATATTTTTTATTCGAATTCAGGTAAATGAAATGTAGTTTATCATTGCTGTGCGATAACTTGCTTTTGCAGGTGCGGATCGCCTAAAATCTATTTTCCCTTTTTTTTCATGATATTTGGGCCTGTATAGGGAAAATCCTGAAAGGTTCGTTGAAATATTTGAATTGGAATTGAATATTATATATTTTTTAAAGAAAGCCATGTTAACCCACACAAACGTTGCCAATGAAGTTGCTGTGGTGTTTTGGGCAGGAGAAGCCTGTGTTAACATGAAGGGTCCTGTTAGCTGATGGTCCTGTACAGAGACGGATGAGGTGCTGATGTGTATTACAATAACGCCATGTTTCTGCAACATAATGAATTGTAATGCGAGCGCTGCTCCCCTGCTGTCATGAAACACACAGACCCATCATCTGTTCTGTCCATAGCAGACATAGCGTACTCTGACGAAGACGAATTAGAGCAGGTTGCAGGCGCATATGTGTTTGTCTATATGTGAATGATGTAGAAAATGTAGATTGATAATGTAATGACTTGACAAGTTAAACATAAAACCCGTGAGAAGTGATCGGAGAATTAATGGGGGACATGCTCATGGAATTCCTTAGCTAGTGTTGCCTTTCTCCTCTGAAAATAAATCATGATAGGGCATATTATTATTGAACCTTGTTATTGTTTGTCGTATAATTAGGCCTATCATTATTATTACACAGTAGTAGGCTAATTATCTTATTTTATCATTCACGAAGGATCCTTTCCATGGAAAAATGACCCCGTAGTCTCAATTCTGAAAAACATTGCTTTCAATTGTTAAACTTGCACTGTGGAGTTATATATTATTTACCTGTCAGTTTCGGCTGTGAATTACTATATCAGCTCCATGTTTCAAATGAATAATCAGAATATATATCTGTATTCTATATATATATATATATATATATATATATATATATATATCTCCCTTTCGATAACAGTTTCATGTTGGCTTCTATTCTCCTGAGAGGACAGAAGTAAGAAGTCATACGTTTGTTTAAACCCAATGGACTCAATAATAATAGTAATAATAATATGATTAATAATAATAGGCTAATACAAATAATACATTCTAATAATAACACATTTGTACAGTTTAATAAAACAATTATACTGTTTATAACATATGTCGTGATTTGACTGAATTAGGGTTTCAATATTGTAAAATGTACAGTTAATAATACCGTTTCTCAATTGTATTACAATGACTGTGTATTATCAATGACTGTGTATTATCAATGGTTAATAACATATGTGGTAATCAAAGTCAAAATGGTAGGCCAATAATATGGGATAATATTAGACCCAAACGCATAACGTCATAGAAAACAAAATAACCACTTATTTAATTAACCGCAACGATAATAAGCAATTATTGGAGCACTTTTAAATCGATTTAAAGCCATCGTGGATATTTGTATTGCAATATTTTTGTTTTGTTTAGAAGGGTATGAGAGCGTGCATAATTGGAAATTGGATAACTAAATTTTTTGGATATTTTACAACGCATTTTGAAATTGAGTAGGCCATAATTGGAATCATGTTGTAAATCAGATTCAAGTGACAACTGAATTAATTCACTGACTAACAAACAAATACACGAAGATGTTTTATCCTTGAAATCATTCTTCATAAATATGCAAATGATCTGGTATTGGACCTGGGCTGTGTTATGTAGACTATTTATTATCCAATCAACTAACTCCGATTCTTAAGAATTGAACCCTATGAGGTTTCAATACCCCTAATACTATGGACACGTCCATCCTGTTTGTCTTTTGATATAGCTACAATTCATTCCAACAACATAAAACCAATACTTTTGATGATATTCCATGTTTAGAAGATGTGTGTGTATTGGAGTATCGTTAACCCAAGAGAAGGTGTAAAGTAGCGCACTCACCATCTCCTCCCCGTGTCCGTCTTCCCTTCCCTTTCCCCTTTCCTTCAATTCCTGGTAACAGTGACACCGTGACCACGTGATTGGGACGGCTGAATAAATAGCTTTTGAGAGCTATGAATGGGAATAGTATGAAGCTCACGCAGGAGACTTGCTTCGTGCCTGTGGGTAAAGATATTCATGCAGCTATGCAACAGTAAACTAACGACCTAAAACACAAATGAGTGCAAGGAAGAAACATTATTATTGTATAAATGCTTGTAGTGGTCTTCAAGTAAATATCTTGGCTGAATTTTCCATTCCAGTTTCGTTTTCCTGCGCTTGAATTCAGAAGAGTTTCATCCTCGGTGAAAGACACCACAGCCTCCATACCAACTGGTTGGAGTGGCGTTACACCTGGATCCAAGCGTAGTCTTGCTCTCTTATAGATTCCACTAATGTTTCTATGCAGCTTGGAGAAGTAAACGGGAGTTCGCTTTGGTCCTCTGAAGAGCGGTTGAGTGCTTTACGCACGGACTGAGTACACCCAGCTTGGGAGCTGAAAAGACTCGGTACGGAACGAGAGGAAGGAAGATAACCAGTCTCTCCAAGGATGACTCTAGGTACGGATATGTCCGACAACTCTGCTTTGTCTGAAGATGTGGACATAGATGTGGTTGGGGGAGACATCTCGGTTGGCAAGGATGGGAAATACCTACATCATGATTTCCTGGACAATGACTCGGACGATAATTTGTCTCAGAACGCGGGGGAGAGGGGTTCCTCCCCCAGCCTCAGCAGCTCCGAGTGTCCGGTTGACCAGGTTGGAGTTGGTATAGATTCAGGGGCCATGATAGGTGATAAGCCTGGTAAGAACGCTCTAGTCAAGCCCCCGTACTCCTACATAGCCCTGATAACCATGTCTATCCTCCAGAGTCCCAAGAAACGTCTCACTCTCAGCGAGATCTGTGAGTTTATTAGCAACAGGTTCCCGTATTATCGGGAGAAATTCCCCGCTTGGCAAAACTCCATTCGTCACAATCTTTCTCTCAATGACTGCTTTGTCAAAATCCCACGTGAGCCTGGCAACCCCGGAAAAGGCAACTACTGGACCCTCGACCCGGAGTCCGCAGACATGTTCGACAACGGGAGTTTTTTACGCAGGAGGAAGCGCTTCAAGAGGCACCAAGCCAACGAAATCCTCAGGGACGCCGGGGGGTTCCTGCCCGGGTTTGGATACGGCCCTTATGGGTACAACTACGGACTCCAGCTGCAGAACTTCCATGCACATAACCCCTATCATCCGCACCTCCCAGCAGGCGCTTTCCCTTTCCAGAATACATCTTGTGGATTCCCCTCGCCAGCCTCAATATTCCCCACGCCACATCCCCTGCCCTCTCTATTAGGGGCTGATTTACGAAAGCCATTCTACCCTCAACTAAGCCCGACCTTGCCCGGCCTGGCGCCTCTCAAGACGGACACTAACACTCCGATTCGGCCCTCTTTCTCTATAGACAATATAATCGGTGCAGCTAACTCTGTGGCCTCCCCGTACAGCGCACAGTCGGGCAGCCACAGTCAGGCTCAGATCCTGGCCATGTTAAACCCTGCACTCGCCTCAGCTTCGAACCACTTGAACCTCTCGCAGGAAGCAATGCTTCAGCCTGGCTCACAGACGTTCTCCAGCAAAACTACAAATCTAAACATGTGTCATTTCTAAACTGGCAGCAAAAGCAAAACTTGCAGAAATCCTATTAATCCATTATGGTTCTATTCGTCTTATGTGAAGGTAGGATAAACATTAATTGAGAAATAGAGTGTTGCTCTTCCTCTTATGTTTCTTAGATCTGATCGGAGAGAGGAAAGTGAAACGGTGGCTATATTTATGGATTGTAAATATGTATAGGATACACTAAATGGAAGATTCATGATGAAGTCAGAAAACAAATTCTAAGACAATGTTGAGTGTATTCGTTGGCCTACATTGGCCTAGGCCCTCACCTATCGTGAGCAAAGATCCAGCTATTTTAACGCAAGTTCAATTTAATGTAATCTCACTGTGGGGAAGATTTAATTGTTTCTGAACTATAATTGAGATTTTTATTATGGTTTATATTGTTTTATATATATTGTGTGCGTTGTGAAATAAAGCACTGTTAATAGGCTACCGAGACGCAAACTCAGGTTTTAATTGTTAGAAAGCACATTGAGACAAGGGGGGTTATTTAAACAAATCTAACCTTTTCCCACTACCCCTCGTTCTCTTAACACCGGTGTTGTGGTGAATTTGTATGGATAGTGTTTCATGTTGTCAGTGGACAGATATGTGGTTTTGGTGTAAAGCGCATTACCTCTCATCCTGTTAAACTGTTGTGCTTTCGTTCCTGTCTATTTCATTGAAATCAATCAGTGAAACGTATGTTATGTGTACAGACAGACACTTAATGTTCATAGGTCATTTTTGTTGTAATGAAAATAATAATAAATGTTTGTGAATTTAAAAATACTTTCGTTAACTTGTTTATTGGAACGTTTTATTGGCCCTATGCCTGCACACATAGGTCTACTCAAACATTTGAATACCCATTAAGACTCCAAAGCCTAAAATCCCAAAAGGAAATAGAAAATATGCTTACGTTTTTATTTATCTAGCTCCGAGGTCAAACTTCAATCTGTATGAGTAGGCCCAGTTTGAACACTATACGCAGGTCTTTGATTGTCCGACTACGAGCCGCTTTCTGAAACGATTATGAGCGTTCATAGTCATTTACGCAATAGTGCCATGGGTTTAAATCTCAGTTAAATCTTGCATGCAACGATAGGAGTATTTATTACTTCTCTATTATCAATTTTACATTTTCAAAAAGTAGCCCATTTATTAGCCTATATACCACTACAGCCAACAAGCGCTAAAATCCAGATTTGTGATGTCTGAACTCCCACATTTTGCTGTGAGATATCTTCTGGAAGAGTGGGCATGTATTCATTCCTCTTATGTGGCTCTCAGGGCGTTTATAATGGACTCTTTTTTGGCAAGTAACAACGGGCTAAATGAATAGGAACATCGGCTTTTGGAGGCCTGTAATTCAATGTGAACGTTCTACATGGATACCCACGATCTCTTGGGGTTTCGTTGCTAATTTGTAGCAGCGTTTTTCATCAGGATCCTAATCCACGATCATTCCGGCGTTTTGCCCGTTTGTTGATGTTGTCACTGAAGACCCATGCTCAATGCGGCTCCCAGCGAGGGGTTCTCTCGGAGACAACCCACACACATTTGCCTCTGAAAAGCGATCTTCTCAAAAGGCGCGCGGTTGTTCGCTTTCATGTCGTCTGTGTTGTCTCCGGACAGATACAAAGGAGGTAGCGGGACAGGACTCGTCTCAGTGCAGAAAACAGACCGATTATTCCATTTCAAAGTTGGCCAAGCACATGTTCCGAGGCAGAGGGGGGCGTAAGAAGCCTCTTTTATTTACCAGATCTGTGTGTAAATGGTTAAATTACTCGGTGGGGTGTTTTTGACAGTTGATTATTAGGGATAAAGGGTGGGAGGGCTGACTCCCCTCTTCCACTTTCCCCTTCAGCTCACCCTAAGCCTTTGAAGAGAACGCAAACATGATAGTCATACTTTTATGAAGTCTCCTGCACTCCTTTTGTTGATGTCGTGTTAATGAAAGCCCTTGGAGTAGACCTTTCATATGATTTTCTTTCGATTCAGTTTCTGTGTCATAGCGCAACATCAGAAAACGAATTAAACCAAATCCGTTTTGACAGTAGAGGAGAAGCTCACTTTAAGTATGGTGCCAAAAATCGCACTAAACTTAGGCTGTCACACACACACACACACACACACACACACACACACACACACACACACACACACACACACACACACACACACACACACACACACACACACACACACACACACACACACACACAGAGAACTTTGACATAACTTTGATCATGCACTGAAAGGGTAAGATTGTTGTTTTAGTTTACATTATATCGACCTATGGGCTATCTCTGTCAAACGTAGATAACGGGCCCTGTTCACCCCGTGGCCATATTGAATTTTAGGTATTGTATCACATATTATATTCAATATATTTTTGTGTCAAATATTCACTATTACACATGGACATGAAGAGATCAATTGCCTGCACCACTGTCGATACCCTCCGGTATCACAGGCTGCTACAATCCAAACAAGACTGTGCCTCGTTAAAATCATCATTAGAACCTTCTTATGATGTATCTTTTGTAGCCGAGCTGTTTTCCAGAGCCTTCGTTAGTAACGTGGCTCTTAAAAACCTTTGCACATCTACGAGTGATACAGACCATTCCTAGAGCAGCCAAAGCGCATAGTTAGATGCCTTTTAGTCCTTCCACGTCACTTTATTTACAGAACGTTTCATCATCCAGATATGTCTGGCTGTGACTGCTTCAAAACGAAGTTGACTAAATACAAAGTGCCAAAGTATTTGCAATTGGTACAAACAAGTGAAGGATAAAAATGCTGCTTAATATGAAAACCGAGATAACTGAATTAAAAGATACACAGGCCTATATACTATTTTAATCATACTGAAATCAATTTCATGTTCAATTGAGTTCTATTTTACGACTAGGTTACTGTCTGTCATTTTTGCCTCAATGTGTTTCATGATGTGTGACAACATGTGCGCAATCTGTGATTTTGTTCATGTAAATGTATGTAATAGCCTATTTGCAGCCATAGGTGGTAATATCTCTTTAGGAGATTATCCTTTGTCAGTAGTCTATTGTGGAATAATTATAATGTTAAAGTAAGATTTGAATGGAGATAGTGAACGTTCTCTCTATACGTGCTTGTTTGGGCAACACTATTAAACAGTGGTCTCGTAAATAATGATGCATCTAGGCCTGATGTCCTAGGAACGACCATCGTAATGCTTAAAGTGACCCACAATAAGAATAAAAACATGGATGACTAATTATACGTCTTTCACGGGTCACAAATCACACAAATATAATTTACTCCAATTATATCCAAATCAACTGTTTATCGTTTTAATAGCATGTTCATTCTGCTTTCATTTTCTCAATATGCCGTGTACTTGTCGCAGGAGGACCACCCACAGTCTCGGGACAGAATGTGTTTCTTTATTTGTCTCTGCAGCAGTCGTCTGTCCTACAGTCGTCTGTCCTACAGTCGTCTGTTCTACGGCTCGGCTCACTAAAATGAGTTTGAAATGCTTTGAGTATATTTTAAACATGACAACATTATGACTAGACCAACTCCTAGCCTTTCTGAATGAAATAAATGTAGCCTATGCTTTGACATGGATTTGCTTTTGATTGGCATATTTCTCTCACTATGGCACCACACCAGTTTCCTTGATCGAAGGGTGCTGTCGATAGTTCTGCTCCTATTAAATTCGGCTACTGTAACAGGATTTCTTTGATTATGGAAAAGTATATTAGATTATGCATTTTTACTTCGTTATATTGAATATCTGTAAAATATTTAGTTTGAGGAAACCTGTTAGGCTATGACTCTACAATATAATTTGTGCGAGTTGTCACCTTGCTCCAAACCATCGCATCATCACCTTTCCTCGGCACGCGGGCAGGGGATTACATGAAATCGTTGTGTTTAAACCATGCATATCCTACTCTGGCTCATATGCTAATTACACCAGTCAATTTGTCACTGCTAGTTACACTGTGAAGGACACTAACGACCTGTTAATTAGGTGGCAGCAAGATGTGTATCTCAAATTCTAAGAAAAAGTAATATTATCTCGCAATTTAAATGATTCAAGGTAGCTACTGCTCGACAATGCCCAGTTTGGATTTTTTTATTTAAAAAAAAAGTATTTATACTGCAGGCCTAATGACGTATTCCGAGGAGTCAATATGTATTTGTAGGACAGGCCTACCTCCAGGGAAATGATATACCCATAGGACAGAATGGTGAATATTGAAAACGGGTATAGGGCATTAGGCTTCTTGTTCAAAATATTAATAGCATCTACATTTACAAAAACAACAGTATTATAGGCTATACTTTTCAGATGATAAAACGTTATAATAATACGTTAACAATTATTATTATTATTATTATTTGGCATATATTCAAAACGTCGGTTTTCTTTTATTAATGTAAGTATCTGTAAAATAAATAGATATTGAGGGAGTTGCATAAAATAACCTATAATGTCAAAGTGTAATCCTATTTAAACCTACGTTGATAAAAACCTATGGATATACAAGGTCTGCATTTACTATCATGTCTTGAAATGTATCATATAGGCAAGCATCTTTACTATAGAAAATAGTTGTGGTCAGCTCTACGTTTCAAACAAATAAATCCCAGCAGCAGCACCACAGTGAGAGGCAGTGTATTGGTGTGTTTAACAACACAAACAAACAGTTGCCATATCATCATGGCTTTGGCTAAAGTCTTTATGAGAAGGTCTTAAAGTTCCATTTCAGCTTTGTCAAAACATTACCGTGGGTCTATTAACTAGAGAATGGTCACCTGAGATGAACTATGATGGACGGACACCTGTTGCAGCCGGAGGCCAGACAGTTCTGTTTTTCTTTGTCATGGACTCCATTTCAAACCGGCATTGCAAAGTGAGTTCAGCCATGGATAGGGCTACACGTTTCACTCCAAGTTTAGGCACCATTAGCCTCTAGCAATATATACATAGGGAGCAGAGAATATATATATATATGGTCGATGCAGGTTTCATTCAAGGATTGTTCTATCAAACCTGCATTCCAGTATAGACTATTGAAGCAGCATGTTAACACACATTTTCCAGTGGACAAATCGCAGAACGGAATAAATCAACAACGTCAAATATTGGCCCCTTTCAAAATGAGGACTCTTGTTTTACTGGTACTAAAGATTGTATTTGAGGTTTTGCTATTGCACTCTTGGGCGGCGGTAGCCTGTAGGCTGAGGCTGTGAAATAGGCAGGCAGAGAAGGTCATTTTCGCGCACACAGTACAGGAATGCGATGACCGGGTCCCCAGGCACATCGAGGCCTGCAGGAGAGTAGCCGCGGGCTACAATAAATCAAAACCTCGCTTCTCTACTGGTTAGTGCTATCCGGATCCTTGGGACTTCCATACCCGACTACACCCTAACCCTAACCCCTTACATTAACCATAACCCGTACCGTAACCTTTTTAGATGTCAACTTCAATGGGGTAGGAACGTCCGAATTGCAACTCGATCTGCTCCAATAAGACAACAACTCGAAGGAACGTCCTACTCCAAAAGAAAAACAGAAGTGGCTAGGTTTTCCAGTCAATTTGTCACTGCTAGTTGCGCTGTGATGGACACTAACGACTTGTTAATTAGGGGCATTCTCTGCTCCCAATCGCCCCCTCTGTGTTTTTGCAGCGGACAGAGGAATATTCTGCTTAATTAAGTTAGAATGTGTAAATAAAGCAAAGACCGCTAACTGCCCTCATCTCTAGCAAAATATTTAATTTGGAAGCGCTCGCTTATCGACTTTGACACAATGTGACACACTGACGGACGGACACCTGCTGCTGGCCAGGCATCCCACACACAGAGAACATGGGGATTAATTACAGTGGATATTCAACTGCCCTGGTCACCAGACTGTGATAACAGCTGATCTAGCCCGCCGTTCACTTGCGTGTCTTTGGCACTGCTCGTTCATGTACGTCCCATTCCTCTCAGAGAGCACGCACAGGGTGAGGGGAGGGATGTATGCATTTCTATAGATGTATGGTGTTCTACTAAGCTATATGGAATTGTTTTAAGGTCATACCAAGGATCATTTTGCTATTTGATTTTGAATTTTAAGACACCTTTAAGTATGAAAAAAATATACAATATATAAAAAAATATTTGCGTACAAACAAAGAATAACAGATTAATAACCTGGAACATAAGATTGTTTTTTTTATATATAAAAATGAAGTTTGTTCTGAAGTGTCTGTCCTACATCCGAGAGATATAACAAAGTATTTGTTTTAAAAAATATATATTTTTTTACATTTATTTAACCCCTTATTTTTGTAACTAAACAGTCTCTGTATATACTTCCATACATTTGTTCAACTGGTGCAGGGGACCTTCAGACGAGTCTTGTGAGGCCTGTGGGCGTGTTAGAGGAAAACAACTGACATGAACGTGTTCGTGAGAGTCTCACCTTTCCACAAGGGGTGTACAAAAACACTAATATTATAGCCCAAACTGTTCGGTGGCTACAGACAGAAGTTGACAGATTGTCTGTACCGACACCAAAACAGAGAAATCCATTTTGTTCACGAGAGTCTCATCTTTCCATAGAGGGGTCATAATAATTTGTAGGACAAACGTTCGGATGCTACATAGGATTTTGTGAGAATACCGATTTTTGGGATTTTCCATGGTCTGACAAACACCTCTCTAGCTCTATCACCATTCACTTCAGATGCAGAAGCGTAACATAGGCGGATGTGGTAGATTGAGATGCACCCAATGCAAAAAAAAAACAGATGTCTCTATCTTAAACACATTGATTTTTATGGGGATGTTTTTATTATGCTAATTCGATTTCCGCGGGGGGCACGGACATCGAACTTAGGGTTTTGTTAATATGATTATTAACTCCATGACAACCTAGGCACTCCAGTCTTTCTTTTGGAGTAGGATGTTCCGAGTTGTTGTTGGCTTATTGGAGCAACGCGTGGACTTAACAGTAACATAATGAAAAGGCAAGGGTTTTATGTGACTTTCCCCGCTATTGCTTTGATAGAAAGGCACAGCTGGTGGCCTTTCTCGAACACACTGATATTGCTAACAGAAGTAGACACTAACAGACGGTAGGAGAGTATGTCCATTTCATGCTGGGACACTGATAGGGTATAGCCTATGTTCCTTGGTACTTCGACGAGTGTGCATGGAACAAACAAGAATCAAATGGATTCTGGAAAATGGCGCGTCTCATGAGTTGGAATGAAAAGCCCTCCAAAAACTCGTAGTAGGCCTACCACAAATGAGTTAACCTCTATATTATGAGGGGCAATGAGGCCTTTTATTATCCTTGAGGTTAACTGTTAATCCCTATGTTTTCCCCATAACTGCTGTTGGCCTATTTGTCAACCTATTACGCAGGAAAGATAGGCCTGTTACTCATGGAGGATAGGCCTAATTACACATCGGCCTATTTCACGACATGTCCTATAATTGCCCATAGAGCCTATTCATTAATCAGTGTTTTTATTTCATTAGGTGAATTCCCTTTCTAATTCGTAAGGCTTGATCCCCGAGCTCTCCAAACACAATTATATTTTACGCACAATGTAACATTTCAATCTACTGCGAATCACAGGAAAATGAATGGTGACGACATACCAAAACACGAACATGTGCACTTGTTAGTGTGTTGATCAACTTTCTCCTGAAATGTCTATTCCTTTAAATCGGGCGCATATGTCTTCCTCAGTGGTCTGCGTCCAATTGTTGCATAGCCTACTACCCTGCAGTTGACTATATGAATGTTATATCTTATTAACGTTTATTTACTTGGGTATGTGTTCTGTTTCAGTTTTAGGAACATTAAGGTGGAAAATATGACAACTAGAATATAGAGTCTCAAAATAGGGTTACTCGACTAGGGAACATGTTATATCGTTTGGCAAACTAAAGAAAACTTTTTTTAAACTCAAGGACATTATCTCCCCAAGAAAGGTGAAAAATAAACTTTATTTAAGTCGTTTCGAATGTGAGTCGGTTTTCGGAAAGAAGGGGAAAACCTCGCGATAAAAATGAAGTTTACTATCCAGAGTGAAATCCGATCATGCTGAGGTCGAGGGGCCAAACTTTTTAAGACTAATGTTTATTTAGAGAAGTGAGCGCTGTCTATGCGACTCCCTGTTCTCCCAGAATGTAGCACTAATGTATTTAGCAGCGTAGTGCAGCCCACCGCCCGAGCAGCCCACTGCGGCTACAAGGCTCTGCTGGCCACCACTCTGTGGCCGCACGTGGGGACTGCAGTGTCAAAACAGCGAGCTGTAGACCTACACGCAAAATCAATTGTAAACTATATAACTTTAAAGAAGTTCTATTCATTTGAGTTAGTTACTTTTCAGAATCCATAACGTGCCTACTCGTAACTGAACCAAGAACGCGCCAGATGCTGATGACCCTCTCTCATTCCTACTCGTCTGTAGTGGCTATTCTGTTGAGCCCCGTGTTTTCTTACAGTTTGTGAAATTGAATTAGTTACGGTGGGGAATCTGACCTTACCAGACCCACACATTTTTCCAAACCCTCAGCTTTGTGGTGTTTCTGGGGTTTTTTGTTTGCTCAGCTGGAATCTCCATCAGACACTGTGTCCGAGTCGTCCAAGTCTAGCCTATCTCTCTTATATCTCCCTCTCTCCTCTCCTCAGCTGCCCTCTCACCCTAGGTCCCTCCGAGCTCCACTCACGGGAGAACGCTGCGTCTGAACTCGCTGAGGAGGAAGCGTTTGCGGGAATTGTGCTTCGCCCCTCACGCACTCCGGGTGGGCTTTGCCAACAACATGGATCTGAGGGAGGACAGATGTGGAAGAACACACACACACACACACACACACACACACACACACACACACACACACACACACACACACACACACACACACACACACACACACACGGAATAATGGTACCTTACCCTTCACTTATATTTAATTCATTTGATTTAGCCTTTACACTTTTATTTATGTATTATTCTAAATATTATATATAACTATTTGGCTAAACTGAAATAAAGACAATTATTATTTACGTAGCACTATAATAACACTGCCTCTACCACTAGCTACAAGCTACTACTAATTGTATTGTTATTATTAGGGGTCCTATTATTTCAAATACATTACTTGTAATATCCTTCTAGTAGAGGCAATTGCCAAAGTAACTGTTCCTAGTCCCACTATCTTATTATTATTATTTATTTAACTTGTGTAACGTTTTTCCAGGAATGTCAAAGTGCATAAAAAGTAAAACAACAAACAAAACATGTATATGAGGAAGATTAAAACGTGTCAGTAAGGCTTCGTTGAGGCAGTTTGGGCTGGAAAACACTGACACTAAATATGGAACATGCTCGCATGGCTGCTCTGGGGAATCTAACCCAATCTACCAGCGTTGCAAGCACCATGCTCTACAGCTACCAACTGAGCTACAGAGGACCACTGAAGTAGTGTAGCAGGGAAGGCTGTTTAGAACAGATCCCTGAGGTTGTTTGGTAAAACTCATTTAGCTCTTGAGAGACTGATGTCATATTCAATACTGTTCCAAGCGATTTGTTAGTTCCCACAAACGTGCCAGTGCAATTTGACAAAATGTGGTTCCATATGATGCCACATCAGATAATAGCACAGAGCAACCACAACAGAAGCTATATTGTGTCACGTCACACCCCAAGCACACACTTATGTGGAGAATGCGGCACCCAACATCTCCCCACCACCTCCCTCCTGCCCCATTTTCTCAACACTGGCAGGCCGAGGTGCACAGGCTTCCACTGAACCCTGGGTAAGCGCACAAAGGGAACTCGAGTTCTCTGGGCGACTCAAGACTCTTAATGTTCCACCGCGCTCCAGAACCTTTCCCCTTCCCACTCGTCCCCTCCAAGCCAGACTCAATGGGAGGCAGTTGGGTGACGTGATGAGAAAGAGAAAAGGGAGAAGAGGGGGAAGGGTTAGAGAGAACAGAGAGCCTCATTACTAACTCAATAACACATCATCCGCTTGGGCAGCACCTTCACTGACAGGGTCTGCTTTGGCATTGTGTGAAGTGGCAGCAACCCCCTCTTCTCCAGCTAGCATGTCCTGGCTTAGACATGTGAAGTGTGCCAGCCGGCCTAAATATATCCAGTTGTTTTCAACGCAACAGAAGCAGAGGTTTGACAGAAGCACATTTATGTGGTTCAGCACCTTGAGAAAAATGTGCGCAGGCAGACCAAACATGGTTGAAGTCCTTTTGAATTACATTCTTCTGGGACATTTCGATGTATGTTTTGATCAACAACACAAACTACAGTGTGTATCAGTCACAGGAAGTCAAATCCAATGAAAACCCTTGAAGAGATTGAATGGATGATTTATGTGTACAAGCCTGGCTTACCTCACAACAGGCCAGGGGAGGCTTACTTTATTACTTGATGTTAGCTAGAATCTGCAAGGAACGTAAAGTATGTTTGAGTCACTGCGTTTATGTGCCTATAGGTATTTCTGCAGGAGGTAGACAATGTTGTCAGGATAGGTCGTATGACAGTGAAAGCAGCTAAGATATGGATGCCACACACACACACACACACACACACACATTGCACACACAGATCAATGTCCTTCTTCTGTGTGGCTGATCGAACTAGGCTCCTGGGTTAGCACTTGTTAATGCAGCGGGAGGAAGGGGAGGGAGGGGGTTCAATGTCTGTCATTCCCAGACCTCCTCCTCTTTCCGCTGCTGTTATTCACCCTGCTGTGTTCACATAACACTAAATCATTACTGCTGCCCACTGTACGTGCGTGTATGTGTGTGTGTGTGTGTACTGTATGTGTGTGGGTGTATATGTGTGTGCACTGTATGTGTATGTATGTATGTATGTATGTATGTATGTATGTATGTATGTATGTATGTATGTGTGTGTGTGTGTGTGTGTGTGTGTGTGTGTGTGTGTGTGTGTGTGTGTGTGAGTGTGTGTGAGTGACATGCCTTGTAAAGATTTTGAAGAGGGTTGCGGTGCTCAGTTCCCAAGTTCAAAGCTAAAGTGAATGAAAAGGGGGAAAGATGATAAGACCACTCTAATGCTACTTATTTAGAAAAAAATGTTGTAGATAAAGAAATAAAAGCTGTAGGGAAACAATGGTGTCTGCTGTGAGTGGCTGATACAGAGGTGAAGTGGCCTGAGATTGCAGCCTCAGCAGCAGTGTGGAGGGGCATCTGGCCCTGTGTGTGTGTGTGTGTGTGTGGTGGGGGGTCATAATGTTCCTCATTATTAATGCTCAGAGTCATTTCAGTGGGGAGTTTTTTTCTGATGGGGATGGATAGATGGATGGATTGGGAGAGGAGGCTGAAGGGGTGGGGGTGGTAAAGGAGAGAGAAAGTGAGGTTAAGTGGACGTGTTTAGATGCTGCAGATACTGAGAGGAGAGAGAGAGGGAGAGAGAGAGAGAGAGAGGGAGTGAGAGAGAGAGAGAGCGAGAGAGAGAGGGAGAGAGAGAGGGTGAGAGAGAGGGAGAGAGAGAGAGGGAGAGAGGGAGAGAGAGAGAAAGAGAGAGAGGAGAGAGAGGGAGAGAGAGAGAGAGAGGGGAGTGAGAGAGAGAGAAAGAGAGAGAGAGCGGAGAGAGAGAGAGAGAGAGGGAGAGAGAGAGGGAGAGAGAGAGAGCGAGAGAGAGAGAGAGAGAGGGGGAGTGTGAGAGAGAGAGAGAGAGAGAAAGAGAGAGAGAGCGAGAGAGAGAGAGAGAGGGAGAGAGAGAGAGAGAGCGAGAGAGAGAGAGAGAGAGAGAGAGAGGGGAGAGAAAGAGAGAGAGGAGAGAGAGGGAGAGAGAGAGAGAGGGGGGGAGGGAGGGAGAGAGAGCGAGCGCAAGAGGGAGAGAGAGAGAGAGAGAGAGAGAGAGAGAGAGAGGGAGGGAGAGAGACAGGGAGAGAAAGGGAGAGAGGAAGAGAGAGAGAGGGAGAGAGAGAGAAGGCGAGAGGGAGAGAGAGTAGACATCACAGGGCTGTATGTTCTCAGCATGTGAGTAGGAACACACATAGAATAATTGAGAGCAAATATCCTTATTTCAGCATTGAGCCTTGGTGATGGTAAATATATTTTTTCAGTATTAAATCTAAGAGACTACACAAGGCTACATCTATCTCTCCGTTCCCAAACGTCCCTCTTTCTGTGCTCACCAAGGCAGTCTCTCTCTTTCGCCTATCATTCCTCTAGTGTTTGGGTTGGGAGCAGGAAGTTTGTCCCGGGGATGTGTGCGTTTCGAGGATGTGGTGTGGTGGCGTGGGGGTTTGAGGAAGTGAGTTGTGTGTCCATGGTTGTTTGTCTTCCCCACTGCCCTGCCTGGCGCTGTCATGGGCCATTGTGGCAGGCTAGGATTGATGAGGAGCAGGAACCCTGGGGCTAGAGGGTAGGGGCAGGAGGGATGGAGCTGGGCCTTGAGGGCTGGTCCTGGGGCTGGAAGGCTGGAGGGCTGAGGCTGAGGCTGAGGCTGAGGCTGGAGGGCTGGAAGGCTGGAGTGCTGAGGCTGAGGCTGGAGGGCTGGAGGGGTGAGGCTGAGGCTGAGGCTGGAGGGCTGGAAGGCTGGAGGGCTGAGGCTGAGGCTGGAGGGCTGGAGGGCTGGGCCTGGGGCTGGAGGGCTGGAGGGCTGGGGCTGGAGGGCTGGAGGGCTGAAGGGCTGGAAGGCTGGAGGGCTGAGGCTGGAGGGCTGAGGCTGGAGGGCTGAGGCTGGATGGCTGGAGGGCTGGTGCTGAGGCTGGAGGGCTGGAAGGCTGGAGGGCTGAGGCTGGAGGTTTGGAAGGCTGGAGGGCTGAGGCTGGAGGGCTGGGGCTGAGGCTGGAGGGCTGGAGCTGGGCTTTGAGGGCTGGAAGGCTGGAGCGGGGTTTTGAGGGCTGAGGTCTGGAGGGCTCAGGCTGGAGGGCTGGAGCTGGAAACAGCACTCTCTGGTACGCGAGGGGAGGGATTTGGACTTGGACTCTGAGGAAAGCTTTGTTGTAGTGGTCTCTTTAAGTCTCAATCTATCTATATATCTCTTTTTTCTCGCTCTTTCTACATCCCCCGTCTCTTTCACTACTCTTTTCTTTCTCTAATTTTCTCTGCTTTTCTCTTGGCTTCTTTAGAAATATGATACAGGGGTACATCCAGGTCTTGCAAGTTTAACCTCTTTAAATTCTAGTAGTTGCATGTTCACCTCCGTAGCATTTTTCTGTATCGCACACCCCTCATATACTTCCTCCCAGTCCAGTCAACCTTTCCTCTCTTTCCTTTTCCATCATTCCATCCATGTCTGTAATGTTTCCTCTCTTTCTGGACAGATTTTTCAGCTACAGGAGATGTAACGGCTGATGTGGATACGGTAATGGTCCTCCTCTTCCTCTTCACACCCCTCCTTCCCTCTCCTGCTCTCCTTTGCTCTCTCCCCTAATTCAATTCTACATGCTTTCTTTGGCATGACCGCCTGGAGTTACCCCTCTTCTAAACCATTGCTCTCTCTTTATCCCTCACTGCACTCCTCTCTTGCCTCTGTTGTCCTCTGCCCCCCTTCTCTCTCTCTCTCTCTCTCTCTCTCTCTCTCTCTCTCTCTCTCTCTCTCTCTCTCTCTCTCTCTCTCTCTCTCTCTCTCTCTCTCTCTCTCTCTCTCTCTCTCTCTCTCTCTCTCTCTCTCTCGCTCTGTTTTATTGCTTCTCTGTCTGATTGCAGCTCCTGAAAGTCTCCGTCTCTCTCCCCTCTCTCTGCTTCCTCTGTAGGAGCTGCTTACGGGGGCTGGAGACTGGTTACTCCTGGGTGAGTGATATCGCTGCTCCTCTCCTCCCTCTCTACCCCTCTCTCTTCCTCCCTCCCTCTTTCTTTCTCTCTGTCTTCACTGTGCAGATTACCTGCAAGCACACTTCGCCACTAACACAGTTCCATATTTCCGTTAGAACTTCTACTGAACTTCTACATTTGTCTTAATAGCATGACAACTGTGTGCGTGTGTCCGTGTGCACGCACTTGCATGTGTGTGTTGGCCTTTTGTGTTGCCACAGGGCTGATTTAGGGAGAAAGGCCTGTAAGTGAATGAATGAGTGAGTGTGTGTGTACGTGTGAAGGGGATCCTGTTGAGAGGGTTGTGTACACAGATGCAGATCAGGGGAGAGACTGGCCAGTGTGTTAGTGTGGGGGGCAATTGAGGGGATCGTCTTCCCCCCTCTGCCCCTCCCCGGCCCAAGCAAGGAGCCTCCAGGGGTCCCTGGGTTTCTTAGGAAAAACATCTCGGCCCCCGTCACCCCTGAACCTAGTGCTGGGCTGTTTACCTTGGCTGGGCTGGCTGACAGCTTTACTGATGTTACATACAGGCACACAGGGACTGAGAGAGGGAGAGAGCAGGAGGAGGAGAGGAGGAGGGAGAGTTAGTACTCAGATCTTAATCACCACATTTGAGGGAGCCATTTTGAGAGAGACTGCAATGGCGAGACTAGTAGGTAGAAGTATGTGCACAGTATGAAGGAGGCTTGGAAGTGTATCTCTCTCTCTCTCTCTCTCGCTCTCTCTCTCTCTCTCTCTGACTCACTCACTCACTCACTCACTCACTCACTCACCACCACCACTCACCACCACCACCACCACTCACCACCACCACCACCACCACCACTCACTCTGTTGAGAATGCAGGCCCAGTTAGCACATCGAAAGAAAAGACAGGGCAATTGCCTCAGGAGACACCACCCCTCATCTCACATCTGATGGACCTCAATGTTACAGAATTACTGTCTGAAATACTGAGTGGGAGAGTGGGTGAGAGAGAGGGGAGGGGGTGGGTGTGTGATAGAATGAGAGGCTGAGGCCTGACCTTAGCACACAGAAAGGTGCAAGAGGAGAAGAACAGGACAGGAAATGGTTTTCTAACAGAACAAGTGTCTAAGAAATATACTATTCGTTATCAAACACACTAAAACTAGAATTTTCCTGCGCTTTAGAGGGGAACTTGTCTCTGTATGTGTGTTTGTCCGTCCCTGGGCAGCTGCTAAGGAGTGTCCAGGGTTTTAGGCTAGGGTGTGCTGGGGTGGGGGGTCCATGTTTTGCCGCTCGGAGCACTAAGACATGTTTGTCTGTTCTGAGCAGCTGGACAAGCTGTAATAACACAAACAGGCCTTTGAACAGGGCGCCGTGTTGTGTTGTCCGGACTCTGGTTACATCCCTGCAGCCTGCAGCACACTGACTCTGGCCAGAGGAACAACTGGATCATTCATCACACACCAATCAGCAGCAGGCCTTGATGTGATCACTGATCACTCTGCTAGTGTTACTCTGATTGATCACCATTGAGCTGAGCTCAGCCGTCACTCTGTTGCTCTGGTCTGTCTGTCTGTCTGTCTGTCTGTCTGTCTGTCTGTCTGTCTGTCTGTCTGTCTGTCTGTCTGTCTGTCTGTCTGTCTGTCTGTCTGTCTGTCTGTCTGTCTGTCTGTCTGTCTGTCTGTCTGTCTGTCTGTCTGTCTGTCTGTCTGTCTGTCTGTCTGTCTGTGTCAATCTGTCTGTTATTTTGTTAGTTTATTTGTCCGGTGGCTTGCTTGATGTTAACTTTGCCCTGATCTTTATCATGATACAATTTTCTAAAAGTCCCCAGAGCCAGAATGAAAAAATACATGGGGATGACTGGATAGGGACTAGGACAGCTGAGTCTGTTGGCCATACATCACTGTCTGTACACACACAGGGCCTCACTGCTCTCTGTCACCACTTGTTTGCAGGGCAGAGCAGTATGGAGACTGTGAGGTCGAGGAACTCTACCGTAATAAGTATGTATGTGACATCATAGGCTCACATGGACACAGGGAGGTTGAGGTGCCAGTCGGGAGAGAGAGAGGCAGGCAGGGGAGAGATGATGCAGGCAGGCTCAGAGAGGGAGCAGTCTGGATTAGCCTGCCATGGGTTATACAGAGTTGAACATCTGGTGAAGGCCTGCAGAGATAGAGTTACTCATCCCAGAGAGCTACCCTGGGGAGGACAAGATGGAGAGAGAGCGGGCCTTGTCCTCTCTGACCCTGATGCCCCCAGCCTCGTCACCTCCAGCACACAGGGCGAGTGTGTAAAGCCCCTCCATGTGACCCTAACATCTCACACCCCTCGCACTCCTTACTACCCAATAAACCCTCTACAGACAGTGACACCTAGAGCGTGGGCCGTCCGAATCTATGAGCTACTAAGAACAATATCATAATACACAAATTATTTCTCTGGTGTGTCGTTCCAAAGTACATAAATATCATCTGTTTGGATTTTGGTCTCTGCGTGTTTATTATCTCATTTTGATTCCAGTGTGTGTGTGTGTGTGTGTGTGTGTGTGTGTGTGTATGCACATACACTGAGTGTACAAAACATTAAGAACACCTGCTCTTTCCATGACAGACTGACCAGGTAAATCCAGGTGAAAGCTATGATCCCTTATTGATGTCACTTGTTAAATCCACTTCCATCTGTGTAGATGAAGGGGGGAGAGACAGGTTAAAGAAGGATCTTTAAGCCTTGAGACAATTGAGACATGGATTGATGTGTCCCATTCAGAGGGTGAATGGGCAAGACAAAAGTGTTGTCTTTTAACAGGGTATGGTAGTAGGTGCCAGGCGCATCGGTTTGTGTCAAGAACCTTGCAGAGTTGTTCTGAGGGCAAATGGGTGTGTGTGTGTGTGTGTGTGTGTAACTCAATATTAGGAAGGTGTTCCTAATGTTTTGTACCTCGAGTGTATATGTGTGCATGCGAGTGCGTGTTCATGTGTTAATCTTTGTACCTGTGTGTATGTGGCAGTTTGTATGAGTGTGATGACTCTCCCTCCTCTGTCTGTCTCACTCCTCCACTCTCTTTCTCCTGGGGTTTCTTATGTTTGTGCTTTACCTCCACAGGAGGTTGGTGTCACCTTAATTGGGGAGGACGGGCTTGTGGTAATGGCTGGAGCGGAGTCAGTGGAATGGTATCAGATACATCAAACACATGGTTTGATGCCATTCCATTCGCTCCATTCCAGCCATTATTTATTATGAGCTGTCCTCCCCTCAGCAACCTCCACTGGTTAACTCCCAGATTACAGATTTAATTAGATAGTGACGTGAAGCCACGGTCTGGTATAATATTACGAAGTGAAGGTCACGTCAGTAAACTGATCTGTAAACTGTCCTTAGGTCTGCAGCTTGTGACGATATTCTCTTAGAAAAAAAGGTGCTATCTAGAACCTAGAAGTGTTTTTCGGCTGTCCCCATAGGAGAACCCCTTTGAAGAACCCTTTTAGGTACCAGGTAAAACCCTATTAGTTCCAAGTAGAACCCAGTTGGGTTCCATATAGGATCCCTTCCACAGAGGGTTCTACATGGAGCCCAAAAGGGTTCTACATGGAATCAAAAATGGTTCTCCCTGGAATCAAAAAGGGTTCTCCTATGGGGACAGCTGAAGAACCCTTTCGGAACCCTTTAATATAAGAGTGTAGACATTCCTAAGTATAGCATTATCGGGCAGGGCTAAGCCGTTGTGTGATTGTGGGTTTTAGCTGTGCTGTGATTGTGCTGTATTTCAACTGACTGTGGTGTGTTTTCTTGGATGTGCTGTGCTGCTGTGCTTTAGAAAGACGTGGCTACGTTTCAGCTGTGCTGTGGTATGTTTCAGCTGTGCTGTGGTGTGTTTCAGCTGTGCTCTACTTCGATGTATGTCTGGGTGGGAGGGTGGGTGGGCTTCCCCTATGTTCACCCAGGGGCCTCCAGGGTCCCCAGTGCTGTGGTGCAGGAGTGACATCACTGTGGCCTTCCAATCCCTGACTCCCCAGCCTGTTAGGCCACCTGCGCTGTTTGTTTAGTGTTTGTCAAGTTTATGATAGCTGTGTCTAATGCCGAATAATAACATGTGGGTTCCACATTAGGGCCATGGGGGTGGGAGCGAGAGAGAGAGAGAGAGAGAGAGAGAGAGCGAGAGAGGGAGAGAGAGAGGGAGGGAGAGAGAGAGAGAGAGAGAGAGAGATGGATAGAGAGAGGGAGAGAGGGAGAGAGAGAGGGAGAGAAAGAGGGAGGGAGAGAGGGAGAGAGGGAGAGGGAGAGAGAGAGGGAGAGGGAGAGAGAGAGAGAGAGAGAGAGAGAGAGAGAGAGGGAGCGAGAGAGGGAGAGGGAGAGGGAGAGAGAGGAGCCCTTCTTTTTCTCTCCCTGCAGTGCTCTTTTTTCCGAGGCATGATGAGCTACGACCCCCAGCTCCTAGACGCCAACTGGGCTGGGACTGACAGATGAGATGGAGGGAGGAACAGTGGAGGAAGGGGGGAGGAGGGTTAGGGTAGGGAAATAACTATGACAGGGTCAAAGGGAGGGAGAGAGAGAGGGAGAGAGGGTGAGACAGAGGGAGTCCGAGGGCACTCCAAGGCCACACCAGCCAGGAAAAAAGGGTGAAATGACAAATTTGATAAAGCCCAGTTAAATAGTGGGGGCCAGGCAGGCAGGCAGGCAGATTGAGCGGGCGGCTATCAGGAGCAACACATCTGCAGAAGCCATTAAGGAGTGTGTGGTGTGTCCGTATGTTTTCTCTGTCTCGCTGGCTCGGCAACGCGCAGCAAAGCTGGTCTCGGGTTTCGCTGGTGTGCAGTGGGGGGCCGTATCCAGTTGACGCATGATGATTTAGTCAGGTGTGAGCGTGCACTTTCCAATTTGGGGGGAAATAAATTACAAGTGATTTTTTATGAGGCCTGTGTCCTGGCCCTCTCCAGCTCTCTAACCCCTCTCTGCGCTGTCAGCCCAACTGATGTGTTTATAAAGAGCTCTGCTGTGCGAGCACAGCGCCTCTCTCACCACACACACACACACACACGCACGCATACAGACAGACACACACCCAGACAGATGCTCTTACGTACATGCCCTTCCACAGATGTCTGTTCGTGTGTGGTTGAACATGAGTAGCTTCTGCATGTCCAGTAGTGAGGAGAATAGAGAATGGATGTGTCTCTTCCATCTGTGTGTGTTGCTGCTCTGGAACCCTACCCAGTAACACAACCACAGCTCAGAGAAAGAGGAAGATAATTCCCCCTCTCTCCCTCTCTCCTCTCTTCCCTCCTATCCTCCCCATGCTGCTTCAACACTAACATTGTTCCTTGGGAGGGAGCTAGGGCTGAGCTGGGGCTGAGCTGGGGCTGATATGGGGCTGAGCTGGGGCTGAGCTGGGGCTGAGCTGGGGCTGAGCTGGGGCTGTGGGTGGTGGAGGAAGGGTTCTGGCTGCACTCTACGGGAGGCTGTGAGCAGGAAACCCAAACCCTCCCTGACCCCTGATCTCTCTTTGCTGCTCCTGCTACTGCTCCCACATATGGCCCTGCCACGGTCCCTGTCTGTCTGTCTGTCTGTCTGTCTGTCTGTCTGTCTGTCTGTCTGTCTGTCTGTCTGTCTGTCTGTCTGTCTGTCTGTCTGTCTGTCTGTCTGTCTAGCAATGTGCTGACATGTAGCTCACAGGAACACCAGGGGTATGTTCATTACCATGAGAAGGTTCAGAATGTTGAAGATAGCAATTGAATGAAAAGAGCTGATGTTTTGAAACAGAGGAGGCACTAGCTACTTAGGAAAGCTAATTTCTGTTTCTCAGTTCCTAAGCTTTTCCTGCCACTTCCAATTAATGTGACATACAGATAACTGCCAAAATAAAGGAAACACTTGAGTAAATAAGGGATACAAATTGAAAGTTGCTTCTACACAGGTGTGATTCCTTAGTTAGTTAGGTCATTAACATCCCATTATGTGTAGGGCGATGTCTAAAAATTCTGGGAAGTTCCTTATTTTGGCCTCCATGGTTACCATGGCCCCCAAAGGATGACAATGCCCCTATCAACAAGGCATGAGTAGTCACTGAATGGTTTGATGAGCATGAAAACGACGTAAGCCATACTATCACGTTCTGACCTTAGTTCCTTTGTTTTTGTCTCTGTTTTAGTATGGCCAGGGCGTGAGTTGGGGTGGGCAGTCTATGTTTGTTTTTCTATGTTGGTTTTTGAGTTCGGCCTAGTATGGTTCTCAATCAGAGGCAGCTGTCAATTGTTGTCCCTGATTGAGAATCATACTTAAGTAGCCTGGGTTTCAGTTTTGGGTTGTGGGTGTTTGTCTTCCGTGTCAGTGTTTGTCTTCCGTGTCAGTGTTTGTCTTCCGTGTCAGTGTTTGTCTTCCGTGTCAGTGTTTGTCGCCACACTGGACTGTTTTGTTCATTTCACGTTTATTGTTTTGTATTTCGTAGTGTTCAGTTTATGTTTTAAAATAAACATTATGGACACTTACCACGCTGCGTTTTGGTCCTCCGATCCTTCTCGCTTCTCCTCCTCAGAAGAGGAGAATGAGGTTCGTTACACATACGCCATGGCCATCTAAACCTGAACACTTAAGAGAGATTCCGGAGAAGCGCCTTAGACAGCATTTTCCACCACCATCAGCAAAACACCAAATTATGGAATTTCTTGCAGAAGAATGATGTCGCATCCCCCCCAATGGAATTCCAGACACTTATAGAATCTTTGCCAAGGTACATTGAAGCTGTTCTGGCTCGTGGTGGCCCAACGCCCTATAAAGACACTTAATGTTTGTGGTTCCTTTATTTTGGCAGTTACCTGTAGGTCTTGAGAAAAATTCCAATGTGTGTCTGAACATTGTACATGTCTTTGGCCTCCCACCAATAAATCAATATTTATAGCATACATGCACTATTTAAACAAAGTATGTGGACACCCATTCAAATTGGTGGATTCAGTTATTTCAGCCACACCCGTTGCTGACAGGTGTATAAAATTGAGCACACAGCCATGCAATCTCCATAGACAAACATTGGCAGTAGAATGGACTTACTGAAGAGCTCAGTGACTTTCAATATGGCACCGTCATAGGATGACACCTTTCCAACAAGTCAGTTCGTCAAATTTGTACCCTGCTAAAGCTGCCCCGGTTTACTGTAAGTGATGTTAATTTGAAGTGGAAAGGTCTAGGAGCAACAACGGCTCAGCTGCGAAGTGGTAGGCCACACAAGCTCACAGAACGGATTCGCCGAGTGCTGAAGCGCGTAGCAAGTAAAAATCGCCTGTCCTCGGTTGCAACACTCTCTACCGAGTTCCAAACTGCCTCTGGAAGCAACATCAGCACAATAACTGTTTGTCAGGAGCTTCATGAAATGGGTTTCTATGGCTGAACAGCCGCACACAAGTGTGAGATCACCATGCACAATGCCTAAGCGTCGGCTGGAGTGGTGTAAAGCTTGCCACAATTGAACTTTAGAGCAGTGGAAATGCGTTCTCTGGAGAGATGAATCATGCTTTACCATCTGGCAGTCTGATGGACTACTCTATATCTGGAGGTTGCCAGGAGAATGCTACCTGCCCCAATGCATGGTGCCAACTGTAAAGTTTGATGGAGGAAGAATAATGGTCTGTTGCTGTTATTCATGGTTAGGGCTAGGCCCCTTAGTTCCAGTGAAGTGAGATCTTAACGCTACAGCATACAATGACATTCTAGATGATTCTGTGCTTTTAACTTTGTGGCAACAGTTTGGGGAAGGCCCTTTGCTGTTTCCTCATGTGCACAAAGTGAGGTCCATACAGAAATGGTTTGTTGAGAACAGTGTGAAAGACCTTGACTGGCCTGCACAGAGCCCTGACCTCAACCCCATCGAACGTCTTTGGGATGAATTGGAACACCGACTGCGAGCCAGGCCTGATCGCATAACATCAGTGCCCGACCTTACTAATGCTTTTGTGGCTGAACAGAGCCAAGTACCCTCAGTAATGCTCCATTCATAACAGAAAGAACATGTTGTGACAGCAAGAGAGGGTAATCCACAAAGACCCAGAACTGGTAGCTGTGAATTGCGGGATTGCTGCCCAGATGGGGACACTGTTGTGCTCCCTTGAGCTACTTATTTATGTGTCCAGATCTATTTAATTTCATTTATAGAGAAGGTTACATGTTCAGGCATGGAAACACTAGTAGCGTTTGTCGGCAGAGAGTACTTAGCACCTCTGAAAAGAGTGCTGGCCGTAATTTGCAAACTGTGTGCAAACCGATTCTACATGTAGAATCGCTCGACAATAACGGCAGCCAGACGTCCACCAGCAGGGTTGTCCCTGAAACACACCGCTCCATGGCAGATGAACATTCAGTGTGGTGTGTGTGGTCTCTTAAATGGATGGGGTCAGGACGTTTTTCTGACCACATGACCTGACCAGGAAACCCTCTGGGTTATAAATATTTTTCTGGTCAGGTCCCATTCTCCATGCAGGGATCAGATAGTGATCCGAGCCTGATAGTAAACAGACAGTCCAGTGACCACTCTTTCTCTGTGACTGTGACTGTGAGGGGGCTGTGGCTGTACTGGGGGTGATGAGATGTGGCCATGCCACTCACACACAGCAGCTGTCTGGAGGGGCTGGGGGGCTTTTACTGGGAGGGTCAAAGTCTCGCACCTTTATGGGTTGTTACGACATGGATTGGGAGCACTGGGGGAATGGAGGGTTAAGGAGGGAGGGTACAGGGAGAGGGAGAGGGAGTGAGCGGTGTAGTTTTCTCCAGCTTTAGCGCCCCAGAGAGGTGTGAGGGGTGTGGGCAAAGGGGCAGAGGCTGGGTGGTTAGAGAGATGGGGACCTATGTGTGTGTGTGTGTGTGTGTGTGTGTGTGTGTGTGTGTGTGTGTGTGTGTGTGTGTGTGCGTGCGTGCGTGCGTGTAACATCGAGGGTGTTAAACTACACCCTTTGGGGATAATCAAAAAGTTCTCATATTTTTCTTGTATCTGTTTTATCTTTCAATCAGTCATTTCTTGAACTCCCTGATTCTATTCTTGTTTCATTATAATTCTTCTCAGAGCTTCCATCTTTTGAGGTTTCCTCCTTATGAGTTACAGGGCGAGGTGTACACCCAAATGACTTTTTTAATCAAGTAGCTCCACTTATTCTATAATAACCGATTGTATTCAGCCAATGCACTGCACTTTTTTCAAACAGAAATAATCCAGCCTAATAAATGACAGGGTAAAATATGACATAGTCAGTCAGCGTGTGTATCTAAGCCATGCTGAAACTCTTTGAGAACCACATAGAGGGCTACTCGTTTGGTTTCGGCAAAGGGAGGAGTGGCTTAGTTTTCCGCTGGTTCATTGAAAGTTGGTTGTGATTCATTTCACTTAAGAGCTAGACTTATTCGATCAGCCATGATGCCTCTACTTAAGATTCAGTAGTGATTCGTCCAGTAATCTGTAGTCATTCTCCTGAGGAGTCAATAGGGATTCGTCCAGTAATCTGTGGCCATTCTGAGAGTCAGAAGTAATTTGTCCAGTAATCTGTGGTCAATTCTCCTGAGGAGTCAGTAGCGATTCCTGTGATTCCTAGTGCTGGTGAGATGTGCGCTGTGGGCAGAGTCCTGCCATGTTCCATGAGACTCGAAAATGAGCTCAGGTGCATCCTGTTTCCATTGATAATCCTTGAGATGTTTCGACAACTTGATTGGAGTCCACCTGTGGTCAATTCAATTGATTGGATATGATTTGGAAAGGCACACACCTGTCTATATAATGTCCCACAGCTGACAGTGCATGTCAGAGCGAAAACCAAGCCATGAGGTCAACGGAATTGTCCATAGAGCTCCAAGACAGGATTGTGTCGAGACATAGATCTGGGGATGGGTACCAAAAAAGGTCTGCAGCATTGAAGGTCCCCAAGAACACAGTGTCCTCCATCATTCTTAAATGGAAGAAGTTTGGAACCGCCAAGACACTTCCTAGAGCTGGCCGTCTGGCCAAACTGAGCAATGGGGGGAGAAGGACCTTGATCATGGAGGTGACCAAGAACCCGATGGTCACTCTGACAGAGCTCCAGAATTCCATTGTGGAGATGGGAGAACCTTCCAGAAGGACAACCATCTCTGCAGCACTCCACCAATCGAGCCTTTATGACGGAAGTCACTCCTCGGTAAAAGGCACATGACAGCCGACTTGGAGTTTGCCAAAAGGCACGTAAAGGACTCATACCATGAGAAACAAGATTCTCTGGTCTGATGTAACCACGATTGAACACTTTGGCCTGAATGCCAAGCGTCATGAGGAAACCTGGCACCATCCCAGTGGTGAAGCATGGTGATGACATCATCATGCTGTGGGGATGTTTTTCAGCGGCAGGAACTGGGAGACGAGTCAGGGTCGAGGGAAAGATGAATGCAGCAAAGTACAGAGAGACCCATGATGAAAACCTGCCCCAGAGAGCTCAGGACCTCAGACTAGGGTGAAGGTTCACCTACCAACAGGACAATGACCCTAAGCATAAAGCCAAGACAACCCAGTAGTGGCTTCGGGACAAGTCTCTCAATGTCCTTGAGTGGCTCAGCCAGAGCCCGGACTTGAACCCGATCAAACATCTCTTGAGAGACCTGCAGTGACGCTCTCCATCCAACCTGACAGAGCTTGAGAGGATCTGCAGAGAAGAATGGGAGAAACTCCCAAAATACAGGTGTGCCAAGCTTGTAGCGTCATACCCAAGAAGACTCAATGCTTTAATCGCTGCCAAAGGTGCTTCAACAAAGTACTGAGTAAAGGATACTTATGTAAATGTGATATTTAAGTTTTTTATTTTTTATAAATGAGCATACATGTAAAAACAATCTGTTTTTGCTTTGTCATTATGGAGTATTATGTGTAGATTGATCAGGAATATATATATTTTTATATTTTTGAATAACGTAACAAAATGTGGAAAAGGTCAAGGGGTCTGAATACACAGCCAGCAGGCAGAGAACCGTGCTTGGTTCTGATCTATTTTCTACACCTCAGAGAGAGAACCAGGCCTGGTTCTGATCTATTTCCTATACCTCAGAGAGAGAACCAGGCTTGGTTCTGATCTATTTTCTACACCTCAGAGAGAGAACCATGCTTGGTTCTGATCTATTTTCTATACCTCAGAGAGAGAACCAGGCTTGGTTCTTATCTATTCTTCACAGAGAGTAGGGAAATACCTAGTCAGTTGTACAACTGAATGCATTCAACTGAAATGTGTCTTCTGCATTTAACCCAACCCCTCTGAATCAGAGGGGCCTTAATCAACATCCACAGTGCCCGGGGGCAGAACAACACATTTTTACCTTGTCAGCTCAGGGATTCGATCCAGCAACCTTCCGGGCACCTATCTCATAGAGAGAGAACCATGCTTGGTTCTGATCTATTCTCTATAACTCACAGAGAGAGAACCATGCTTGGTTCTGATCTATTCTCTGTAACTCACAGAGAGAGAACCATGCTTGGTTCTGATCTATTCTTTATAACTCACAGAGAGAGAACAATGCTTGGTTCTGATCTATTCTCTATAACTCACAGAGAGAGAACCATGCTTGGTTCTGATCTATTCTCTGTAACTCACAGAGAGAGAACCATGCTTGGTTCTGATCTATTCTTTATAACTCACAGAGAGAGAACAATGCTTGGTTCTGATCGATTCTCTATAACTCACAGAGAGAGAACCATGCTTGGTTCTGATCTATTCTCTGTAACTCACAGAGAAAGAACCATGCTTGGTTCTGATCTATTCTTTATAACTCACAGAGAGAGAACAATGCTTGGTTCTGATCGATTCTCTATTCCTCACAGAGAGAGAACCATGCTTGGTTCTGATCTATTCTCTGTAACTCACAGAGAGAGAACCATGCTTGGTTCTGATCTATTCTTTATAACTCACAGAGAGAGAACCATGTTTGGATCTGATCTGTTCTTTATAACTCACAGAGAGAGAACCATGCTTGGTTCTGATCGATGCTCTATTCCTCACAGAGAGAGAACCATGCTTGGTTCTGATCGATGCTCTATTCCTCACAGAGATGGCAGCACTCATTTCATACACCATCATTACCTCCCTTTGTCCTCCTTCTTCCATGCTCTCTCTCATTCTGTCTTCTTCCTCTTGCTCCCTCATTTGTTCCATTCTTTGACATACATTCAACACACTTTAACATGTACACATAATAATAATAACAATAATAATAATAATTGGATTTATATCGAGCTTAACGACCAACTGAGGTACTCAAAGCACTTTACATAGTAAGGGGGATCTCACCTCATCCACCACCAACATAACAAATTAATATTTTTAAGCTACAGTATGTTGTAATACATTTATACAAGGGAGTCTTTCACCCATGGGGCAGTGAAGCCCAAGAATGTGGGAGGAAATACAAACCTGGAAGAGAAGGATAACAACATCAAGAGCAGTAGAGTGAGAACATTCATTTCAGATGGCCCGGACACTGCAGAATTGGTACTGCATGTTGTTTTCCATGACCGCCCAGTCTCATGTTCGCAGGTCCATGTGTTGTAAAGTTTGAGTGGTTTTGGCTCGGCCAGAGTGCTGCTGTTCCTGTACGGTTAAACCCCATCCTGTTCCAAGCATGGCGCTGAGCAGAGCCAGAGAGGCAGAGAGGCAGAGAGGCTGAGAGGCAGAGAGCCAGAGAGCCAGAGAGGCAGAGAGGCTGAGAGCCAGAGAGGCAGAGAGGCAGAGAGGCTGAGAGGCAGAGAGGCAGAGAGGCAGAGAGCCAGAGAGGCAGAGAGGCTGAGAGCCAGAGAGCCAGAGAGCCAGAGAGCCAGAGAGGCAGAGAGGCTGAGAGCCAGAGAGGCAGAGAGGCTGAGAGGCAGAGAGGCTGAGAGAGGCAGAGAGGCAGAGAGGCAGAGAGGCAGAGAGGCAGAGAGCCAGAGAGGCTGAGAGGCAGAGAGCCAAAGAGGCTGAGAGGCAGAGAGTCTGAGAGGCTGAGAGCCAGAGGCAGAGAGGCAGAGAGGCTGAGAGGCAGAGAGCCAGAGAGCCAGAGAGCCAGAGAGCCAGAGAGCCAGAGAGGCTGAGAGCCAGAGGAGTGAAAGTGTTGACAATGCTGAAGTCTGAAACCCTGAAACACAACCCTGACATTGAATACTCTCTTTCCATGCCACCCCCAACCCCAACCTCCCGCACCCCAAACCATCACTCTCCCCCTCCACCACACCCCAGCTGCTGCCCCGCATTGATACATACTCATTGATACATAGTCTCTGTCACTGTCTGTTTGGACATTTATAAAACTCATAAATCATAAATCACACGAAATACAACATCAAAACAAAATGAAAACTAAAATGATATATATATTCCGAGGGAAAATAAATATCTCGGAGCCTGAGTCAAAGAGAGAGGTTAGATTCCCATTCCTCCTCTCCTCTCCATGTCCTGTCCGGCGGTATGTTGGTGTTAAAAGCCACAGAGGTAATAAATGGAACTCTGCAGGGGCAAGTGTGTGTTCTGCTGTGAGATGCAGAAGGTTGACATAGAGAGAGAGGGATTCCTGTGTGACAGAAAGGTGACAAATGAGCCACAGCCGTTACTTCACACACACACATTCCTCACAGGCCTGATCTAGGGTCAGTTACGGTGCCTCTCCAGGAACCAGACACAGTAAAGACTAAATAAAACCTGTTACGAGAACTCTGGTTACACAGCATAGAAAGGAAAGGGGATACCTAGTCAGTTGCATACCTGATTGCATTCAACCGAAATGTGTCTTCCGCATTTAACCCAACCCTTCTGAGTGACAGTTGTCAATACTCAGATAATGTTTGTGTATATGTATAGGTACAGTACCAGTCAAAAGTTTGGACACATCTTCTCTCTTCTTCAAGCTTTTTTCTTTATTTTTACTATTTTCTACATTGTAGTGTAATAGTGAAGACATCAGAACTATGAAATAACACATGGAATCACAAAGTAACCAAAAAAGTGTTAAAAAAAATCGAAATATATTTTATATTTTATATTCTTCAAAGTAGCCACCCTTTGCCTTGATGACAGCTTTGCACACTCTTGGCATTCTCTCAACCAGCTTCACCTGGAATGCTTTTCCAATAGACTTGAATGAGTTCCCACATATGCTGAGCACTTGTTGGCTGCTTTTCCATCACTCTGCGGTCCGGCTCATTCCAAACCATCTCAATTGGATTGAGGTCGGGTGATTGTGGAGGCAAGGTCTTCTGATGCAGCACTCCATCACCCTCCTTCTTGGTCAAATAGCCCTTACACAGCCTTGAGGTGTGTTGGGTCATTGTCCTTGTGATAGACCCACTAAGCAGAAACCAGATGGGATGGCAGATGGAGATCATCTGTTCACTTACTCTGCATCTCACAAAGACACGACGGCTGGAACCAAAAATCTCACATTTGGACACATCAGACCAAAGGACAGATTTCCACCGGTCTAATGTCCATTGCTCTTGTTTATGGCCCAAGCAAGTCTCTTCTTATTAATGGTGTCCTTTAGTAGGTGTTTCTATGCAGCAATTCAACCATGAAGGCCTGATTCACGCAGTTTCCTCTGAACAGTTGATGTTGAGATGTGTCTGTTATTTGGGCTGCAATTTCTGATGCTGTTAACTCTAATGAACTTATCCTCTGCAGCAGAGTTAACTCTTGGTCTTCCTTTCCTGTGGCGGTCCTCATGAGAGCCAGTTTCATCATAGCGCTTGATGGTTTTTGCAACTGCAGTTGAAGAAACGTTCAAAGTTCTTGAAATGTTCCGTATTGACTTACATTCATGTCTTAAGTAATGATGGACTGTCGTTTCTCTTTGCTTATTTGAGCTGTTCTTGCCGTAATATGGACCTGGTATTTTACCAAAAGGGCTATCTTCTGTATACCACCCCTACCTTGTCACAACACAAGGGATTTACTCAAACACATTAAGGAAAGAAAATCCACAAATGTACTTTTCAGAAAGCACACCTGTTAATTGAAATGCATTCCAGGTGATTACCCCATGAAGCTGGTTGAGAGAATGCAAAGAGTGTATAAAGCTGTCATCAAGGCAAATGGTGGCTATATAAAAAAAATGGTTTTGTTTGTTTAACTTTGAGTTACTACATGATTACATATGTGTTATTTCATAGTTTTGATGTCTTCACTATTATTCTACAATGTAGAAAATAATACAAAATTAAGAAAAACCCTGGAATGAGTAGGTGTGTCCAAACTTTTGACTGGTACTGTATGTAGTGGTGGAAATGTGGGTAAACCCCCTATTGGATTCTGAGAATTAACCTGTTGGTGTTGGTCAGTGTTCGGCTGAGCTACGTGTAGAGTAATATATTACATATTACTCATTACATTTAACAAAAGTAATGCTTTACTTTACAATATTACTTTGTGTGGAAAGTAACATGTTATATTACTAGTGTAACGGTTTTCTTTAGGTGAAGTAGAGGTGGACCAAAATGCAGCGTGGTGGTTATTCATTGTACTTTAATAAAGAAACTGTACACGAATAAACTAACAAAACAACAAACGTGCGAAAACCTAAAACAGTCCTATCTGGTGCAAAACACAGAGACAGGAACAATCACCCACAAACAAACAGTGCAACCCAGGCTACCTAAATATGGTTCCCAATCAGAGACAATGACTAACACCTGCCTCTGATAGAGAACCATATCAGGCCAGACATAGAAATAGACAAACAAGACATCCAACATAGAATGCCCACTCAGATCACACCCTGACCAACCAAAACATAGAAACATACAAAGCAAACTATGGTCAGGGTGTGACAGTACCCCCCCCCCCCCAAGGTGCGGACTCCGGCCGCAAAACCTGAACCTATTGGGGAGGGTCTGGATGGGCATCTGTCCGCGGTGGCGGCTCTGGTGCTGGACGTGGCCCCCACTTCACCGTAGTCTTAGTCCCCCACCTTGTCCGCTTCCGTGGCCTCCTAGCCACGGCGACCCTACTTAATGACCCCACTGGACTGAGGGGCAGCTCGGGACAGAGGGGCGGCAGCTCGGGACAGAGGGGCGGCAGCTCGGGACAGGGGCTCTGGCGCCTCTGGGCTGAGGGGCTCTGGCGCCCTGGGCTGAGGGGCTCTGGCGCCTCTGGGCTGAGGGGCTCTGGCGCCTCAGACTCCGGCAGCAGCGCCGGACAGGCGGGAGACTCCGGCAGCAGCGCCGGACAGGCGGGAGACTCCGGCAGCAGCGCCGGACAGACAGGACCACCTGCAGGGAGGAGTCAGAGAGAGCCTGGTGCGTGGGGCTGCCACCGGAACCACCAGGCTGGGGAGACCCTCAGGAGGCTTGGTGTTAGGAGGCACCTGAAGGACCGGGCTGTGGGGGAGCACTGGAGCTCTGGTGCGCAGCCTTGGCACCACTCTCCCAGGCTGGACAACCACTCTAGCCCGGACCCTCCAGAGTGCAGGCACACGTTGATCCGGGCTGTGGGTAAGCACAGGAGATCTAGTGCTTACTACGCGCACCTCTCCCTTAGGCTCCACTCCCACATTTGCCCGGCACGAGCGGAGCGCAGGCTGAGGACGCACTGCACCCTCCCAGCGCCCCGGAGACACAGCACGCAGAGCCGGCGCAGGATACCCTGGACCAAAACTGCGTACCGGCGACCAGACCCGCTGAGCAGGCACCATACGCCCTGGCTCGATGCCCGCACTCGCATGACACTCTCGGGGGGCTGCCCTATAGTGCACCGGGCTATGGGCATGGCGACACCGTGCGCTTAACCGCATAACACGGTGCCTGACCAGTAACGCGCTGCTTATAATAAGCACGAGGAGTGAGCTCAGGTCTGCTACCTGGCTTAGCCCCACACCTCGTCTGCCCCCCCCCAAAATGTTTTTTGGGGGGGCTGCCTCTCGTTCTCCTGTAACCATCCTTGTAACCTTCCTTGCACTGCTCCATCGAATCCCAAGCGGGCTCCGGCACTCTCCCTGGGTCGACCGCCCACCTGTCTATCTCCTCCCAAGTTGTGTAGTCCAGATTCTGCTCCCATGTCCCGAAATCCTGACCTCGCTGTTGCTGTTCCTTCTCCTGCTGCTGCTTTTGCTGCAGCTGCTGTTTACCACGCCGCTTGGTCCTGTTGTGGTGGGTGATTCTGTAACGGTTTTATTTAGGTGAAGTAGAGGTGGACCAAAATGCAGTGTGGTGGTTATTCATTGTACTTTAATAAAGAAACTGTACACGAATAAACTAACAAAACAACAAACGTGCGAAAACCTAAAACAGTCCTATCTGGTGTAAAACACAGAGACAGGAACAATCTAAATACCTAAATATGGTTCCCAATCAGAGACTATGACTAACACCTGCCTCTGATTGAGAACCATATCAGGCCAGACATAGAAATAGACAAACAAGACATCCAACATAGAATGCCCACTCAGATCACACCCTGACCAACCAAAACATAGAAACATACAAAGCAAACTATGGTCAGGGTGTGACAACTAGTTATATAACTTTGCGTTACTTTCATGAAATAAATAAAAAAATCTCACCGTTTGTTTGACTGTCAGAGAGAACAAGGCGAACCGCGTGTGTTCTACCAAAGATAGGTTACTTATTAACTCAGGTTTGATCACTAGTTTGTAGTTTTTCCTTACATCTATTGTGCTCCTGTGCTAGGCCACAAGTCCTGCGCTATCATATGGGTTGCTTAATTAGCCATATCATGCACCATAAAAATCATTGTGCTGCCTTATTTATAGATCTTTCCAAGACCTTTGACACTGTTGACCATCACACTCTCATTCAAAGGTTGACTGAAATAGGCCTGGATCAGGCTATTTGCAAGTGGTTTTAGAATTATCTGTCAGACAGGACACAATCTGTGATTTCTGATTATATTAAGTATTTTTTCCTGGATATTATGAAAGGTGTACCACAGAGGTCGGTACTGGACCTGTTCACTTTACTATTTATATAAATAATATTGGTCTATCTGTTAAAACTTGTAATATTCACCTGTATGCAGATGATACTGTTATGCATGCCATTGCCCCAACTGTAGAGAAGGCGTTGTTAGAGCTGCAATCTGATTTTGTTGCCTTACAAAAATCCTGAATTAATTTGAAACTTGTACTCAAACGCTAGCAGATACCCATAGACTTCCAGTCATTTCACTAATGCTAGTTAGCATTTGCTTGCAAAACGACCTCCAACGTCATTCAAACTGCATGCAGAGACATAAAAATGGTATCCACAAGTTAATCTGACTCTGGGGAAGTAGATAAAGGACCTCAATGCCAAAATCCCGAAGTATCCCTTTAACGTGGGCAAGAAGACTAAATATATCATTCTTGCAAAAATGTTTCAGATGGACTACATATTTATTCATTAAATGGTTCTCCCATCAATCGAGTTCCCGTTTATAAATATATGGGCATTTGGATTGACAAGGATTTTACATCTAAAAACATACTGATTAGCTAGTTAAAAAGACAAGATTTAAAGTAGGCTTCTTTTTTAGAACTAGATCTTGCCTCTCCCTAAAAAGCAGGAAACAGATTGTACAGTTAACGTTCCTGCCAGTTCTTGAATATGGTGACACCATTTACCAGAATGCAGCAGTCACTACTGTTAAACCTTTGGAAGCCATCTACCATAACGCCCTTCACTTTATCACAGGTGACAGTTGTATTACTCATCTCTGCATCCTGTATCAACATGTTGACCGCTCCTTATTAAAGTCCCGTAGATCACTTCACTATTCCCTTTTGTTTTTACAAAGCTCTACTACACACACTTCCAACTTACCTAACTGTGTTGTTGAAGTATAAAAACATGAGTTAGCAAACAGGGTTGGTTAACTCTTGAGGTTCCTCGGGTCTCCATCGAATTAGGTCAATTCTCTTTTAGTTTTAATGCACCTCACTGCTGGAACAATTTACAAAACTCATTGCAATTGGATGTTCTGGTGCCGCTTGGGCAATTGATAGTGTTGATTGAGGAACTAGTAGCTGAGGAATGTAACGGTTCTTCTTACAAAGTTGAGATCGGAGCATGGAGATACGTAACTGGTAGAGATATGATTCTGAAATTAAAGCATGCGTTGTTTGGCAAAATAACTGTAATAATATTTCCCAATTTGAAAAAGACGTGACTTTTTGAACATGTTACCCCCAACAATGGTGATGGTACAGTAATATAGCTTCCCATTGGCATTTAGTCTGCCCCAGACCCTCCTTTTTAGGGTGGCATTGGAAAGGAGTATGGTTTGTAGGCCTTGGCTGGCATGGTGCAGTAGCTACACTCTGTTGTTGTTCACGGTGTGGAAACATGATAAGGTGAAATATTATCACACCATCTTGCCTCTGGCTGTGTGGAGGCCACCTGCCCTAACCTCATAACTGTAAGGTAGATGGAGGAAGGGAGAGAGGAGAGGAGGGTGTACAAGCAGAGAAGGAATTTACTGCTCCTAAAGTGTGGTGGTTAAAGACTGGAGTAGAGGACAGGAGTTAATGGTTCATTGGAGATTACCACTATGTATCTAGAAGCCGGCTTTCATCTTTGTGTAAATCTGTAAATAGTCTGGAACCAGAATGTTTATATACCTAGTAGTTTACATACCTAGTATCTGAGGACCGTATTTTCCCACTAATGTATCTCTGTTATTTCTGAAGACTGCCAAAAACATCATGTTTTTTGTTGTTGTTGTATCTTGGCTGCATATGGAGAAAAAATGTAAGGTATATAGATGTATCCTTCCTGCCAGTGATTCAAGACGTAGCACAGTCATCCTATGTGTTGTGTCTTGACTATGTTCTTAGTCTAGCTCATGTGCTGTCTAAATTGATGCCTCCCAACCGGTAACAGTTAGTTCTCGTGATCATTCGCCACTAGTACTGCTGTATTCTCAGGAGGAGCCTGGAGGGGGGGAAGGGACTTATCAAGAACGCCGCAAGGTGCCTGTAAAATGCCTCTATTCCAGGGTTCCCAGCTGGCGGCCCGCGGGTTTTTTTATTTGGCCCTCTAAGTTTTCTGAGCAATAATTTTTTAAAAAAAGTTAGTTTTTTTGTTTAATTTTCATTGTTGGACATAAAAGAATGTAAAAACACCAGGAAATCAGCTTGAACTGCACTTTTAATTTGTAAATCTGTTCCCAAGTCTTCCCACATGTGTAATACATGGTGATCGTATACAAATGTAAAAAAGGTTCTGAAATTATTACGTTTTGGTCAAATATTATATCTGTTTGGACTTGTTGCAGTCAATTTGCAGTGTATAAATCAATTGTAATTATGTTCCAGCCAGTGGCGACCTGTCATTCAGGGCAGGTGAGGCAGAGCTGTTCTGAACCCCACATTCTTTGCTTTCTTGAGTAAGGCAGCTCCAAAATGCAGGTGTTTCAGCCTAGCTTAGTGTTTTCTGTGGTGGTGGGGCAGCCAGTGGAAAATATGGAGCGTAGGAGTTGGTAATGTTTTCTAGTTACGTTGTGATTGGCTCAGTGTTCTGTTACTCATGGGGACACTACGTCACTGCCAAATCTAAGGGTAGAGCTCGAAAATTGCCATAGAGTTACATTAGAAGTGCCCATCCAAGAAGGCTCAAGGTCATTGGCCACAGATACATCACGTTAAATCTACAGAAGCTTTGATTGGACTGATAATCTCAACATCATACTTTCAAAATCTTTGCTAGCAGTCATCATCATGAACCAAGGCAACAATCTACTGGCAAATCTTTTTTAATCTTTGGAAATCGCAAATTCAGTAGAATCAGTGGCTAACTGTGAGCATTGCGAAGCAATCACTAGCCTGCTATTCAGTGGAGTGGGTGTGTGGTCCCAAGTCTGGGAATAAGGGTCTCCTTTTCAAGCTTAAAATGATAAACTTTCAGCATTGACCATGCTGCCAATCCAGGATGATTTCTGACGCTCTCAAAACAATTGTTAACTCAGAACTGGGAAATCTGACTTCAGTGAGTTCAAGACAACTGGGAATTAGGGAAACAACTAGCTCTGACAGGGAAAATATGTTTTTAACGGTCATCCAAATCGGAATTGTGAATCGGGAACTCTGGCCTCTTTCTAGAGCTATGACCTGAAGATCACTGACATCATCATGGTTGGGCTCCCGAGTGGCGCAGCGGTCTGAGGCACTAGTTTGATTCCAGGCTGTATCACAACCAGCCATCATTGGGAGTCCTATAGGGCGGCGTACAATTGGCCCTGTGTCGTTCGGGTTAGGGTTTGGCCGGGGTAGGCCATCATTTCAAATAAGAATTTGTTCTTAACTGTTAAATAAAGAGGAATAATTTTACCTTGTGTTTTTCCGAGTTCCCAGTTGTCTTGAAAGCACCATAAATCCAGAGAATGCCAGACTTTGATAACGTTTGATGACAAAATTGACCCACGAAGGACCACCACACCACCTTCTTGTTCAAGTGAGCACAGCACAACAGTCCAAAAATGTCTTATATGCTGCTACATAAATGATGTTAAATGCCAGGGAGATATGTATACTGTAGCTAAGAAAGTAATACTAAGTGTATGTTGTGTATTAAGCTGTTAGTAGTCCATGTGCCTCACCCTTATAATTTGGTATATTTTCCTCCTCTTAATTTGCCATTTGTTCTGACTTGGCGGTGCACATGAAGCCTATAACCTGTTTTAGAGAAATGTAATCATCGAATATTGTAAGAGCTTTCATTGTCTGTTTATATGCCCCCTTTATTTATCCTAGTGTTCTGACTTTGCGTACAGGGAGAACACTGTAAGAACAGCCCATGTTCTGAATTCTGTCTCTGTACATTTCAAAAGTGCAGAACCAATAGTTATATTGACTATGTCCGTCCTAGCTTGCTCATTAATGTCTTAATCGAAATTACGGATCGCCTCTAATCCACTTTTTGTCCCCTTATGCCATAGTTTGTACATCTCAATTGTCAGTAGAAACCACATTTGTTTTTTTTTAAAGGCAGTAAATTAGGCTGAATGAACTGTTTCTCTGCCAGACAAGGCACAGCTGATAGCCAGGTGTAGCAGTGGTAAGGTGTTGGGACTGCTGTTTGGACTCTGCTGTTTGGACAGCTTTGTGTAGGCCTTAGCAGTTTGTGGGCACTCTTTGTCACCGTTATAGTGCAATTAATGTATTGTTTAGTGTTATGTTGTGTTGTGGCTTTGCTGCCATGCATCCCTCAAATTGTTCCCAATTTTTTGGGGGGGGGTTTGCCCCACCAAGATTTACATTCTGAAATTGCCCCTGGTTCCAGCCCCCCAACCATCCACTCAAGAAAAAATCGGCAGTGGCTTAATCTAGTTGATGATCCCTGCTCTAGTCTCGTCTCCTCGTGCTTAACAAGATGGCTCTCCTCTCACTCGTTTGATTAGCTAATGGCGCGGCTTTAAAAATACACTTGTGGCTAATGAGTCAATGTCAGACGACACAAACACTCAGGGGATGTGTGTGTGTTTGTGCTGAGCCGCAGGGAATCAGCTCTGTGCACATGGCAGCTTGGGAAAGCCTGTGAGTGGGGTTATGTGTACTCACAGACAGCGTACTGGACTGGTAGTTCCTTCTAAGGGGTTACACTAGATGTGAATGACAGCCGAGGCTACAGTAATAGTTTACTGGTAGTTCTTCCTAAGAGTATATATGTGAATGACACAGTAGAGGCTGCAGTAGATACAGTCCTTTGACTCAGCGGTGTAGCTCTCCTCTCACTGATCATTCGAGAGCTTGGCTTGGGGTGAGCCATCAGGTACAGACAACCTAGATGGGCAACTTTTGAGAATGGTAGCAGACTGTGTTGCCACACCTCTTTGCTATATCTTTAACCAAAGTCTAAAGGAATGTGTGTGTCCACAGGCGTGGAAGGAAGTTAAAGTAATTCCACTGACTAAAAATAGAAATGCACCCTTTGCTCTAACAGCTACCCAATCATTTTGCTGCCTGTTCTTACTAAACTGATTGAATTGTGCTTGACCAAATACAATGCTATTTTACAGAGAACAAGTGAACTACTTCCGCATGCATATAGAGAAGGGCACTCAACTTGTACTGCACTGACTCAGATGACTGATGATTGGTTAGATGGATAATAAGATGACAGTTAGAGGTTTATTGTTAGATTTCAGTGCGGCCTTTGATGTTATTGATCATAAATTGTTATTGAAGAAACTCACTTGCTGTGGCTTTACATCACCTACCATCACATGGTTGTAGAGTTATTTATCCAATAAAACCCAGAAAGTGTTCTTCAATAGAAGCTTCTCTTACATCATACATGTACAGTACTGTGTCCCTCGGGGGAGTTGCCTTGGGACTTACACGAAGCTAGAATGATGTACGTGGATGATTCCAAAATCTACATGTCAGCCCCCAAAGCCAATGAGCTCACTGAAATTCTAAATAAGGAGTTACAGTCAGTATCAGAATGGTGTGATTAATAATACACTGGTCTTAAATATATACATAAAAAATATGTATTTGGTTCAGAACATTCTCCAAGACCTAAACCTCAACTGGAGTTGTGCATAAAGAGTGTGACCATTGAGCAAGTTGAGGAAGCTGAACTCCTAGGTATAATATTAGATGGTCAAATATCATTGTCAAGTCATATTGACAAAGTTGTGAATATTGGGAGGGCACGTCTGTTATAAAAATATGTTCTTCGTTTTTGACACACAAATAAATGGTACTAGTAGTTCAGGCTCTGGTCTTGATTACTGTCCGGTAATACGGTTAAGTGCAGCAATGAAAGACTTAGAAAAGCGACATCTGGCTCAAAACAGAGCAGCACACCTTGCCCTGAACTGCACATACAGAACTAACATTAACAACATGCCAGTCTTTCCTGTTTGAGGGTTAACGAGAGACTGACTGCTTCTCCTAGCTTTTATTAGACATTTTACTGTGATGAAATGTTCAGATTGTCTGCCTAATCAATGAACATTCAGCTCAGACACTCATACATACCCCACAAAACATGCCACCGGGGGTCTCTTCACAGCCCCCATGTCCAAAACAAATTCACGGCAACGCACAGTATTACACAGAGGAACTCCCTTCCATTTCCAATTACTCAAACAAACAGCAAAATGAAGGATGAAACAACATCTCATGGAATGGAGGGAACTGAGGGGACACACACACACACACAACACACATTATTTTGTTGTTGTATCGTTTGTATATCATTGTATTTTACATTTGTGTTACTGTCCTAGTCTATCAGTGAATCGGTGTTTTGTTACTTGTTATGTGTTGTGTTTTTGTGGACCCCAGGAAGAGTAGCTGCTGCTTCTGCAAAAGCTCACGGGGAACCAAATAAACAAATAAACAAACAAATAGACTACATTTTTCTTTTCAGAATTAAGTTATTGACATAGTCTTGTTCTGTTCAATGTTCTCTACCTATATAGTATTTTTAATACCCCAATTCATGTTGTTATGTTCCAAAGAATACAAGATAAAAATTGCTGACACTATTCAAACCAATGAGGGTTTTTGTCAGATAGAACCGTATAGTCCCAAGCTCTCGCATTATCTATGAAGTTAATCCTAGCTGAGTGCAGATCAACGCCTCTGTATCATAGAAGCTCTCTCTCTCTCTCTCTCTCTCTCTCTCTCGCACACACTCTCACTCTCTCTCTCTCTCTCTCTCTCTCTCTCTCTCTCTCTCTCTCTCTCTCTCTCTCTCTCTCTCTCTCTCTCTCTCTCTCTTCACACTCTCTCTCTCTCTCTCTCTCTCTCTCTCTCTCTCTCTCTCTCTCTCTCTCTCTCTCACTCACTGGGTGTTTTTGGAGTTTGAGTGTTTGGTGGAAAGCTCTCTCTCTCTCTCTCTCTCTCTCTCTCTCTCTCTCTCTCTCTCTCTCTCTCTCTCTCTCTCTGAGTTTATACATTCTGCACTCTCACTCTCTCTCTCTCTCATTCAATCCTTGCTCAATGACTTTCTCCCTCCCAGCCTTTCGTTCACCTCAGACAGCCTACCCCAAGGAGCTCATATCAAACCCACAATTCAACCCTTGAAAAACATTTCTGTGGATCTCTTGAACAAGGCCCGCTGTGGTGTCAGGGCCGTGTCGAGACACAGATCTCTCTGAGCGCTTCTCAAAACCGGCGGGGAAATTAAAGAACTCCTCTTGCAATCTCAAGCAGCCTTGACCTCCACCCTGCGGAACTGCTTGGCTGCGGCTCAGCACAAACACACACACACACACACACACACACACACACACACACACACACACACACACACACACACACACACACACACACACACACACACACACACACCATAGTACAGTTACAGAACAAGGTAATAGACCATGCAAGGGAACGGAAGGGGGAAGAACAGGGTTTTACTACGCTGACTAAAATAAAACATAAGGACTTTGTGGTTCACAGTGCAGTTGGAAAGACAAATATTATTTTTACGAGCAAGAAAGGTCTTGGGACTGGCTATATAAAACACCTTAATGATTGAATGGCTGAAGTATTCAATCTTATAACTTGGGCCCTTCATGGGGGCATGCATACTGACCTGGGTGGGAAGAAGACAGAGAGAGAGAGAGAGAGAGAGAGCGGGGAGAGGGAGAGGGAGAGAGAGAGAGAGAGAGCAGGGAGAGAGAGAGGGGGGGGGGAGAGAGAGAGAGAGAGAGAGAGCGCAGGGAGAGAGAGAGAGAGAGAGAGAGAGAGAGAACAGCCCTTTAGTGTGTCAATGTGAACGTGGATCAAATCCGAAACACCTCCCAGTCCTACCCAGTCATAGGCCTTGCCTCGGTAAATCTTTATGTTGGAGCCGAGGAATATAGACTGCTTGATAATTACCTGTGAATGAATGAACACCTCCCTCTCTGCTCTCTGATCTTTACCAATTCAGCTTTGAGTTGCTTGCTGTTTGGTCTTCCTACTATTTCAACACTGGTGGTCATATTTCTTGGGTCATACACTGTATGTAACGCACAAATCCTACAAAATCCTCCAGGTGTAATTTGAAGATAAAAGCCAGGACTAGCCAGTGGTGACTCTATACCACAATGTTATCTTTGAATGTGTGGGTAAGAGAGACATTATTTTACGACAATCGCTCTTTTAGACAGCATTAGCAGTCAACTATTTTGGGATTCTATGATACTCTATTCAGTCCCATAAGACCAAATTAAACTTGACCTATAACTATGGCCAACACACGTTACCCACACTGAGTACTGTTCCACACTGGTACACATGCTGACCTTGAAAAACTTGGTTGTAGATATAATTATCCTCATAACTAGGGCCCAGAGTTTTTCCTGGTCAGACATTTAGGGTCAGGAAAAACTCAAGACCCTAAGATATGATGTACAGTGGAACGCTAATGTGTCGAGCAGAGGCACACTAAACAGTAAAATAGCTAGAGTTAATTCAACTCTTATGCAGTCAAATGTCATACTATTTTGGGGTTTATATTGTTCCTCCACCATTTTGGTCACGTTGTTCATATTTTTGGAGTTAAACGACACTATATTGAGTAAATATCCAACTCTCAAAGAGTTGCTTAAATTGAACTCCAATTGCCATTACTCATTTCTGTCTTGTTTTTAATCAACTCCCTTGCTATTTTACACTTTTCTGTATTGTTTTGAATTAGCAATCAGCAAAATAAATGTATCTTTCAGTTTATTTCCTTTGAGCTATAAGTGTGTAAAGCTTTATTTGAATATTGATTTATGTGTCACATTATGGTGGTTTGCAATGTGATATCCAATCTCTGCTGGAAGCCAACTTGCATCACCTTTACATCATTCACAACTTGCATTTAGAATGTATGTCAGAGTAGGGAAGAAAATGCAGTACATGAAGCCTACCTACACCATGTACAGTGAACTGGAACAGCTATCTCACTAAGGAAAGCTTTAAATCCAACCACTTACAGATTGGATTATTTTACCAAATTTAAGTTTCCTATTTTTGTATAGCATAAGATCAAAAATAATCACAGTACATGCGAAAACACAGATATTGAAACAAACAACAAGCAACAGAGCATGCTGGGAAATGGACAATGAAGCCCCTCTCACATCTGTGGATAACTCTATAGATTTAACTCCCTGTCTCTGGTTACTCTTAATGGAGTTAAAAGTACTCCGTCCCATTGAACTCCAGATATCAATGCTAACTCCAGGGACTGTATCTGTCAGAGTCTTCTAGGAGTAGTGGGTTTGGAGTCAGGCGCAGAGAGCAGAGGGTTCGGGAAAAAGTATTTTATTCCGGTACAAATGGTCACGCCAAAATACTGGGCGCATAAAACTGACCGGCCCAAACACAGGACCCAAACAGTCCTCAGAAAATGAAATACAAATCCACATCCACAAACCAACAGAGGTACAGTCCTGCCAAGCCTAGGCGGGCCTAACAGGCTTAAATAGACATAAATCAAGAAACAAAATAAGGGACAGGTGCAACCAAACGAACAGAAAAGGAAAAAGGGATCGGTGGCGGCTAACAGACCGCCGAGCGCCGCTCGAACAGGCAGGGGAGCCACCTTCGCTGGGAGTCGTGACAGTATCACTCTCTTGAGGTTAAGATATCTCCCGGTAGAGTCAATTTAACCCACATTTTTCTAACACTGTGATTTCAACTATCCTTGATTTACTATGTACCACATTGGGGCACCATTAGGTCCCCTGCATTTACCCACAGCTATGCCACAGAACCAAAGTCTCATAACTGGAAACATTGAAACATAAAAACATCCGTCACCTACACTGCAGTAGCTAAGAATGCTAATATTAATAAAACCAATATGACACGTCTCCATCTGAAGCCTCGTTATCGTCCCTCAGCTGAGATGATTAGTCATGATAATCATTAGTTCAACAAAGCCTGCAGATCCCTTCATTTGGCAGAGCTGCATTTCAGGAAGGGCTCAGATTCCAGGCGAGCTTTCTCACACATCCACAGACGTGACGATGGAGCGGAGTTGAGAGAGGCTGAGAGGCAGACGAGCCCGCAGGCATGTGAGCTATGGCAGGCCTGTGTCTTCCACCACCTCCGTACTGCAGAATGGAGCTCTCGACTGGCTGAGAGGCTGCATGGTGTGTGACCCACCCTGGAGTCTCACGTAACACTGGGGTCATGCCACAGACACACACACATGTGTTCTCACACACAAACATTGGAGACACACACACATTCTCTCCTTCTCATTATCTCTTTCACACACACACACACACACACACACACACACACACACACACACACACACACACACACACACACACACACACACACACACACACACACACACACACACACACACACACACACACACACACACACACACATTGTTTGAACGGCAAAGCTTTCTGTCTTCACTGTCCCGCTCCTCTCTGTGTCTCTCTGTGTCTCTCTGTGTCTCTCTGTGTCTCTTTGTCTCTCTCTGTGTCTCTCTGTGTCTCTTTGTGACTCTGTGTCTCTCTGTGTCTCTCTGTGACTCTCTGTGACTCTCTGTGTCTCTCTCTGTCTCTCTCTGTCTCTCTATGTCTCTCTGTGACTCTCTGTCTCTCCCTCTCACTCTCCAGCTGCATTTCCCATGTTGGGCGTCCTCCTGGAAGCCATTATGCTGGAGTTCTGGGTGGTCTGGTCCGGTCTCCCTCTTTCTACTGCTTTGCCCTGGCTGTGCCCAAGGGCAGAGGGGGCACTGGCCGTCCCTGTCGAGAGGAGCTGCTCGCCTAATAAAGCCTCACAGGGTCTGGGCACATCCCTCTCAGCACTTCCTCCCTGCTGCCCCCCTGCCCTGCTCTCCGCCGCCCCCCGCAGGCACATGTGGTCCGGTCCTAATGGGACGCAGCTGGACTCCCAGCTCCTCTACTACTCTGGCCCCGGACCTTTCCTCCTCTCTTCCTCTCCTCCTCTTTTCCTCTCTCCCTCCTCTCCCTCGCAGCGCTCAGCCCCAGATGGCTCTCTCCCAGTTAGGATGCTCATGAGGGACATTCTCTCTCTCTTTTCTTCTGTTGCCCTCTTATTTTCTCTCTCTCTCTCTCTCTCTCTCTCTCTCTCTCTCTCTCTCTGTCCTTCTCTCTCACCCTCTTATTCTCTCTCTCTCTCCCTCTCTCTCTCTCTCTGTCCTTCTCTCTCACCCTCTTATTCCCTCTCACTCTCTCTTCAGAGGGAGCCAGGGCGCTGCGCCTCTTCCTGCATAATGGCCCAGACCATATGATTTGGGTGAATTCAGGATACAGCTGCTCCGGGACAAGAGGGAGTTGAATCTCATTGATCAGGCCCTCAGCAGAGCCTGGGCCCCCCAGCCCAGTCCCACCGCAGCCCCGCCGTTCACACCGTCAGATCTAATCTGCTTTCTCTGTGGACAGCCTCTGTGGGGAAACATTTGCTACACAGATCCATCTCTCAAAGTCTCACAGTCAAACATTTCCCTACATGGAACATGGTGGTGGGGCCTGGCCCAGAGTTTTAATTGTATGATGGCAGAAAAAGAAACAAATGTGAGAATTTGACACAGCCACTACCTGTGAAGTGGAACACACACACGTGAACCACTCAACTGTATAGCCCGTGGTCCTTAAACAATGTTTGTCACCATATGTCCATGAGGGAAGTTAGTGGAGACAGTTGAGATATTTTAATCACTTAAACATCATGTACAGTAACTTCTTATCACCATTACATCAGGATGTATGATGTTGACGCTGATGGTGATGTTGCTGTGTGGTCTTGCCAATGGTGTCATTTGGTTTCCTTTGATCGAGACTTCAAACATGAGAGAGAAAGAAACAGAGAAAGAGTGAGAGAAACAGAGAGAGAGAGAGAGAGAGAGAGAGAGAGAGAGAGGGAGCGAGAGAGGGAGAAACAGAGAGAGAGAGAAACAGAGAGAGAGAGAGAGAGAGAGAGAGAGAGAGAGAGAGAGAGAGAGAGAGAGAGTTAGGGTGGGCCACAACACAAGTTGGTTCTCTTGAATTAATTATCTCCCAAGAACTACTCCTGTGATCTATGTTAGCTCAGTGACGGTAAACAGCATAGGGAGGTCCATTCCCTCAGTAGACAGGACCTACAGTACAATACCTCCCCTGTCTATAATAGCCTGGGTGTCTCGCATGGCCTAGCCCTCACTGGGGTGGCTGTTCTGTCCGGGGGATTTAAACTATCCCCTCCTGGCTCCCTCCTGGCTCCCTCCTGGTGGCCCTCCAGGAGCCCCTGTGTGTTTACCTGCTGTAGACACCCCGGCTAAACAGGAAGGGACAGGAGACCGTCAGAGGGGACCGGCCTGTCAGAGCCTAGAACATGTGTGTGTGTGTGTGTGTGTGTGTGTGTGTGTGTGTGTGTGTGTGTGTGTGTGTGTGTGTGTGTGTGTGTGTGTGTGTGTGTGTGTGTGTGTGTGTGTGTGCGTGCGCATGTGTGTGCTTGTGCTTATTTTCCTTAGTGCAAGAAGAAGGCCGACACAGTCCTGTCCACGGACTTTATTTGACCTGTGCAGATGTAAAAATAAATAGTGTGAGAGGAAAAAGAGCCTGTTTGAAGTCAGAATCCAGGAGACAGATGAGTCATCCCATTTTAGGAACCTGAACACAGCCTTGGGCAGCGTAATATCTGTTTGTGTGTTGTGGCAATAGAACAGTCCACTGACAAAGTGCTCCGTTTCATACAGCAGTAACTTGACACACCTCAACCATGATGTCAGATTAGCATTTAGTGTGAGTCTATGGGCCATGTTTATGTATATATGTGTGTGTGTGCGCGCGCGCGTGCGTGTGTGTGTGTGCGCGTGTGTGTGTGTGTCTGTGTGTGTGCGTGTGTGTGTGTGTGTGTGTGTGTGTGTGTGTGTGTGTGTGTGTGTGTGTGTGTGTGTGTGTGTGTGTGTGTGTGTGTGTGTGTGTGTGTATGTGTGTGTGTGTGTACTTGCGGTGGGCAAGATGTCTGGCATTGTTTTTGGGTGCTAGTGAACATGTAAACAGCGGAAGGCAGTGGCTGCGGGAGTGGAGACTGAGGAGGAGAGGCTGTGTGTGGTGGAAGGGGAATGACATCAATGGCTGGCCAGTGAGCAGAGAGAGGGAGAGAGGCTCTGGTCAGTGTGAGATGCAGTCTGTCACACAGAGAGACTGGGAACACACGCCATGCTCACAACAGCCACTCAACCCTGGCAGTGCTCAGAGGATTGTCAGAGGGTTAACTGTCAAGGGTGCTTAGTTCATTTCAACTTAAAGTTCTCACCGAGAGCTGTTTGGACTGGAAGGGGACAAGTAGCAGCTATGAAAGGTGCTCTATAGTTTTGGGATAGCTGGAGTTAAACCTAACTGTTATTCCATAATTGGTCTTTCTTCTTACAGACCGCTCTATGCTTTGAACATGCATCTTCTAATTGGTTTCAGTGGGCTCAACCTGCAGGTTTCCAATGCAAGCCCAGTTTAATCAGTTGAATCGGTAACCGACTGATCTAGCCTGGATGATTGCTCTGGCTCTGCTGCCTGGCATCGTGCCAGTCCGTGTGGATGCTGCCAGCTCTGGCCATGAGAGGTGCCGAAATGCCCAGCTGTTTCCTTTCCTCCAAGGTCATTACATTTATTAATAGCAGCCGCTACTGTGATGAGTGGCCTTTTTTCATGCATATCATGGCTTTTGAGAGCTCTACTTGTGCTCAAAAACGCTGAAGGCCCTTTCTTATTTCTGGCGTATTTGTAGTGGCAGAGGGGTCATGCTCTGGGAGTGAGGTGGTTGGTTTGTCATTCATGAGATCATCTGGGGTGTTGTGGAGGGACCACCAGAGAGGGGCCGGCTCAGCCTGCATGGAGCCCTGGAATGCCCGGCCCTCAGGTACTATACAGTACCCTACCCTTCCTTCTGTCATAGGACGAGCCCTCCTCTCTTCTCCACTTCTCTCAGACCGGACCTCTTTGATCCTTCTCTCCCTCTTCTCCAGACAAAGCCCCCCCCCAACAAATGCAGCCGCTGCCTTTCAGGGCCAAGCGTCAGGCCGCTGAGGAAAGAGGGTAGAGGAGATGAGCGGAGCGGAGGGCAGAGGAGAGGTGGGAAGAGGAGACTGTGCAGTTTCACCCTCCCCGGAGGTCCCCCAGCACCCCGGCCTCTCAGCGCCTTACCCCAGAAGCCTCCATTCAGCCCCTCATCTAATGAACACTCCTGCCCCCATTCACAGCCACAATGGAGACCTCCACCGCCATTGAGATGCCTCACAATGGGAACATCGCTCCAATTAAACCCCAGAGACAATGATCCGGGGGAGGGGGCTGAGGGAGGATGGGGTGGGGGGCTGGGGGTCACCCTGGTAATGAACGGGAGCCAACCTGGCGGATCTCTATGGAGGTCCAGTGAAGTGGCGGCGCCTCTGATGTGCTATTAGGATCAGTAAGAAGCAATTATGTGTCCATGCCCCCTCCTCCTTCCTCCCTCTCCTCCCTCGCTCCTTCCACCCCAGCCCCCACACATTTTTGTCAGGAGGATGCTGTTGTGCCCAAAGAGGAACAGTGACCTGCATCAGCGGCCTCCTCCCTGCCTAGATCTGTACTTTAGTGCAAAGTCACATATACTGTAGTGGGTAGAGAAACTAAGGATAGGTGGTAGGACAGATCTCTCCATTGTCTATGGTGTTTTCTGATCCAGTTATCTCATATTATGGCATATGTCTCTTCATGTATCAGCTGTTTGTGGATAGTCAGCCTGCCACACAAGATGGAAGATGTACAGATGCACAATCGAGAGCATCCTGGCGGGCTGTATCACCGCCTGGTACGGCAACTGCTCCGCCCTCAACCGTAAGGCTCTCCAGAGGGTAGTGAGGTCTGCACAACGCATCACCGGGGGCAAACTACCTGCCCTCCAGGACACCTACACCACCCGATGTTACAGGAAGGCCATAAAGATCATCAAGGACATCAACCACCCGAACCACTGCCTGTTCACCCCGCTATCATCCAGAAGGCGAGGTCAGTACAGGTGCATCAAAGCTGGGACCGAGAGACTGAAAAACAGCTTCTATCTCAAGGCCATCAGACTGTTAAACAGCCACCACTAACATTGAGTGGCTGCTGCCAACACACTGTCATTGACACTGACCCAACTCCAGCCACTTTAATAATGGGAATTGATGGGAAATGTTGTAAATATATCACTAGCCACTTTAAACAATGCTACCTTATATAATGTTACTTACCCTACATTATTCATCTCATATGCATACGTATATACTGTACTCTACATCATCGACTGCATCCTTATGTAATACATGTATCACTAGCCACTTTAACTATGCCACTTTGTTTACTTTGTCTACATTCTCATCTCATATGTATATACTGTACTCGATACCATCTACTGTATGCTGCTCTGTACCATCACTCATTCATATATCCTTATGTACATATTCTTTATCCCCTTACACTGTGTATAAGACAGTAGTTTTGGAATTGTTAGTTAGATTACTTGTTGGTTATCACTGCATTGTCGGAACTAGAAGCACAAGCATTTCGCTACACTCGCATTAACATCTGCTAACCATGTGTATGTGACAAATAAAATTTGATTTGATTTGTGTCTAATAGAAAGACTAAGGATTCTTCACTCCACAGAACCAGAAGAAGACAGGGAGGGAGGGAGGGAGGGAGAAAGAGAGGAGGGAGGGAGGGCGAAGAGAGGAGGTAGAGAGGAGGGAGTAAGAGAGGGAGTGAGGGAGGAAGAGAGGGGGAGGGAGAGAGGGAGAGAGGGAGGGAGGAGGGAGGAAGATGGGAGAAAGAGGGGAGGAAGGAAGAGAGGAGGGAGGGGAATAAAACATGACTCCAAAAAGAAAAGGCATAGCAACTTAAAATCAGCAAAGGGAAAAGTGTGAGGTCGTACGTGGCCTTTGTTGAAGAGACGACAGGTTAAAAAAATAACTAAAGCCAAACACTTGTCTTCTGCAAAGAGAAGGCTGCCATACTGTTGTATTGCTAATTATTGACATTGATGCTCAAAATATAGAGGTCTTCTGAGACGTGACATTTGAGACAGAGAGCCAGGCAGGAATGCCAACAAACCCCTAGAACAAAGGCTCATGGTAATGTCTCAGAATCTGGTCCTGCTCATGAATATGGCAGCTGTGGAGGTGCGTGTGCGAGCGTGCGTGAATGCACCTACATCAGTTCTGTGTACATGTGCTTGTGTGTGTGTGTGTGTGTGTGTGTGTGTGTGTGTGTGTGTGTGTGTGTGTGTCAGCCCAGTGTTCAGCCCATCCTCCACTACCACTGGTGCTGTTGAGGTATGTCTCTATCTGGCGAAGGCAGGGTCCCTCTGGGGTTGGCCAGTCAATCCAGCAGTCTGTCAGGCCTGGCCAGGGCTGGAGTGACATACCATGCCCAGGGATCAATCCCTCAACCCCTGGGAGTCTACCTCAGCCAACTGGAGCGTCAAAAGCCCTGAAAATCCCCTGAAAATTCCTCACAGGCTCACACCACCCTGACAGATAACTGTGAGGGACACCACTCCCTGTGGGGTGTATGTGTGTTGCATGATGCCACTGTGTGGGTATTGTATTATCTGGGCATTAAAGTGTAGTTAGAGTAGAATTGATTGACTCGTTGTGTGTGGAGCCATAACAACAATCTAAAGGCATTTTGCTTGGAGATGTGAAACGCATTTATGATGTTGGTCTTTGTTCGGGAGATGTTGTTTTGCTCTCAGAGCGCGTGTGTGTGTGTAGGATTGTGTGTGTGTGTGTGTGTGTGTGGGGAGTGGGAGTGGGAGTGTGTGTGTGTAGGAGTGTAAGTGAGTGTACCGTATGTTTGTATTCATACTGTTGAAAAGCATGCCTTCATTCTCTCCAGTGAATTTCTTCAACAAATTGGCCATGCTTTGTTCAGGATCTCATCTGCCCTCAATTTACTCTCCCTGTGACCTCTCACCCCTGACCTGTCAACACAGCGTTCCTTTCTTTATTACTCAAAGCCAATTGTTTTGAAAAGAAAAAGGACATAAATACTTGGTAATATTCTGGTCTCACTCAAGTGGAACCAAGAGTTGTTATAGTAAATCAAAGGCCAAGTAGGGAGCCTCACCAGTGTGTGTGTGTGTGTGTGTGTGTGTGTGTGTGTGTGTGTGTGTGTGTGTGTGTGTGTGTGTGTGTGTATGCATGCGTGTGTGTGGACTTCAGCTAGTATACATGTGTTTTTGTATATGTTTAACAAGCGAGTGACACTTTTCTCTCCTTAGCTAATCTCCCTCTCTCCATCCTCTTTCCATTGGCACAGAGTTGCATTCTTCTTCCCCTGTTCCTCCTGCTTCCATCTGCTTCATCTGTCTTTCAGCTAGTTTAGCAGGGCTGCTGTGGGTCTGTCTTTCAGCTAGTTTAGCAGGGCTACTGTGGGTCTGTCTTTCAGCTAGTTTAGCGGGGCTGCTGTGGGTCTGTCTTTCAGCTAGCTTAGCAGGGCTGCTGTGGGTCTGTCTTTCAGCTAGTTTAGCAGGGCTACTGTGGGTCTGTCTTTCAGCTAGCTTAGCAGGGCTACTGTGGGTCTGTCTTTCAGCTAGCTTAGCAGGGCTACTGTGGGTCTGTCTTTCAGCTAGCTTAGCAGGGCTGCTGTGGGTCTGTCTTTCAGCTAGTTTAGCAGGGCTGCTGTGGGTCTGTCTTTCAGCTAGCTTAGCAGGGCTACTGTGGGTCTGTCTTTCAGCTAGCTTAGCAGGGCTACTGTGGGTCTGTCTTTCAGCTAGCTTAGCAGGGCTGCTGTGGGTCTGTCTTTCAGCTAGTTTAGCAGGGCTGCTGTGGGTCTGTCTTTCAGCTAGTTTAGCAGGGCTACTGTGGGTCTGTCTTTCAGCTAGCTTAGCAGGGCTGCTGTGGGTCTGTCTTTCAGCTAGCTTAGCAGGGCTGCTGTGGGTCTGTCTTTCAGCTAGTTTAGCAGGGCTGCTGTGGGTCTGTCTTTCAGCTAGCTTAGCAGGGCTGCTGTGGGTCTGTCTTTCAGTTAGCTTAGCAGGGCTGCTGTGGGTCTGTCTTTCAGCTAGCTTAGCAGGACTGCTGTGGGTCTGTCTTTCAGCTAGCTTAGCAGGACTGCTGTGGGTCTGTCTTTCAGCTAGATTAGCAGGGCTGCTGTGGGTCTGTCTTTCAGCTAGCTTAGCAGGACTGCTGTGGGTCTGTCTTTCAGCTAGCTTAGCAGGACTGCTGTGGGTCTGTCTTTCAGCTAGATTAGCAGGGCTGCTGTGGGTCTGTCTTTCAGCTAGCTTAGCAGGACTGCTGTGGGTCTGTCTTTCAGCTAGATTAGCAGGGCTGCTGTGGGTCTGGCCTGAGGCTGGGGATGTATCATGTTCCCCCTCTTACTCCCACAACAGATTGATCGGGGCTCCCTCCTTATCTAAATATTTCCCTTTCCCCCTGTACTATTGGAGATTGATGGCCTTTGATGTGGGGGTGGAGGGTGGGGTATGAAGGGGGTAGGTGGGTAGGGAGGTAGGTGGCTAGGGGGCTAGTTAAAGGCCTGGCAGAGCCACTCATGTGACCTGATGCTGGGAAGGCTCCTTCCTGGAACACACATTTAGTTGGTTGAACAAGTACATTCAATTAAGCACTGATTTCTAATTAAGGATGGTCAATTACATTTACATTTACATTTAAGTCATTTAGCAGACGCTCTTATCCAGAGCGACTTACAAATTGGTGCTTTCACCTTATGACATCCAGTGGAACAGCCACTTTACAATAGTGCATCTAAGTCTTTTAAGGGGGGTGAGAAGGATTACTTTATCCTATCCTAGGTATTCCAATTAAAGTCAATTAGATCATTTGGAATGCAGAAGTACATTTAGCTGACATCCATATTGATTATTTATTTATGCAGTTTCAATGATACATGTAGGCTCCTTTATTGTGGAGTATCTGTGGTGTCCATAGGGGAGTATTCAAAGAGACTAGGGAACGTCAAAAATGTCTGTAAACATCAATGCCAGAGACAATTCCTGATTATTTACATCACATATCGCATCATTCAGAGCTTAATTTGTCAATTTCTGTTTTCTTTTAGATTCATTTCAAGCCTTGCCTTATTGCTCCCAAAGCAACTAAGGCTGTGTTTACACAGGAAGCCCAATTCTGATATTATTTTCCCAATTGGTCTATTGACCAATCAGATCAGCTCTGAAAAAGAGCTGGTGTGAAAATATCTGATGTGATTGGTCAAAAGACCAATTAGTGGGAGAAAAAGAATAATAATTCTGAATTGGGGAGCCTTTGTAAACACAGCCTAATTGTAGCCTACACACCACACTAGGCCAAGTCACCTGAGATAACAATGTTAATGTCAGTAATTGTTGCAACTGCACTTAAATAATGGCCTCTTTCTCTAATCAATTCAAATAAGCTTTATTGACACAGTTAAATGGGGTTACTGTACTGAGCAAGCAAATAATTACCCTGCTTATTTGTGTAGAAAGTTACAAGCAACACAACCCCCCCACCATCCCAGTTAACCGGTCAGTGTCAGGGGATAAGTAGTGGGGCTCTGTTTCTACATGACCCCTCACCACTCACCTCTGCTCCTTATTTACAGTAGATCTTCCTCTCTTCCACCTCTCCTCTCTTCTTTTCTCCTCTGTCTTCTCACTGCCTCTCTCTCTCTCTATCTCTTTGCACTGGTTGCTCCAGAGCGTACAGTGTATGTGACAAGGAAGGGAAAGGGGAGAAACAGCAAGGTAATTTCAATGACTAATGGAGGAATTCACAGGAAACCCTGAACATTCTTCCTCGCATTAAGCTATTAGCTTCTTGCGGGAGCTGAGGGATGAAGAGAAAAGAGAGGGAGAGAGGGGGGTTGATGGGAGAGAGAGAGTGAGCTGAAGCAAGCGAATAAAAGAGGGATATAAGGAGGAAAAGAAAACAAGCATGGATTGTGTGTGTGGGAGGGAGTGTCCTTAAAACAACAGCAACAGAAAGAGAAAGGAACTTGTAGCAGTTTGGCCCCCCTGTTCTGTGGCGGAATGTGTCTCAGTGGCATTTACACGTTCACAGTGATTTATTGGGCCTGGCGTCCCCCTCTGTCTCCCCCTCTGTCTCCTTCGTCAATGCAGGCCTCTCAGTGCCAGGAAAGCAACCTAAGCCCATGGAGACAGTGGTCCTGGAGAATTCTCTTTCCCTCTGCACCTGTTAGGGCCAAGGGGAAACCAGAGCCTGTAATGATGTGTGAAAGTGGCTCTGTCCGATTGCCTGTGTGATAGTGTCAATCCGCTAATGTTTTGAATGGGAGACTATTGAGACCTTAAGATCCTATCGGCACGGGATGCACATTTAGAGAGGATTTGTTCACTTCATATTAGCGGTGGAGAAGTCAGGATGATTTGGAGATCGGGGGGTAGAGACCGGGATAAGGGAAATGAACTTGACCCTACATAGATACAGCTTCTATCTCAAGGCCATCAGACTGTTAAACAGCCACCACTAACATTGAGTGGCTGCTGCCAACACACTGACACTGACACTGACTCAACTCCAGCCACTTTAATAATGGGAATTGATGGGAAATGATGTAAATATATCACTAGCCACTTTAAACAATGCTACCTTATATAATGTTACTTACCCTACATTATTCATCTCACATGCATACGTATATACTGTACTCTATATCATCGACTGCATCCTTATGTAATACATGTATCACTAGCCACTTTAACTATGCCACTTTGTTTACATACTCATCTCATATGTATATACTGTACTCGATACCATCTACTGTATCTTGCCTATGCTGCTCTGTACCATCACTCATTCATATATTATTATGTACATATTCTTTATCCCCTTACACTGTGTATAAGACAGTAGTTTTGGAATTGTTAGTTAGATTACTTGTTGGTTATTACTGCATTGTCGGAACGAGAAGCACAAGCATTTCGCTACACTCGCATTAACATCTGCTAACCATGTGTATGTGACAAATAACATTTTATTTGATTTGATTTGATTTGATTTTGATACAGTGCATTCGGAAAGTATTCAGATCCCTTCACTTTTTCCGCATTTAGTTACGTTACAGCCTTATTCTAAAATAGATTAAATTATTTTTATTCCTCAACAATCTACATACAATACAGAACAGGTATTTTTTAAACATTTTAGCAAATTTATAGAGAAAAACAAAACTGAAATATAACATTTACTTAAGTATTCAGACCCTTTACTCAGTAATTTGTTGAAGCACCTTTTGAAGGGATTACAGCCTAGAGTCTTCTTGGGTATGACGCTGTAAACTTGGCACACCTGTATTTGGGGAGTTTCTCTCATTCATCTCTGCTCTTTCAGGTTGGATGGGGAGCATCGCTGCACAGCTATTTTCAGGTCTCTCCAGAGATGTTCGGGCTCTGACTGGGCCACTCAAGGACATTCAGAGACTTGTCCAGAAGCCACTCCTGCGATGTCTTGGCTGTGTGCTTAGCGTCGTTGTCCTGTTGGAAGGTGAACCTTCGCCCAAGTCTAAAGTTCTGAGAGCTCTGGAGCAGGTTTTCATCACCGTCTCTCTGTACTTGCTCCGTTCATCCTTCCCTCAATCCTGACTAGTCTCCCAGTCCCTGCCGCTGAAAAACATCCCCCTCAGCATGATGCTGCCTCCACCATGCTCCACCCTAGGGATGGTGCCAGGTTTCCTTCAGTCGTAACACATGGCATTCAGGCCAAAGATTTCAATCTTGATTTCATCAGACCAGAGAATCTTGTTGGAAGGTGAACCTTCACCTCATGGTCTGAGAAAACTCCAAGCCGGCTGTCATGTGCCTTTTACTGAGGAGTGGCTTCCGTCTGGCTAGTCTACCATAAAGGCCTGATTGGTGGAGTGCTACAGAGTTGGTTGTCCTTCTGGAAGATTCTCTCATATCCACAGAGGAACTCTGGAGTGACCATTGGGTCCTTGGTCACCTCCCTGACCAAGGCCCTTCTCCCCCCATTGCTCAGTTCTAAACTTCTTCCGTTTAAGAATGATGGAGGCCACTGTGTTCTTGGGAACCTTCAATGCTGCAGAAATGTGTTGGTACCCTTCCCCAGATCGGTGCCTTGACACAATCTTGTTTCAGAGCTCTACAGATAATTCCTTTGACCTCTTGGCTTGGTTTTTGCTCTGACATGGACTGTCAACTGTGGGACCCTATATAGACAGGTGTGTGCCTTTCCAAATCATGTCCAATCAATTGAATTTACCACAGGTGGAAAGTTAAGTTCCTCGCCGTACACATCACGGACATACTGAAATTGTCCACCCACACAGACAGCGTGGTAAATAAGGCGCAACAGCAACAGTGCCTCTTCAACAGCGCCTCTTCAACCTCAAAAGGCTGAAGACATTTGGCTTGTCACCAAAAATACTCACAAACTTTTACAGATGCACAATCGAGAGCATCCTGTCTGGCTGTATCACCGCCTGGTACGGCTACTGCTCCGCCTACAACCGCAAGTCTAGTGAGGTCTGCACAACGCATCACTGGAGACTAACTACCTGCCCTCCAGGACACCTACACCACCCGATGTCACAGGAAGACCAAAAAGATCATCAAGGACAACAACCACCCGAACCACTGCCTGTTCACCCCACTATCATCCAGAAGGTGAGGTCAGTACAGGTGCATCAAAGCTGGGACAGAGAGACTGAAAAACAGCTTTTAACTCAAAGCCATCAGACTGTTAAACAGCCACCACTAACATTGAGTGGCTGCTGCCAACATACTGACTCAAATCTCTGGCCACTTTAATAATAAAAAAATGGATGTAATAAATGTATCACTAGTCACTTTAAACAATGCCTCTTTATTTAATGTTTACATACCCTACATTACTCATCTCATATGTACAGTGGGGAGAACAAGTATTTGATACACTGCCGATTTTGCAGGTTTTCCTACTTACAAAGCATGTAGAGGTCTGTGATTTTTATCATAGGTACACTTCAACTGTGAGAGACGGAATCTAAAACAAAAATCCAGAAAATCACATTGTAGGATTTTTAAATAATTAATTAGCATTAATTAGAGGTATATACTTTACTCCACTGCATCTTGCCTATGCCATTCGGCCATTGCTCATCCATATATTTATATGTACATATTCTTATTCATTCCTTTACACACATGTTTAAGGTAGTTGTTGTGGAATTGTTAGATTACCTGTTAGATATTACTGCATGGTCGGAACTAGAAGCACAAACATTTCGCTACACTCGCCTTAACATCTGCTAACCACGTGTATGTGACCAAAAAGATTTGAAGTTGTAGAAACATCTCAAAGATGATCATTGGAAACAGGATGCACCTGAGCTCAATTTCAAGTCTCATAGCAAAGGGTCTGAATACTTATGTAAATAAGGTTTTAATAAGTTTGCTCAATATTAAAAAAACACTGTTTTCGCTTTGTCATTATGGGGTATTGTGTGTAGGTTCATCAGGGGAAAAAATGATTTCATCCATTTTAGAATAAGGCTGTAACGTAACAGAATATGGAATAAGTCAAACGGTCTGAATATTTTCTGAAGGCACTGTATGTGATGGTCACTCAACCAGGGTGGAATTAGGGCCAATGTTCTCATCTCCATACCACTATGACCCGGTCACTGAGTACATGATGAATTACACTATTTAGATTTTTTTTTTAAATCAATATTTATCTATATAAAGCAGTGTAAATCACCAGAGATATTTTCAGTTATGACAGCATGACTGCAACATTCCTCAGTAGCCTGTGTTAGCCTGGTGTCATGGAATGGCACCCTGTATCAAAGGCTACAGTCAGACTGACACCATGGAGGAAGAGGGTAAACATTAAGCTGTTTCACATATAGACAGCTTAGTTAAGAGACGGAGGAAAGGAGAAGAGGGGGAGAGGGAAGGATAAAGTGTACCTAATACCATTCAGTGGAGAAGGCCTGTATTCTCTCAGTGAGCCGTGATATGGCATGGGCACCATAGGGAGGGGTTATTTCAGTTCTGCCCAGAAACAATGTGTGTGTCTTAACACCAGTAACCGTTTAGTGGAAACTCCACAGAACTAACATTTATCTAAATAAAAAGAGGAAACTTTTTCTCCGCCAACCTGACAGAGACACTGAATGAATCCCAAAGATGTATCAAAAACAGACACATTAAAACACATTAAAAGCACAGTATACCGTATACCCCCATACCAGAACTAATGTATAAACAACATCTCAGCTGTGGTCGTGCCACTGGTGGAGTCACAGTGAGGTCTCAGGTGATTGGTCAGATTGGTTAGGAAATGTTAGTGGAATTACCTCTAATTGGCTGGTAATTACAGAGAGGGGCTGTACTGTATGTGTGTACGAAGAGTGGAAAATTACATTTCAGTTTAGATTGCCTGTGATTAAAGACAACAACAAAGTAAACATTTAGCAAGAACGGCAGTGTTGGGGTTTAGCTGTTGTTCTCGGCAGTGTTGGGGTTTAGCTGTTGTTCTCGGCAGTGTTGGGGTTTAGCTGTTGTTCTCGGCAGTGTCGGGGTTTAGCTGTTGTTCTCGGCAGTGTCGGGGTTTAGCTGTTGTTCTTGTTGTCCTGTATGAATGTGTATATAACATTTCCGTCATAATTTCTTATGACTGAAAATCAAATCAAATCAAATCAAATTTATTTATATAGCCCTTCGTACATCAGCTGATATCTCAAAGTGCTGTACAGAAACCCAGCCTAAAACCCCAAACAGCAAACAATGCAGGTGTAAAAGCACGAAAACAGCTTCTGGACATCAGAACAGCAATCACTAACCTTGATTTGGATGTAGATTTCGTCTTCAAAGATTCGGCAGCTCATTCCATAATGCTCATTCTGGACTAGGCCGTAATCCGTAATCAAAAGAGGAAGAGATGGTAAAAGATATGCAAACGAGGGGGGTCCCTGACAAGACTACGTAGGTGAGTAAATAAACCGCCTCTACCCTCCGTTCTATTGGTGAACACACAATAACTAGAGAACAAACTGGATGAGCTCCATTCAAACTGGATGAGCTCCATCTTATCATTTGGACCTGAAAAAGTTGAATATCTGTGTTGTGGCTGAACAAGGTCATGGATAATATACAACTAGCTTGTTCTTCTATGCATTGCCAAGACCTAATGGTAGCTTTGGGTACGGTTAAGGGGGAGGTGTGTGTCTCTTCATCAATAACAGCTGGTGCTGTGTATCTCTAATGTTAAGGAAGTCTCAAGGTTTTGCTTGTCTGAATTAGAATCCCTCATGATAAGCTACAGATCATGCTACTAAGAGAGTTTTCATCCATATTTTTTGTAGCTGTCTATTTACCGCCACAAACCGATGCTGGCACTAAGACCGCACTCCGCGAGCTGTATAAGGCCATAAGCAACCAAGAAAATGCACATCCAGAGGCGGCGCTCTTAGTGGCAGATGATTTTAATGCAGGGAAACTGAAATCCATCATACGTCATTTTTACCAGCATGTCTCCTGTTTAAAAGCTCTAGATCACCTTCACTCTGCACACAAAAACACATACAAAGCTCTCTCTCGCCCGTCATTTGGCAAATCTGAACATAACTCTATGTTCCTGATTCCTGCTTACAAGCAAAAAAAAACAGGAAGAACTAGCTGAATACGGAAGTATTCTGATGAAGCAGATGCTCAGCTATTGGACTGTTCCGCTAGCACAGACTGGAATGTGTTCCGGGATACATCCGATAACATTGAGGAGTTTACCACATCAGTCACCGGCTTCATTAATAAGTGCATCAATGACGTTGTCCCCACAGTGACCGTACGTACATATCCCAACCAGAAGCCATGGATTACATGCAACATCCACACTGAGCTAAAGGCTAGATCTGCCGCTTTCAAGGAGTGGTACACTAATCCGGACGCTTATAAGATATCCCGCTATGAACTCCGACGTGCCATGAAACAGTCAAAACGTCCATACAGGACTAAGATGGAATCATACTACTCCGGCTCTGAAGCTTGTCAGATGTGGGAGGGCTTGCAAACTACAGTGAGCTCCAAAAGTATTGGGGCAGTGACACATTTTTTGTTGTTTTTGTTCTGTACTCCAGCACTTTGGATTTGAAATGATACGGTGACTATGAGCTTTATTTGAGGATGTTTTCAACTATATCGGGGGAACCATTTAGACATGACAGCACTTTTTGTACATAGTCCCCCCATTTTAAGGGATCAAAAGTATTGGGATAAATTCACTTGTGTATGAAAGTCAAAAGTGTAGTATTTGGTCCCATATTCCTTACACATAATGATTACATCAAGCTTGTGAATCTATTAACTTGTTGAACTAGTAACCAAAAGGTTGCATGATCGAATCCCAGAGCTGATAAGGTGTAATTCTGCCCCTGAACAAAGCAGATAACCCACTGTTCCTAGGCAGTGATTGAAAATAAGAATTTGTTCTTAACTGACTTGACCTAGTTAAAAAAAGTCCTTAAAAAAATTATTTAAAAAATCACTTTCTTTTGCTCATTAAAATGACATAAAATTGATCAGAAACACAGTGTAGACATTGTTAATGTTGTAAATGACTATTGTAGCTGGAAACGGCTGATTTTTAATGGAATATCTACATAGGCGTACAAAGGTCCATTATCAGCAACCTTCACTCCTGTGTTCCAATGTCTAGTTTGAGAAACAGACGCCTCACAAGTCCTCAACTGGCAACTTAATTAAATAGAACACCAGTCTCAACGTCTGACGAGGAGACAGCCTATAGGGAGGAGGTCAGTGACCTGGCAGTTTGGTGCCAGGACAACAACCTCTCCCTCAACATCAGCAAGACAAATGAGCTGATCGTGGACTACAGGAAACGTATGGCCTTCCACAATGACGGGGGTGTAGTGGAGCGGGTCGAGAGTTTCATGTTCCTCGGTGTCTACATCATTAAGCAATTATCATAGTCCACACACACCAACATTATCGTGAAGAGCGTCCAACAATGCCTCTTCCCCCTCAGGAGGCTGAAAAGGTTTGTCATGGGCCCTCAGATCCTCAAAAGGTTCAACAGCTGTAAAGGTTTTCCTCCTCTTCGTCTGAAGAGGTGTAGCAAGGATCGGACCAAGATGCGGCGTGGTAAGTGTCCATGGTTGTTTATTTAAAAACATGAACTGAACACTCAATGAATACAAAACAATAAACGTGAACAAAACCGAAACAGTACCGTGTGGCGAACAAACACAGACACGGAAACAATCACCCACAAACACACAGTGAAACCCAAGCTACCTAAGTATGATTCTCAATCAGAGACAACTAATGACACCTGCCTCTGATTGAGAACCATACTAGGCCGAAACATAGAAATTCCCAAAACCTAGAAAAACAAACATAGACAACCCACCCAACTCACGCCCTGACCATACTAAATAAATACAAAACAAAGGAAATTAAGGTCAGAACGTGACAGTACCCCCCCCCCCAAAGGTGCGGACTCCGGCCGCAAAACCTTGACCTATAGGGGAGGGTCTGGGTGGGCGTCTGTCCGCGGTGGCGGTTCTGGCGCGGGACGCGGACCCCACTTCAACATTGTCTTAGTCCGCCTTATTGTCCGCCTCCGTGGCTTTCTCACCATGGCCACCCCTCTCAATGACCCCACTGGACAGAGGGGCAGCTCGGGACAGAGGGGCAGAAGCTCTGGACAGAGGGGCAGGAGCTCTGGACAGAGGGGCAGGAGCTCTGGACAGAGGGGCAGGAGCTCTGGACAGAGGGGCAGGGGCTCGGGACAGAGGGGCAGGGGCTCGGGACAGAGGGGCAGGGGCTCGGGACAGAGGGGCAGGGGCTCTGGCGCCTCTGGGCTGAGGGGCTCTGGCGCCTCTGGGCTGAGGGGCTCCGGCAGCGGCGCCGGACAGGCGGGACGCCCGCAGCGGCGCCGGACAGGCGGGAGGCTCCGGCGCCGGACAGGCGGGAGGCCCGGCAGCGGCGCCGGACAGGCGGGAGGCTCCGCAGCGGCGCCGGACAGGCGGGAGGCTCCGCAGCGGCGCCGGACAGGCGGGAGGCTCCGGCAGCGGCGCCGACAGGCGGGACGCTCCGCAGCGGCTTGACAGGCGGGAGGCTCCGGCAGCGGCGCCGGACAGGCGGGACACTCCGGCAGCGGCGCCGGACAGGCGGGGACGCTCCGGCAGCGGCGCCGGACAGGCGGGACGCCCGCAGCGGCGCCGGACAGGCGGGAGGCTCCCGGCAGCGGCGCCGGACAGGCGGGAGGCTCCCGCAGCGGCGCCGGACAGGCGGGAGGCTCCGCAGCGGCTCCGCAGCGGCGCCGGACAGGCGGGAGGCTCCGGCAGCGGCGCCGGACAGGTGGGACGCTCCGGCAGCGGCGCCGGATGGCGGGACGCTCCGGCAGCGGCGCCGGACAGGCGGGAGGCTCCGGCAGCGGCGCCGGACAGGCGGGACGCTCCGGCAGCGGCGCCGGACAGGCGGGAGGCTCCGGCAGCGGCGCCGGACAGGCGGGACCACCTGCAGGGAGGAGACAGAGAGACAGCCTGGTGCGTGGGGCTGCCACAGGAACCACCAGGCTGGGAAGACCTTCAGGAGGCTTGGTGTTAGGAGGAGCCTGAAAGACTGGGCTGTGGGGGAGCACTGAGCTCTGGTGCGCAACCTTGGCACCACTTCCCCAGGCTGGACAACTACTCTAGCCCGGACCCTCCAGAGTGCAGGCACAGGTTGAACCTAGTGGGTAAGCACGGGAGATCTAGTGCTTACTACACGCACCTCTCCCTTTGGCTCCACTCCCACATTTGCCCGGCACGAGCGGAGCGCAGGCAGAGGACGCACTGCACCCTCCCAGCGCCCGGAGACACAGCACGCAGAGCCGGCGCAGGATAACCTGGACCAAAACTGCGCACCGCGACCAGACCCGCTGAGCAGGCACCATACGCCTGGCTCAATGCCCACACTCGCATGGCACTCGGGGGGCTGCCCTATAGCGCACCGGGCTATGGGCACGCACTGGCGACACCGTGCGCTGAACCGCATAACACGGTGCCTGACCAGTAATGCGCTGCTTATCATAAGCACGAGGAGTGAGCTCAGGTCTGCTACCTGGCTTAGTACCACACCTGTGTGCCACCCCCAAAAATAATTTGGGGCTGCCTCTCGTACCTGTCGCACTGCCGTGCTGGCTTCGCCAACCTCATTCTCCTGTAGCCTTCCTTGCACTGCTCCATCGAATCCCAGGCGGGCTCCGGCACTCTCCCTGGGTCGACCGCCCACCTGTCTATCTCCTCCCAAGTCGTGTAGTCCAGACTCTGCTCTGATGCTGGCCGCTGTTGTTGCTGCTGCTGCTGCTGCTGTCGTCGCTGAGGTTTTTTACCACGCCGCTCAGCTTTCGCTGCCTCCAGCTCTGCTTTAGGGCGGCGATTTTCCCCAGCCTGTGCCCAGGGTCCCTCTCTGTTCAGTATCTGCTCCCATGTCCAGGAGTCCTGTGATGCTGGCCGCTGTTGCTGCTGCTGCTGCTGTCGTCGCTGCGGTTTTTTACCACGCCGCTCGGTCCTTGGTGGGTGGGTGATTCTGTTCAGGTTTTCCTCCTCTTCGTCTGAAGAGGAGGTGTAGCAAGGATCGGACCAAGATGCGGCGTGGTAAGTGTCCATGGTTGTTTATTTAAAAACATGAACTGAACACTCAATGAATACAAAACAATAAACGTGAACAAAACCGAAACAGTACCGTGTGGCGAACAAACACAGACACGGAAACAATCACCCACAAACACACAGTGAAACCCAGGCTACCTAAGTATGATTCTCAATCAGAGACAACTAATGACACCTGCCTCTGATTGAGAACCATACTAGGCCGAAACATAGAAATTCCCAAAACCTAGAAAAACAAACATAGACAACCCACCCAACTCACGCCCTGACCATACTAAATAAATACAAAACAAAGGAAATTAAGGTCAGAACGTGACAACAGCTGCACCATTGAGAGCACCTTGACTGGCTGCATCACTGCTTGGTACGGAAACTGCTTAGCATCCGACCGCAAGGAGCTGCAGAGGCTGGTGAGTACGGCTCAGTACATTACCGTGGCTGAGCTTCCTGCCATCCAGGACCTCTATAGCTGGCAGTGTCAGAAGAAGCCCCTAAAAATGGTCAAAGATTCCAGCCACCCATGTCATAGACTGTTCTATCTACTACCACAGGGCAAGCGGTACAGCTGCACCAAGTGTGGAACCAACAGTACCCTGAACAGCTTCTAGCCCCAAGCCATAAGACTGCTAAATAGTTAGTTAAATAGTTCAACTATCTGCATTGACCCTTTTTGCACTAACTCTTTTGACTCATCACATAGGCTGCTGCTACTGTTTATTATCTATCCTATTGCTTAGACACTTTACCACTACCAATATGTACATGTCTACCTCAATTACCTTGTACTGGTACCCCGTGTATATAGCCAAGTTATCGTCATCAAATCAAATTGGATTGGTCACATACACATGGTTAGCAGATGTTAATGCAAGTGTAGTGAAATGCTTGTCAAGGACCTGAAGCGAGGCGACCATCTCTGTCGGCGCCATTCATTTTGTATTTATATCTTGTGTTATTATTTTATAGTTCTTTCTCTCTGCATTGTTGGGAAGCATTTCACTGTCAGTCTACACCTGTTGTTTATGAAGCATGAGATGAATAACATTTGATATTTATGAGAAGCCTATGCTCACCATCATCAGGAGTCCTCAGATGTACCCCTCCCCCCCCCCCTTTTCATCTCACCCCTCTTCCCCCAGCACCCCCCTCCCCTCCAGATGGGAGCCCATTCTCACCTACTCTGAGCAAGGATCTAATTGGGGGCAATCATTCAGATAAATAGGCTTGTGAATCAGTGAGCTGCTCCCTGTGTTGAGGCCATCCTCTCTGGGTCCCTCATCTCTCTTATCCCCCTGGCTCACTCTCCGATTAAAATGCCATGTCCCCCTCTCACCGTTTGCTGACTGATCCTACATGCCTTTGTGTGGGAGAGGGGAGAGGCACAGCACAAATGGAGGGGTAAAGAGAGAGATGGAGATAGAGAGGGATAGATAGAGTGAGGCCAGCCCTGTTGTTGACTGGTGCCATTGTCTCAGACCTCTGGGAGCCGCCTCCTTCACAGGGGGACCCAGATGTTTCCAACAGTGCTCCACTTTTCACTCCTCTCTTCCCCTTTATCCCTATTTCTCCCAGCAGCTCACCCTCTTCTCTCACAGAGAAGCCACAGTAGTTCATAGTCAATGGTAAGGTATGGACAGCATTTAGATGTTTCATAGGGAACTATACCTGTATGTGTGTGTGTGTGTGTGTGTGTGTGTGTGTGTGTGTGTGTGTGTGTGTGTGTGTGTGTGTGTGTGTGTGTGTGTGTGTGTGTATGCATGCATGATTGTGTGTGTGTTCGAGTGTGCGTAGGTGCAGCCACTGAGTGGAAGCAGTTAGTGGGACAATAAGGTGTGCACATATTTGTCACAGGCTTGAGGGAAGAGAAGGTTGCTATATTGAAATGGTGCACCATAAAATATGTACAGTGATTGCAGGGCCCTTCAGCTGAAGAGGACCCAGCCTCCCTCTCTCCTCTCGCCTCTCTCAGTTTCTTCCCCCATTCACTGGGTGTGAGTGGGTAGACAGTGTTGGTGTCAGTGGTATCTGACTGGTGGGGCGATCCCATAGAGAGGCTGATGGAGTGTAGGGGGCAACAGGGTGGGGCAGCATGTTGAGTGATCCAACCCCACTTAGCGCCACTCCTCTCCTCCATAGTCTCTCTATCCCTCTGTCTCTCATGGATGTGTCTGGCTATTGCTTGTTCTCCCATTCTCTGATCCTAATGCTTCAGTAGTAGTGAAAACTCTAGTCTAACTGTGGACTTCTACCCATGCTTATTGTCTCTCTGAGGTATTGCGGTGTTGAGGTACTGCTTCTAACCACTGCCACAGCACATGTCAGATATATTAGGTATGGTTGAGAGGTCAGAGGTTCAACTATGACCCCGGTCCTGTCCACATACAGTATGTGTCTCTTTGGTTCATCATTCCTCCAACACAGACACCATCTAGCTTCTCCCTGGTGGGGGATATTCTAGAGAATCTTAATCTGGCCCATTTGGAACCTTATTTCCTGTTCACTGAATTCACTGGGCTAATCTTGGTGGAATATTTGAAACATATGTTGTGTGTTATGTTTACTCAAAACGCTGTTACGTAGATGAATCCTAAAGAAAGAGGCATGTTTGTGTGTGCTTGAGCTCATGTTATCATGTGAGGGAGTGTGTACGTGCTCTTTTTCTATCCTGTTTGTGTGCTATTTTTATTGTGTGTGTCTGTGTGTGCTCGCATGTGCACATTCGTGTGTGTGAGTGCCGGTGTCAGCACTGTGGGCTGAAAAACAGTCATGCAACCCCTCTCCAGTATCAATTAAAGCCAGCAGCCCACTCCACATTCAGCACTCACCCAGGTTTACTCACCCAGCTCTCTCTCCTGGAGCATCACCACTAGCAGGGAAAACATTAACATAAGTAAGTTCTCTCTATCTGTTCTCTCTCTCTGCTCTCTCTCTCTTTCTATCTATCTGCTCTCTCTCTCTCTATCTGCTCTCTATCTCTGCTCGCTCTGCTCTCTATCTGCTCTTTCTGCTCTCTCTCTCTATCTGCTCTCTCTCTATCTCTGCTCTTTCTGCTCTCTCTCTATCTGCTCTCTCTCTATCTCTGCTCTCTCTATCTGCTCTCTCTCTATCTGCTCTCTCTCTTTCTGCTCTCTCCATCCGCTCTCTCTCTGCTCTCTCTCTATCTGCTCTCTCTCTCTATCTACTCTCTCTCTCTATCTGCTCTTTCTCTCTCTACCTGCTCTCTCTTTCTCTTTGCTCTCTCTTTCTCTCTCTGCCTTCGTACCTGCTTTGACACCAAATCACAGTGAAAACATCATTGTCATGGAGAGATGATAACAATGAAACGCCTGGAAATCATCATGATTGTTAGTGCTGGACCTGGGGATGGGGAGAGGCCTAATGTAATTGTTCAGACCCTTGTCTCTGTTGATACAGCCTCTTCAGAAGGCATGTGATTTAGCTAAAAGCTATCCCCAGGCCAAATAATTAGAGACACCATTCAGGGTGGCATTAGCAGGATCCACTGCCACTCTCCCCCTATCTCCCCCCTCCTCCCCCCTCCGCTCCACCTGGGCTGCAGTTTTATACACCACTCTGGGTGTTATTCAAGCCATTAACAGGGAGAGTAACAGTGTGTGTGTGTGTGTGTGTGTGTGTGTGTGTGTGTGTGTGTGTGTGTGTGTGTGTGTGTGTGTGTGTGTGTGTGTGTGTGTGTGTGTGTGTGTGTGTGTGCACGCGTGTGTTAACTAATGTGCATTTGTGTTTCTTAGTATGTTGTACCAATGCATTATGCACACACTGACATGGATTGTGTAAGATAGTTTGAGTTGAGTATATTGAAGTATTCTATACAGTGTACATATCATCTAATAGGCCTACCACTCTCACAATCTCCAGCCATTAAATTAATTAAATCAATCCATCCATGGCTGAGCTCAAAACAGAGTGAACAGACAAACTGTGAGTGCTATGTTCAGGAGCATCATTTCAAACTGGACTCAATAATGGACTGGTTGGGTTTGAGAGGGGGCAGTCTGTCTCCTTCAAATAAAATGCTTCTGGAAATGAAAAGTTTATAGTACTTGCTGTTAAAGTGTCACACGTTGCTAAGATGGAGAGAAACATTGGAGAATAGACTCTCATGGAGTGAGCTGTGTGTTTGGGCTGAAGTGCAGTGAGAAACACAAATGACTCTGTCTCTCTCTCTTCTCTTGCTCTCTCTCTCTCTCTCTCTCTCTCTCTCTCTCTCTCTCTCTCTCTCTCATTCTATTTTCCTCTCTTCCCCTCTCTCCCTCCACTTCTCTTTTTCCAGTGGCCTTTATAGGTTATCCGACTCCTTGCCAGTTTGTTTTAAAAATGACCGTGCAGATGTTTCTCCGTGTGACTGACTTTTATAGTTTAGAAAATATGATATCAGTTTTCCCTCAGATTGTGTTACTGTATTTAAAATGACTGAGAAAAAGAGCACAGGGGGAAGGAGAGTCAGACTGAGACGGGGGCAATGGGATTTTGGGGCAGTGTATTGGGGGCAGGTCTCTAAATCCTGTGGTCTCATGGTTCAGACTAGAGTAGACTGGACATCACAGGGGAGAAGAGAGGGAGGAAAATGGGGGTGGGGAGGAGGGAGAAACTACAGGGTAGCAAGGTTTGGCTCACAGCATTAGACACAGATTTGTTCTAATTTCAAAGGACAACACAAGTGTCAAATTTGGGGATATTAGTTTTTGATAGGCAGCTAGGGCAAAGCACACAAGTGGGGAAGCCACACTGTTTCCTATTACAGTGTCTAACTCCCGGCACGCCCCGCCTGCCTGAGAATGACTGTCACTCAGTACTCCTTCCTTCCTCACTCATTCTGTTTTCCCTCCACAACCACCCCCCCGCCCCAGTGATTACTTCCTGAGGAGCATCAGTGATGGAGCATCGGGTGGAGGAGCCATAGCATCCATCAAAATAACAGCAGTGAACTCTGGAGGAAACAGCTTGAACAACGTCTAATAGCCTTTAGAAGGCATGCTGGGGAGAAGATTACAAAAGTACAGGGACAAGCCCAGAGACAAAGTGATGTGGAGAGGAGAGGGGGGACGAGATGTGGACAGAGAGGAAGATAGTTGAAAGGTCAGAGAGAGGCAGACAGGGGGAAAATGAAAGAATGCATATCCTTTAACTGGAGCCGTGGTGTCAAAGCCAGTTTCCCCAGGATTGATGTCATGATGAATCAATTAAGTCATTCATCCACACTCTCACACAATGGAAAAGCCCCATCAGCGGCACTTCTAACTTTTCCTTGTGAAAATATGCCAAATAACAACAGTAACAATAATGGAAAGATTAAAGAAATGGAACTACGCCACTGGCCGGTTCATAACGTCTGAGATTTTGATCTGCCAAACAACCGGGAGATGAAGGAGGGGCTAGGGGGATTTTTCTTCACAGGCCCAATCCGTTTGTTTAGAGGGGGGCTCGAGTTGCAGTAATAAAGCTGAGCTCTCTTAACTCTCTCATGGCTCATACGTGTAATGCACACGTTATCAGACGGCATGACAAGAACAGTTTGTCCAGACACTTAACCCTATGTCCTCACTGACTAGCCCCACTGCTAAATCTCCACTCATAGGACTCTGCTTGTGTGGCATGGGCCAACCAAGGGGTATACAGTATTTATTAGTATGTGTTTACTTGTAACAAAGGGATATCAATGCAAATTGAAAGTAGGCTTATGAGACGGTAGGCTCATGAGACAAAGCAAGTGGTAGCTGGAAGTGTTCAGATGATGTTGCAATGATCCCTGAAAGTCAGAATATGTTATCTATATGAAACTTCCCCCTTAGACCCCATTCAGTTACGTCAAGTTACCTCATTCTCTTCGGAGTCAGTTTTTGAATGTTCTTTTTACACTCATCTGCATTGGCCACAAGCACCAAGTGTCAACAAGACCCTATTACTCAAACGACAACTATGCTGCCTAATACTACTACTACCACCGCCGCCGCCGCTACCACCACTACTACTACCACCACCACCACTACTACCACCACTACCACCACCTCCACCACCACTACTACCACCACCGCCACTACTACCACCACCGCCACCACCACTACTACCACCACCACCACTACTACCACCACTACCACCACCACCACTACTACCACCACTACCACCACCGCCACCACCACTACTACCACCACTACCACCACCACCACTACCACCGCCGCTGCCACCACCGCCACCACCACTACTACCACCACTACCACCACCCACTACCACCGCTGCCACCACCGCCACCACCACTACTACCACCACCACCACCACCACTACTACCACCACTACCACCACCGCCACCACCACTACCACCACTACCACCACTACCACCACCGCCACCACCACTACTACCACCACCACCACCGCCCACCACCACTACTACCACCACTACCACCACCGCCACCACCACTACTACCACCACTACCACCACCACCACTACCACCACTACCACCACCGCCACCGCCACCACCACCACCACCACCACTACCACCACCGCCACCACCACTACCACCACCACTACCACCACCACTACTACCACCACCACCGCCACCACCACTACTACCACCACCGCCACCACCACTACCACCACCACTACCACCGCCACCACCGCCACTACTACCACCGCCGCCACCACCGCCACCACCACTACCACCACCACTACCACCGCCACCACCACCGCCACCACCACTACTACCACCACTACCACCGCCGCCACCGCCACCACCACCACCACCACCACTACCACCACCGCCACCACCACCGCCACCACTACAGCCACCACCACCACCACCACCACCACCACCACTACTACCACCACTACTACCACCACCACCACCACCACCACTACTACCACCACCGCCACCACCACCGCCACCACTACAGCCACCACCACCACCACCACACTACTGGTACAGTAGTTTACAGTAAGGTAGCCTAGTGGTTAGAGCGTTGGGCCAGTAACCGAAAGGTTGCTGGATCGAATCCCCGAGCTAACAAGAGAAATATCTGTCGTTCTGCCCCTGAGCAAGGTAGTTAACCCACTATTCATTGGGGGCCAAAGACTTGGATGTCGATTATGGCAGCCCCCCGCACCTCTCTGATTCAGAGGGGTTAAATGCCCCCCGCACCTCTCTGATTCAGAGGGGTTAAAGCCCCCACACCTCTCTGATTCAGAGGGGTTAAATGCCCCCGCACCTCTCTGATTCAGAGGGTTAAATGCCCCCGCACCTCTCTGATTCAGAGGGGTTAAAGCCCCCGCACCTCTCTGATTCAGAGGGGTTAAAGCCCCCGCACCTCTCTGATTCAGAGGGGTTAAAGCCCCCGCACCTCTCTGATTCAGAGGGGTTAAATGCCCCCCACACCCTCTCTGATTCAGAGGGGTTAAAGCCCCCTGCACCTCTCTGATTCAGAGGGGTTAAAGCCCCCGCATCTCTCTGATTCAGAGGGGTTAAAGCCCCCCGCACCTCTCTGAGGGAACGGCACCTCAGTACCTCCAGGCTCTGATCAGGCCCTACACCCAAACAAGGGCACTGCGTTCATCCACCTCTGGCGCTGATTCCACTGAGGAAGTTAGTTCCCGCTCAGCCCAGTCAAAACTGTTCGCTGCTCTGGCCCCCCAATGAACAAACTTCAGACGCCAGGACAGCGGAGTCAATCACCACCTTCCGGAGACACCTGAAACCCCACCTCTTTAAGGAATACCTAGGATAGGATAAAGCCTTCCACCCCCCCTTAAAAGATTTAGATGCACTATTGTAAAGTGGCTGTTCCACTGGATGTCATAAGGTGAATGCACCAATTTGTAAGTCGCTCTGGATAAGAGCGTCTGCTAAATGACTTAAATGTAAATGTAAATGATTCAGAGGGGTTAAATGCGGAAGACACATTTCAGTTGAATGCATTCAGTTGGGCCATGATGAATGTACAACTGACTAGGTATCTCCTTTGTGCCTGCGTGTCTCTCCATCACAGTTAGTCACACATGATTATGCTCTGTCGGCTTCAGACCAAGGGTTGCCGTTTGACTGTAATAGCATGACAATCAGTGTCAATCCATGTCCAAGCCAAATGTGTTTCACACTGTTGAGCCTCTGTTTTACATACAGTTGTTTATAGACACATGCTACTAGATGAATGCTTCTCTTGTTTCTGTCTAGAATGCCGTTTTTCTCCCTCAATGCATGTATGTACAGTTTTGATTGGCCTCTACCCCTCCCCAGTCTATATGTCCGTAAGGTAAATTACAATGTTGTCAGTGATTGTTAAATCAGTTTTTGACGATAATCTCTGATTATCCACACATTTAACATAACTGGTGTTAAAGAAAGGGTGATATTCAAGAGAAGATGAAAGGCAAGAAAAGAGAGAGGGAAGGGGAGAGCACTAATGAAGAAAGAGAGAAAGGAGAGGAGAACTAGCAGCAGCCTCAAGTGTCTTCACCTTTAATCTATGGAAATGTATGGATCAGATGAAGCATAATTGTACGGTGGACTTTGACTATTAAAATATCCAGAGAGCTTGTTTTATCAGGGGCCAAAGATAGAACAGCAGCAATCACTATCCACACAACTGATGATGATGGGTAAGGGCATTAACTTACCAGGGAGGAAAACAAATTAAGTCTCTCTTCAGCCGGCGCTCCATTAGACAATGGCATATATAAATATTTTATCTTGGCCAATACAGGTTAGCAAAGGTTTAGTACATTTCTATTTACACAAGGACCCACACTCCAAGCTGTAGCCTTCATCCCCTCTCAGCTCTCCAGCCAAGTGCCTGCAGTCCTCTCCTTCACCCCTACATCCTCCTCTCCTCCTCCTCACTCTCTCTCCTTCTGTCACTCCCTCCCTCCCCCTCTCCCACTCCAGTTGTTTTGTACCGAGGTCTGATTTTCTGCACTGAAACTACATCCGAAGACCCTTCCCATTGGACAAAAAATATTGTCCATTTACTAAAGAGTATAGAGTTTACCATGGAAATAGGATTTAGCTGATTCAGTTCAAATTGTCACAATGATTTATGACTATATCTATAAATCAAGTTGGGGGGCAACAGAGTATATAGTCTACAATAAAAACAACTGACTTAAACTTTACATTTAAACTGGAACATTCCATTCAGTGCAGTTTGAAATGTAGCCCTAATAAATAGTTCAATATTTATGCATATGTTATACTAGCTTTCCTCTTACAATAAAAGACAAACTCTGTCTCAGTTAATACTATGTGAAATTGCATAATACATCTTTCTATAAAATATGCAAACTTTGAATGTGACTTTGGGGGCTGCCTGTAAAAGGTGTCTACAATGATTCCAGTGCATATGGCACAGTTAGCTTACTGCTGAGAGTCAAACTCCCCCTTGCTGCTGTTTTAGCTAGCATTGCCAACAAACTGCTCTGTTTTAGCTAGCATTGCCAACAAACTGCTCTGTTTTAGCTAGCATTGCCAACAAACTGCTCTGTTTTAGCTAGCATTGCCAACAAACTGCTCTGTTTTAGCTAGCATTGCCATGAACTGCTCTGTTTTAGCTAGCATTGCCAACAAACTGCTCTGTTTTAGCTAGCATTGCCAACAAACTGCTCTGTTTTAGCTAGCATTGCCAACGAATTGCTCTGTTTTAGCTAGCATTGCCAACGAACTGCTCTGTTTTAGCTAGCATTGCCAACAAACTGCTCTGTTTTAGCTAGCATTGCCAACAAACTGCTCTGTTTTAGCTAGCATTGTCAACGAACTGCTCTGTTTTAGCTAGCATTGCCATGAACTGCTCTGTTTTAGCTAGCATTGCCAACAAACCGCTCTGTTTTAGCTAGCATTGCCAACAAACTGCTCTGTTTTAGCTAGCATTGCCGACAAACTGCTCTGTTTTAGCTAGCATTGCCAACGAACTGCTCTGTTTTAGCTAGCATTGCCAACGAACTGCTCTGTTTTAGCTAGCATTGCCAACGAACTGCTCTGTTTTAGCTAGCATTGCCAACGAACTGCTCTGTTTTAGCTAGCATTGCCAACAAACTGCTCTGTTTTAGCTAGCATTGCCAACAAACTGCTCTGTTTTAGCTAGCATTGCCAACAAACTGCTCTGTTTTAGCTAGCATTGCCAACAAACTGCTCTGTTTTAGCTAGCATTGCCAACAAACTGCTCTGTTTTAGCTAGCATTGCCAACGAACTGCTCTGTTTTAGCTAGCATTGCCAACGAACTGCTCTGTTTTAGCTAGTATTGTCAACAAACTGCTCGGTTTTTGCTAGCATTGCCAACGAACTGCTCGGTTTTTGGGGACTCCATATCAAAGATAGGTCACCCTGGGTTGCTTTTTTAGAAAGCTCAACATAATCACTATGCAATACTGTATGTCGTACTGCTATTATTAGATGATAAATTAAAGCAATGTTTTTGTAGTGATCAATCTGACATATCCCATGTTGATTGTTATAATAAGTATAACTCCTAAAGTTAATAATAACCATGATAAAGACAGGTTAGCCCCCTCTGAAATCATTATTTCAGTGACATGTTCGTATCCATTCATTTAAGCCTGCATAATATGGATATTAGGGAATAGGAACTAAAATGTTTAGGCTGCATAGGCCAATATAATTCCCTTTCAGAGTGAACCCCCCACTGAACCATCCATGCATTGAAGTTATACCGGGTTTCATATAAAATAGCCAGAGATATTTTGGGGTGTCGAAATTAGTATCGTTGATGTGTTGATGTTGGCATTTTGATTTGCTGTCAACAAGGCTGTGCAATTACCACCGCAGCATGCGTCAATGACTGCGGGTGGCTGGTGAGTCAATGCGCGAGGCGACACCCGGTGAGAAACAGCATGCACGCTCCTCCTCCCCGCCCAGCGGTAATTTGGCTAGCGCTCTAATAAGGAGGCTTTAATGTATTTATAGCAGTTAGGGATTCCGAGATTCCGCGGGGCTCCTTGCCTAGTCAAAGACGTCCGTAATTGGTGGTTGGTCCTCCCCACCACACACACTCAGCGCCCGTCTGATATAGAGAGGAGAGTGCTGGAAACTGCGGTATATGTACGTTCTTCCCATGCATGAAAAAATTGCATAAAAAACTCTTTAGACATTTTCTTTGGAGTCCTTTGGGTTCTTCAAGAACGAGTGGGTTATGCAGCCCAGCTGTCACTGAGCCACCGTGTCCTGTCCCGCATTGATCAATACTAATTTGGTGTTAATATATGTCCATTGATCAACTGTCTCCAGGGGCCAGGGGCGGGTCACTTCTTGCCTTCCTCTCCACACACGAGGTTCTAATCCGGAGACTATAAGGGCTCGGGAAAGGCCTCAGTATAGGCTGACCTATAAACATAAATGATATACCCACAAAGATGAAATAAATAAATAATAATAATTCATATGATTACTAATATCTATCCTAAACATAATCCTAACATAACTCACATATTATAATTATTATTCTTAACTGTAATAGCCCAATAGCCCATGCCCATAATAATATTAATTACAATCATAAACATAATATTGACATAGATAAATACAATTAAAACATCGAAAATAACTCAGAATTTTAAATTAATTTTTTCTGGAAAATATAGGCTAATTATTCAAATGAAGTGTTAATATGCTCTGTTATGTATAGGACTACAAATAAGAATGACAAATGATTATTATATGTAGGCTACCTAATTGTTTAAATATTTGTGTTCCTTATTTGCTTTGTCCTTATGCTCGTGACCAGAGGTGTTGGAGCAACACAGGCCTACAACTACAAACGATATTCTACAGTTTAAAACATGTATTTACTTTTTTGTTTTGCATCCATATCAGCGGGTAGGGAATGTAATGACAACTAGTTGATTTTGGCTTAAATGTACACATTCACAGAATTCCTAAAACAATTAGGCCAGTTAAAAATGTAATCTTCCAAAACAGGTTTAATCTGCCCTTGCTTTGTTATTGCTGGTGTCCCCTCACTCACTTAGCCAGGCTATTGCACACTCCTACATAACTCACTGAGCTGAGGAAAATGTACTGTATAGGAACCGACTGGGCCAACAAAACATTTAGTGTCCGCTTGTTTATTCCTGTATTTACTTCTGTCCTGTCATTCATCTTTCTCCTCCCCGCCGCTCTCTCCCCTGCGGCTTTCTCTCACACACAGGCTGTGATGGTAGGCGCTCCGGCAGGGAGAGAGGGAGAGAGATCATGGCGACCATCTGAAACCAATTAAGGTGGAGCAGCAGCCACCCAGAAACTCAGTGACGGATGGGTCTCTTGTATTTATAGCAGAGTTAATTGGCAACGCACACATGTATACACACAGAGACACAGTAACACACACACCTATGCACACAAGACACAGTAACACACAGATCAGTTGAATTGCATGTGCTTTCCAGAAGCTAGAAGAAAAGATGGAACCTGCATGTTGATTGCCCTTTGATGAAGATTTGAAATATAAAACTATAGGGAGTGCATGTATGTTTCCATAGTAGCATAGTAGTAACAACTACTATAGAACACCTGTGTATTGAGCATGCCTGTGTGTCTTATAGTGTAAATGTCAGAGTGTCATGGAAAGTATTAATGACCTTTGTCATAATGTGGCAGAAAGGGAGAGAGAGAGAGAGTGGGGGACAGGTCTGCCCCTGTGTTCATGGTCTAATCACCATGGGTGTTTACAGCTGATACGGACAGGTCTGCAGGGTTGTACGTCTCAGCTATCTGTCCCGTTCTGTCAGCGCGTCAAACCTGCATGTGAAAATATATACAATGCACATCTGCCTCTCGTTAGGAGCCGTAAATGGCTGCCATGTGGTCTGCTGATAAATAGGCCAGTCTATTTATTGGAGCACAACAAATTGGCTACAAACACTGACATGGAATCGAAGAACTATAAATACTGGACGCGATGAAAGTTTTAAAACGTGCTACAGGTATTTTATGAGAGTCCCACTTCTTTCCCTTTTATGTAGTTGTAGGAATTTATTTTTCTCCTTTCTTCTTCCACTGGCAGCCTTGTAAAAGAGGGGACAGTGGTACTCACTCACAGAGCAGGCTAGGCCAGGCCAGGCCAGGCAAGCGTGCTCTGGATCCTCGCCACTAAAGCTCCTCTTCCACCACTTGAGGATGTGAAAAAGCACTGCACACTAAACTCTCAAAGACATGACCAGAAATTCCTGAAGGAATCGGCAACAGACAACCTCTAAACCCTATGTAATTACATATTTGGAGTTTATCTGGGTTTAAATGCAGAAGTTTCCCTTGCCTGGTGGTCCTTAAATACATCCATATGTTCTGAGTGTTTCCCTCTCTTTCGCTCCTCCCTCTCGCTTTCTCTCTCTCTTTGCTATCTCTAACTCTCTCTCTCCCTCTCTAGCTCTCTCTCCCTCTCTAGCTCTCTCTCCCTCTCTAGCTCTCTCTCCTCTCTAGCTCTCTCCCTCTCTAGCTCTCTCTCCCTCTCTAGCTCTCTCCCTCTCTAGCCCTCTCTAGCTCTTTCTCCCTCTCTAGCTCTCTCTCCCTCTCGCTTTCTCTCTCTCTTCGCTATCTCTAGCTCTCTCTCCCTCTCTAGCTCTCTCCCTCTCTAGCTCTCTCTCCCTCTCTAGCTCTCTCCCTCTCTAGCCCTCTCCCTCTCTAGCTCTCTCTCTCTCTAGCTCTCTCCCTCTCTAGCTCTCTCTCCCTCTCGCTTTCTCTCTCTCTTCGCTATCTCTAGCTCTCTCCCTCTCTAGCTCTCTCCCTCTCTAGCTCTCTCTCCCTCTCCTCTCTAACTCTCTCCCTCTCTCTCTAACTCTCTCCCTCTAACTCTCTCCCTCTCTAACTCTCTCTCTCCTCTCTAACTCTCTCTCCTTCTCTAACTCTCTCTCCTCTCTACTCTCTCTCTCCCTCTCTAACTCTCTCTCTCTCTAACTCTCTAACTCTCTCCTCTCTAACTCTCTCTCTCCATCTCTAGCTCTCTCTCTCTCCCTCTCTAGCTCTCTCCCTCTCTAACTCTCTCTCCATCTCTAGCTCTCTCTCTCTCCCTCTCTAGCTCTCTCCCTCTCTAACTCTCTCTCCATCTCTAGCTCTCTCTCTCTCCCTCTCTAACTCTCTCTCCCTCTCTAACTCTCTCTCCCTCTAACTCTCTCTCCTTCTCTAACTCTCTCTCCCTCTCTAGCTCTCTCTCCCTCTCTAGCTCTCTCTCCCTCTCTAACTCTCTCTCCTTCTCTAACTCTCTCTCCTTCTCTAACTCTCTCTCCTTCTCTAGCTCTCTCTCCCTCTCTAACTCTCTCTCCCTCTCTGTCTCTCTCTCCATTGCCTTTCCTTTTCTGGCTTGGAGAAACATTCCCCTGCATGCAAATGGATTATATGACCCTTCAGAGCAGTGTTTTTGTATTGTTATGTTGTTGTTGAATTGTTACACAATCCTGCAGACACAGTATGGGGTTTGAAGTGGGAGGAGACATCAGAGAAAGGCTAAGTTCTGGGTGGAATATTTTGCAAACAGAGGAAGTCACAGCACATCCACATGCACACAGAGGAGGAACACACACTGAAATCTGACTGCGGAGGCCTTTTTCGTGTGTGGGCCTGTTTTTTATTTTTTGCTTGAGAAAACCGATCTGTTTTAAAACACGTACTAAATATTTCCATATTCCGAATTTTCCTGTTTCAAGAAGGCAGGGAAGGCTGGGGAAGGGGGAATGTGGGAAGGGGGAATGTGGGAAGGGGGAATGTTTTTTTGCAGTGGAAAGGTCTCAGTCCGGGGTTAGACTGTTTGAAACTCTAAACCCCTTTCATGCTTATTTATTTTATGATTCTGCAGGGCACTGTGTTTACACTTCAAGTGCAACATCTGGATTAGATAATTTGTTGGGCATTAACCGAAGCTGGATGCTTATCGACCTCGTCTGATTAAATCTGTTTGATGTTTTTGTCTTTTTATTTAATCATTATTTTTCTGGTCAGTGTGTCAGTCCCAGTTTTGCGAGAGACAATTATGTTTTATATATTTTCTGAAAAGTCAAGGGGATTACATGTTACTACAACACCAACCTTTTACCCCTGCACACACACACACACACACACACACACACACACACACACACACACACAGTCCAATCCCAGCCATGGCCTTTGATCCATAATGGCTTATTTACAATTAAAGGTCATGGTGACTGTTTGCCTTTCCAACAACACAATTGGCTACTGTAGTGGCCGTGTCAGGTACAATGGACAACAGTTTCCCCTGGCATAGAGAGCGTACACTATTTTATTCTAGCTGCTCTACAGAGAAGTCATACAGATTCTAGAGAAGGAGGATTGGCTGATAAGACTTTGGGTATGCATGCAATGTGCGTAAATAAAACCAAATGCCAAATGTATCAAAAATCAAGACTTCCAGATCTGTAAACATAAGAAGCCATCTTGTAGATTCATCATACAGTGCAGTAAACATGAAACATGTTGCCTCTGCTCCCTAAAGGTTTCTCACCCCGGTATGATTCATTACATGTGTTTTCCTCCCCTGGGAGATCCCTGTCCCCCCTAATCTACCTCTCCTGCTCTGATTCCATCACACCGCCCCAGCGGCCCAGCACTCCCAACGAGCCACACAGAAAGATTAGTCAAATGCCGCAGAGCAGATGTGTCAGAGACTTGATTTGTGTGTGTTTTATTGACTCTCACCATCTGTTAATACAGTTGCTTGTTCTTCCCCTTGTGTTTGTTGATGCACAGGCAGGAGGACTGAGTGCCAGAAGAAACAGGGTGAACAAGAGAGAAAGAAAGGGAAGAAAGTATTTCCTGAAAATGGAAAAAGACTGATTTGCAAACAAGCAGTCTGCCTATGAATTCATTGAAAAAAATATGGAAACCCCTTTTCCCTACTTTGCCATGATCTCTTAACTCATAAAAGTCCCATTCTGTTTGGTATTGTGTCGTAAGTAGAAACATTCATATGGTTGATCGTATAAGTGGATGACTCACTGGCTTTACTGCCTACAGTGCGCAATAACTAACATTTTCAGGTCCAAATACCATAAAAAGGGAAATTATTAATTTCTTCATAGATATCTGAAATTCCATTCTGCTCCATTCCATGGATTTCATTTTGAAATTGGTGCATGGGGAAAGCAGTTGCTGTCTGTGTGCGGCTGCATGTGTGTGTGTTTGAGAATCTGACCATGCGAAAAGATAGTAATTTATGGCAGTTGTAACCTTCCCTTGTGTTGGGTGTCTCACATTCTTCAGAGTTCCAGACTCTCTGTCCCCCCCTCATCCCTTATTTTCTCTCCCTTCCTGCTGTATATCTCACACACATCTTTAATGGTGTGGTTGAAGCTAGATAAAAAATTGTCCTGGGAAGCCACAGAGCCCTAAGAAAGCAGAGTGGAAGTGCCTCACAAATGAGAGACATTATATAATGCATTATCACCATGACACCATAGAATGTAAACCATCTCAGATTACAGGCATGTTACATCGGTGCATTCCGATCTTCTCTCATCCCTCTTTTCAAACCTCTGTTTTCAGATGGAACAGGAGGCCAGCGAGCCCCCTGGCTCTTTACGATGGCTGTGCTGTGTGTGCGGCTCTGCCATGTCATGATGTGATTCCTTGGCGCGCGCGCCGCCTGGCCCGTTAAAGACAAACTCTATGTGAACCTTCTGAAAGGGAGATGGCAGCGGGCCTGGGTCAACACATTGAGAGGGGGAGACATGGGAGCCAGGGACCATGCAGCATGTTTGTCCAAACCTGAGAAACCTCCATTAACTGTGTAGTAAGGAGTGGGACAGGCCAACCATGACATGTACAGGCTGAACCAGAGGCTAGGTTATAGATAGGGAATTGGTATGATCAAAATAAATGCAGTGAGATCAGTGGAGGCTCCTCAGAGGAGGAAAGGGAGGATCATCCAACTCAGTGAATTTATCAAAAATCTAAATAGTGAAACATTAAAAAAGTTATCCTTTTTTAGATAAAACAATACTAAATATATTCTCATCACCAAATAACCGATTAAAAGACAAAGAAGTGTACAGTAGCCTCAACAGGGTAGCTCCACGGTGTAGCCAGAGGACAGCTAGTTTTCATCCTCCTTTCGATATATTGACTTCAATACAAAACCTAGGAGGCTCGTGTTTCTCACCCCCTTCCATAGACTTACACTAGAATCATGACGACCTCCAGAGGATGTCCTCCAACCAATCAGGGACCGGTTTCCCAAAAGCATCTTAAGGCTAAGTACATCTTAGAACCATAGGATCTTATGGTTCTAACAATTAACTTAGCCTTAAGATGCTTTTGGAAAACCGGGCCCAGTGCTCTTGCAGTATGAAATGACAAATTATCCATCCAATCAAAGGATCAAAAAATGAATATAGTGCTGAAAGCATAAGCTACAGCTAGCTATATAGCATTGCAGTGCATAAAGTGTGGTGAGTAGTTGACTCAAAAGAAAGAGAAAGACAATAGTTTAACAGTTTTGAACAAATTAATTTCTAAAAAAATTAAGGAGAAGCAGTAGAGAGAGAGAGAGAGAGAGAGAGAGATTTCATTGTATTTTTTCTTCTTCTTAGTTTACTTTTCACATACTTACCTAGCTAATGCAGCTAATTTAGCCTAATCAAAACCTGACTTAAACAGAGAGGAGTGCTATTTATGTTAGCTAGCTGGCTAAGGCAATTCAACATTTCAACTCTTCCAAGTCAAGGTAAGCTTTTGGTTTTATTAATTTATTGCCACGGCGTCTCGCCTGAGTTACTGTGAAACTGCTTGCTGTACACTGTACTGCATGATTTGGATTGTGGGTTTACTAATGCGTTAGTTCTAGAATTAGTAGAATATTGACAATGATGTTAGTTAATATGGTGTAAAAGGTGTAGGCTGTGTAGCGGTTAGCAGTTATGGTATGAAGGTTTGGCTTGGAGAGGGTCTTTCGCCTGGTCACAGACAGTTGTTGTGTTGTGCATTAAAGTCCACAAGCAAAGGGAAAAGGTGAGAGGAGGAATTATACAAAGAGCAAAGTGATGATACTGTATGTGGCTGCTATGAATGTGAGCTGTGCGTGTGGGTGATCGGGGGTGTATTCAAATCAAAATAAAATAAAATGTCACATGCTTCGTAAACAACAGGTGTATATTAACAGTGAAATGCTACCTTTCAGGTCCTTTTACAACAAAAATGTTACAACAATTGTATTGTTATAGTTATATTGTAATGGCGCTGCAATGGATAGCGGCCATTTTATGTACTCCTGACAAATTCTGCGATTTTTGTGTTTCTTTTGTGTTGATCATAACTTTTTTTGTACATAATGTTTCTGCCATTGTTTCCTATGACCGAAAAGAGCTTCTGGACATCAGAACAGCAATCACCAATGTCGATTTGGATGAAGATATCTATAGGACACCCCTGACCAGGTCCTAATCCCCAAGACTCGGAAAAGGAAGATGTGGTGTAAAACAGGCCGACGTGTGGGCACCTTGATGAAACTACATCAAAGAGGAAATAAACCGCACTCCACGAGCTGTATAGGGCCATAAGCAAACAAGAAAATGCTCGTCCAGAGGTGGTGGTCCTAGTGGTTGGTGATTTTAATGCAGGGTAACTGTAATTCATCTTACCTAGTTTCTACCAGCATGTCACCTGTGCAACTAGGGGACATAAAACTCCAGATCCCCTTAACTCCACACACAGAAACACATATGAAGCTTGCTTGCCTTTGCCCTCCATTTGGAAAATCTGACCATAACTCCATCCTCCAGATTCCTGGTTACAAGCAAAAAGTAAAAGAAGTAACAGTGCGCACTCAATATGGAAGTGGTCCGATGAAGCAGATGTTAAGCTACAGGACTGTTTCGGTAGCACAGACTGGAATATGTTCTGGGATTCACCCGATGGCATTGAGGAGTATACCACATCAGTCACCGGCTTCATTAATAAGTGCATTGACGACGTTGTCCCCACAGTGACCGTACGTGCGTACATATCCCAACCAGACGCCATGGATTACCGGCATCATCCGCACTGAGCTAAAGGCTAGAGCTGCCGCTTTTGAGGAGCGGAACACTAATCTGAACGCTTGTAAGATATCCCGGTATGATCTCCTATGAGCCATCAAACAGGCAAAGCATCAATACAGGACAAAAATCGAATCTTACTACACTGACTCTGATGCTCGTGAGATGCTGCAGGGCTTGCAAACTATCACAGATTACAAAGGAAAATCCAGCCATGAGCTGCCCAGTGACTTGAGGCTACCAGATGAGCTAAATGCATTCTATGTTCACTTCGAGGCAAGCAACAATGAACCATGCATGAGAGCACCAGCTGTTCCAGGCCACTGTGTGATCACGTTCTCTGTAGCCAATGTAAGACCTTTAAACAGGTTAACATTCAAAAGGCAGCAGGGTCAGACAGATTACCATGACCTGTACTCAGAGTATGTGCTGACCAGCTGGCACGTGTCTACTGACATTTTCAGCCTCTCCCTTACCCAGTCTGTAATACCTACATGTTTCATGCAGACCACCATAGTCCCTGTGTCTAAGAACATCAAGGTAACTTTTCTAAATGACTATCACCCCATAGCACTCACATCTGTATCCATGAAATGCTTTGAAAGGCTGGTCATCATGGCTCATCAACACCATCATTCCAGACACTCTGCACCAACTCCAAGTCGCATACCGCACCAACCGATCCACATATGACGCAAACTCTATTGCACTCTACACTGCCTTCTTCCACCAGGAAAAGAGCAACACCTATGTGAGAATGCTATTCATTGACTACAGCTTAGCATTCAACATCATAGTGCCCTCCAAGCTCATCACTAAGCTAAGGACCCTGGGACTGAACACCTCCTTCTGCAACTGGATCCTGGACTTCCTGATGGGCCGCCCCCATGTAGTGAGGGCAGGCAAAATCCCATCCGCCACGCTGACCCTCAACACCTGTACTCCCTCTTCATCCATGACTGCATGACTGTGCACGACAAGAATAGTAAACAAACAAAAATTTGACCAACTGGGGACAGTCTCTTAGTCCCCGCAAGGTGAAATGCTATTTCTAGCAGTTTTAGGGTTAAAGTTAGAATTAAGGTTAGGTTTTGGGGTTAGGGTTAGGGTTAGGGTTAGATTTAGGTTAAGGTGTTAGGGAAAATAGGATTTTGAATGGGACTGAATTATGTGTCCCCACAAGGTTAGTTATACAATACCATGTGAGTGTGTGTGGCGTCAGTGTGCATTTGTGTGCATGTTATGTGTGTGTGGGCGTATGTAGTGTGTTTTGGGGTGTCAATGTAAGTATGCGTGAGTGTGTGGGTAGTGTCCAGTGTGTGTACATAGAGGCAGTGCAAGAGAGTTAGACATTTGATGAGCTATTTAGAAGTCTTCATTCGCCGATTCTGTTGCAAAATGTTTCTTAAACCGTAGCAAAGGGAACGAAACGGGGATGGACCTACCTGAATTTGTCCAATAGAAACTCATGTTTTGGACTAATGATTACACCCCAGATCACCTAGATGCAGGCAAGTGTGTGCAAGGCGGTACTGAACGTGTCACTCGCTTAGGGTATTGGGCAAATGTTTGTATCATGTAGTAACCTAAACCTATCGATGTTACATTGAGCTGGGTGAATGGAATATGAATGACAGTCATCCAATATGCTGTAATAGAAGTAAGGCCATGCCCATAAAAAAAATGCTGCGTCCTCCCTCATCTTAAACAGCACCGACCGCCACCCCTCATCTGACTGAGTGAGCATGGACAGACAGAGGTGTTAGCGGTGGTCCAAGTGGTCGTGGAAAGCAGAGTGCAACCCTACCTGGGCTAGGAGAACATTCTGCAAACATCTCTTCTGTGTACAACGTAAAACACCAAATAATGCATGCAGAGCCGAATTATGCCGATACCCACTAATTATTCAAATCCAGAAAAGAGCTACAACCACCTAAAATTCTACAACCACCTAAAAGGAAGCGATTCTCAAACATTCCTTAACAAAGCCATCACCTACAGAGAAATGAACCTGGAGAAGAGCCCCCTTAAGCAAGATAGTCCTGGGGCTTTATTCACAAACACAAGCAGACCCCACAGAGTCCCAGGACAGCAACAAAATTAGACCCAACCAAATCATGAGAAAACAAAAAGATAATTACTTGACAGAGAGTGGCAGAAAACCTGACCAATGTGACTGACCCAAAATTAAGGAAATATTTTACTATGTATAGACTTGGTGAGCATAGCCTTGCTATTGAGGAAGGCTGCTGAAGGCAGACATGGCTCTCAAGAGAACACATGCCATGTGCACACTGCCCACAAAATGAGATGGAAACTGAGCTGCATTTCCTAACCTCCTATCAAATGTATGACCATATTAGAGACACATATTTCCCTCAGATTACACAGACCCACAAAAAATTCAAAAACAAATCCAATTTTGATCAAATCCCATATCTATTGGGTGAAATACCAGTCTTTATTATTTTGGAACTTTTGTGAGTGTAATGTTTACTGTTAATGTTTTATTGTTTATTTCACTTTTGTTGATTATCTATTTCACTTGCTTTGGCAATGTAAACATATGTTTCCCATGCCAATAAAGCCCCTTAAATTGAAATTGAATTGAGTAGAGGAGTGCTGGTGGAGCACGTGTTTCAGATGTGTTACTGTGGAACTGTATATTACTGAACTACATTACAGTGTGGTCATCATCAGAGAAAGGAAGCAGGTAACTAACCATCCACTAATTCATGATATCAAACTGTTACATTTCGGATTTTTATAGATGTTATATATCGACGTGATGTACATTCATTTACCTAAAATCAAGAATATGGGCAAAAGATATTCCCACGTGTCACCTTCACAGCAGTGGCAGACTTGTATCCCCTACCTCTGTCTCTCCCCGTGTCTGCCTTTGTGGAAGGAGGACATAAAGCCCAGTTGAACTTGTACTGTATGTGTCACCTTCATAGCAGTGGCAGACTTGTATCCCCTACCTCTGTCTCTCCCCGTGTCTGCCTTTGTGGAAGGAGGACATAAAGCCCAGTTGAACTTGGACTGGTTCACACCCTCACCACTTGCACCGTGGCCTAACCAGGTGCTACCACACAACCCCGGGGAAGCATTTAATGGTTTAATTGGCACTTAATTAGTTCATTGACCCCTGCCGGCTCAGGGGCAGGTGACAGTGGAGAGGGGTGGACCAAGCTGCTTCCGATGTCACATCACCATCAGTCCTGCCAGTCATCACAGTCACACAGCCTGGAACAGCTTTCACTGGTCAAATATGTCATCTCAGCCAGGTTCTATATGTATGGGACTCTGAAAATATACAAAGGATCATTTGCCTGGAATAGGCAACCTCAGGATAATGAATCACATATGCTGTTCATCAGACATTCAGTTGAGTCATCCTTCCCAGATGTCTCAGCAGGATTAGCTGCATTGTGAGAGAAGAGTGGCTTTTAAACTGTTCCTAACAACATTTACCCCAAAAGAAAAAGGACAGCATCAACAAATGTTTGCTGGTGTAAATAAAATCTAAATATTTAAAACTATGATTGTGGAACTCGTTCACCTCCTCTCCCAGCTAGACCAAAGGAGTGTTCTTCTTACCTAATTGAGCAGGCATTACAAATAAGAGGAGTTTTCAGGTCAATTGAACAGGGGGAAGTAACTTTGGGCACCAGTCGCTCCGATAAAGACTTGCAGGTGTGACTAAGTATAGTCATATGTAAGCAAGCTGTGGACTCTTATTGGTGATTGTGTGTGGGAAATGCTGCTCTGTCGGCATATGTGTTGCTTAGGTGAAGCATAGCTTGTCATTCTTCGTCTCATTCTCACACACACAAATACATTTGCTCTCTCTTTCCTATAGCCATAAAGACTATACAGTACACAACTTCTCACGCGTTCATGGGTGCTTGACGAACACTCTCCCTCTTGTACACTCACTCAACAAAACAGCGATCCCACCCGCTCTGCTGTTTCCTTAGGGATAGTGGTCTTGGGTAGGGTTTGAGGGTTGGGGGGGTGTAAGAGAGGGTCCCCCTGCAGGCAGTGTTTTTGTAGGTGAGATAAAAGCCCCCACATGGGCAGCTGTGACAGAGGGGGTAAGCCCTTATCAAAGGCCCTAGGAGCAGGGAAGCTAGGGAGCTGGCTGGAGGGGGATTGCAGCGCCTCCAGAATGGGGGCTGGAACAGGGATGAGGGTGTCCTCGGCACCGGGGCACTTCAGCAGCTAAGAACAAACACCTGCCTCATTCATTTTCCATGGAACTCTTTCATTCACTGGGTACATGTGTGCTATGTATGTAACTCAGAATATAGTACTGTAGTATCACGGCAAATATTATTCGTTTTTGTAGCTACTAGTAGTAGCAGTAGGCATAGTAGTAGCATTGTTAGCAATACTTTCTAACCTAGTTATTGTGTAGCCAACAAAGTGGTATAATTTTAATTTTTCTGTATGTTTGTCTATGTGCCAAAGCCGACTCTATTTGTGCATTAGTTAGTAGATGTCCTTGTTTAATACGATTAAAGGGGAAAGCGGCGCAAAAGTTTCCAAATAATTAAATAATGTATTGATTCGATAGGCTCAGGGCAGGAGCGTGATGATTGTCGACAGATTAAGTTACACCGGGAATATGTAGGAAGTCTCAGAAAAGAGACAACCTAACGAAGCGCATGTGTGCAAGGAGCTACGAGGATAGACAAATGTATTCAGAAGACATTTTTGAGTTTAGGTCATTCCGGCTGATCTCTTTTAATACGCAGAACTCAGAGCTTACAACGGCCGGTCTTTGCATTGGTCTCAAGGGGACAATATTTCATATATCCAAATGATTTAACGTATTACCTTTTCGTTATTATATCTCTTTGGCTAATATTTAAAGATGCATTTCTTAACGTAGACTTATTGTACGCCTATAAAAAAGTATAATGCAATTAATCTGATTTATTTGGATATAGAAAATAAACGATTGAATAAGGAACATAATATCCTTAATCCTATTTAAATACTGCTAGGATCAGGAGATCAGAAATTAATAATGAATAAAATAAATTAATAAACAAAGGGTTTGAAACAAGTGAAATCTTCAAACGCTGCTGCATGCGCTGCCAAGCACAATTTACAAATACGCTCTTGCAAACACACGGTTTATTGGCCTTGTCGCACTGAAACGGAAAATTAGGTTTGACAAAATAAATTAATAACAGAGAGCATCGCGGATGGATTTCAGTTTTGCTCTGACTTATTTTATGCTCACGGTGAACTAAAATGTAGGCGATTTGTTTTTCATTCAGATGTAGCCTTCCCAATAGCATAATAATAACAATTATTATTATCATAATAACAACAACAACAACAATCATCATCATCATCATATGCTTACTTATTTCTCAATTATGAATGATAAATTATTGTTATTTTTGTATGCCTGCTTATTATGTTTATAGCAAAAACAGGCCATTGACTGTTGTGCAGAAGTGTTAATCAGCTTTGGGATTAAACAAATAAGAATGCTTTTCATTAGGGCCTAAAAATGTCAATTAAAGACTAGCTATATATATATACTATTCATAATCTCAGGGTTTGTAATTTCATGATAATTTATCCAGGCCTATAGGCCTATATGCTGTTGAAAATACTTATGTCATCAAACGTGGACTTAACAGGCTTTACAAGGCCTACAACACTGCACCCACCAGTCGATATAAATCGGTATATCTTTTAAATTCCGCAGTGCGATATGGCTGAATCGCTTACGCACCTTTATGCTCTCCACGACAGGTCGGCCTAATAGCAGGCTATGGAAATGGACCTCCAAAAAATGTGGTTCAACTTTAGTTCCGAAGAGGGCTTTTACACGTCATATGGTGGATATGCCGCTTTTGGAGGATATTTTCATGACCCTGTCTCCGTGATGTCATGTGATTAAATCATTTAGTTACCCCAGGAAGAATAGCTGTCGCCATTGTCAATAAAAATCTAAATTACGGGGGAGACGTTTCAATAAGAGAAACGAAGCTTACAATGAAGAGAAAATGAAGTAGAATTAAGTCAATCCTGTCTCTAACTGTATATTATAACTGGGCATCTTTAAATAGATTTAGGCCTACACAGGCATCAGACACGCATCAGATTTATGACAATAATAGTTCAACCAAACAATGATGAACTAATAAATACATAACAAGTCAAATCCATACAGCAGTCGTGTTAGGGGCCCATTATAATTGAAGGCTTGGCCGCAGCCTTTCACTTAAACTCAATCTGATGGCTGCAATATATTTGACAGTGCTCTGACTTCATTACTGTACTAGTGTAATCGGCCCATCGTATCAGACTGCCTACGAAATCATGCCAAGGCTGTAGCCTACATGAGGCAAGACGGATGCGATTGTATAGGCTATTTGAATAATGGCAAGAACAATTATTGTCTATTAACGATCATTTTATTATCCAATAATGTTACTTGATTCCTCACCAAATGGTTATAGTTAGGCCTATGTATTTTCCTCTGTAGGCCTATGTTATTTGCCAAATGAAAGTGAGGGCGCGTTGTTTTATTTCTACTTTTGTTTCAATGGGAAAATGTTGGCCCTAATCTGCATGCGCTCCTGCCATCCTCAGTACCAAACGTTCTAATCTGAAGTACCCCTGGCATGTGTTCTAGAACCTCACTCCGAATGTGCTATCTTCTGTCGATATCCCCGACGCCCAAATACTTCCAGAATAGATATAAACTCTCAAACTGATTGCTTATAAAAGTTGTGAGGCTGTCAAAATGTGCTGGATTTCGTGTTGATGTTGGATAACTTGAATACGTCTGTAGTTTAATGTGCGCGAACAATTGCGCCTATGGCTTTCATGTGCAGTCTGTGCACCGTCTCTATATGGGGCCATACTGAAAGCCAAAACAACAATTAGAGATAAATGTATGTGTGCAAACAAGCGAATCAAAGGATCCGTTGTGTTTGTCGTGTCGGGTCTATGTGGGAGATCTCTCCCTCTCTCTCGGTGGTGACCTCTCATTTAATGCCATGCGTGTGAGGCACAAAGGCGAGCAGATGGACGGTCCTCTCCTCTCGCCTCTCCCTCCACGGATAGATAGACAGCACAGTGAAAGTACAACACAGACCAAAAAATAACACGCTCTAATGGCAGTTTTCCTGAGGACGTGCTTTAAGCTCGATTATCGTCATCAACCCATGTAGAAAATAAAGAATAAAACAATACACTTTTAGAAAAAAAGGTTCTGGATAGAAGCGAAAAGGGTTCTATTATTGCTCCATGTATGGCACCCATAAAAGGTTCTATAAAGAACCGAAATTGGTTCCATATAGAACCCTATATGGGACCCAAGGGTTCTATATGAAATCAAAATTGGTTCAGTGAAGAAGAACCCCTGGGGTTCTATATACACTATATATACAAAAGTATATGGACACCCCTTCAACTGAGTGGATTCGGCTATTTCAGCCACATCCGTTGCTGACAGGTGTATAAAATCGAGCAAACAGTCATGCATTCTTTATAGACAGACATTGGCAGTAGAATGGCCTTACTGAAGAGCTCAGTGACTTTAAACGTGGCACCGTCATCGGATGCCATCTTTCCAACATGACGGTTGGTCAAATATCTTCCCTGCTAGAGCTACCCAGGTCAACTGTTCTATTATACAATGTAGAAATCAGTTTTAAAAAATCAAGGAAAACCTTTGAATGAGTAGGTGTTCTAAAACTTTTGACCGGTAGTGTATATATACAGTACCAGACAAAAGTTTGGACACACCTACTCATTCAAAGTTTTTCTTTATTTTTACTATTTTCTACATGATAGAATAATAGTGAAGACATCAAAACTATGAAATAACACATATGGAATCATGTAGTAAACATAAAGTGTTAAGGATCCTATAAAGGATCCACCCCCTTTTTTTCAATTTTCGCCTAAAATGGCATACCCAAATCTAACTGCCAGTAACTCAGTCCCTGAAGCAAGGATATACATATTCTTGGTACCATTTGAATGGAAACATTTAGCAGTTTGTGGAAATGTCAGAGGAATGTAGGAGAATATAACACATTAGATCTGGTAAAACATAATACAAAGGAGAAAAAAAAAACGTTATTTTGTATTTTTTTGTACCATCATCTTTGAAATGCAAGAGTAAGGCCATAAATGTATTATTCCAGCCCAGGTGCAATTTAGATTTTGGCCACTAGATGGCAGCAGTGTGTGTGCAAAGTTTTAGACAGATCCAATAAACCATTTTATTTCTGTTCAAAATGTTGTATTAAGACTGCCCAAATGTGCCTAATTTGTTTATTAATAACTTTTCATGTTCAAAATTGTGCACTCTCCTCAAACATGGTATTATTTCACTGGGAAATTGTCTTTTTACTTACAACCTCATGCTAATCGCATTAGCCTACGTTAGCTCCACCGTACCGTGGAAGGGACACCGATCCCGAAGAAGGTTTACAAATCAAAATATATTTAAGATTTAAGATTCTTCAAAGTAGCCACCCTTTGCCTTAATGACAGGTTTGCACACTCTTGGCATTCTCTCAACCAGCTTCATGAGGTAGTCACCTGGAATGTATTTCAATTAACAGATGTGCCCTGTTAAAGGTTAATTTGAGGAATTTCTTTCCGTCTTATTGCGTTTGAGCCAATCAGTTGTGTTGTGACAAGGTAGGGTTGGTATACAGAAGATAGCCCTATTTGGTAAAGTACCAAGTCCATATTATGGCAAGAACAGTTCAAATAAGCAAAGACAAATGACAGTCCATCATTACTTTAAGACATGAAGTGAAGGTCAGTCAATATGGAAATTTGAAGAACTTTGAACGTTTCTTCAAAAGCAGTCGCAAAGACCATCAAGCGCTATGATGTGGACCGCCACAGGAAAGGAAGACCCAGAGTTACCTCTGCTGCAGAGGATAAGTTCATTAGAGTTACCAGCCTCAGAAATTGCAGCCCAAATAAATGCTTCACGGAGTTCAAGTAACAGACACATCTCAACATCAACTGTTCAGAGGAGACGGCTTGAATCAGGCTTTCGTGGTCAAATTGCTACGAAGAAAACACTTCAAAAGGACACCAATAATAATAAGAAATTTGCTTGGGCCAAGAAACACGAGCAATGGACATTAGACAGGTGGAAATCTGTCCTTTGGTCTGAGGAGTCCAAATTTGAGACTTTAGGTTACAACCGCCATGTCTTTGTGAGAGGCAGAGTAGGTGAACGGATGATGTGTGTGTCCCACCGTGAAACATGGAGGAGGAGGTGTGATGGTGTGTGGTGCTTTGCTGGTGACACTGTCAGTGATTTATTTAGAATTCAAGGCACACTTAACCAGCATGGCTACCACAGCATTCTGCAGAGATACGCCATCCCATCTGGTTTGCGCTTAGTGGGACTATCATTTGTTTTTCAACAGGACAATGACCCAACACACCTGCAGGCTGTCTAAGGGCTATTTGACCAAGAAGGAGAGTGATGGAGTGCTGCCTCAGATGAGCTGGCCTTCAAAATCACTCGACCTCAACCTAATTGAGAAGTTTTGGGATAAGTTGGACCGGGGAGTGAAGGAAAAGCAGCCAACAAGTGCTCAGCATATGTGGGAACTCTTTCAAGACTGTTGGAAAAGCTGGTGAAGCTGGTTGCCAGGAATGTGCAAAGCTGTCATCAAGGCGAAGGGTGGCTACTTTGAAAAATCTAAAATATTAAATATTTTTTGAATTATTTCACACTTTTTTGGATACTACATGATTCCATATGTGTTATTTCATAGTTTTGATGTCTTCACTATTATTGTATAATGTAGAAAATAGCTCAAATAAAGAAAATCCCTTGAATGAATAGGTGTGTCCAAACTTTTGACTGGTACTGTATATATATATATAACATTTATAAATTTCACCACATGAACAATGAAAATGCACGCATTACTAACGAAAACGACAAAATGTTACAATCAGCCCATTCCAACCACACACATACATTTAAATATATATATATATTTATATATTGGATTTATATGGCCTGTTTGCATCATCGTTAGGCGCATTGATTTATATAATTTCTGCAAGGACTTTTTAATTTGTGTTAGAATATAAATAGGAGAACATATGGGCTATTTTCTATACGTATGTGTGTGTGTGTGTGTGTATCTTTTTCACCAAACTAGTGTTGCATTGTTGGCCGAGAATAGAGTGTGGTCTCTGGGTTTTGTAGCAGTCTCCCAGGCTGCGCTGGGAAGGTGTTGAAGCTGCAGAAGTGTATTTGGCGTGAATAGATCAGGGCCCAACAAAGCTATGGAGCTGCTGGGCTCTGCGGGGTGTTTGGAAACCACTGGTTCATGTGATGAGACCAGAGGGGAGTGCAGGGGCTCCCGAAGCATTAGCCAGTAATAGGTTTGGGTGACCTAAACGATTTGTTGACTGGGACAATAAATCTGTTGTGTGTTTCTTGGCATGCTGAGGAGGGGATTACAAGTTGTCGCGCAAAGGAATGCAAATTGCAAGCCAAACTCTCAGAGAGGGCTTTGGAGGAGCTGGCTATTTGGGGCTTTTGTGCAGATTCCTGCTCCTTTTTCTTTATTTTATGTTTTTCTATTAGTCCTAATAACTGTGAAGGGTCTGCGAGTAGCCACTGTATTCATCTCAAATCAATGGATTACCCACACCGAGCCCTATAGACCTCCAACATTTGCATTCTATCGAATTCTAGAGCCGAGAGGTGACCAGGAGGACAATTGCGTTGTCTTTTCAGATGGCCAAATGGAAATCTTGAATCTTAAATGACATTCTGTCTCTATCCACCCCCCTCCACCCCCTTCCACCCCTTTCCAAAACACATCTGATATGCAGTACCTATTTTTTAATTAAAATGTATTTTGTTATGGATTTTCTCACTTGGTTCGAGCCCTCTGGTATAAAGGTTAGACTCAAACAGGCATCGTTTGCTGATGAAAACATCTGGTGTCCGGCATCAGTTTGAGAGGTTGATTAAACATAATAGTCAAATATACTACACAAATACAACATTACATTATTATAATAATTATTATTCGTGTATTTGGTTGGTCAATTTTCTGCTTAAATTCGGAAAATTGCAATATTGTACATTATCTTCTATTTATACATTTCTTCAAACCATTCTGTCAGACGGTGATCTGATTTAAATCGCGTCCGCTGCTCAGTCGTTGAACGCGTCAACCATTGGTTGCATGCCACTTCATCGACTGTGCCGTTGGGCTCCAGATTGCTTTAAAATAAACGGTGGTTAGCTGATACTTAAAATACCTATCCAGGCGTTGCAAGACCTGGTATGCGTCAGCAACGCTTTGGCAGAGGAACGCACGCGTCCATTACCTTTTCATTTCTGGGACGCGGTTAATGATATTTCTACCTTGGTAGGTAGATGGTTCCTTACAAAACTGAGTGTTTGAAATTCGCTTCCATGGGCTCAATCAAGGCAGTTAATCATCATACCCTCTCCTAGTGACTGTGGAACATAGTTCAGAAATAATTGTCCACAAAAAAGTTGTCCTGTATCATCACTAGTTGCAAACTTTTATCAGACATTTTGCAATTATGCAGGATTACTTTTCTAGAGATTATGGTTATTATAAGTTTTTGACGCTTGAGACATTTTAGTCTAGATAGAACATTGTACTATGCCAAGAGTCTAGTTTGCTTTGCGTTCTGTACTAAACCGTACTGAGGACGTTCTGCCAAGTATCTGTCATTACAGATGCTCGAGGGAGGTCTGATGAAACCACAGCACACGGGAAACTCAACACTGAGAGAGCGGAATTATTTATCTAAAACCAGCGGTAGCTGGTCTGATCCACATCTACAGCGACTAGTTGAATATGAGACAATTCAGACTACTGATTCTGCTTAACTAAACTCACACTATCATGCATTAGTAGTCCCACACCCATTTGTTATATATTGTATTTATTTGAGTCATTTAGCAGACCCTCATCCGGACGACCCTATGCCTCCCTACTTGTGTAGTGTTTTCACTTTGAACAATAAAAAACAAGAATAGTTTTCCCTGAGCGGCTTTGGACAGGCCGTCTGGGCAATGTGTGACTTTGCATTAAATCCTGCCTACTCAAATGACCCTGCTGCCATGGCCCGGAGCAGAAATGAAAGCCACTTGCTAACATTACAGCAGCCAGAAACAAACACAGAGCAGAAGAAGGAAACAAGCTATCTAACTTGTTTGCAGATAAACCATCCTTGTAGCAGGGAAAAAAGAAACAAGCATCATTCTCGGTTCTTGGTGTAACGATCGTCTGTGGTGGAAGAAGGTGAGGACCAAAGCGCAGCATGGTAAGTGTTCATATTTTTAACAAAATAACTGAACACTGAACAAAACAATAAACGACAAACGAACAGTCCCGTAAGGTGAATGGAATAAACACTAAACAGAAAATAATCACCCACAAAACACAGGCAAACATAGCTAACTATTTTGGTAGATTACCAGCAAAATAATTATTGAATCACAAATCACAACAAACAATCTATTCAGCTTTTGTTACCTCTCTTTCAGTATTGGGGTTTGCACAACCACAACTTGTGCAGCCTCAGGTTCCTTTGAAATCAGACTCAATCAGTCTCCACCAGTATCTCCCTGAGAAATATGTTTGAGTGATGTTACTGCATAGCCGATGGAAGTAGGGGTGCTGAGGGTGCTGCAGCACCCCCCTGATAAATCAATCAATAAATAATGATAATAATAATGTTTCAAAAAATTATTACCAAAATTTCCCTCAACAAATGTGTGAAGTAGACCTTTTTTGGGGTGGTTCTAGGGCAAAAATGCTGTTGACCACCTAGCTAGCACTATCATCTAGGGGGAAGCCTGTTCCACCATTGGGGTGCCAGGACAGAGAAGAGCTTTGACTGGGCTGAGCGGGAGCTGCCCTCCTGTAGGGGTGGGAGGGCCAACAGATCAGAGGTAGCGGAATAGTGTGCTTGGGTTGGGATGTAGGGTTTGAGCATGGCTTGAAGGTAAGGAGGGGCAGTACCCCTTTCTGCTCCGTAGGCAAGCAGCAGGGTCTTGATGATCTGAGCTTTGACTGGAAGCCAGTGGAATGTGCAGAGGAGTGGAGTGACATGGGAGAACTTAGGAAGGTTGAACATCAGGTGGGCTGCGGCATTCTGGAAAAGTTGCAGTGTTTTGATGGCACAAGCAGGGATCTCAGCCAACAGAGAATTGCAGTAGTCTAGACGGGAGATCATAAGTGCCTGGATTAGGTCAGGCACTACTTCCTTTGTGATGAAATGTCATACTCTACAGTTGTTGAAGAGCATGAACCTGCAGGAGTAAGTCACTGCTTTGATGTTTGCAGAGAACGACAGGGTATTGTCCAGGCTCACACCAAGATTCTTTGCACTCTGGGAGGGGGACACAGTGGAGTTGTCAACTGACATGGAGAGGTCTTGGAGTGGGCAGAGATTCCCTGGGAGGAAGAGGCGCACCGTTTTGTTGGGCTTGAGGTGGTGGGCCAACATCCAAGCTGAGATGTCTGCCAGGCATGCAGAGATGCGTGTCGCCCCTTGGGTGTCAGAAGGGGGAAGGAGAAGAGTAGTTGAGTGCATAGCATAGCAATGATAGGAGAGACCATGTGAGGATATGACAGAGCTGAGTGACTTGGTGTAGAAATCAAATCAAATCAAATTTTATTTGTCACATACACATGGTTAGCAGATGTTAGTGCGAGTGTAGCGAAATGCTTGTGCTTCTAGTTCCGACAATGCAGTAATAACCAACAAGTAATCTAGCTAACAATTCCAAAACTACTACCTTATAGACACAAGTGTAAGGGGATAAAGAATATGTACATAAAGATATATGAATGAGTGATGGTACAGAGCGGCACAGGCAAGATACAGTAGATGGTATTGAGTGCAGTATATACATATGAGATGAGTATGTAAACAAAGTGGCATAGTTAAAGTGGCTAGTGATACATGTATTACATAAGGATGCAGTAGATGATATAGAGTACAGTATATACGTATACATATGAGATGAATAATGTAGGGTATGTAAACATTATATTAGGTAGCATTGTTTAAAGTGGCTAGTGATATATTTTACATAATTTCCCATCAATTCCCATTATTAAAGTGGCTGGAGTTGAGTCAGTGTGTTGGCAGCAGCCATTCAATGTTAGTGGTGGCTGTTTAACAGTCTGATGGCCTTGAGATAGAAGCTGTTTTTCAGTCTCTCGGTCCCAGCTTTGATGCACCTGTACTGACCTCGCCTTCTGGATGATAGCGGGGTGAACAGGCAGTGGCTCGGGTGGTTGCTGTCCTTGATGATCTTTATGGCCTTCCTGTGACATCGGGTGGTGTAGGTGTCCTGGAGGGCAGGTAGTTTGCCCCCGGTGATGCGTTGTGCAGACCTCACTACCCTCTGGAGAGCCTTACGGTTGTGGGCGGAGCAGTTGCCGTACCAGGCGGTGATACAGCCCGACAGGATGCTCTCGATTGTGCATCTGTAGAAGTTTGTGAGTGCTTTTGGTGACAAGCCAAATTTCTTCAGCCTCCTGAGGTTGAAGAGGCGCTGCTGCGCCTTCTTCACGATGCTGTCTGTGTGGGTGGACCAATTCAGTTTGTCTGTGATGTGTACGCCGAGGAACTTAAAACTTACTACCCTCTCCACTACTGTTCCATCGATGTGGATAGGGGGGTGTTCCCTCTGCTGTTTCCTGAAGTCCACAATCATCTCTTTAGTTTTGTTGACGTTGAGTGTGAGGTTATTTTCCTGACACCACACTTCGAGGGCCCTCACCTCCTCCCTGTAGGCCGTCTCGTCATTGTTGGTAATCAAGCCTACCATTGTTGTGTCGTCCGCAAACTTGATGATTGAGTTGGAGGCGTGCGTGGCCACGCAGTCGTGGGTGAACAGGGAGTACAGGAGAGGGCTCAGAACGCACCCTTGTGGGGCCCCAGTGTTGAGGATCAGCGGGGTGGAGATGTTGTTGCCTACCCTCACCACCTGGGGGCGGCCCGTCAGGAAGTCCAGTACCCAGTTGCACAGGGCGGGGTCGAGACCCAGGGTCTCGAGCTTGATGACGAGCTTGGAGGGCACTATGGTGTTAAATGCCGAACAGCATTCTCACATAGGTATTCCTCTTGTCCAGATGGGTTAGGGCAGTGTGCAGTGTGGTTGAGATTGCATCGTCTGTGGACCTATTTGGGCGGTAAGCAAATTGGAGTGGGTCTAGGGTGTCAGGTAGGGTGGAGGTGATATGGTCCTTGACTAGTCTCTCAAAGCACTTCATGATGACGGAAGTGAGTGCTACGGGGCGGTAGTCGTTTAGCTCAGTTACCTTAGCTTTCTTGGGAACAGGAACAATGGTGGCCCTCTTGAAGCATGTGGGAACAACAGACTGGGATAGGGATTGATTGAATATGTCCGTAAACACACCAGCCAGCTGGTCTGCGCATGCTCTGAGGGCGCGGCTGGGGATGCCGTCTGGGCCTGCAGCCTTGCGAGGGTTGACACGTTTAAATGTTTTCCTCACGTCGGCTGCAGTGAAGGAGAGTCTGCATGTTTTAGTTGCGGGCAGTGTCAGTGGCACTGTATTGTCCTCAAAGCAGGCAAAAAAGTTATTTAGTCTGCCTGGGAGCAAGACATCCTGGTCCGTGACGGTGCTGGTTTTCTTTTTGTAATCCTGTAGACCCTGCCACATACCTCTTGTGTCTGAGCCGTTGAATTGAGATTCTACTTTGTATCTATACTGACGCTTAGCTTGTTTGATTGCCTTGCGGAGGGAATAGAGGAGAGGGCCTAGAACCGAGCCCTGGCGGACACCAGTAAGAGAGAACAAGTGGTGCAGACACAGATCCTCTCCACGCCACCTGGTAGGAGCAACCTGCCAGGTAGGATGCAATCCAGGAGTGTGCAGAGTCTGAGACGCCCAACCCTGAGAGGGTGCAGAGTCTGAGACGCCCAACCCTGAGAGGGTGCAGAGTCTGAGACGTCCAACCCTGAGAGGGTGCAGAGTCTGAGACGCCCAACCCTGAGAGGGTGGAAAGGAGGATCTGATGGTTCACGGTGTCGATGGCAGCGGATAGATCTAGGAGGATGAGAACAGAGGAGGGAGAGTCAGCTTTGTCAGGAGAGTCTCTGTGACACAGAGGAGAGCGGTCTCAGTTGAATGAGCTGCCTTGAAGCCTGACTGGTTAGGGTCAAGAAGATCTTTCTGAGAGCGATAATGAGAGAGTTGGTCAGAGACAGCATGCTTAGTGCTCTTCATAAACACCAAACAAAAGTATAAATGCAATATGCAACAATTTCAAATATTTTACTGAGTTACAGTTCATATAAGGAAATTAATAATGGCCCTAATCTATGGATTTCACATGACAGGGAATACAAATATGCATCTGTTGGTCAACAGATACCTTAATAAAAAAGGTAGGGGCGTGGATCAGAAAAGCAGTCTGTATCTGGTGTGACCACCTTTTGCCTCATGCAGCGCCACACATCTCCTTTGCATAGATTTGATTAGGCTGTTGAGTGTGGCAGGTAAAATGTTGTCCCATTCCTCTTCAATGGCTGTGCTAAATTGCTGGATAATGGATGGAACAGGAACACGTTGTCGTACACATCGATCCTAAGCGTCCTAAACATGCTCAATGGGTGACATGTCTGTTAAGTATGCAGGCCATGGAAGAACTGGGACATTTTCAGCTTCCAGTAATTGTGTACAGATCATTGCGACATGGGGCCGTGCATTATCATGCTGAAACATGAGGTTATGGCGGCGGATGAATGGCACAAAAATGGGCCTCAGGATCACGTCACGGTATCTCTGTGCATTCAAATTGCATCAACAAAATGCAATTGTGTTTGTTGTCCGTAGCTTATGCCTGCCCATTACATAACCTCACCACCACGATGGGGCACTCTGTTCACAACACCATATAATCTGCAATCTGTCCAGTACAGTTGAAACCGGGATTCATCCGTTAAGAGCACACTTATCCAGCATCAGTGGCCATCAAATGTGAGCATTTGCGCCCTGAAGTCGGTTCTGCACAGTTTGTGCAGAAATATTTTGATTGTGCAAACCCACAGTTTCATAAGCTGTCTGGTTGGCTTGTTTCAGACGATCCCGCAGGTGAAGAAGCCGGATGTGGAGTTCCTGGGCTGGTGTGGTTACACATGATCTAAAATAATCTAAAATGACATTGGAAGCAGTTTATGATAAAGAAATTAACATTAAATTCTCTAGAAGCAGGCCTTCCTGGTGGCGCAGTGGTAAAGGGCGCTGTATTGCAGCGCCAGCTGTGCCACCAGAGACTCTGGGTTCGCGACCAGGCTCGGCCGTGACCGGGAGGTCTGTGGGGCGACGCACAATTGCCCTTGCGTCGTCTGGGTTAGGGAGGGTTTGGCCGGTAGGGATATCCTTGTCTCATCGCACACCAGTGACTCCTGTGGCGGGCCAGGCGCAGTGCACGCTAACCAAGGTTGCCAGGTGCACGGTGTTTCCTCTGACACATTGGCTTCTGGGTTGGATGTGTGCTGTGTTAAGAAGCAGTGTAGCTTGGTTGGGTTGTGTATCAGAGGATGCATGACTTTCAACCTTTGTCTCTCCTGAGCCTGTACGGGAGTTGTAGTGATGAGACAAGATAGTAGATACTAACAATTGGATACCATGAAAAAGGGGTCAAATTAAAAAAATCTCTGGCAACAGCTGTGGTGGACATACCTGCATGCAAATTGCAAGCTCCCTGGTGGCACAGTAAACAAGTTTTTGCACAAAATCTGAGAGAAATAAGCTTTTTGTGCATATGGAAAATGTCTTGTATAATTTATTTCAGCTCATGAAACATTGGACCAACACTGTACATTTTGCCACTGACCCCAGACTGGAGACCCTCGTTGCGGGCCCAGGACTGGGCACCCTCGCTGTGGGCCTCGGACTGGGCACCCTCACTGCGGGCCCCGGACTGGGCACCCTCGTTGCGGGCCCCGGACTGGGCACCCTCGCTGTGGGCCCCGGACTGGGCACCCTCGTTGCGGGCCCCGGACTGGGCACCCTCGTGTGGTAAGTGTTCATGATTTTTTATTGACACTGAACACTAGAACAAAATAACAAAGTGAGAAACGAAACCGAAACAGTCCTGTTAGGTGCAGAACACTAAACAGAAAACAACTACCCACAAAACACAAGTGGGAAAAGGCTACCTAAGTATGGTTCCCAATCAGAGACAACGATAGACAGCTGTCCCTGATTGAGAACCATACCCGGCCAAAACAAAGAAATACAATACATAGAAAACTGAACATAGAATGCCCACCCAAATCACACCCTGACCAAGCCAAAATAGAGACATAAAAAGCTCTCTAAGGTCAGGGGGTGACAGTCCTAGAGAGGAAATGCATATTTAGGCTTCACCTCCGAAGAATGACTAAGGCTACTTATATATATTCACAAATTGGGTGTGGGAAATTCCACAAGGAGTTGATAAACATCAGCAAACAGGGCACTGACAGCTGTCAGTGTAACTAGCTAGCATGCTAACCTTATCTAGTTAGCTTATCTGTTGTTGCTGTTTTTTTTTTACTACACACATATTCAAAAGATTAGCCAGCTAGATTGGTCATAAGCATTGATTTAGGGAAAACATCACCACAGATGGAACTTGCCTATCTTTGACTTCGCCATCTATTGTTATCTCCAAAGTTTTGGCATCTTCCTTAAATTGCGGACGTGAATCCACCAAAGAAATACTTAGAAATAATAAGATTAAGCTCTGGTAATATGGATAACTATTGAAAGATAGCTCATGTGTTTTTCCATATTGTAATGGACACGGTACAACCTTTGGAAGGTAGGCTGCTGGCAGGCATTGGCTGCTGTACAGCAAAGCCAAGTCAGCCCGTGCTCATGGTTCTCACAGGGGAAGTAAAATGATGGGCTACAATGACTTTGCTCATGATCATGCATGCCGTAAATGACATGTAACTAACTATATGTTCCTTGAATTTTCTTTCATGGGTGCCTTTTCATTAGCTGGATAAACACTTGTGGTTTCTAACTAACCTTACACCAATCCAAGCAGTGGAGTGTGTAGTGAAGCAAAACTTCAGTGGTCAAAGCCATTCATCTCGGCGGACGGGGGGCCGTATTTGCAAAATCATATTATATCTCTCAAATATACAATTCATAGAATTTGTCATATAGTACCTGTCAAAAATGTGGACACACCTACTCATTCCAGGGGTTTTCTTTATTTTTACTTATTTCTACATTGTACAACACATATGGAAAAGTGTTAAACAAATCAAAATATATTTGAGATTTGAGATTCTTTAAAGTAGCCACCCTTTGGCTTGATGAAAGCTTTGCACACTCTTGGTATTCTCTCAACCAGCTTCATGAGTCACCTGGAATGCATTTCAATTAACAGGTGTGCCTTGTTAAAAGTTAATCTGTGGACTTTATTTCCTTGTTCTTGAGCCAATCAATTGTGTTGTGACAAGGTAGGGGTGGTATACAGATGTTAGCCCTACTTTGTAAAAGACCAACTCCATATTATGGCAAGAACAGCTCAAATAACAAAGACAAATGACAGTCCATCATTACTTTAAGACATGAAGGTCAGTCAATACGGAACATTTCACAAACTTTTAAAGTTTCTTCAAGTGCAGTCGCAAAATCCATCAAGCGCTATGATGAAACTGGCTCTCAAGAGGATTGCCACAGGAAAGGAAGACCCAGAGTTACCTCTGCTGCAGAGGATAAGTTAACTAGTTACAAACCTCAGAAATTGCAGTTCAAATAAATGCTTCACAGTTCAAGTAACAGACACATCTCAACATCAACTGTTCAGAGGAGACTGCGTGAATCAGGCCTTCGTGGTCCAATTGCTGCAAAGACACCACTACTAAAGGACACCAATAAGAAGAAGAGACTTGCTTGAGCCAAGAAACACGAGCAATGGACATTAGACCAGTGGAAATCTGTCCTTTGGTCTGATGAGTCCAAATTTGAGATTTTTGGTTCTAACCGCTGTGTCTTTGTTAGTCACAGAGTAGGTGAATGGATGATCTCCACATGTGTGGTTCCCACCGTGAAGCTTTGATGAGGAGGTGTGATGGTGTAGGGGTGCTTTGCTTGTGACACTGTCAGTGATTTGTTTAGAATTCAAGGCACACTTAACCAGAATTGCTACCACAGAATTCTGCTGCAATACGCAAACCCATCTGATTTGACCCAATACAACTCCAGGCTGTGTAAGGGCTATTTGCCTAAGAAGGGGAGAGTGATGTAGTGCTGCCTCAGATGACCTGGCTTCCACAATCACCCAACCTCAACCCAATTTTAATTGTTTGGGATGAGTTGGACGGCAGAGTGAAGGAAAAGCAGCCAACAAGTGCTCAGCATATGTGGGAACTCCTTCAAGACTGTTGGAAAAGCATTCCAGGTGAAGCTGGTTGAGAGAATTGCAAGCGTTTGCAAATCTGTCATCAAGGCAAAGGGTGGCTACTTTGACAAATCTAAAATATATAATATATTTTGATTTGTTACATTTTTAATCAAATCAAATGTATTTATATAGCCCTTCGTACATCAGCTGATATCTCAAAGTGCTGTACAGAAACCCAGCCTAAAACCCCAAACAGCAAGCAATGCAGGTGTAGAAGCACGGTGATTCCATATGTGTTATTTCATATTTTTAATGTCTTCACTATTATTGTATAATGTAGAAAATAGTAGAAATAAAAGAAAATCCCTTGAATGAGTAGGTGTGTCCAAACTTTTGACAGGTACTGTATATATATTTTTAATACAGACTAGCTAATAAATATGTGAAAATGGACAAATTATTCAATGGATTATGATAATGTTATGGTAAAAAAAATTGGAGGTGCAAAAACCTCATATTTAATGTTACCCCATTGCTCAGGTGGCCAAGCGGCCATTCTGCTCATCTCAGTCATGTAGAGAAATAACTTTCCACCTGTTTCTGGTTAATCAACAATGTTGTGCTGGTGGGTGGTAGCATTCAAATAAAACCCAGCCCTTCAACAGCATGTAGGCTGAAAATAATGTGTATGTCATATTATAGGAAAAGTCACACACGAATGAAGAGAAAGTGGGCAAAGAGATAATTTTGCAGATTTACAGCTAATTTCCAGCAATTGTACACATTTTGCCATGGGGTGGAGAGACATTTTTGCAGTTTTTAAAGTAATTTCCTGACTACCTGACATGGGCTAATCGAGTGGCTGTCCCGGGGGGGCTAGATGACCTCTTATGTTGCTTATGCCCAGGGCCATCCCTCTTTGGATTGTATTTCTCTCATTCTCTGTTCTCTCTCTGTCTCTCTCTATTTCTCTCATACATGCATACGCCAGAATGCTCACACACACCCGCGCGCACACAATTTCACCAGGCCTTTACTTCATATGATGGCTTGTGTACAGTATTTCTCACTACTAAGCAGTTTATAACATGCTGTCTATTTGTGTCTGTATCACAGTTTCCTCTCCTCCCCTCGTTGGAATCGATGACGAGAGATGTGCTGTTTTAATTAAAGAACAACATTGTCTTTATCTTAAAGCAGCTCCACTCCTCACTGTAAGGCATGCCACCTCTATCCAGCCATACAACCAGGAAAAGAAGGCCTGCAGTGGCTCACCCAGCCTAACTTGGCCCACACACTCAATGGCTTTTAATGGTGCGATTATAAAACCTCTTGTCACATGAGGGAGTTACAATGATGTTTTACAACCCCAGCTTTCAGAGATGAGCCATAATATCTCCCCCAATAACTTTTAAACAGGCCTCTGTGTTTGCAAGGAGTTGCATAACGCCAAAGACCATTATTTTAAAATGCACATTAAAACAGGGTGTGTGCCCTGATGTGGCCCATAAAGTGGGCACTTAAGCACAAGGCCATAGAGATGGGGCAACACACAGAGGCTGATGGTGTCTTTATATGTGAGACTAAGAGATCAGGCCATTTAGCTTGGAACACACAGGGGCCATCTGAAGGCGTCACACCATTACAGCTGGAGAGAGAGATAATGGCAGTTTCATCAGGCTAAGCAACAGGAAATATAATATCCCATATTTAATCTGTCTCTCTCAATATCAATTCATCAGTATATATTTATGCATCTTTTCTACAGAGCTTTATTCATCTCTTCCTTTGGTTCATTTTCTTTGATCAACATTAGTGTTTAAATCCTGACCTGTGTGAAGGTTGGCTGATGCAATCGCAGGAGCTCTGGCTGCTGAGAGGAGCACACAATTGAACAGGATTCATTTTATAAACATTACCATGACACGGAACAAAGACGTGAATATCCATTTCCAAGGAAGAGCGCAAGTGGCCCCCGTTCAGCCTACTGTATGTTTCCTGGGTAACCCAATTGGTGGGATGCAGATCAGCAGAGGCAGGCCCTTGTGTCCTCCTGCTATTCAGCCTGATGATGACTATCACTTCTGTACATGGAGAGGCAGGTGGGAGTTACAATACGCTCACAACCATTGGCCACATCTTTTTTTCTCTCTCCATCTCTGAATTGATCAATTTGGCTCTTTTTCTTTTTTGCCCTTCCACTTAGGGACGGCAGAATCCCTTAAACCGCTCACTTACAGCACAGGCGGCCCGGCAGGGAGAGGTCAGTGTTATCTAAACAGACCCATTGGGCTATTTGCTATAGCACCCTCCATCTGGGAGGAAGCAAGAGGAATCAGCCCATCACTTCAATCAGACACGCCAGCCACAAGCAGCACACAATGAATTTATAATGTCAAGCATAGGGGGATCAAATCAGATGAAACCCTAAGAGAGAAGGAAAGCGAGAGAGGCGAGAGAGAGAGAGGCGAGAGCGAGAGAGAGAGAGAGAGAGAGAGAGAGAGAGAGGCGAGAGAGAGGCGAGAGAGAGAGAGAGGCGAGAGAGAGAGAGAGAGAGAGGAGGATGTGTGTGTGTCTGAGAGAGGGTTAAGTTATCGTTGTCAATGGCGACTATTTTGCTTGTGTTGGTGTTTGTTTGCAGATGGAAACAAACAAGCAATTGTTGAAGGTGAGGAAATGGAGTGTGACAGATCCAGCAGTAAATAGTGTGCTGTGCAGCCTAGTGTGTGTGTGTGTGTGTGTGTGTGTGTGTGTGTGTGTGTGTGTGTGTGTGTGTGTGTGTGTGTGTGTGTGTGTATTATGGGCTGTGAGTGCACGTGTAATAGATATATAGATTCTGTAGTTACTGTAGATATATAGTTACTGCTGTGCAGATAGACAACACAGATAGACAATGCAGATAGATGTACACTACCATTCAAAAGTTTGGGGTCACATAGAAATGTCCTTGTTTTTGAAAGAAAAGCACATTTTGTGTCCATTAAAATAACATCAAATTGATCAGAAATACAGTGTAGACATTGTTAATGTTGTAAATGACTATTGTGGCTGGAAATAGCAGATTGTTTATGGAATATCTACATAGTGTCACGCCCTGGCCATAGAGAGGCTTTTATTCTCTATTTTGCGTAGGCCAGGGTGTGACTGGGGTGGGAATTCTAGTTTCTATATTTCTATTATTTGGCCGGGTATGGTTCTCAATCAGGGACAGCTGTCTATCGTTGTCTCTGATTGGGAATCATACTTAGGCAGCCTTTTTTTCCTTTGTATTTTGTGGGTAGTTTTCTTTGTTAGTGGCACTATAGCCCTAGTAAGCTTCACGGTCGTTTCTTTGTTTTGTTGGCTACATTTACATAAATAAAGGAAAATGTACGCTCACCACGCTGCACCTTGGTCCGGTCATTTCCACGATGACGATCGTGACACATAGGTGTACAGAGGCCAATTATCAGCAACCATCACTCCTGTGTTCCAATGGCACGTTGTGTTAGCTAATCCAAGTTTATCATTTTCTAAGGCTAATTGATCATTAGAAATCATTTTGCAATTATGTTAGCACAGCTGAAATGTTTTTTTCTGATTAAAGAAGCAGTAAAACTGGCCTTCTTTAGACTAGTTGAGTATCTGGAGCATCAGCATTTGTGGGCTCGATTACAGGCTCAAAATGTCCAGAAACAAAGAACTTTCTTCTGAAACTGGTCAGTCTATTCTTGTTCTGAGAAATGGCGATTCCATGCGAGAAATTGCCAAGAAACTGAAGATCTCTTACAACGCTGTGTACTATTCCCCTCACAGAACAGTGCAAACAGTCTCTAACCAGAATAGAAAGAGGAGTGGGAGGCCCCGGTGCACAACTGAGCAAGAGGACAAGTACATTAGTGTGTCTAGTTTGAGAAACATACGCCTCACAAGTCCTCAACTGGTAGCTTCATTAAATAGTACCCACAAAACACCAGTCTCAATGTCAAAAGTGAAGAGGCGACTCCGGGTTGCTGGCCTTCTAGACAAAGTACCTCTGTACAGTGTTAATGTTCTTTTGCCCATCTTTATCTTTTATTTTTATTGGCCAGTCTGAGATACAGTTGAAGTTGAAAGTTCACATACACCTTAACCAAATACATTTAAACTCAGTTTTTCACAATTCCTGACATTTAATCCTAGTAAAAAAAGTCTGTTTAGGTCAGTTAGGATCACCAATTTATTTTAAGAATCTGAATTGTCAGAATAATAGGAGAGAGTGATTTATTTCAGATTTTATTTTTTTCATCACCTTCCCAGTGGGTCAGAAGTTTACATTCACTTAATTAGTATTTTATAGCATTGCCTTTAAAATTGTTTAATTTGGGTCAAAGGTTTAGGGTAGCCTTCCACAAGCTTCCCACAATAAATTGGGTGAATTTTGGCCCATTCCTCCTGACAGAGATGGTGTAACTGAGTCAGGTTTGTAGGCCTCGCACATGCTTTGCTCGCACACACTTTTTCAGTTCTGCCCAAAAATGTTCTATAGGATTGAGGTCAGGGCTTTGTGATGGCCACTCCAATAGCTTGACTTTGTTGTCCTTAAGCCATTTTGCCACAGCTTTGGAAGTATGCTTGGGGTCATTGTCCATTTGGAAGACCCATTTGCGACCAAGCATTAACATTAACATTTGCCATTATGGCAAAAAGGTTCTATTTTTGTTTCATCATACCAGAGGACAGTTCTCCAAAAAGTATGATCTTTGTCCCCATGTGCAGTTGCAAACCGTAGTCTGGCTTCTTTATGGTGATTTTGGAGCAGTGGCTTCTTCCTTGCTGAGCGGCCTTTCAGGTTATGTCGATATATGACTCGTTTTTCTGTAGATATAAATACTTTTGTACCTGTTTCCTCCAGCATCTTCACAAGGTCCTTTGCTGTTACTCTGGGATTGATTTGCACTTTTCGCACCAAAGTACATTCATCTCCAGGAGACAGAACGCGTCTCCTCCTGAGCGGTACGCCGGCTGCGTGGACCCATGGTGTTTATACTTGCGGGCTATTGTTTGTACATATGAACATGGTACCATCAGGCGTTTGGAAATTGCTCCCAAAAAAGAATCAGACTTGGAGGTCTACGATTTTCTTCTGAGGTCTTGGCTGATTTATTTTGATTTCCCCATGATGTCAAGCAAAGAGGCACTGAGTTTGAAGGTAGACCTTGAAATACATCCACAGGTACACCTCCAATTGACTCAAATTATGTCAAAAAGCCATGTCATAATTTTCTGGAATTTTCCAAGCTTTTTAAAGGCACAGTCAATTTAGTGTATGTAAACTTCTAACCCACTGGAATTGTGATGCAGTTAAATAATCTGTCTGTAAACAATTGTTGGAAAAATGACTTGTGTCATGCACGAAGTAGATGTCCTAACCGACTTGCCCAAACTATAGTTTGTTAACAAGAAATTTGTGGAGTGGTTGAAAAACGAGTTTTAATGACTCCAACCTAAATGTATGTAAACTTACGACTCCAACTGTATGTCTTTTTCTTTCCAACTCTACCTAGAAGTCCAGTATCCTGGAGTCGCCTCTTCACTGCTGACGTTGAGACTGGTGTTTTGCGGGTACCATTTAATGAAGCTGTTTTATGTTATTTTAGTGGACAAAAAATGTGCTTTCATTTCAACAACAAGTACATTTCTAAGTGACTCCAAACCTTTGAACGGTAGAGTAGATTGCGTTGGGTGTTCTCTCTCAACACCCATGCATACTGTATGTGGATGTGTGTGGCCCACCATGCAGCGGTTCTGGTGGAGTACTTTGGCTCTTTACTAGTTTCCTCTCAGTCCTCTGTCACTTTGAGTGCTGAATTGGGCCTGGTCCAGAGACTCCAAGCCAGGGCAGCCAGGCCTCCCAAAAGGCAGTTTGTTGTGCAGCTTGTCTGTGTGTGTGTGTGTGTGTGTGTGTGTGTGTGTGTGTGTGTGTGCGTGCGTGCGTGCGTGCGTGCGTGCTTGCGTGCGTGCGTGTGTGTGTGTGAGAGTGTCTGCTGTCCCCTCCCCACCCTCTGCCCTTTGACCATATTAACTCCTGCTCTCCTGCTCTCTTATTGGCTCATCTCCCATGCTCTTATCACCTGGAATCAAACATTAAAAGACTGATGTTCGGGAGGTGGGAGGTGAACAGAGAACCAGGTTACTCATAAAAACAAATGAAAACAGAGAAAGAGGTAAAATAGGGAAGGAATGACAGAGTGAGAGACGGCAGAACAACTGAGATTTACATTTACATTTAAGTCATTTAGCAGACGCTCTTATCCAGAGCGACTTACAAATTGGTGCTTTCACCTTATGACATCCAGTGGAACAGCCACTTTACAATAGTGCATCTAGGTCTTTTAAGGGGGGAGGGGGTGAGAAGGATTACTTTATCCTATCCTAGGTATTCCTTAAAGAGGTGGGGTTTCAGGTGTCTCCGGAAGGTGGTGATTGACTCCGCTGTCCTGGCGTCGTGAGGGAGTTTGTTCCACCATTGGGGGGCCAGAGCAGCGAACAGTTTTGACTGGGCTGAGCGGGAACTGTACTTCCTCAGTGGTAGGGAGGCGAGCAGGCCAGAGGTGGATGAACGCGATCTAGAACGAGATCTAGATGGAAGGACAGACAGAGAAAGAAAGAGAGAGGAAGAAACATGTAGGTAAGGAGAAAGGAGAAAGATTGAGAGGAAGAGAGCCAGGGTACAGTACAGTAAGACTATAGAGGAACAGTATCCGGCAGTGTCCCCTTTGCTGTGTTGGCTCCCTGTGAGTCCCAGGTTGACATATAGAGGAGTCCGTGTTCGTTCAGCTCTGGGCAAACAGGCCATTTTACGAGACGCCTTTGCAATTACCTGTTACCTTGACTGTCCTGTTTTAAGAGCCAGGTGGCCTTGGGGTTACCTGGATACAGTTGGAGGAGGGTGATAAAAGAGGCTCAGCACTGGAATAAAACTCCTATCACTACACTCTGAGAGAGAGGACACTGCTAGCTGGCCCCTGGCCCCATCTGTCTGTCTGGACCTCTGTGTCTGTCTGCCATGTCTGTACCATGTCCACTGGTGCCCAGAGTTTATCATCAGCTCAACTCAATTAAGCGAGAACTTTTCTTATCTGCTAACTAACAACATTGTTCAGTTCTCCTTCCCTCTTAAAGATTTCAGGAAGGCTTTTTGCAGATACTAGTGACAAATAGGAAAACTTTTCATGTCCTTAGGATGGGCATTTAACATTCTCACCCCTTGCTCTGGCCTTAAGGTGTGTGTGTGCATGCGACTGTGTGAGAGTGTATGTCTGTGTGCTTTTGCACATCAGCACAGTGCATCTGGGTGTGTTTGTTCATGGAGCATTTAGCCCCAGTTAGCTGGTCAGACCCCCCCCCCACCCCACCCCACCACACACACACACACACACACACACACACACACACACACACACACACACACACACACACACACACACACACACACACACACACACACAACACACACTGTGTCCTATTAGCAGTGTTTGAGCAGGACTGATCCAAGCCCATTTGACCTCCACCTTCTCCCTGACCTCCAGCTCTGTCTCTGGAGGGAGCGGGGCAGGAAGGCTAAGGTGTGTGTGTGTGTGTGTGTGTGTGTGTGTGTGTGTGTGTGTGTGTGTGTGTGTGTGTGTGTGTGTGTGTGTGTGTGTGTGTGTGTGTGTGTGTGTGTGTGTGTGTGAAAGTGTGTGAAAGTGTGTGAGAGAGATGAGGGGGTTGGCTCTGGCTGTCTGACTCAAGAGCAAACACTGATGGTGAACAAATAGCCCTGTCCACCCATTCTCTTGCATTCTCTTATTCTCTTTCACTCTTTATCCATCTCTTCCTCTCCACCTCCCTCTATCTCCCCTTCACCTCCCCACCACTCCCTCCTATGGTCCTTGGCCAACTAGTCATGTGGTTATACTGAGAGGCATGTGTGAAGTATACAAGTGAGAGATGTATATGTCAATCAATAGTGCAGACACAGAATTTGGCACATAAAGGTAAAACATGAAGATCCCAATGTTCAGTGTCAGGTGCATTCCCTGCTGGGGGACTGCCTTGAGTACCTTGACCAACACAACATGGCTTGTCAATCCTTTCTCCTGTGGACAGTTTAGTACTGACTGAGAAACAGAAAGGAAACAGCAGCACAGTGAAGAGCATTGTGGACAATCCCCCTCTTCTGTTTGTCTCTGTGTTGTTATTGACATTCTTAATCAGTGGACCTCTTACCCTGATTCGTCACTGGGTCAAATGATGGTTCATGCTCCTTTGTAGGTCCCTAATAGAATAAAATATATGTTTATGAAAAGGATAATTAATTACAGAGGGTATCTTTGGATAAAGTCATATTTGTTTTTATCCCTTTTTCCCCTGGTCTGTGTAGCATGGCTTTCATGTGTGTGTAATTACCATATTTCATTACTGTGTGGAGTGTCACTATTGGAGCATCAAAGCGATTGGCTCGCCTCATGTTCGGGCCACCGCTGCGAGAGAAGTACACTATTTTTTTTTTGAAGAATAAATTGGCCCGCGCCTGTTTTTGAGTGCACTCTCCCCCTCAAGCTGCTGTCGATATCAAAGAGAAGCCATTCGGATGGTGAAGTGCCCCTTGTGCTGAATAATAAAGCAGTGCATCACCGCAAAAACCTGTGAAACACAACACTCTCACCTCCCTCTCTCTCTCTCTCTCTCTCTCTCTCTCTCTCTCTCTCTGTCTCTCGTACACACACTCTTCTTCACTCCCTTGCTCTCTCCTCCTCAAACACACACTCACCTCATGTCACAAAACACTGCCATGTTGTAGGGCCAACAGCCACTTTGATAGTACTCTGAGGTGTCATATTTATGCATAACATAAACGTATGGAAACAGTCAAAACCATAGGAACCACATATGATATATATGAGATATTGTATATTTCTATTTTTCCCCAGTTTATTTCTCTATTTGGGCTTTAGGGTCTTTCATCTCACCTGTCTGACTCCATACACACAGAGCTCAGTCTTCCTGCAACAGTAGTAGCGCTCACTGTTGCACCTAGTCGCTGGTTCTGAAGGCATTTCCCAATGACCTCAGGACATGGACAAGACACCCAGTGTTCAATCAACCTAGTAGACTAGAGACAAGATGTCGAGTTTCTTATAATGTTCCAGTCACTAGAATAGAGCAGTCTTGTTGCCCCATCTGCAGCGTGCTTCAACATTGTTTATCAAATGGATTACCAGTTAGAGGGCAGCGATCTATCTGAGAGAAAGTACACTTTGTTTTCCAAAGCTTTATTGCTGACGCCCGTTTGGTTTGGTGGACATTTTATTTGTCACTCACACAGTTTACAGCAGGTATAAAAGGTGTCGAGAAATGCTTATGCTCCCTCAACATTGTAGTACAATAATCAATATCCGTAATAAAGAATCAGTTAATAAATAACAAGTAATAGAAGAAGTAGTAGCCAAAATGTACACAATGGGATATACAGTGTAGATAATGAAGGTGTCAAGTATGACTCTATTTACAAATTGAAAGTGGGTAGTGTGTTGGTCGCGCAGTTGAACAAATTATATATAATAGAACAGCAGCATTGACTGTGTGTGTGTGAGTGTGTGTGTGTAATGTGTGTGTGAGTCTGTGTGCGTGTATGTGCTTGTGTGTGTTTTTCATGACTGGTTGTGTGGGTGTTCTTGTGTGTAAGGGTTGGATGTGTGGACAGTCAATGCAATTAGTCTCGAAAGATAAATTCACACACTATGGAGACAGAAGGTATGTAATGTAGCACAATGTTGCGATGTTGTCTTTTGTCACAAAAAAGGGCAGTTTTTTACTACCTGGAAATTGATTTCTTGCGAGGACTTGAGGGGCAGTATTGAGTGACATTTGCAACGGAAGTCCCGCCCTGTGTCTACATCACATCCCTTCAGGTAAAAACACGGAAGAGATGGACGTGCTGCTTACATCCCTGCTCTTGCTGTTCTACCTTCAAGCATCCTTTTTTGTGTGTTTTTTTAATTCAACTTTTGCTATGCGCAATTATGTCTGTCCAGTTTTGAGGAGCGTCTGTGCAAGGAGGTGTGACCTCTACAATTCTTCGATGCAGTTGTATTAGGAGAAGACACAAAAGATTACAGCTGGAGGGAGATATCGCCAAAATTCGAACACCGATGCTGATATCAAAGAAAAATGGAGAGCGATTCAGGACCGGTATGTTCGAAAAAGGTCAACGAAATGGTGTGCGGCTGCTGCCGATGCTCTGACAACCGGGTTGGCTTTGGTGTGCGGCTGCTGCCGATGCTCTGACAACCGGGTTGGCTTTGGTGTGCGGCTGCTGCCGATGCTCTGACAACCGGGTTGGCTTTGGTGTGCGGCTGCTGCCGATGCTCTGACAACCGGGTTGGCTTTGCGTTTACGTGAAACATCATCAGGCAGACACGCTGTACACTGAGAATACAAAACATTAAGAACCTCTGCTCTTTCCATGACATAGACTGACCAGGTGAATCCAGGTGAAAGCTATAATCCCCTATTGATATCACTTGTTAAATCCAGTGTAGATGATGGAGAGGAGACAGGTTAAAGAATGATTTTTAAGCCTTGAGACAATTGAGACATGGATTGTGTATGTGTGCCACTCAGAGGGTGAATGGGCAAGACAAAATATTGAAGTTCCTTTTGAACAGGGTATGGTAGTAGGTGCCAGGCGCACTGGTTTGTGTCAAGAACTGCAACGCTGCTGGGTTTTTCACACTCAACAGTTTCCTGTGCGTATCAAGAAGGGTCCACCACCCAAAGGACTTCCAGCCAACTTGATACAACTGTGGGAAGCATTGGAGTCAACATGGGCCAGCATCTCTGTGGACCACTTTCAATACTTTGTAGATTCCAAGCCCTGACGAATTGAGACCGTTCTGAGGGCAACAGGGGGGGGGAAATAACTTAGGAAGTTATTTCTAATGTTTGGTATACTCCGTGTAGGTACTCTTGTCATGCAGCTGAATCCTTTTGTACAGTATCTGTGTGTGTTCATGATCTTATCTCAGCAGACCTAATTAGCACTTGTGAAATCAGCTCATTCTGGAGGACGATCGTGCCATGCTGACTCTCTGACTCTGAAAATTAATCAGACGATGAGGAAACTCCTGATTTAGGTAAAAACATTTTCATTGAACCAGACATTGTAGAGTCTTCTGATGACAGTGATGGGGAAGAAACAGTGATCAACAGTGTTGTTGTCATGGAAGAAGTTGAAATCAGTGAAAGCGGAGTATGATAGTGTCGTGGAAATTACCACAAGGGACACTTGGAGTCAATCTTAAATTAATCTATCTTTATTAACCGCAAACTGGAGAGGTCACAGTCAAACTTGGACGCATAAAGTACCATTCTGAAGTGAGCTCCTCCGGGGCAGTCTTGTTAGTTCTCTTATATACTGCTTACACAGACAAGTTATATTTGCATGATTTAGTTTATTCATCATTCATAATCAATTAATCATTAACATTTGGTTCATGCATGTAAATGACCAACACCTCACGAGGCTTCTTCTCTCCATGCTGAGACCTTGAAACTGAGATATCCCTTTCGTTCTCCAAACAAGGTTCTTGGCATACTGCCAAATTGCCGATACTGATAGTGAGGATTCCTCCCAGGCACATTCAATCAGTTACTTGCATGAACACAGAAATTGGTTATTAGAACAGCAGAACAGCACAAACATAGAACACAGAAATGGTTATTAGAAAAGCACAAACATAACATTTTCCATCACAATTAGCTAAGGAGATGGAGAACATTCTGGCGTTTGATTGCAAATTGGCAGAGGGAGTTGAAAAGAGAACACAGAAGGTTATTGTATAAAACATCTGTCTCCAGATTACATCTTCAAACTAATGGCAACCATGGCATCTGTGACAGAGAGAGTCTAGCTAGCTACATTTTCAGATATTATACATTACTAATTTAGTCAGAAAGTTGTTTTCATTGCAAGTTAAAGCGTACTGTTAGCTAGCTAGCTAATGTTAGTTTAGTAATATTATTTGTAACTCAGAAAGCCATTTGTATTGCTAGTTATAGCGTAATGTTAGCTAGCAAGCTAACATTGAACCTATTTGGTTAGCTTTAGCTACCTGATTCAGGCATGGTGGCTAGCTATGACCATCGGTTGGGTATTTTCTATGGTGTTTTTCCATATTTCCAGTTGTTTTGAAAGCACCGTTAGGTTAATTGTTTAGCTAGCTACGTGTCTAAACAAAAGACTGCACTTCACCAGATGATTACATTACCTGTCAAGTTAGCCAGATGTGTCTGGGGGTGGTTATCTTGTTATGGCTGCATTCCCACTAACGGGATCGATATGACAACTACCAGTGAAAATAGAGGGTGACAAATTCAAACCACAGAAATCTCATAATTACAATGCATAAAACATACATGTGTCTGGTATCATTTGAAAGGTAATCTTGTTGTTAATCCCACCAAAGTGTCCGATTTCAAATATGCTTTTCAGCAAAAGCACTACAAACGATTATGTTAGGTCTCCACCAAACCACAATAAGCACAGCCATTTTCCAGCGAAACATAGCATTCACAAAAAGCAGAAATAGAGATAAAATTAATCACTAACCTTGAATTATCTTCATCAGATGACACCCATAGGACTTCATGTTACACAATACATGCATGTTTTGTTTGATAAAGTTCATATTTATCTAACAAATTTGAGTTTACATTGGCGTATTAGATTCACTAGTTCCAAAAACATCAAGTCGTTTCAACAGAAATACTCATCCTAAATGTAGATGATAATATAAGTTATACACATGGAATTATAGATATACCTCTCCTTAATGCAACCGCTGTGTCAGATTTTTTTTAAAGTTTACGGAAAAAGCAACCCATGCAATAAGCTGAGACGGAGCTCAGAACAGTAGCCAAATTAGCCGCCATATTGGAGTCAACAGAAACCAGAAAATACATGATAAATGTTTCCTTACCTTTGATGAACTTTATCAGAATGCAGTCCTAGGAATCCCAGGTCCACAATAAATGATTGATTTGTTCGAAACTGTCCGTTATTTATGTCCAATTAGCTATTTTGATAAAAAAATCCAAAGTCACAAAGCGCGTCCACTATAACGTAACAAAATGTCCAAAAGTTCCGTAACAGTCAGTAGAAACATGTCAAACGATGTACTGAATCAATCTTTAGAATGTTGTTTACATATATCTTGAATAACATTCCAACCGGAGAATTAGAATGACTTCAGATGACCGGTGGAACGCAGGTCCTTCCCCTGTGAACACGCATGGTGAAAGCATGGTCAACTGGTGGCAGTGGTGACATTAGAGTCATCAGACAAAGTTCTATTGACTGTTGACATCTAGTGGAAAGCGTAGGAAGTGAAAACTCACCCATATCTCCCTGTAATTTCAATGAGAGCTTGGTTGAAAATCTGCCACCCCCAGAAAAAATACAAACAGGAAGTGGAATTTCTCAGGTTTTTGCCTGCAGTATGAGTTCTGTTATAGTCACAGACATAATTCAAACAGTTTTAGAAACTTCAGAGTGTTTTCTATCCAATACTAATAATAATATGCATATATTAGCAACTGAGACTGAGGAGCTGGCCATTTACAATGGGCACCTTTTCATCCAAGCTACTCAATACTGCCCCTGCAGCCATAAAAGGTGTAGTTTTTCTTTCACATGACCCATCAATTTAGACTAATGTGTCTGGGTAATAATCATCTAATAATTATACAATATTTACCTGAACACTTTCTCTTTTTGATATTGCTACTATGCAAATATGCAAGTAACCATTTCAATGTACTGTCTAGACCTTCTGTATCCTGAGCATGTGATAAATAAACTTATTTGATATTTGAGTGTGTTTACCAGAGAAGATAATATGAAGAACAACATGATCTGCACCAAAGTCTAGGCTAAGGCTTAAGACAGTGTGAATGATGCTGAAAGGGTGTAGACAAAGAAGAGCTCTCCAGTAGGTGTACCAAACTATTCAAAGGCCATTTTCTCAAAAGTGTGGTTAATCCACTTTCAAAGCAGAATTACTTTCCCATTGTTCCTCAACTGCAGTGTATGATATACCACTTTCTAGCTCCGAGCCTGTACTTTTAGTCAATGTAAAAAACACAATTTCAAATGTTGCTACACAGGACCGAATCTAGCCGGTCAGTCAAATGTCTTTGTCTGGTTATTTGTACTTGTGGCAGAAACTATTACTGTTCTGAAAGGTCCTGAACAGTGAAAATCATGTTTTCATCAAATTGGATGATATTTGGATGAAACCAGTTCAAAGTAGGGTGACTGTAGCTGTTACATTGATACAGTTGGATTATAAAGTTACTGGTCCCCGTGTCAAACACTTGGATTCAGGAGGCTTTAAGGCTTTAACCAAAGATTTACTTCTGGCTTTATGCAAAAAGGTGGAAATGTGATACACCAATGGCAGTGTCTTATCATCTTATCCAGTGGTGACCCGTCATTCAGGCAGGGTCCCACCTGTTTTGAGCCAACACATTTTTAGCTTGCCTGTTTTGAATGTTATTTTGGCATTAATACGTGTCACATATCAAATTGCAAACAATGTAAAAAAATATATATATAGTTGAGTTAATAAAGCCGCATACAAACATGGTCTCTTTTTTGTTTTCTTGAGTAAGGCAGCTCCAAAATGCAGGTGTTTCAGCCTAGCTCAGTGCTTTCTGTGGTGGTGCAGAAAATGCAGAAAATACCGAGCGTAGAGCCATAATTGCCTCAGTGTTATGCCAATCATGGGGACACTACGTCACCGTCAAGACTAAGGGTAGACTCAGAAAATTCTAGCCCCTTGGGTGCTGCCATAGAGTTACATTAGAAGTGCCCGTCCAAGAAGGCTCAAGGCCATTGGCCACAGATAAAATGATGTCAAATCACTTTATATCTACAGTAGCTTTGATTGGACAGTCAACATCATACTTTCAAAATTTTAGCGAGCAGTCATCATCATGAATCAAGTCGACAATCTGCTGGCAAATCATTTTTAATCCTTGTCATATGAAGAGAAATAATGAAGAGAAATGACAGATAAAACATTTCAGTGCTCATCGGCCATTGGACATAAACATTCCACAACATTCCACAACATGTTGGAAATCCCAAATTCAACAATGAGTGGTTTGGAAGGAATCAGTGACAGTCGCTATGTGGTCCCAAATCTGGGATTAAGTGGCTCTTTTCCAAGTTTAAAAAGATAAACATTCAACATTGGCCATAATGTCAATTAAGCATGATTTGTGACATGCTCAAAGCAACTGTTAACTCAGAACTGCAAAAACTTGACTCTAGTGATGTCATGACTTCTACCGAAGTCGAAGCCTCTCCTTGTTCGGGCGGTGCTCGGCGGTCGACGTCACCGGTCTTCTAGCCATCATTAATCAATTTTTCATTTTCCATTGGTTTTGTCTTGTCTTCCTACACAACTGGTTTCAATCCCATTCATTACCTGTTGTGTATTTAACCCTCTGTTTCCCCTCATGTCTTTGTCAGAGATGGTTTGTTATTCAGTGTTGTGTTGTTTTTTTGTATTGGTGTGCGAGGGGTCCTCGTACCCACTTTATTTATTGTTACATTTAGTGTTTGGAGTATGTTTTGTTTATTTGTTATTAAATACTCCATTACACTCAGTTTGATTCTCCTGCTCCTGACTTCCCTGCCACATATACACACACGACTCTGACAAGTGAGTTCAAGACAACTGGGAAGTCGGGAATAAACGAGCTCTGACTGGGAAAATACATCTTGGACGGGCATCCAACTCGGAATTGTAAATCCGGCTTTCTAGAGCTACGACCTGAAGATCAATGACGTCATCATGAGTCTTGTTTTTTTTTTCAAAGTTCCCAGTTGTTTTGAAAGCACAAATAAATCCAGACAATGCCAGACTTTGATGACAAAATTTGCACACGAAGGACCGCCGTGCCACCGTCCTTTTCAATTGAAGCATCCTGTCGGGCTGTATCACCGCCTGGTACGGCACCTGCACCTCCCGCAACCGCAAGGCTCTCTAGAGGGTGGTGCGGTCTGCCCAACGCATTACCCGGGGCAAACTACCCACCCTCCAGGACACCTACATCACCCGATGTCACAGGAAGGCCAAAAGAATCATCAAGGACATCAACTACCCGAGCCACTGCTTCTTCACCCCGCTATCATCCAGAAGGCGAGGTCAGTACAGGTGCATCAAAGCTGAGACCGAGAGACTGAAAAACAGCTTCTATCTCAAGGCCATCAGACTGTTAAACAGCCATCACTAGCACATTAGAGGCCTATAGGCATTGACTAGAATTCACTGGCCACTTTAAGGAATGGAACACTAGTCCCTTTAATAATGTTTAAATGTCTGGCATTACTCATCTCATATGTATATACTGTATTCTATACTTTCTATGGTATCTTAGTCACTTAATAATGTTTACATATCTGGCATTACTCATCGCATATGTATATACTGTTTTCTATACAATTCTACGGTATCTCACTTTGTATAGTTTTTTCAAGCATTCAGACGGGAAACAAGTGTTACAAATTGTACGAATCAATGGGTTTTGCACATTGTATTAGGCTCATGGCTCTAATTCTATATTTTTTATGTCAAATGATATCTCACCATTATTTCTCATCTTTATTTCTTTTGAGTGTTCATGTTGATCAATATGTCGGCTATGCTGGGCTATTGTAAAAATATCAAATAAATGTATGATCAATATATACAATTCTGAACATATTGTCATTTACAGTGCATTCGGAAAGTATTCAGACCCCTTGACATTTTTTTACGGAACAGTCTTATTCTAGAATTTATTAAATTGTTTTTTCCCCTACACCCAATACCCCATAATGACAAAGCAAAAACATGTTTTTAGAATTTTTTCAAATGTATAATAAAATGTAAACTGAAATATCACATTTATCACAAGTATTCAGACCTTTTACTCAGTACTTTGTTGAAGCACCTTTGGCAGTGATTACAGCCTCGAGTGTTCTTGGGTATGACGCTACAACCTTGGCACATCTGTATTTGGGGAGTTTCTCCAATTCTTCTCTGCAGATCCTCTCAAGCTCTGCCTGGTTGGACGGGGAGCGTCACTGCACAGCTATTTTCAGGTCTCTCCAGAAATGTTTGATCGAGTTCAAGTCCAGGCTCTGGTTGAGCCACTCAAGGACATTCAGGGCCTTCTCTTGAAGCCACTGCTGCATTGTCTTGGCTGTGTGCTTATGGTCGTTGTCCTGTTGGAAGGTGAACCTTCGCCCCAGTCTGAGGTCCTGAGCGCTCTGCAGCAGGTTTTCGTCAAGGATCTCTCTGTACTTTGCTCGGTTCATCTTTCCCTCGATCCTGACTAGTCTCCCAGTTCCTGCTGCTGAAAAACATCCCCATCAGCATGATGCTGTCACCACTATGCTTCACTGTAGGATATGTGCCAGGTTTCCTCCAGACATGACACATGGCATTCAGGCCAAAGAGTTCAATCTTGGTTTCATCCAAGCAGGCTGTCATGTGCCTTTTACTGAGGAATGGCTTCCATCTGGCCACTTTACCATAAAGGCCTGATTGGTGGAGTGCTGCAGAGGTGGTTGTCCTTCTGGAAGGAGTCTCCCATCTCCACAGAGGCACTCTTGAGCTCTTTCAGAGAGACAATCAGGTTCTTGGTTACCTCCCTGACCAAGGCCTTTCTCCCTTGACTGCTCAGTTTGGCCAGGCGGCCAGCTCTAGGAAGAGTCTTGGTGGTTCCAAACTTCTTCCATTTAAGAATGATGGAGGCCACTGTGTTGTTGGGGACCTTCAATGTTGCTTAAAAATGTTGGTACCCTTTCCCAGATCTGTGCCTCGACACAATCCTGTCTCGGTGTGTGCCTTTCCAAATCATGTCCTCCAATTAATTGAATTTACCACAGATGGACTCCAGGAAACATCTTAAGGATGATCAATGGAAACAGGATGCACCTGAGTTCGATTTCGAGTCTCATAGCAAAGGGTCTGAATACTTATATATAAGGTATCTCAATTTTTTTGTAGATATTTATTTTCTTTTTTTAAACATTTGCAAACATTTCTAAACCTATTTTCGCTTTGTCACTATGGAGTATTTGTGTAGATTGATGAGGGAAAATGTTTATTTAATACATTTTAGAATAAGACTATTACATACTGTAACAAAATGTGGAAAAAGTCAAGGGGCCTGAATACTTTCCGGATGCACTGTATAATGCTAATACAGAGGTACCAATAACTTGTCCATTACACTTATTGTATGCTGTTTTCATGTACATTCCCTTATGTCTAACCCTCTAAGGTGACTCAGGCTTTACTAATCATGATCTGCTGGATATCAGACAAACAGCAGCAACGCACTATTGCATTTCTGTAGTTTTGTAACTCTTGGACATCAGACAAACAGCAGCAACACACTTGCATTCTGTAGTTTGTAACTAGTTACAAAATTATTCATGATGATGTCCAACAGTTCATGATTAGCTCTGTTGACCATGAGAGCATTTTGCACAGAAAAAAACAAAACATTTTTCAAACGCAATTTTCTTGTCTGCTTGTTTTAGTCAATTACAAAACTACATTTAAGAAAAGTGACTTCAACTTTGCCTGCTCCCTAGCGTTCTCACTTGTGTAGCCAGTGTTGTAAAGTACTTAAAAGTACTACTTAAGTCGTTTTTTTTGGAGTATCTGGACATTACTTTACTATTTATATTTTTGACTTTTGACTTTTACTTCACTACATTCCTGAAGAAAATGATGTACTTTTCACTCCATGCATTTTCCCTGACACCCAAAACTACTTTTTGAATGCTTTGCAGGACAGAACAACAGTCACCCCTATAGTTTGTAAATGATGTCTGAGTGTTGGAGCGTGCCTATTGCTATCCGTTAAAAATAAATAAAATTGTGCCATCTGGTTTGCTTATTATAGGAAATAATAAAGAGAAGAACCTACTTGGAAACAGCGTCCCCACATTTCCCACTCTCCCACACCGAATTGCCTGAAGCCACAGGGCTCTTCTCGCTGGCTCTATTTTCCCTATGTGGGAGAATTGTGAACCAATTCGGGATTTTTGAACTGGCTACATGTACATTGAACAACACAGCAGCTTTTCGGCATGTTTTGTCATTTATGTAGAACAAAAAATTGACAATGAAGTTCCCTCTTTTACAATATGGTTCAATGGGAAAGAATGTTTTTTTTTATGGCCGTGGTCGAGGGGAATTTCTTATTATTTAGTGAATGTTGACTGGGACTATTGTTTACCTTGTTACCTGGCAATGACCACAAGGGCATTTCAAAGAGCTGTCAGTCAAGGTGAGCTCAGGAATATAAACTCCCTGCCCACTCAGCCTGTTCTTTCAGTCTTCCTGATTGTTTGAGAAGAGAAAAGGTACAATTTCTTCAATTCTGAGCATTTCATTAGCGTAAAAAATATTATGGGTTAGGTTTTGGTCATTAAAGGCTATTTTTACTTGGGAAATAGGATGAATGAGCGGGACCTTTAATCAGCCACTCTGTAAACCGATCTGGTCTCAGAGCATTTCGTATTATTCTGTACATAAATCCAAGACACTCCATGTAGTATATGTTACATTTCATATGGTTACATAAGACAGATGGTTACTTAAAGTGAAAGGAGGGTGGTTGGTCAGGGTGGATTAGTTGGCGTATAACGTGACCGTCAGCAACCCGAATGTTGCAAGTTTGAATCTCATCAAAGAAGTTTAACATGTTAGCTAATTAGCAACTTTTCAACTACTTACTACTTTTTAGCTACTTGGCAACTACTTAGCATGTTAGCTAACCCTTCCCCTAACCCTAACCGTAAGCCTTTTAGCTATCCCTTCCCTTTAACCTAACTCCTAAACTTAACCCTAACCTTCACCCTAACCCCTAGCCTAGCTAACGCCAGCAAGCGAGAATTCGTAACATATATGTTTTGCAAATTCGTAACCATACGGTATTATACGTTTCGTAAAAGGACAGACCCCCAAGACATTAACCTCACCTACATAGCTCATGTACAAAGCAATACAAGCTTACTCAACCTGCTCAGAGCATTTTGTATTGTTCTGCATGCAAATCTGAGACAATCCATTTAGTATGATATGTATTTATTTGTGGATGTTCATTCCCCATTTCGTATAATATGTTACATATTACAATGTATTATTTGTTACGAATTTTTTAAATGTATATGTTATGAATTATAGCTAGGGGACTAGGTGGCTAAAGTTAGCTAGACTAGGGGTTAGGGGTTAAGTTTAAGAGTTAGTCTAAAGGGTTATTGTCACGACTTCCGCCGAAGTTGGTGCCTCTCCTTGTTCGGGCGGCGTCACCGGCTTTTTAGCTGCCACCGATCTACGTTTCTTTTCCATTTGTTTTGTCTTGATTGTACACACCTGGTTCGTTCCCATTATGATAATATTATTTCCCTATTTAACCCTCTGGTTCCCATGATGTTTTGTGCGTGATTGTTCCTTGTCTAGTGTTATCAGTCTTCTGTGTTATGGTGTGTTTTCCCTGCGTGGAATTTATGGTTGATTATTTTCTGAGTAAAGTACGTTATTTTACTCAGTTCTGTGTCCTGCGCCTGACTCAGTACTCACCTCTGCATACTGATACATGACAGTTATTGTGTGGTGCGGCAAAACGGCACAATTTTTAAAGTGGCCTTGTATTGTCCCCAGCACAAGGCGCACCTATGCAATGGCCATGCTGTTTAATCAGCTCCTTGATATGCCACATCTGTCAGGTGGATATATTATCTTGGAAAAAGAGAAATGCTTACTAACAGGGATATAAACAAATTTGTGCACAAAATTTGAGAGAAATACACTTTTTCTGGGATTTTTTATTTCAGCTCATGAAACATGGGACCAACACTTTACATGTTGCTTTATATATTTGTTTGGTGTACAAGGGGATTCAATTTTAAATGAGAACATACAGTAATTGTTGTTTGTCTTTAGTGTATTTCCCTTCCTTTCAATCCATATCCACAATTTACAAACCATAATGTTCATAGAAATCAATACCATTTTGCTTCTAAGGTCCTTGATGGAAGACCTTGGACTGGATAACAATCCCTTTCTTATCTCTCTTGTCCATCTTTCTGCTTTCAATGGTTTCCTAAGAGCACCTAAAGGCTCTCACAAGGCAAACATGCCACTAAGCTTTTCAGTTGTATTTTTTGAAATCCTTTTACAAGAGGTGATTTTTAACAACTTCCTTATCCCCCTCCAGTCAGGTCAACTCAGTCTGGTGCCTGATCCACTGCTGTCGACCTCGGCCCGGCACCGGCGAGCCTTAACCTTGGATCCCCCCCAACCCTCCAGGAGGCGTGTGGATAGGGGGAGTGGGGCTAAGGCCTGAGGTGTGTGGAGAAAGCAAGGACCTGCCACATTATATGCTTTAACATGACTGGCAAATCCACCGCGGTTAAACAAACTTAACCTTCATTTGTGAAACGGTGCAAATCAAAGGGCAAAAAAGGACTTGTGCTGGTAATTACCGCTGGGGGAGAGCAACAGGGGATTCAGGGATGGAGGAAGGAGAGAGGTGAGCGCCGGGAGATAGAGAGGGGAGAATACAAAAAGAAGGGGAATCATTTAAGGAGAAGACGCATTTGTAATGAGTTTGCCCAGAAATGGATTTTCCGCTGTAATCTTTTATTTATATGCAGGCTGGTCTCCCTCCCCGGCAGTGTGAGGGTCAGTCCTCTGTGAACCCTGTCAGGACCCCACTCCGTCAAACACCCAAAGACCAGGGAAAATGGTATTTTAGCAAAGGCAAACATTGTCCTGTCTTGGCTTAAGGGGCGAAATAGCTGTTTATTTTAAAAAAACTTGTTCCCCTCTATCCATCATGCCAGAAAGTCTGTCAGGAGGAAGGAAGACAGGAGCAAATTGAAATTGGAACTAAGTTTAGACAGTTATCATCATAATTATCCAATTAATATTAATGGAGTAGAGTGTCGTTAGAGCATCTCAATTAGGCAGAGGGTATTTGGTTAGCAAGCAACCACCAGCAGAACAATTTGGAGGAATGGCTGTGTATGGTAGAATGCAGTACTACTTGTGAAGGAGTGGCTTTCACTAAACATTCACACTGTTTTACTTGATTTATATTATTACTATTGGCAATTGTAATTTATTGAGGGAGTTGTGATTGCGTTTGGTATATTTCATCTTCCGTAAATTAATAACTTTTATAGGTGTCTCTGAGGAATGAGATGTTCAATCTTAAAGGGATTGTTTATATTAGGCTACATATTTTGATTGTCTCAGACGGAATGGAATAGATGGATCATACACAGGTCATAATTACTGAGCTCATTAAATGTGTTAGGTTTGTGTCCACGGTGGTGAGCCACTATTTCAGCCAGCCAATGTTCTTCTGCGCATTAGAATGATGAAATAGATTGCATACGCCTATAAATAGATCACATATAGGTGATCCAATATCTAGCTATATTACTCAGTATCCCAACATAATAAACACATTCAACATTGAATGGCTTTTGTTGCTCTGACTTCTTCGGTTTATTTAGTGGATCCATATTTCCAGTAGGTCTAAATACAGGACATGTGGGTCTGGCGTTTTTCTTCCATCCACTGCAAGGTTCTGTGTGTCCGGTTCATTAAACGCAGACGGTGTCCAGGACTAGAGGAACATCCAGCAACATGCATTAGTCATATCTGTCAACGTGGATTTCGGAAAGGAGTGAATGCGTGACAATAACTGAATGAAAATGAGAATGAACAAATGCATAAATAAATATTTTCCATATGAATATAAGATTTGCCTACATAAGGGTGTGTAACATTTTTTACTATGCCATTAGAAGCAGAACTATCTTTGGTTCTGCTCACACAATTCATTCATCTCTCTTTAGGCTACTGTATGATGCTAGCTCACATTAGGCATCATTATTCAGAAACCTGTCAGATTTGATGTGAAGTGTTTACTTGAGAAATAATGACCCATTTGTATTATTCCGTGCATAAAAAGAAATGCAACGACTAAAGTCATTTAAATAGCTGTAGGCCTACTCTGATAGATTCATAATAGAATAGGCCTAGGATTACTAGGCTAAACACCGACAAGTTCTAGCCTTGTTTTGTCACCCAACCTGAAAACATTGCATTTCGTGATTTACGTCAGGCCAACTGTGGATTTTCAATAGAGTAGACCTATATTTCGAATTTAGTACATATAAACTGTAGGCCAACATAAACCAAGTACATTTGACCACTGAAATATTTTAGTTTTGTTTAACCAAATTACAGCAGTGTAAATATATAAAGCTATTGGTCTATAATTGGTATGAATTTAAGACACTGAATATGGGATTAAATACAATTATATGGCACAGGTGAAAATACCCCAATCCTAGTTTCTAGTTTTCAAAGTAGATTATTCTATAAACTAAGCAGTCTATTTGAGTTCTTGGCATGGTAAACTCACTATCATCTCCCGCATGTTGTAGACTTGGCCTGCTGCAGAAAAGAAGCAACACATAGATTTTTGTGCTGAAAACTACGCTGGCGGAAATTATACATAACCAACAATTGTAGTATATGAAAGCCAACAAGAGCATTACTGAAAGAGATGGAAGTAAGCAGAGGTGCCACAGTACCATGGGCTATTGTTTTGGTTTCATATTTGAGTTTGAGCGTTTCGTGTGATTTGTTTTCTTGTGTGAGCCACCATTGCCACCTGGTGGGGAAAGTAGCACCAGCGTAACTTGATGACCAAACCCCTGCATACCCATTGAAACCAGTAGAGGGCCGAGTGAATTCATTTAGAGAATTCCACCTCTAGATGTTCTGCACGTCTGACCTTTACATTATTGCACTCAATATGTTCGAAATAAAATACTAACTTGCATTCAAATGGACAAGTAGGCCGAGAGAAAAATGCAGCCCAAGGTAAGGGAATTTCCAAAAGTTTATTTTTCAGTAATGATCAAATGCAATAAAATATACTCTTAGAGAAATAATAAATATACAATTATTTTTTTTATAAACAAAATGCACAATTTACAAAAACTTCCACTGTGTGCCTCGTCCTATGTCTATTAGATATTAGACCTTATTACAGTTATAGCTGTTAATATTGTCATTAGTATGTCTATCATCATTAATATCAATATTATTCATAATAATATTTAATTTAAGGTGGTTTGACACCTCTCTAGACTCCTCTGAGAGTTCCAGACCTTGTGCTATACTCATTATTCTATCATATTTTTTTCTTGAGGTTTAAAGACTCAGCCTCTACAACTGACAACTTCATAATATAGATGCCATATAGTATCTTCCATTAGATGTCTGATAGACCGTTCATCCATTTTATCATGGGTAAAAGCTTATTCCACACAGTGTGAGTTTAAATAACTTTTCACAGACTGTTGCATCTCCCTTCACAGAAGCCTGAAGACGGACCGGTCTGTCTCAGAGGTCCCTGTCTGTCTGTCTGTCGGTCGGGTCGGGTCTGGTCTGGTGTCCCCAACCCTCATATCCATATCCTGTGAATGTGCAAATGTTCTAATGATCTGTGTAATGTATGTTCCATGCCCATAGCAGTTAATATCCACCTCCAGTTCCCGTTTGCAGAATCTTTATATGTAGATCTTTGTATGTTCTAGGATTATGGCACATAACAATGCTCACTCAGGTATGGAGACAGTCAGTGTGTGTGTGTGGAGAGAGCTCCACTGTGTGGTCAGGAGGTGAACAGCAGGTAAGTGATAAGCAATGTTAGCAGGTAGGTGAGAGAGTGGGTGGTGCCAGTGTTGGGCTGGGCTGAGCTGGGGGTGGGCAGGGCAGAGGGGGAAGCCTTGCTGGGGGCCTTCATGGAGGGGTAGAGGTCTGCCCTCCTGCGCTGCTCTTGGTGGGTGAGGGCGGGCTCCACTGTCACGTAGCCATTGGTTATCCTCACATTAGGCTGAGGAGGTGTGGTGCTGGAGGGTGAGAACCAGATTAGTCAGGTTAACTGGAACACTGCGGTAGTTTCTGACAGATCTTGTTACTGTCTCTCGCTGTGTGAGTGCTCATCCTGTCCTATGAGTGTGCAGTTGCACTGTCTGCTTCTCTTCATGTTATGATACTCTTTGTTGCCATTGGCTTGTTTCAATACAGAGCTAGAGACAGTGTGTGTGTTTGTTCTCCTCTCACCTGTCACCAATGCGGACCCACAGGTCACTGAAGAGGCGGGGCGGCTGTGACCACGGTGGGCCTTCCGGGGGCGCTTGTGTCTCCCAAACTCCTCCAGCTGGCTCAGGCTGTCTGGCAGCAGCATGTGGGGCAGCTCCTCATCCTCCAGCCCCTCCAGCCCATCATCCAGGTCTGAGGGACTGGTCACCCAGTCAGACGGAGAGACTGTACCCGCATCGGAGCCCCCATCGCTGGGGCTTTCTGTTGGTTCTCTGTGGGACAAAGAACTATGCTTATTAAATATTAGAACATTGTGATATAGACCTGGATGTATGTTCCCTCGTCACTAGAATAGATGAAAGATAACAGAATAATGTTGGTGAGTAGTTTATTTATGTTATGTAATATATTTTAGGGAGGTTCTCCTTCGAGGTTGTGTGTGAATGTGAAATGGTGCGTGGTTTAAGGTGACCTGACCACCACGGTTCTCTCCAGCCTACCTATAGGCTCCAAAGGGCTTTGAACTTCCAACAGGGACACAATGTCCTCTGTGCTTGTAAAGAGTTTACTGAGTATCTAAATCTGCCACAAGGGAGGAAGCTGTAACCCCTATGACCACCCTGACAACTCAATACCTTAGAAATGTATCCTTACCATATTCATTTGCTTGAAGTAGTCAAGGATGTAACACGGTCAGATAGGGCAAAGTAAGGTTTCCGTTACATTGCTTTGATCAACACCGTCATACGAGAGCAGGAAAGGAGGATACATTTCAAAAGCATTGGAACTTGGTCCTACACTAATCCACATTCCTTACCTGTCATTTATGCCACTTCCTTCCCTATCTGATTACCGGTAGTTGCCTGTAGGCATAGATCTAGGATCAGAAAACACTCTAATTGACCTTAACGTTTAGGCGCAACTTCTGCCTACTATGCATATGAAGGGTCATATTGCTTTCCTGTCAGTAAACACCCTGGAGGTTTGACCTCCCAATGAGGCCCCAGATCCAGACCACACACTGTTCAGCTCTGTGTTAGCCAGTATTACACTGCCTACAGATGCTGGCTGCTGTGGGCTACAGCCACTCTACACTGAGTCACTTTGCTTTGGTTCCTTTTGTCATAATCTCTCTATTGAGCAGAAAACACATGATGCCTCTGGGTGCAGGCCCAGTTTTGAGGTTTACACTTCATAACCTCCGGAAAAGCTTCCTGCCACATTGTATTGTTGTCAGCTCATATCAGAGAGCACAAAGTGTTTGGAGCAGTTTTGTGTGTTTTTCGACCACAATCAGTCAGTCCACAATCAGTCAGCTTTTAAAGCAGAAGTGTTGTGGCCCGCAGCTCGGCTGAGGCTGGGCCTGGGCCTGCTCTGTGTATGAGCCAGGGAGGAATGGTTTTGTTACAGCTGTAATTCGCAGTGAAGGAAGTGAGTTTGTAAAAGCAGTGGATGGAGGAGATGTTTTACTGTTGCTCTGCTTTATGTGATTTCCCTTGTTGTTCCTCATTTGTCCATTTTCACCCTGGTTCCAGTGAGTGCTGCAACCATTAGCACTGCTATTTTAATGGGCCCAACCTGCACGGGCCTTAGATCAACCCCCCAGGTCCTGCTGCTGCTTGCAGGGTGATAGGGAGCCTGTCCCAGCATGTGGGGTGTTCAGGGGTGGGAAAGTTCACTGGGGAGACTGGGGACTGGTTTCCATGAGGAGATGCAGCACCCCTCTTCAGGAGGCAGATGGTTGAGGCTCTTTCTGTGAGGTGGCCATGCCAAGGGGCTGCTGGGAGCGGGCTGGCCTACCTTTCACAGCTGGCGGGGGGAGAGGGAGAGATGGGGGAATCAAAGGATTCCTACATAGTGGAGATCTGGTTGTAAAGGTGTACTACATGTACTGAAGCATGTGTGCTACATTTAGCACATCTATGTGGTGTCAATTAGTACATGTCATGTGTTTCTGCTCTGGAGTGAATACGGTTGATGTGGTATCGTAAACTTCCGTGGTAAATCTGAGACTGTGTGTTTGTGACTGTGTGTTTGTGCCCAATGCCCATACACATGTCAATGTGTGTGCATGTGTTTTGGTTGTGGCCCTACGGTGTGGGCGGGGAGTGTCTCTGTACTCACTCTGTGATTGGTTCCTGGTAGTGTGATGGTGCGTGCACCACCTTGTAGCCCTCCTGTCTCAGGATGTCCAACACACTGTGGTTCCCCAGGAAGTGACCTAACAGGAAACACAACAGGTCAGTTCACATCTCAAATAATGCTGTACATGATAGACAGGGCCAAGAGTTTTCCCTGATCAGGCCATGTGGTCCAGAAAATGTATTCTCCTTAGTCATGATGACAGGCTACAAGATAGTCTCTAGTCTAAAACAGAGGTCTGAAGAGACAGGAATACAGGGGTTATCCTGCCGAGAGTACTTTGTGAACCGACTGCAAACCAATTTCACATGTAGAATATCACAAAAATGTCGGTAGTCAGACGCCAACAGCTCGCTGAATGATTGGTAGATGAATTGGAGATCCACATTTGGTCCAATGTGTTCAACCGTTTAAGGTGGCAGACGGGCCATCCTTAGTTCCTAACATATACTGACCCTTGATCTTTCTCTGCACTTGTTCCTATGTACTGACCCTTATTGACCCCATATTGTAGTGCACTCTGCTCCTGGCCCCCTTCCCCAAACCCCTTGTTTTTTTCTGATTCCTTCATTCTGACATCAAACAGACAGGTCCCAGCCACACACTGATGAAAGCAGTTTTATTCCTCACTACCGTGAATAATCCCAGGTGTCACTCAACCCAGTAATACGGCCTAATGCTCTCTGACATCACCCACCCCCCCAGCACGCTCCCCCAGCTTATTAACAGCACGCTGGCAATCTTCAAGGGCCCTAGCTCGCCTGCTTTCCCGAACCTCTATTTTATTATTATGATTTTTCTGATCATTCCTGAGGGGAGAAAAGGCGGCGCTACACTTTCTTGGCGGCGGAGTTCAAAGACTGCGTGGGGATTGGCAGGGGAGGGAGGAGAGGCTACCGCCGAGTGTCGGTCAGATCAGACGGCCAGATTACAGCACTCTCCCTCCCTCCACCACACCAAGCCCCTCCAGAGAAGAGAGAAGAGGAGGGGACAGACACCCTATTGAGGGGCCCAGACTACTCCTCTCCTCTTTGACTTATTTCTCCTCACCCCTCCTCTCCTCTCTTCACGTCTCTCCTCTTGCCTTCTCTCTTCCCTCTACTCTCCACTCCTCCTTTCTACTCCTTTCTTCCTCTCTCCTATCCTCTCCTGCCCCCTCCACAGCAGAAGGCTGCTCCCAGAATGGCAGATTCAATGACCCCCATGTCTTTGTCGAGCAGATATTTCATTCATTTCAGCTATGAAGCCCTTTTACGGTCAGTGAAAAAAGTCCTGTGCATTCCGTCTGTTAGGTCAAGCTGTCTGTTTGACGTCTTGTTTATTTTCTCACTTTTAGATAGTGTGTAAGTGTGTGTGAAGGGGCCTGCATATGTGTGTATGGTCATCTCCCTAACGAGACACCAAACAGCCACAGAGATCAGGACTGTAGCCAGGAACAAACGCCTGCTACAGGGGGCCAAGTGCACCCTCCCGTCTGTCTGGTCTGACCTGTCGCTCAGAGTGAATGTGTGTATTCACTGTCTGTGGTCAGACTGTTTCTGACTCAAGAGACCATTAGAGGAGGTCGAAGATACATTTCTGATATCTTGCGTTCCTCTCTCTTTCTTGATTTGTGAGGGCGCTGTCACCTATCCCCTGTTTGATCCGGAGCCTGGCGCCTTTGGTACCCTGATCCAGCTATAAAGCATGTGTGAACCCCAAATGAACCCTGGCTAAAATTAATCCTGGACCTGCGTGTGTAAAGGTTCCAAAATCTGTGACCAGGTATTGTGACACGACAGCGGAAGTTGGCGTGGAACTTTATGTCCGTTGTAAACAGGCAAGCTTCCTAACGCCACGCAGAGTGTGTGCCGCGCAAATCACCCCGTGAAATGGTTATTTTCAGGTCTTATGAAAGCAAAACATATTCTGTAGAATTTTCACAAACGATCCAAGAAATCAAACCAGGTTACCAAATGTGAAACACCTTCAATCCCTCACCCACACCCAAAACATCTACACAAATAAACACCCATACACAAACAAAGAAATACACCTGCACCACACACCAACACACACATTTAGTAGCCACACACATCCCTCTAAAAGTATAAGTAGATCCTCCTCCCTGTAAACAGACTTATGTGGCCCTACTCGGCCAGCCAGTGTGTTTATTTGGTGGCCACACTGATGATTTAGACCACTGATGATTTAGACCACTGATGATTTAGACCACTGATGATTTAGACCACTGATGATTTAGACCACTGATGATTTAGACCACTGAGGATTTAGATCACTGATGATTTAGATCACTGAGGATTTAGATCACTGTAAACAAAGTGGTGCTAAGAAGCAGTAAAAGAGAGGCAGGCGGCTCATAGGGCAAACCCAAAACAAATCCATTATGGTCTTAATGAGAGAGAAGTCCTGCCTTCTTATGGTTCTAATAGCTCTTTCCTGCCCTGCCCTGCCTGCTGTTGTGCCACTGGTCAGGGTAGACTGGAAAATCCTGGGCTACAAACACACTCCTACCAGGGAGTTCCTCCTCAATCCAGAGTTAATTACTTTTCTACAGTAGCTTCCCATCTCTCCCTTCCAAAATATGCCCCCTCCCTCCCTCATTCTTTCTTTCTATCTCTCTCCTAATCTCTCTGTATCTATTTTCCTCTATATTTTTCTTTCTCTCTCTCTCCCCATCCCTCTCTCCTCTATAGTAGCGTGTGTCTGGTTGCCACCCAGGCTGAGGGGTTTGTGGGGTCAGCACCTTATTACTCACACCGCCTGTCCTCACTTGCACCCCTCCTTCCCTTCACCCCTTTCTCCATTCATTTACCCATCCCTGCTTCTACCCATCCCTGCACCCTGTCAATATAATCAAGCAATGCTGGATGAGGAGAGGATATAGAGGTAATCCCTATAACAGAGGTCGGCAACAGGCAACAAAACAAGTGTTTTTTTAAGTTTAAAAAATAAAGATAAAGATAATGCTTTTGGGCTTATTTGTTGTCAATGTTCATTGTCCAAATTATAATAACCCCCCCCAGACCATCCACAGCTGAATCTAGTTTAGGCATTAACTCCAAATTGTAAAGTTAGGCATTAACTCTGAATGGTTAAGGTCAGGGCTACTTCTAATTCCCTCTCCTCCCGGAGGAACTTGGCTCTAGGACCATGCCTAAGGACTACCTGACCTGATGACTCCTAGCTGTCCCCAGTCCACCTGGTCGTCCTGCTGCTCCAGTTTCAACTGTTCTGCGGTTATGGAATCCTGTGCTACCTTGTCCCAGAGCTGCTGTTTTTGACTCACTCTCTCTCTCTCTCTCTCTCTCTCTCTCTCTCTCTCTCTCTCTCTCTCTCTCTCTCTCATATCTGCTGTATGCTCAGCTATGAAAAGCCAACTGACATTTACTCCTGAAGTACTGACCTATTGCACCCTACAACCACAGATTATTATTTAACCCTGCTGGTCATTATGAACGTTTGAACATCTTGAAAACAATCTGGCCTTAATGGCCATGTACTGTTATAATCTCCACCTCGCACAGCCAGCAGAGGACTGGCGACCCCTCAGAGCCTGGTTCTTCCTATGTTCCTGCCTTTCTAGGGAGTTTTTCATTGCCACCATGTTTCTGTATGTAAATACATTTGACTTGATTGATTTAAGGTTTTGGGATAGGTGTAAAACAAAAATCGTTAGTAATGCCTTAGCAAAACCGAAACATTCTTGAAGGTAACAGCTCTCTCTGTTGTCCCTAGTGGCCGGTTTCCATGTCATCTCCTGACGTCCTAAAACATGAATTGACGTCGAATACTGACTTGTATCAGGGGTGACCTAGCTGGTCCCATAATATAGAGCGTGATGAGTATAAGGACAGATTTAAGGAGAGAGGGAGACTGTATCAGCAGGAGAGAGGGATCCATGCCCTCAGAGAATTTATTTTTAATTTTACTAGGCAAGTCAGTTAAGAACAAATTCTTATTTTCAATGACGGCCTAGGAACAGTGGGTTAACTGCCTGTTCAGGGGCAGAACGACAGATTTGTACCTTGTCAGCTCGGGGATTTGAACTTGCAACCTTTCGGTTACTAGTCCAACGCTCTAACCACTAGGCTACCCTGCTTCCCCAATGGGCGGTCAGGATGGCTGGTGGACCCCTGTGGGGAAGGAAGAGGGTGGAAGTAGGACACTGATGTAGACCACAACACACAGAACCCACGCTGGGCACTGTTGCAATGCTGCAAACAAACACAAGCTGTTGCTTCACAGGCTGTGGAACAACAGACCATGAAAAAAGAGAGAAGAAGAGAGGGATGGGTAGAGAGAAAGGGGTGGAACCAAGCCCCACAAAACTGGACTCCTAAAAAAAAAGTTGGAAAATAAGGATTCCTCTACCCTGATTGGAAATGTGAGTGCTATCTGATGTTTGGGTGTGTGTGTGTTCATGCGTGCATTTGCGTGTATGCATGTGTACGTTCACATGCACACGTGTGTGTGTGTGTGTGTGTGTGTGTGTGTGTGTGTGTGTGTGTGTGTGTGTGTGTTGAGATGCTCGAGGGAGTCCCTGTCTGACTCACTCCCAGTACTGTAGTTCAGAGTACTATTCCACAACGTGAGAATGAGTAATGTAACAAAGGTTTAATAACTCCAGCATCCCTGCACCTTAACCCTGGGTGTACATTTGCACCTCTACAGTACAAGCACATCTATAAATCACCTCCCAGCCTCCCAGTCTGCAAACCGAGGGAGAGAAATCCTAGCCGCAGTGCATCTGAACCAGCTGAACCATGGCGTTGAACAGAGTACCTCTCGCTTGACGTGTAAATCTAAAGTAAGGAATCCCACTATTTTAGTAGAAGGGTTTCCCCTCCTCCTCGTTCCTCTCCTTGTCTCTCCCCTTCTTCTCTGTAATGATTTTATATCCTATGTATATTAGGCTTAGGAGGTATACCATATATACCGTATACCGGGGTATTTAGAAATACTGACCGTATGATTTTCAGTGCCAGTTGGGTCACCCTTAAAGCTTAAACCCCCTCGGTTTCATCGCTACAGCTTATAACTAAAAGTTAAGTATCTAAGATTTGCCAAATAAATTATCTCAGGGCTCCAGCTATGCATTTGGTTGGCTAACTTGCTAAGTAAGTAGCTAGCTTGCCAGCTCAAGCCACTCGGTTACAGCAGAGACAATCAATCCCCTTCTGGATCAAGATCCCTGCTGCCTAAATTTGTTCTGTGCATAAAAAAACAAACAAGTTTACCTTTGGAAAGAAATAGCGGCCCTTATTTCACCTTTATTTAATCAGGTAGGCTAGTTGAGAACAAGTTCTCATTTGCAACTGCGACCTGGCCAAGATAAAGCATAGCAGTTCGACACACACAACAACAGAGTTACACATGGAATAAACAAACATACAATCAATAATACAGTAGAAAAATATACAGCATGTGCAAATGAGGTAGGATAAGAGAAGTAAAGGCAATAAATAGGCCAGGGTGGCGAAGTAATTACAATATAGCAATTAAACACTGGAATGGCAGGGTTTGCAGAAGATGAATGTGCAAGTAGAGATACTGGGGTGCAAAGGAACAAGATAAATAAATTAATACAGCATGGGGATGAGGTAGATTGGATGGGCTATTTACAGATGAGCTATGTACAGGTGCAGTGATCTGTAAGCTGCTCTGACAGCTGGTGCTTAAAGCTAGTGAGGGAGATATGAGTCTCCAGCTTCAGAGATTTTTGCAGTTCGTTCCAGTCATTGGCAGCAGAGAACTGGAAGGAGAGGCGGCCAAAGGAAGAAATTGGCTTTGGGGATGACCAGTGAGATATACTTACTGGAGCACGTGCTACAGGTGGGTGCTGCTATGTTGACCAGTGAGCTGAGATAAGCGGGGCTTTACCTAGCAGAGACTTGTAGATGACCTGGAGCCAGTGGGTTTGGCGACGAGTATGAAGCGAGGGCCAACCAACGAGAGAATACAGCTCGCAGTGGTGGGTAGTAGACAGGGCTTTGGTGACAAAACAGATGGCACTGTGATAGACTGCATCCAATTTGCTGAGCAGAGTGTTGGAGGCTATTTTGTAAATGATATCGCCGAAGTCGAGGATCAGTAGGATGGTCCGTTTTACGAGGGAATGTTTGGCAGCATGAGTGAAGGATGCTTTGTTACGGGAACTGTATGAAGGTATGAAAATCTGGACACCGGCCAACCCTACTATGCATGCAGCCCAATGAGTGCCTCCATCAGAGGGGGGTGATGACCGATGACCGGGATCGATCGTGTCCCAGTCCTGTTCCCCAAATGCACACTGAAAATAAAAAAGACTTCTGCAGCATTGCACACACTATCAAACTGTCGGGCCAAACGAAAGTTCACTCCAGAGAGCCGGAAGAGCTATCTTTATATCCTCCTTTCTTACTTCTGATGCGCTCTTAAAGTGGCAGCGCACGATGAAGGCTCTGTGCAGGATTTTGCGACTGGCCATTTTTTATATGTAATACATGGAATTATTCCTTGGGTAATAGCAACCTTTTACAGCTGTTTACGTAAGACATCCCACATTACACCCTCTTCTACCCCCTGTGGGTGAGACCCTCGGAGTGCCTTGACTGGTGGGGTGTGATGAACGACAATTGTGAATGGTCGTGTCCCGATCCTGGTCTCCTAATGAACCAAATCAGCAATAATAATTTTTATATTTATACTCATCTACCCCCTATAGGTCAACCAAGAGGTACCGATGCACCAAGTCCAAAACCAACAGGACATTGAACAGCTTATACTCCCAAGTCACAAGGTGGCTAAATAGACGGCTAAATAGTAAACCAAATAGCTACACGGACTATCTGCATTGACCCTTTACAAGGACTTTTATGGACTCATTACGTATTCTGCTGCTACTGTTTACTATCTGTCTCATTATTCCTAGTTACATATCTACCTCAACTACCTCGTACCCCTGTACATCCACTCAGTACTGTAACCCCTTGTATATAGCCAAGTTATTACCTCGTACCCCTGTACATCCACTCAGTACTGTAACACCTTGTATATAGCCAAGTTATTACCTCGTACCCCTGTACATCCACTCAGTACTGTAACACCTTGTATATAGCCAAGTTATTACCTCGTACCTCTGCACATCCACTCAGTACTGTAACTCCTTGTATATAGCCAAGTTATTACCTCGTACCTCTGCACATCCACTCAGTACTGTAACTCCTTGTATATAGCCAAGTTATTACCTCGTACCCCTGCACATCCACTCAGTACTGTAACACCTTGTATATAGCCAAGTTATTACCTCGTACCCCTGTACATTCACTCAGTACTGTAACTCCTTGTATATAGCTAAGTTATTACCTCGTACCCGTAAGTAAGCCCGTAAGTAAGCATTTCACTGTTAGTCCACACCTGTAGTTTATGAACCATGTGACAAATACAATTGGATTTGATTTGACTTTGTTGTGCACGCTCAGAGACCCACGGTCTCCTGAAAACATGGACCAAGTCAGGACGGCTGTAGGGGTCAGTGGATGGACCAAGTCAGGACGGCTGTAGGGGTCAGTGGATGGACCAAGTCAGGACGGCTGTAGGGGTCAGTGGATGGACCAAGTCAGGACGGCTGTAGGGGTCAGTGGATGGACCAAGTCAGGACGGCTGTAGGGGTCAGTGGATGGACCAAGTCAGGACGGCTGTAGGGGTCAGTGGATGGACCAAGTCAGGACGGCTGTAGGGGTCAGTGGATGGACCAAGTCAGGACGGCTGTAGGGGTCAGGACGGCTGTAGGGGTCAGTGGATGGACCAAGTCAGGACGGCTGTAGGGGTCAGGACGGCTGTAGGGGTCAGTGGATGGACCAAGTCAGGACGGCTGTAGGGGTCAGGACGGCTGTAGGGGTCAGGACGGCTGTAGGGGTCAGGACGGCTGTAGGGGTCAGTGGATGGACCAAGTCAGGACGGCTGTAGGGGTCAGTGGATGGACCAAGTCAAGACGGCTGTAGGGGTCAGGGATGGACTAAGTCAGGGGCTGTAGGGGTCAGGGATGGACCAAGTCAGGACGGCTGTAGGGGTCAGTGGATGGACCAAGTCAGGGGTCACGGCTGTAGGGGTCAGTGGATGGACCAAGTCAGGACTGGGGGTCTGGACCAAGTCAGGGGCTGTAGGGGTCAGGACGGCTGTAGGGGTCAGTGGATGGACCAAGTCAGGATGGCTGTAGGGGTCAGGACGGCTGTAGGGGTCAGTGGATGGACCAAGTCAGGACGGCTGTAGGGGTCAGTGGATGGACCAAGTCAGGACGGCTGTAGGGGTCAGGACGGCTGTAGGGGTCAGTGGATAGACCAAGTCAGGACGGCTGTAGGGGTCAGTGGATGGACCAAGTCAGGACGGCTGTAGGGGTCAGGACGGCTGTAGGGGTCAGGACGGCTGTAAGGGTCAGGACGGCTGTAGGGGTCAGTGGATTTCTGTTGGAACATTTAAAGTGTTTCCCGCTGGCTTTAAATGTTTAGACTGTCTGTCTCAGTCTGTCTGCCAGACCCCACATGCTACTGTCACTGCTGCTAACCTGCTGGCAGAGAGAGACAGAGAGAGAGAGAAGGGGAAAAACAGACTGGGGAAAGAAAGAGAAAGTGTACAGGGAGAAAAAGAGGGAAAGAGAGATGGGGTAGACAGGGACTTGCAGGGGTTGGGCCTGTGGTGGGTTTAAAACATTTAGTGAAAATTGCCCCCTCTGTTTGTTTTTGTTGCTGACAGCTGAGGTCTTAACTCCTTGTCTGCTAGGACGGGAGGAGGGATGAGGGCAGCTGGCAGGCGTCTGGAGAAAGGTTCCCTATCTTGCACACACACACATACGCTGACTGCTATGCGATGTAGACACGTGATAGAAGCCATGGCATCTCGTAGACCCCCACAATGGTCTATTTATCTCTCTCATCTGATTCCTGCTCCACCTTTCATCATTTAATTTCCTGCCCTCCAACTTTCACCTCCTCATCCCCTCTTTATTGCAATAAGCCCCCTCTGCTACATGCTCGTCAGGTTTAGCTCTCAGATCAGCTGATACATAATAATTCATAACAGACTTTACGCAAATTGTGTCCATGCAAAACGTGTGTGTGTGTGCACGCGTGTGTGTGTGTGTGCACGCGCGTGTGTGTTTTTTTGTGTGCGTGCCAGAGAAAGTGTGTGTGCATGTGTATTTGTATTAGCCAGAGGAGAGTTATGGAGATGGAGTGAGAGTACATGTTTTAATGCAATGTGGCGTAGCAGCCATTAGTGCTGAATGAGCTGTGATATGTTTTCAAGAGACTAATGAAGCATGCAATCTACCCGCAGTCTAATGAGCCCTCCATCTAATTAGAGCTGCCTGGGAATCCCACCAGCACACCGGATAACGCTAAACCAACCCTCAGGGCCTGAGAGGGACAGAGTCTATGGGCCTGACAGAGAGAGAGGCTAGCACTATGGGCCCAAACTCCTAATTTTAGACTAGATTAGTTATCAGTAGTTATTTTAATGATAACGGGGGAAGGTGTCATACATAATATATTACGGGTCAGGAAAAATATTCACTACCGTTCGAAAGTTTGGGGTCACTTAGAAATGTTATTGTTTTTGAAAGAAAAGCACATTAGATGTCCATTAAAATAACATAAAATTGATCAGAAATTCAGTGTAGACATTGTTAATGTTGTAAATTACTATTGTAGCTGGAAACAGCTGATTTTTAATGCAATATCTACATAGGCGTACAGAGGCCCATTATCAGCAACCATCAATCACTCCTGTGTTCCAATAGCAGTGTGTTAGCTAATCCAAGTCCATCATTTTAAAAGTCTCATTGAGATCCTCTGTCCAGTTTCTGTGTTCTTTTGCCCTTCTTAATCTTTTCTTTTTATTGGCCAGTCTAAGATATGGCTTTTTCTTTGCAACTCTGTCTAGAAGGCCAGCATCCCAGAGTCGCCTCTTCACTGTTGACGTTGAGACTGGTGTTTTGCGGGTAATATTTAATGATGCTGACAGTTGAGGACTTTCTCAAACTAGACACTCTAATGTACTTGTCCTCTTGCTTAGTTGTGCACCGGAGCCTCCCACTCCTCTTTCTATTCTGGTTAGAGCCCGTTTGCGCTGTTCTGTGAAGGGAGTAGTACGCAGCGTTGTACGAGATCTTCAGTTTCTTGACAATTTCTCACATGGAATAGCCTTCATTTCTCAGAAACAAGAATAGACTGACGAGTTTCAGAAGAAAGTTCTTTGTTTCTGGCTATTTTGAGCCTGTAACCGAACCCACAAATGCTGATGTTCCAGATACTCAACTAGTCTAAAGAAGGCCAGTTTTATTGCTTCTTTAATCAGAAAAACAGTTTTCAGCTGTGCTAATATAATTGCAAAGGGGTTTTCTAATGATCAATTAGCCTTTTAAAATGATTAACTTGGATTAGCTAACACAACGTGCCATTGGAACACAGGAGTGATGGTTGCTGATAATTGGCCTCTGTACGCCTATGTAGACATTCCATTAAAAGAATCAGCCGTTTCCAGCTACAATAGTCATTTACAACATTAACAATGTCTACATTTGTAACGGCTGTCTTGGGAAGAAGGTGAGGACCAATGCGCAGCGTGGTACGTGTTCATATTTTTTAATGTAAACTGAACACTGAATAACAAACAACAAAGAAAACAACCGAAACAGTTCTGTCTGGTGCTGACACACAAAGACAGAAAACAACCACCCACAAAACACAATAGAAACCAGGCTCCCTAAATCTGGTTCTCAATCAGGGACAACAATTGACAGCTGCCTCTGATTGAGAACCATACCAGGCCAAACACAGAAATGGCAAATCCTAGAAAACTAACATAGACAACCCACCCAACTCACGCCCTGACCATACTAAAACAAAAGACAAAACAAGGTCAGAACGTGACAACATTGCATTTCTGATCAATTTGATGTTATTTTAATGAACAAAAAATTAGCTTTTCTTTCAAAAACAAGGACATTTTTAAGTGACCCCAAACTTTTGAATGGTAGTGTATGTAAAATATGTAATAATATCAATAAAATGTTTGTGAGAGATTTTCATGCTGCTGCCTTGCGCTGTATAGAGACTGTAAGGAGAGTTGGAGACAGGCAAGTGATGATGCTCCACACTGGGTCTGCTGCTAATGGGGAGATGACTGATGCAAAGATTACGTTTTAATATCGCACCTCTTCAGCTCTGACTTGTGGTGGATCTAATATCAGACAGACCTTGTATGTGTGCCTGTGTGTGTGTGCATCTGCCTGTCTTGTGTGTGTGTGTGCGTGTCTGTGTGCGTGCGTGTATGTTTGAGTTAAAGACGTATGCAAGACAAAAAAGGCTGACCCCCGCCCCAGCCCAGTGACACGGGAGACGGGGCCTGTGCATCGTCAGTCTCACGCACGGGAGGGGGTGAGTAGGAGAGGGGGAGGCAGGGAGTGACACGTTAGCCCAACAGGGCGGACACTAAAACAGGACAGCGGCACCACTGTCAAATAATACAGCCACACTGATACAGTAATACAGAAACACACTTTCACAACACAACAAACACACACACTGACACACCTGTACAAATACAATACAGAGCTATCAGTGCAAGACCTCTAGTCATCTTTCACTGGTGTCCCTTTGTTTCTCCTCCTATCCTTCTGTACTCTTTTCTGTTTCCATAAAACGTTCCTACTGGGAGGAGGGGAGGACATGGAAAGACAGAGTGAGACAGAGCAGATGGAGTTAAAGAAGAGAGAGAGATGGCGTCAGTGTGATACAGGGGGGATGGAGGCAGACAGGAAAGCAGACAGAGACAGACGAGGAAGAGAGAGAAGAGAAGAAGGAGAGAACGAGGGAGACGTTGTGACAAAGCAGGAGATATCTGTGTGAGAGTGAGTGGAACAATAGGACCATGGTTTCAACAGAATGGAAAAACCTGTACTGAAATATTCTTTGTTTTAATATTATTTAAAAAAAATCTAAAGTCTGAACAAACAGACACGAATAATAACCTCGTATAGATAAACACACATACACAGTGCACACAAAAACTCTGTGCAACAGACAAAAGTGAATATAAATATTGATTATGTATTTTATTGCTGTAGTCATTAATAAACAACTATCTAGGTCATACAACTCACAGTCCCCTTACACACACACACGACGAACACACACCAACAAACACACACACACTGCAACACACTTTCTCAGTGAAGTGGTGGCTGGGCTGTGGTTGCTGGAGGAAATTCCAGGGGATGTTTTCAATAATAGAACGTAGGCAGCAGCAAGGAATTAGCAAATGAGAACCTTCTGAAACGCTGCTCCAACACACTGCCGCACCACCTCCTCCCCATCAAACTGATCATGAATATTAGTGTGTTATGTAGAGGTGGTGTGTGTGTGTGTGTTGGCCAATGAAAGAGAAAGTGCTTGTGAGTGTGCTCTTAACCAATTCCTATCAGCTGGTGCTGTGTCATTCTGTCCATGGAAAAGTGTACAACATTGTCTTGGCCAGATCACCAGTGTGGTATGCTGTACTGCCACAGTCCTTACAGTAGAAGGCTGCTGCCCAGGATTCTGGATGTTACACCACAGTAACAGTACAGTAACAGTCTGGCTCTTACAGTACAGTCACATGATGAGCTCCCTGAAGAACAAAGCACTGAAGATAAAAGGAGCAGATGGGGGAGAGAGATGGATAGATAGATAGATAGATAGATAGATAGATAGATAGATAGATAGATAGATAGATAGATAGAGAGAGGAAGGGTGGAGATACTGCTGGATACATCTGTATATAAAGTCAGTTCCTGTGAGAACAAGTCCACCTTTCCCAACTAGAGGTCGACCGATTATGATTTTTTTCAACGGTGATGCCGATACCGATTATTGGAGGACCAAAAAAGCGGATACCGATTAAAAAAATAAAATGTATTTGTAATACTGAATGAACCTTTTTCTCTCCAATTTCATGGTATCCAATTGTTAGTAGCTACTATCTTGTCTCATCGCTACAACTCCCATACGGGCTAGGGAGAGACAAAGGTTGAAAGTCATGCGTCCTCCAATACACAACCCAACCAAGCCACACTGCTTCTTAACACAGCGCGCATCCAACCCGGAAGCCAGCCGCACCAATGTGTTGGAGGAAACACCGTGCACTTGGCAACCTTGGTTAGCGTGCACTGTGCCCGGCCCACCACAGGAGTCACTGGTGCGCGATGAGACAAGGATATCCCTACCGGCCAAACCCTCCCTAACCCGGACAACGCTAGGCCAATTGTGCGTCACCCCACATACCTCCCGGTCGCGGCCGGTTACGACAAAGCCTGGGCGCGAACCCACCCGCTGGTGGCACAGCTGGAGCTGCAGTACAGCACCCTTAACCACTGCGCCACCCGGGAGGCCCATGAACACTTTTTAAAAACTTAATATAATACATTAATTAAAATTCAATTTGGTTTAAATAATGCAAAAACAAAGTGTTGGAGAAGTAAAAGTGCAATATGTGCCATGTAAAAAAGCTAACATTTGAGTTCCTTGCTCAGAACATGAGAACATATGAAAGTTAGTGGTTCCACATTTACATTTACATTTAAGTCATTTAGCAGACGCTCTTATCCAGAGCGACTTACAAATTGGTGCTTTCACCTTATGACATCCAGTGGAACAGCCACTTTACAATAGTGCATCTAGGTCTTTTAAGGGGGGGGGGGGAGAAGGATTACTTTATCCTATCCTAGGTATTCCTTAAAGAGGTGGGGTTTCAGGTGTCTCCGGAAGGTGGTGATTGACTCCGCTGTCCTGGCGTCGTGAGGGAGTTTGTTCCACCATTGGGGGGCCAGAGCAGCGAACAGTTTTGACTGGGCTGAGCGGGAACTGTACTTCCTCAGTGGTAGGGAGGCGAGCAGGCCAGAGGTGGATGAACGCAGTGCCCTTGTTTGGGTGTAGGGCCTGATCAGAGCCTGGAGGTAGTGAGGTGCCGTTCCCCTCACCGCTCCGTAGGCAAGCACCATGGTCTTGTAGCGGATGCGAGCTTCAACTGGAAGCCAGTGGAGAGAGCGGAGGAGCGGGGTGACGTGAGAGAACTTGGGAAGGTTGAACACCAGACGGGCTGCGGCGTTCTGGATGAGTTGTAGGGGTTTAATGGCACAGGCAGGGAGCCCAGCCAACAGCGAGTTGCAGTAATCCAGACGGGAGATGACAAGTGCCTGGATTAGGACCTGCGCCGCTTCCTGTGTGAGGCAGGGTCGTACTCTGCGGATGTTGTAGAGCATGAACCTACAGGAACGGGCCACCGCCTTGATGTAATTTGAGAACGACAGGGTGTTGTCCAGGATCACGCCAAGGTTCTTAGCGCTCTGGGACGAGGACACAATGGAGTTGTCAACCGTGATGGCGAGATCATGGAACGGGCAGTCCTTCCCGGGAGGAAGAGCAGCTCCGTCTTGCCGAGGTTCAGCTTGAGGTGATGATCCGTCATCCACACTGATATGTCTGCCAGACATGCAGAGATGCGATTCGCCACCTGGTCGTCAGAAGGGGGAAAGGAGAAGATTAATTGTGTGTCGTCTGCATAGCAATGATAGGAGAGACCATGTGAGGTTATGACAGAGCCAAGTGACTTGGTGTATAGCGAGAATAGGAGAGGGCCTAGAACAGAGCCCTGGGGGACACCAGTGGTGAGAGCACGTGGTGAGGAGACGGATTCTCGCCACGCCACCTGGTAGGAGCGACCTGTCAGGTAGGACGCAATCCAAGCGTGGGCCGCGCCGGAGATGCCCAACTCGGAGAGGGTGGAGAGGAGGATCTGATGGTTCACAGTATCGAAGGCAGCCGATAGGTCTAGAAGGATGAGAGCAGAGGAGAGAGAGTTAGCTTTAGCAGTGCGGAGCGCCTCCGTGATACAGAGAAGAGCAGTCTCAGTTGAATGACTAGTCTTGAAACCTGACTGATTTGGATCAAGAAGGTCATTCTGAGAGAGATAGCGGGAGAGCTGGCCAAGGACGGCACGTTCAAGAGTTTTGGAGAGAAAAGAAAGAAGGGATACTGGTCTGTAGTTGTTGACATCGGAGGGATCGAGTGTAGGTTTTTTCAGAAGGGGTGCAACTCTCGCTCTCTTGAAGACGGGAGGGACGTAGCCAGCGGTCAGGGATGAGTTGATGAGCGAGGTGAGGTAAGGGAGAAGGTCACCGGAGATGGTCTGGAGAAGAGAGGAGGGGATAGGGTCAAGCGGGCAGGTTGTTGGGCGGCCGGCCGTCACAAGACGCGAGATGTCATCTGGAGAGAGAGGGGAGAAAGAGGTCAGAGCACAGGGTAGGGCAGTGTGAGCAGAACCAGCGGTGTCGTTTGACTTAGCAAACGAGGATCGGATGTCGTCGACCTTCTTTTCAAAATGGTTGACGAAGTCATCTGCAGAGAGGGAGGAGGGGGGGGGAGGGGGAGGAGGATTCAAGAGGGAGGAGAAGGTGGCAAAGAGCTTCCTAGGGTTAGAGGCAGATGCTTGGAATTTAGAGTGGTAGAAAGTGGCTTTAGCAGCAGAGACAGAGGAGGAAAATGTAGAGAGGAGGGAGTGAAAGGATGCCAGGTCTGCAGGGAGGCGAGTTTTCCTCCATTTCCGCTCGGCTGCCCGGAGCCGAGCGAGTTCAATATTCCAAGGTAAGAGGTTTTAGGTTGTAGTTAATATAGTATTTATAGGACTATTTTACACCAGCCATTAGGTTGATAGGCTTGAAGTCATAACAGAACTGTGCTTGCGAAGAGCGGCTAGCAAAACGCACGAAAGTGCTGTTTGAATTAATGCTTATGAGCCTGCTGCTGCCTACCATCGCTCAGTCAGACTGCTCTATCAAATCATAGACTTAATTATAACATAATAACACACAGAAATACGAGCCTTTGGTCATTAATATGGTCGAATCCGGAAACTATCATTTTGAAAACAAAACGTTTATTATTTCAGTGAAATACGGAACCGTTCTGTATTTTATCTAACAGGTGGCATCCCTAAGTCTAAATATTCTTGTTACATTGCACAACCTTCAATGTTATGTCATAATTACGTAAAACTCTGGCAAATTAGTTAGCATCAAATATATGCAACGCAGGACACGCTAGATAAACTAGTAATATCAGCAACCATGTGTAGTTATAACTAGTGATTATGATTGATTGATTGTTTTTTATAAGATAAGTTTAAGGCTAGCTAGCAACTTACCTTGGCTTCTACTCCATTCGCGTAACAGGCAGGCTCCTCGTGGAGTGCAATAAGAGGCAGGTGGTTAGAGCGTTGGAGTAGTTAACTGTAAGGTTGCAAAATCTGTCGTTCTGCCCCTGAACAAGGCGGTTAACCCACCGTTACTAGGCCGTCATTGAAAATAAGAATGTGTTCTTTTTTTTTCTTTTTAAATATTTTTTTTTTGTGCATTTTCCAATTAAGAACATTCAAAACAAAAGTGAAAAGATATTAGACAACGATAGGACAAAGTGACAGTAACAGATGAGCGTAACAAAAATAAAAAATAATTATAATTATATAAACAAACATACAATAAGAAAAAAAAGAAAAAAGAAAAAATAACGAGACATTGGATCACCTGCCGTAGGCTACATATTATACATTACGTGTGAAACATTATGTGAGGATTATATATAGATTCAATCAATGAGATGTGGGGGGAGATTCTCCATATAGTCAATAAAAGGTTGCCAAATTCTGTAAAATGTCTTTAACTTATTCCTCATGCAGTAAGTGATTTTCTCCAAAGGGATACAACTATTAACTTCCGATAGCCACATTGCAACTGGCAGGGAGGAATCCAATTTCCATTTCAAGGCAATACATTTCTTGGCCATCGCTAGCAATATTTCTGTTAGCTTTATAGTATGGCTTTTCCTAAGATTGGTGTTAGTAAAGTTACCCAGTAGACAGACCTCCGGGTCTAAAGGGAATGCAACCCCGTGAATTGAGGATATGGTATCGCATACCCCCTGCCAGAAACCGTGTAGTTTTGAACACTGCCAAGTGGAATGGAGGAATGTTCCTTCATCTGAGCCACATCTAAAACATAGGGAGGAGATATCTGGGTTGAACTTGTGCAGTCTAGATGGGGTGATATAGAGCTGATGGAGGAAATTAAACTGGATCAGTCTGTATGTGGAGTTCAATGTGGATGTAACCCCATCCCTGCATAGGTCACTCCATAGATCCTCATCAAGATCAATACCCAGATCTTTCTCCCATCTAAGTCGGGGTTTATCTAGCCCAGGCAGTGTTAGTCCTGACATAAGAGCATTTTAAACACGGGAAATGGTCTTGAACAGTGGTTGGTCTGCGTGGCAGAGTTGTTCAATAGGTGACATCTTAGGTAGGTTCCATTGTCCCTTGAGAGTCACCCTAATAAAGTTTCGTAGTTGTAGGTAGCTAAAGAAGTCCCTGTTAGGCAAGTGGTATTTCTGTTTCAGCTGATCAAAAGACATAAGAACTCCCTCCCCGTAACAATGTTCCAGAAGAGTGATCCCCTTATCAGACCATGGTCTAAAGTTACTATTCTGGAAAAACATAGGGATCAATCTATTGTTCCATAAAGGGGTTTTAGGGGGAAGGAATCCCCCTCGTCCGAACAGCTCATGCAGTTTGCACCATGCCAGGACAGAATGTATGATTAAAGGGTTGTCTGTGATGGTTTTTACAGATTTTCTGTCCCATTTGTAAAACAAATCTGCTCCAGTGGCATCATTTACCTCAAGCTTTTCAATGTTCAACCATGAGGGAGAGGGACCATTGTCAAACCTCTGAGCCAGAAACCTAGACTGTGCAGCCCAGTAGTACATTCTAAAATTGGGGAGGTTTAAGCCCCCTTGACTGTAATCAAGGGTCAGTTTATCCAGGCCAACCCTAGGGGTTTTGCCGTGCCAGATAAACCGTCTGGTCAGCTTGTCGAGAGAGGAAAAAAATGCTGCGGGAACAAGGATAAGGGAGAGATTGAAACAGATATAGAAACCTTGGCAGGACATTCATTTTAATTACATTGATTCTACCCAGTAGAGTGAGAGGTAAGTCCATCCATTTACAAAGGTCAACCTCCACCTTTTGCAACAAACTGGCCAGATTGAGTTTATAGAGGTTGTTCAGATTACCATCCACCATTATGCCCAAATATGTGAAGCCCATAGGCGACCATCTAAAAGGAAACTTGTGCTTGATGGTATGATGGTCAAAGACAGACAACGGTAAGATTTCGCTTTTATCAAAATTGACCTTATATCCAGAGAAAGAATTATAACACTGTAGTAGGATCTGCAAGTGAGAGAGGGAGTGTTCTGGGTTTGTTAGAAATAAGATAAGGTCGTCCGCAAAGAGTGATAATTTATGGGTATGGGGGCCCACCTCAAAGCCATGTATGTCAGGGCACGTTCTAATAGCCTCAGCCAACGGTTCGATGGCGAGGGCAAAGAGGTGGGGGCTAATTGGGCAACCTTGTCTGTTCCCCCTATAAAGAGGGAAAGAGGAGGAAGTAATCCCATTGGTAGCAATCCTAGCTTTAGGAGATTTGTAGAGTGATTTTATCAAATTTACAAACACGGTACCTAAACCGAACTTTTCCAAGACGCGAAAGAGGTATGGCCATTCAACCCTATCAAAGGCCTTTTCAGCGTCGAGGGAGACTGCGACACTAGGTATTTTGTTTTTGTTAGCAAGGTGAATTATATCAAAGAACCTTCTGAGATTATTGGAGGACAATCTATTAATTATGAAGCCAGTCTGATCTGGGTTGACCAACAGGGGAAGACATGACTCCAGTCTCTTAAATAGCATCTTGGTGACCAGTTTACAATCTGTGTTAAGGAGAGAGATTGGTCTATAGGAGGCGCACTTTGGCGGGTTTTTCCCTTTCTTGTGGATTACAGTAATCACTGCTTGAGAGAAGGACTCTGGAAAGCAGTTGTCTTCTCTGGCTTTTTTAAGTACCTCCATAAGGTAGGGGACCAACAGCTCCCTAAATTCTTTATAGAACTCTGGAAGGAAGCCATCCTCCCCAGGAGATTTATTAGAAGGTAAGGATTTAATGGTCTCCAACAATTCAGGAACTGAGAAGTGTTCACTCAGGCGCTCGCTGTCTTCCCCTGACAAGCATGGGAGGTTGAGAGAGGAGAGAAAGGAGTCGATCTCTGATAGATCATCGCTTGATTGGGAAGTGTAGAGGTCTTCATAGTATTTAATTATTAAGTATTTAAGTATTGTTAATTTCAGTAGGGTCGAAAGATATCTCATTAGTAAGAGTTTCTATGGCATTAATTGTCCTCTTACTTTCCTCTGCTTTCAGTTGCCATGCCAATACTTTGTGAGCTTTCTCTCCAAGCTCATAATAACGCTGTTTTGATTTAGTGATGGCCCTCTCAGCTTGATATGTGTTCAGAATATTATATTTAAGTTTTTTATTTACCAAAAGCCTGTATAGATCTTTAGTCGGGCCTCTTTGGTAGGTTTTCTCTAGCTCTGAGATTTCAGATTCAAGGGCACTCAGTTCCGCACCGTGTTTTTTCTTCAGCCCTTTAGTATAGGAAATAATCTGTCCCCTCAGATAGGCCTTCAATGTGTCTCAAAGATTGAAGCTGTCAGGAGCAGAGGGTTTGTTTGTCAAAGTAAAAATATTGATCTGCTCTTTGATGAATGCACAAAATTCAGGTTGCTTTAGGAGTCTAGAATTTAGTCTCCATCTATATGCTCCATTTACCTTGGTAGGAATGGAGATTGATAATACCAGAGGAGAATGGTCACTAAGCAATCTGGGGAGATACTCGACATCTAACACTCTATGAAACAGTTGTGTCGAAAGTAAAAAGTTATCTATGCGTGTGTGTGTCTTGTGTGGGTGTGAATAAAAAGAGTAGTCCCTATCCTGTGGGTGCAACTGTCTCCAGATGTCTAGTAAATTGAGATCTTTCATGAATGACATGGTGAGCTTGCCGGCTTTGGTAAGAAGTGAGGGTTTATCAGAAGACCTATCAAGAACTGTATCTAAGCAAAAAGAAGAAAGAAAAAAAAAGAAAAAAGAAAAGCAACCAGTAGCCATCCTGGTGGTGCTTGAGCAACCTGAAGGAAGACATTCTGAATAAACATATGGTCATCGAAGTTAGGAGCATAAATATTCAATAGGGTCCAAGACTCTGAAAACATATGCCCCTGCACCAAAACAAACCTGCCAGAGGGATCAGAGATGGTGTTGTTGACGCAGAAGGGGATGTGTCTACTTATCAAAATTGCAGTTCCTCTTGCTTTGGAGTTAAGAGGATGCAAAAACTTGTCCTACCCATTCCCTCTTCAATTTCTTGTGTTCACTGGCTGTAAGATGTGTTTCTTGTAAAAACACAATGTCAGCCTTTAATTTCTTAAGGTATGTATAGACTCTTTTCCTTTTAATCGGGCTGTTAAGACCTTTTACGTTGAATGTGACATTTTAGTGGTTTAAGCATAGGTTGGGTTTCAAATATGTAACTGAATAGAAATCTATCATATGCAGATAATTAGGAAATGTTTCAACTTTGGTTTGAGCACAAAAGTGACCTGTGTGTCTCTTTAGGAAGGAAACAATAAACATAGAAAAAAGGAATAAAAAAATAATAAAAATCCCAAAATCCCAACAATCAAACATGAATACACTTGTAGAGATACGTTGCTGCTCGCTTTCCATCTTGCTCTTACTAGCTAAACCTTGGCGTAAACTAAAACCTGCGAGCTCTCTAAATTGAAAACAAACGTTGTGAATAGATATTTATGGCTGAATATTTACTGCCCACGGTAAGGGATGCTTGAGTCTCTTTTCGGAAGATTAACATAAATGAGGGGGAAAGCCTAAACCCACTTATTGCTTCGCCCAGTAGATATGGACTAAACCAAAATATACTCTCCTGTAAATGTAATAGAACTCACCCCGGGAAGATACGGTTAGTTGAAAATGTACAAATCAATTATAGTGACCGGGAGATACCAGCTGTTCAATCCGGATAAGAGAAAACAAACGAACTGAATTTGATCCCCCAGAGAGACCGTCCTGGCTCAGACGTTGCTCAGTTCTTTGAGAAAAGTGTGCACTTCTCCCGGTGTGTTGAAGAGATGGCTTCGGCCTTTGTACTGAACTTTCATCCGCGCAGGGTGGATGAGGTAGCCGGTGATGTTCTTCTCCTTCAGTGCTTTGGCGGCAGGTCTGAATTGCTTGCGGCGTCTGGCGAGATCCGCGCTCATATCTGGGAAAAGGCTGACCCTCTTTCCATCGATGGTGATGTCCCCTTTGGCTCTTGTGAGTTGCAGTATCTTCTCTCTGTCTTGGAAACGGAGGAACCTGATCAGGATGGCTCGTGGGGGCTCATCTGGCCGGGGTTTCGCCGATGAGCGCTGATGGCGCCGATGGCGCTGATGTTCTGTGGGCGCGTTCGATTTCCAGCGGCTTGGTGAAGTTGATTATGCCTAGGACCTCCGGGATCCATTGAGTGAAGAAACGGACTGGGTCACGGCCCTCGCTGTCCTCTTTCAATCCCACCACACGGATATTACTATGTCTACTCTGGTTCTCCATCTGATCTACCTTGTTTTTGAGGTAGGCATTGTCCTTTTGCAGTTGTATCAAGACCTGGTCGTGTCTAGCGGTGGTATCTTCAAATGTACTAATGCGCAACTCTGCCTCAGTCGTTCTCAAAAGGAGATCATTCATGGAGGATTTCAGGTCGTCAATGGAAGAATGGAGTTCAGCCGATTTCTTATCAATTTTCAGAGAAACACCTCTGTTACCATCCTGAATTTTCCAGAGGAGAGTAGCCAGCATGTCGGCAGGCTCGCAAGAGGCTGCTGAGAGCAACAGTCTGGAACTGTCGTCTGAGTTATGAGGGCTAATACTAATCTTGCTAGCTGTAGCGTTATCGTTATCTTGGGAATCAACAACGTTTTGGTCGTCCTTCTTGCCTCTCGGTCGGAGGTCCATGGCTCTTTGGGAAGGTAAGTACTTGACAATTTATCAGCCGATATTGTTTCAACGTTGTTATTTAGGTAAAAATAGAATAACTTTGAAGAGCTCGGTTTGTCAACGTCTGCTCAGCTCCGCGGCATCACGTGCTCTCCAAGAATGTGTTCTTTAACGGACTTTCCTAGTTAAATAAAGGTAGAAAAAAATTAAATAATAATAATTAAATTGGCAAAATCAGTGCCCAAATTTCCGATTGTTATGAAAACTTGAAATCGGCCCTAATTAATCGGTCATTCCGATTAATCGGTCGACCTCTAGCCCCCTCTCACTGTAACAACACTCATACTGTAACAACACTGTCCCTGTAACACCACTCTCACTGTAACACCACACTCACTGTAACACCACTTCCACTGTAACACCACTCTCACTGTTACACCACTCTCCCCGTAGCAACACTGCCATTGTAGCACCCCTCTCACTGTAACAACACTGTCACTGTAACACCACTCTCAGTATAACACCACTCTCAGTGTAACACAACTTTCACTGTAACACCACTCTCACTGTAACGCCTCTCTTACTGTAACACCACTCTCACTGTAACACCACTCTCACTGTAACACCACTCTCACTGTAACACCACTGTCACTGTAACAACACTGTCACTGTAACGCCACTCTCATTGTAACGAAACTCTCACTGTAACACCACTGTCACTGTAACACCACTGTCACTGTAACAACACTGTCACTGTAACACCACTCTCACTGTAACACCACTCTCACCGTAACAACACTGTCACTGTAACACCACTCATACTGTAACAACACTGTCACTGTAACACCACTCTCACTGTAACACCACTCTCACTGTAACACCACTGTCACTGTAACAACACTGTCACTGTAACACCACTCTCACTGTAACACCACTCATACTGTAATACCACTGTCACTGTAACACCACTCTCACTGTAACAACACTCTCACTGTAACGCAACTCTCACTGTAACACCACTGTCACTGTAACACCACTCTCACTGTAACAACACTGTCACTGTAACACCACTGTCACTGTAACACCACTCTCACTGTAACAACACTGTCATTGTAACACCACTCATACTGTAACACCACTGTCACTGTAATAACACTGTCACTGTAACACCACTCATACTGTAACACCACTGTCACTGTAACACCACTCTCACCGTAACAACACTGTCACTGTAACACCACTCTCACTGTAACACCACTCTCACTGTAACACCACTCTCACCGTAACAACACTGTCACTGTAACACCACTCTCACTGTAACACCACTCTCACCGTAACAACACTGTCACTGTAACCCCACTCTCACTGTAACACCACTGTCACTGTAACACCACTCTCACTGTAACAACACTGTCACTGTAACACCACTCATACTGTAACACCACTGTCACTGTAACACCACTCTCACTGTAACAACACTGTCACAGTAACACCACTCTCACTGTAACACCACTGTCACTGTAACACCACTCTCACTGTAACAACACTGTCACACCACTCATACTGTAACACAACTGTCACTGTAAAACCACTCATACTGTAACACCACTCTCACTGTAACACCACTCTCACTGTAACACCACTCTCACTGTAACACCACTGTCACTGTAACAACACTGTCACTGTAACACCACTCTCACTGTAACACCACTCTCACTGTAACACCACTCATACTGTAATACCACTGTCACTGTAACACCACTCTCACTGTAACAACACTCTCACTGTAACGCAACTCTCACTGTAACACCACTGTCACTGTAACACCACTCTCACTGTAACAACACTGTCACTGTAACACCACTGTCACTGTAACACCACTCTCACTGTAACAACACTGTCATTGTAACACCACTCATACTGTAACACCACTGTCACTGTAATAACACTGTCACTGTAACACCACTCATACTGTAACACCACTGTCACTGTAACACCACTCTCACCGTAACAACACTGTCACTGTAACACCACTCTCACTGTAACACCACTGTCACTGTAACACCACTCTCACCGTAACAACTGTCACTGTAACACCACTCTCACTGTAACACCACTCTCACCGTAACAACACTGTCACTGTAACACCACTCTCACTGTAACACCACTGTCACTGTAACACCACTCTCACTGTAACAACACTGTCACTGTAACACCACTCATACTGTAACACCACTGTCACTGTAACACCACTCTCACTGTAACACGACTCATACTGTAACACCACTGTCACTGTAACACCACTCTCACTGTAACAACACTGTCACAGTAACACCACTCTCACTGTAACACCACTGTCACTGTAACACCACTCTCACTGTAACACCACTGTCACTGTAACACCACTCTCACTGTAACACCACTCTCACTGTAACACCACTCTCACCGTAACAACACTGTCACTGTAACACCACTCATACTGTAACAACACTGTCACTGTAACACCACTCTCACTGTAACACCACTCTCACTGTAACACCACTGTCATTGTAACAACACTGTCACTGTAACACCACTCTCACTGTAACACCACTCATACTGTAACAACACTGTCACTGTAACACCACTCTCACTGTAACACCACTCATACTGTAATACCACTGTCACTGTAACACCACTGTCACTGTAACACCACTCATACTGTAACACCACTGTCACTGTAATAACACTGTCACTGTAACACCACTCTCACCGTAACAACACTGTCACTGTAACACCACTCTCACTGTAACACCACTGTCACTGTAACACCACTCTCACCGTAACAACACTGTCACTGTAACACCACTCTCACTGTAACACCACTCTCACCATAACAACACTGTCACTGTAACACCACTCTCACTGTAACACCACTGTCACTGTAACACCACTGTCACTGTAACACCACTCATACTGTAACACCACTGTCACTGTAACACCACTGTCATTGTAACAACACTGTCACTGTAACACCACTCTCACTGTAACACCACTCATACTGTAATACCACTGTCACTGTAACACCACTCTCACTGTTACAACACTGTCACTGTAACACCACTGTCACTGTAACACCACTCTCACTGTAACAACACTGTCATTGTAACACCACTCATACTGTAACACCACTGTCACTGTAATAACACTGTCACTGTAACACCACTCATACTGTAACACCACTGTCACTGTAACACCACTCTCACCGTAACAACACTGTCACTGTAACACCACTCTCACTGTAACACCACTGTCACTGTAACACCACTCTCACCGTAACAACACTGTCACTGTAACACCACTCTCACTGTAACACCACTCTCACCATAACAACACTGTCACTGTAACACCACTCTCACTGTATCACCACTGTCACTGTAACACCACTGTCACTGTAACACCACTCATACTGTAACACCACTGTCACTGTAACACCACTCTCACTGTAACAACACTGTCACAGTAACACCACTCTCACTGTAACACCACTGTCACTGTAACAACACTCTCACTGTAACAACACTGTCACACCACTCATACTGTAACACAACTGTCACTGTAAAACCACTCATACTGTAACACCACTGTCACTGTAACACCACTCTCACTGTAACACCACTGTCACTGTAACACCACTCTCACTGTAACAACACTGTCACTGTAACACCACTCATACTGTAACACCACTGTCACTGTAACACCCCTCATACTGTAACACCACTGTCACTGTAACGACCACTCAGAATTTCTGTTGGATAGAGCATTTATTTTCTGCTTGTTATGTTATGACTCCATGATCCCCTCTTGATTTTCATAAATAAGCGGATGCTGTGGCAAGATGGAGGGGAGGGGGGGTGCTGTGGCAAAATAGGTGGCCTGCCCAAACCACTTTATACACATATCGTATGGTTTAATTACCCCCGGAAAAGTCATAAAACGGCACGGGTAACTCTAGAATGCCTTAACCTGGACGCCCGCTCTTTTCCTCCCGTTCTTGTTTTCTTTCTGTAGTCTGGACATGGTTCCTGTAGTACGGCGTCCAAGGCAAATGCAGCGGGGAACGTTAATAGTTATCAGCCATATGGAAGGAAGGAGCTCTTATAAACACTATTTCTCCTCCAGCTCTGCTTTGCTCTGAAGAGTCTGCAGCTGGGATGATGGAGAAGGTGTCAGAGAAGGCCCTGGACGGATGGGCCAAGACAGACAGACACAGACAGAGAAATACAAACAGACAGTGATGATACAGAGACAGAAATACTATGATTAAGACAGAGACAGACGGACAGACAGATATGAAAGCAGAGGCAGACAGAGCTGAGCCAATAAACTGACAGAAAGAAGACGATGGCAGAGTACAGTGTTCCCATAGGCCTCACCAGTACTATGCTCTATGGCTAAATCTATAAGGTGCTATGCATATTTATCAGCCAATTTAACACTTCATAAGTAAAGTGTTAGCAGAAGATGATGTCAGAAGGTGACTGTGGGATATTTTGATATCTGCTTCTCTGAGAGCTGCTTCAGGCGCCTGGGAGAGAACCTAGAGGAAACGTAGTTCTCCACGGCCTAGCGCTCGCGTCTGTACTCCTGGGTTACTGCCCGGTTACGGCCGCGCTGCTGTCATGTTTCTCATCAGCTCACACTACCTGTCAGCACTCACACACACACAGACACAGACACATAGTCACACACACACACCGGCCTGTCAGCTGAAGGAACGCAGACAGACAGACAGACAGATGGCCAACAGGTGACTTGGCACTATCCTGTTCACCAGGCACCCAGGTGAGGTCATCACAGGCCATACACCAAATCTTATACACCAGTTCTATACCTCCAACTCCACCCTACACGAACTCTACATCAGAGTCAATACCTCCAACTCCACCCTACACCAGCCCTACATCAGAGTCTATACCACCATCTCCACCTTACACCAGCCCTACATTACAGTCTATACCTCCAACTCCACCCTACACAAGCCCTACATCAGAGTCTATATCTTCAATTCCACCCTACAACAGCCCTACACCACAGTCTATACCTCCAACTCCACCCTACACCAACCCTACATCAGAGTCAATACCTCCAACTCCACCCTACACCAGCCCTACATTACAGTCTATACCTCCAACTCTACCCTACACTAGCCCTATATCAGAGTCTATACCTCCAACTCCACCCTACACCAGCCCTACATCAGTCTATACCTCCAACTCCACCCTACACAAGCCCTACATCAGAGTCTATACCTCCCACTTCACCCTACACCAACCCTACATCAGAGTCTATACCTCCCACTTGACCCTACACCAGCCCTACATCACAGTCTATACCTCCAACTCCACCCTACACAAGCCCTACATCAGAGTCTATACCTCCAACTCCACCCTACACCAACCCTACATCAGAGTTTATACCTCCAACTCCACCCTACACCAGCCCTACATCAGAGTCTATACCTCCAACTCCACCCTACACCAGCCCTACATTACAGTCTATACCTCCAACTCCACCCTACACCAGCCCTACATCAGAGTCTATACCTCCAACTCCACCCTACACCAGCCCTACATCAGAGTCTATACCTCCAACTCCACCTTACACCAGCCCTACATCAGAGTCTATATCTCCAAATCTACCATAAACCAGCCCTACATCAGTCTATACCTCCAACTCCACCCTACACAAGCCCTACATCAGAGTCTATATCTTCAATTCCACCCTACAACAGCCCTACACCACAGTCTATACCTCCAACTCCACCCTACACAAGCCCTACATCAGAGTCTATACCTCCAACTCCACCCTACACCAACCCTACATCAGAGTTTATACCTCCAACTCCACCCTACACCAGCCCTACATCAGAGTCTATACCTCCAACTCCATCCTACACCAACCCTACATCAGAGTTTATACCTCCAACTCCACCCTACACCAACCCTACATCAGAGTCTATACCTCCAACTCCACCCTACACCAGCCCTACACCAGAGTCTATACCTCCAACTCCACCCTACACCAGCCCTACATTACAGTCTATACCTCCAACTCCACCCTACACCAGCCCTACATTACAGTCTATACCTCCAACTCCACCCTACACAAGCCCTGCATCAGAGTCTATACCTCCAACCACCCTACACAGAGTCTATACCTCCAACTCCACCTTACACCAGCCCTACAACAGTCTATACCTCCAACTCCACCCTACACCAGCCCTACATCAGAGTCTATACCTCCAACTCCACCTTACACCAGCCCTACATCAGAGTCTATATCTCCAAATCTACCATAAACCAGCCCTACATCAGTCTATACCTCCAACTCCACCCTACACAAGCCCTACATCAGAGTCTATATCTTCAATTCCACCCTACAACAGCCCTACACCACAGTCTATACCTCCAACTCCACCCTACACAAGCCCTACATCAGAGTCTATACCTCCAACTCCACCCTACACCAACCCTACATCAGAGTTTATACCTCCAACTCCACCCTACACCAGCCCTACATCAGAGTCTATACCTCCAACTCCATCCTACACCAACCCTACATCAGAGTTTATACCTCCAACTCCACCCTACACCAACCCTACATCAGAGTCTATACCGCTCAACTCCACCCTACACCAGCCCTACACCAGAGTCTATACCTCCAACTCCACCCTACACCAGCCCTACATTACAGTCTATACCTCCAACTCCACCCTACACCAGCCCTACATTACAGTCTATACCTCCAACTCCACCCTACACAAGCCCTGCATCAGAGTCTATACCTCCAACCACCCTACACAGAGTCTATACCTCCAACTCCACCTTACACCAGCCCTACAACAGTCTATACCTCCAACTCCACCCTACACCAGCCCTACATCAGAGTCTATACCTCCAACTCCACCCTACACCAGCCCTACATCAGAGTCTATACCTCCAACTCCACCCTACACCAGCCCTACATCAGTCTATACCTCCAACTCCACCCTACACCAGCCCTACACCAGAGTCTATACCTCCAACTCCACCCTACACCAGCCCTACATCAGAGTCTATACCTCCAACTCCACCTTACACCAGCCCTACATCAGAGTCTATACCTCCAACTCCACCCTACACCAACCCTACATCAGAGTCAATACCTCCAACTCCACCCTACACCAGCCCTACATTACAGTCTATACCTCCAACTCCACCCTACACCAGCCCTACATCAGAGTCTATACCTCCAACTCCACCCTACAATAGCCAGCCCTACATTACAGTCTATACCTCCAACTCTACCCTACACCCCTATATCAGAGTTTATACCTCCAACTCCACCCTACACCAGCCCTACATCAGAGTCTATACCTCCAACTCCAACTCACAGCCCTACATTACAGTCTATACCTCCAACTCCACCCTACACCAGCCCTACATCAGAGTCTATACCTCCAACTCCACCCTACACCAGCCCTACATCAGAGTCTATACCTTCAACTCCACCTTACACCAGCCCTACATCAGAGTCTATATCTTCAAATCTACCATAAACCAGCCCTACATCAGTCTATACCTCCAACTCCACCCTACACAAGCCCTACATCAGAGTCTATATCTTCAATTCCACCCTACAACAGCCCTACACCACAGTCTATACCTCCAACTCCACCCTACACCAACCCTACATCAGAGTCAATACCTCCAACTCCACCTTACACCAGCCCTACATCAGTCTATACCTCCAACTCCACCCTACACAAGCCCTACATCATAGTCTATACCTCCAACTCCACCCTACACCAACCCTACATCAGAGTTTATACCTCCAACTCCACCCTACACCAGCCCTACATCAGAGTCTATACCTCCAACTCCATCCTACACCAACCCTACATCAGAGTTTATACCTCCAACTCCACCCTACACCAACCCTACATCAGAGTCTATACCTCCAACTCCACCCTACACCAGCCCTACATTACAGTCTATACCTCCAACTCCACCCTACACAAGCCCTGCATCAGAGTCTATACCTCCAACCACCCTACACAGAGTCTATACCTCCAACTCCACCTTACACCAGCCCTACATCAGTCTATACCTCCAACTCCACCCTACACCAGCCCTACATCAGAGTCTATACCTCCAACTCCACCCTACACCAGCCCTACATCAGAGTCTATACCTCCAACTCCACCTTACACCAGCCCTACATCAGAGTCTATACCTCCAACTCCACCCTACACCAGCCCTACATCAGAGTCTATACCTCCAACTCCGCCTTACACCAGCCCTACATCAGTCTATACCAGTCTATACCAGTCTATACCTCCAACTCCACCCTACAACAGCCCTACATCAGAGTCTATACCTCCAACTCCACCCTAACCAGGTAAAAAAATAAAATGAGCGATGTTATCAGACACATTTTTAGCAGTACCTCCTCAAAGTGTTCTATATAGTCCCATTGCCTACAAGCCCAGTAACAAATTCTTATTTTCAATGACGGCCTATGAACAGTGGGTTAACTGCCTGTTCAGGGGCAGAACGACAGACTGGCTGGGAGGACTGGTTTGGTTCACTTGTATCTGTGGTTCACGTGGGTTTCAGGATCCCAATGAAAACACACAGTTTAATAATGGAAGGATGTATCTTCAGATTCATCAAGGGTTATTTCCTCCACCGGTTCACTGGAATGCTGGTCATAGATGTATTTATTACATGAAAATCAACTCATTACTTCTAATACACATACAGTGTGTACACTTGTGAACACACAGCTATAGTACACTTACTGTATAATCATGTACACACACACACACACACACACACACACACACACACACACACACACACACACACACACACACTGTACACACACATACTGTACACACACATACTGTACACACACATACTGTGCACACTCTATCTCTGCACAGCTGGTTATTGCTGCAGTGGCCTTGTCCAAACACTGGGTAGAAGGAGCGAGGGAGTGAAAAATGCTCAGAGGAAGGAACCAGGCGATCAGCATTAATCATGCAGTATGGTGCACAGCACTAAGCACACACCCAGGAGACTGCACCACCCATTTACACACATACACACACTCCCCTCTCCCCCAGGACACACTGCAACATTCAGGAAACATTAGCAGCATTAGTGTGGAATGATAATTGAAACAAACATCTCATGGTTTCTTCATTTCTGGATTTGGGAGGGAACTGCTGTTGTGTGTGTGTATGTTCGTGCATGTGTGTATTTTACATGTGTTTCTACATGCCAGAGATCTGGGAACAATTGAAGACTATTATTGTCCTGCACTTTCTCCAGTTTTCAAACACAAGTTTTCAAACACAAGATTGAGAGCATTTTGCTCAGCGTAAACACACATTAACATGGGTACAAACACTAACCAGACACAAACCTGATATCTCTTTCTCACTCGTTGTCCCCCCCATACACACAGACCCACACACAAACACACACAACCAGACATTCAGACACTGTGCAGATGTAAATGTAACTGTATCCGTGAGCATTCCTTGCCTCCACTGAGATGTTGGGTGTAAGCTCCTCTCCTCTCCTCTCCTCTCCTCTCCTCTCCTCTCCTCTCCTCCCTCTCCTCTCCTCTCCTCTCTACGCCCCATTAGTCTTTACTGGTGGCTGGGGAGAGCTAACGGTGGGCTGAGGTGCAGGGCAGCACTGTGAACATGGCCTCCAGCCTTCATCTGTCTCTTGTCCTCTGGCTGACAAAACCCACCTCTGACTGTGCCATAAAGACAGGTAATCTATAATTTACTACTGTCGCCGTCATCCACCCTGCAGCCACTTCCAGCTCCCTATGTCAAGTAACTAAGCTTCAGTGTTTGTGAAAGACGAACACACAGTTTATGTGAGCACAACAGAGTACCAGAGATGGGGTCCCATAGAGGTGCCCATAGGCACAGATCTAGGTTGAGCTTACCCTCCCTAAATCCTAACCTAACCCTTTCGTTCCAGTTCTTTGCTGCCTGTGAGTGGAACGAATTGCAAAAATCGCTGAAGTTGGAGACTTTTATCTCCCTCACCAACTTCAAACATCTGCTATCTGAGCAGCTAACCGATTGCTGCAGCTGTACATAGTCTATCGGTAAATAGCCCACCCAATTTTACCTACCTCATCCCCATACTGTTTATATTTATTTACTTTTCTGCTCTTTTGCACACCAATATCTCTACCTGTACATGACCATCTGATCATTTATCACTCCAGTGTTAATCTGCAAAATTGTAATTATTCGCCTACCTCCTCATGCCTTTTGCACACAATGTATATAGACTCTTTTTTTTTCTACTGTGTTATTGACTTGTTAATTGTTTACTCCATGTGTAACTCTGTGTTGTCTGTTCACACTGCTATGCTTTATCTTGGCCAGGTTGCAGTTGCAAATGAGAACTTGTTCTCAACTAGCCTACCTGGTTAAATAAAGGTGAAATAAATAAATAAAATAAAGTGGTAAAATGTGAAACTGACCTTAGATGAGTGTTATGTGGTTAACTGGACTCATAATCTTACATTCCTTCCCACTCACCTGCACCAAAAGCAAAGAAGAAGGTCTGGGAGGGGTTTCGCTGGATGAGGGCGGAGATGCGGCGTGCCATTCGCTCATTGCGTTTGTAGATGAGCTCCTGGCGGAAGTAGTTGTCAATCTGAAGTGCCGTGGTCTTCTCATGGGCCGGCAGGGAACTGTTGATGAAGTGAGGGAGCTGAGAGAGGGGGGGGTAGAGAGGGGGAGAGAGGGGGCGGGGAGAGAGAAGGAAGGGGAAAGAGAGAATGGAAGAGAGGGAGGGGAAAGAGAATTACAGAGTGGGAGAACGAGGGAAGAGGAAAGAGAGGACAGAGTGAGAGAACCAGGGAAGAGGAAAGAGACAAGGACAGAGTGGGAGAACCAGGGAAGAGGAAAGAGACAAGAACAGAGTCGGAGAGGGAGGGTGTTAGTGACGTCCTGGCAGGACGTGTGAGACCTGGCAGGAGAAAGTGTTCCTGACATTTGTGCCAGCGTGTGTTGCATGACAGCCTGATGGAAAATGAGAGAGAGAGAGAGAGAGAGAGAGAGAGAGAGAGAGAGAGAGAGAGAGAGAGAGAGAGAGAGAGAGAGAGAGAGAGAGAGAGAAAAATGACACAGCTCTACTCTGCTGATGTGTGTGTGTTTGCATGCCTGCTTGCATGTGTGTGTGTTTAATTGGGGTTTGATTGATTTACAGCAGACAGCTTCCTGGATGTAGTCAGCTCTTGGCCAGCTCAGAGGGATAGGCAGTCCATTAATCTGCAGAGATGATCAGGGGTCCAGGAGGGGAGGGAGGTCTTGTGTTTAGAGGGGGGCCTCAAGGGCCACGGTTACAGAGGCCCTGCTCTATTATAAAGCTGCTCTGAAAGACACACACACACACACACACCGGGGGCCAGGAGGCAGCAGAGCAGACTGCCTCTGAGCCCCATCCCTGTGCTGCTCTCTGGGAGTATCCTGTTCACTTCCTTCCAGCTCTGGGGTCAAAGTATTTGTTAGGAGCAAGTTCCTCTCCACTTCCTGACCAGGGCTACTCCCCCCAGTGGAGATGGAGGGAGTGAGGGGGGAGGAGGGAGGGTAATGACAGGAAGGGGTTATCAGGAGAGAGGTCAGAGAGAACAGGGCTGTGCGTGGGCTGTGCGTTGGCTGTGCGAGAGAGAGAGAGAGAGAGAGAGAGAGAGAGAGAGAGAGAGAGAGAGAGAGAGAGAGAGAGGAGAGTATATCATGTCTCTTGGGGCTTTAAAGACTGATTGCCCAGAGGGCCTTGAAAAGTACTGTATGATGTACTGTACTGTATGTTCTGGACACCTGTAGCTGCTGTGTCTTATTGAGCTGCAGCACTAAAAGTCATGAGGAGGACTGGAGAGCTGAAAGCCAAGGGAGCATGGAAAGCTCCTAATCACGTACATGTGTGTGTATCTGTGATGGGTTGCGCTGAGACATAGATGGGTCAGCTGTCGTACTCCTGTTAGCATGCAGTCTCTATCTCACACACTCCCCCAAAACACTCTCATCCCTCTCTCCCATCTCACACTCTCTTAATCTCCTCTCTCTGTCTCTCTCTCACCAATAATATCTCTGTCTGTGTCTCTCTGTCACCTCTCTCTTAATCTCCTCTCTCTGTCTCTTAATCTCCTCTCTCTGTCTCTCTCGCTCTCTCTTGTAGTGTATGCTGGGAGTTTTTTGGAGTTTGAGTGTTTGGTGTGGAGGGCTCTGTCCTTTATTCTGTCCTTGGTCTTTTCTTTACATTTATTTTTTCTATAGTGGAGGGTTAATGCACTATTTGTTTTAGCGGTATCCACAGATTCTTTTCAAAGTTAGGGTGGAAGAGGACAGAGTTAGTTTCCTGGGGTTTGGAAGGTGTGGTGTGCGCGATGGCTTCTCAGCCTAGCGCGGAGGAGACGCTGTCGATACGGCATGGATTCAGGCGTGTTCCTTAGAATGGAGTTAAAGTGGAGGAGGTTCTGTTTGCAGTCGGTGAACAGGTAGGAGCTGAATTTATACATTCTGCTTCTAGGATGAACAAAGCTGTGGTTGTCTTCATGAAAAGAGCAAATTTGGTTGGTAGGCAAATTGCTTGTGGAATATTTTGCTAGCGGTTTTCGTGTACTGTCGGCAGGCTTTCAGACAGATGCCGTTAAGCACGTTGTTTTGTTCCGGAGGGAAGTGCTTTTTTGTTGTTGTTTTTTACCTTGATTTAACCAGGCAAGTCAGTTAAAAACAAATTCTTATTTTCAATGACGGCCTAGGAACAGTGGGTTAACTGCCTGCTCAGGGGCAGAACGACAGATTTGTACTTTGTCAGCTCGGGGATTTGAACTTGCAACCTTCCAGTTACTAGTCCAACGCTCTAACCACTAGGCTACCCTGCCGCCCCAAGTGTTTATGTTTCTGAAAAATGATGAACAACAACTAAATGTGCATTTTAAAGTGAGGCATGGTGAGGGGCTCTACGCAGGGTTTGCCAGCACAGATAGCCTACGGTGTTTTGAGTGTGGGGATTTGGGGAATAAAAGCTTTGCGTGCCCACATAAAGGCAGCAGACAAGGTGAGGGCACAAGCGCCAGTGGGGGAAATCGAGGTCAATGTGCAGGGGGCAATGAGATGCAGAGGCTGGGTCTAGTCATGCTAGAGATGGTGGTGTAGATGAGGCTGGGTCTAGTCATGCTAGAGATGGTGGTGTAGATGAGGCTGGGTCTAGTCATGCTAGAGATGGTGGTGTAGATGAGGCTGGGTCTAGTCATGCTATGGATGGTGGTGTAGATGAGGCTGGGTCTAGTCATGCTATGGATGGTGGTGTAGATGAGGCTGGGTCTAGTCATGCTATGGATGGTGGTGTAGATGAGGCTGGGTCTAGTCATGCTATGGATGGTGGTGTAGATGAGGCTGGGTCTAGTCATGCTATGGATGGTGGTGTAGATGAGGCTGGGTCTAGTCATGCTATGGATGGTGGTGTAGATGAGGCTGGGTCTAGTCATGCTAGAGATGGTGGTGTAGATGAGGCTGGGTCTAGTCATGCTAGAGATGGTGGTGTAGATGAGGCTGGGTCTAGTCATGCTAGAGATGGTGGTGTAGATGAGGCTGGGTCTAGTCATGCTATGGATGGTGGTGTAGATGAGGCTGGGTCTAGTCATGCTATGGATGGTGGTGTAGATGAGGCTGGGTCTAGTCATGCTATGGATGGTGGTGTAGATGAGACTGGGTCTAGTCATGCTATGGATGGTGGTGTAGATGAGGCTGGGCCTAGTCATGCTATGGATGGTGGTGTAGATGAGGCTGGGTCTAGTCATGCTAGAGATGGTGGTGTAGATGAGGCTGGGTCTAGTCATGCTAGAGATGGTGGTGTAGATGAGGCTGGGTCTAGTCATGCTATGGATGGTGGTGTAGATGAGGCTGGGTCTAGTCATGCTATGGATGGTGGTGTAGATGAGGCTGGGTCTAGTCATGCTATGGATGGTGGTGTAGATGAGACTGGGTCTAGTCATTCTATGGATGGTGGTGTAGATGAGCCTGGGTCTAGTCAGGCTATAGAGGGTGGTGTAGATGAGGCTGGGTCTAGTCATGCTATGGATGGTGGTGTAGATGAGACTGGGTCTAGTCATGCTATGGATGGGGGTATAGATGAGGCTGGGTCTAGTCATGCTATGGATGGTGGTGTAGATGAGGCTGGGTCTAGTCAGGTTATGGATGGTGGTGTAGATGAGGCTGGGTCTAGTCATGCTATGGATGGTGGTGTAGATGAGGCTGGGTCTAGTCATGCTATGGATGGTGGTGTAGATGAGGCTGGGTCTAGTCATGCTATGGATGGTGGTGTAGATGAGGCTGGGTCTAGTCAGGTTATGGATGGTGGTGTAGATGAGGCTGGGTCTAGTCAGGCTATAGAGGGTGGTGTAGATGAGGCTGGGTCTAGTCATGCTATGGATGGTGGTGTAGATGAGGCTGGGTCTAGTCATGCTATGGATGGTGGTGTAGATGAGGCTGGGTCTAGTCATGCTATGGATGGTGGTGTAGATGAGGCTGGGTGTAGTCAGGTTATGCTAGTGGATGAGGAGAGTATAGTGGGGAAGTGTAAGAGACTAGGGGGGGGGGGGGGGGTCAAGCAGAAAAGGAAAAAGGGTGTGGTCAAAAGCACCATGGAACCTTTTCCTGGTGCTGGGGTGGAGGCCCTGACCAGAGAGGAAGGGGCAGCTGGTCAGGATGGGAGATGGAGAGGAGGAAAGAGAATCTGAGGAAGAGGACGATGAGGAGTTATTTATCCAAGAAAGTTTGTAAGATCCGTACAACATGCTATGAAAAATGAGGGGCGTGGTGTCCTCTCACCCAGGAAACGGTTTAGGTTGAGGAAGTGGGTCACAACTGTGCGTAAGGGTCGACCTTCAGACACTTTAGATGTATAGTTTCTTTCTGGCACTGAGGCTTTTTGAGCTTTGCTATTAGTCTCTTTCTTTGCTGGCTTTTCTCCCACTTCTTATGGAGACTTCGGGTAGGCTCGCTCAATATAAATGGCGACAGAGATGCGGGAAAGAGGAGTGTGTTGGGTGAATATGTAAAACGAAAAAAGGTACAGGTGTTGTTTCTGCAGGAGACGCATAGTGATGTGTTGAATGAAGTCGATTGGGGGATCTGGTGGAAAGGGGCAAGTGTGTTGAGCCATGGGACAAATGTTAGTGCAGGGGTGGCAATCCTTTTTGTACCGGGTCTGTCTGTAAAAATGTTCTCCTCAAAGGAGGTGTGTAAAGGTAGGATGCTTGTTGTAAAAGCAGAAATGAACAACATGGGTTTTGTCTTTATAAATGTGTATACGCCTAACACAGGGAGAGAGAGTGGGGTTCTATTTGGGAGTTTTAGACAGGAACTCTCACAGGTAGCGCCTGAAGAGACGCTGGTGGTCAGAGGGGACTGGAACTGTACAATGGATTTTAACGAAAGACAGAAATGGGGAAAAGCCTCATTCAGTGTCAGTGGGAGTGTTAAGGGACATCATTAATCAGTTCGACTGGGTGGATGTTTGGAGAACTAAACATCCCAACACCAGACAGTAAACATGGGTGAAGGTCTTTGGGGCTAGGGTGAGTGCAGCCCAACACCAGACAGTATACATGGGTGAAGGTCTTTGGGGCTAGGGTGAGTGCAGCCCAACACCAGACAGTATACATGGGTGAAGGTCTTTGGGGCTAGGGTGAGTGCAGCCCAACACCAGACAGTATACATGGGTGAAGGTCTTTGGGGCTAGGGTGAGTGCAGCCCAACACTAGACAGTATACATGGGTGAAGGTCTTTGGGGCTAGGGTGAGTGCAGCCCAACACCAGACAGTATACATGGGTGAAGGTCTTTGGGGCTAGGGTGAGTGCAGCCCAACACCAGACAGTATACATGGGTGAAGGTCTTTGGGGCTAGGGTGAGTGCAGCCCAACACCAGACAGTATACATGGGTGAAGATCTTTGGGGTTAGGGTGAGTGCAGCCCAACACCAGACAGTATACATGGGTGAAGGTCTTTGGGGCTAGGGTGAGTGCAGCCCAACACCAGACAGTATACATGGGTGAAGGTCTTTGGGGCTAGGGTGAGTGCAGCCCAACACCAGACAGTATACATGGGTAAAGGTCTTTGGGGCTAGGGTGAGTGCAGCCCAACACCAGACAGTATACATGGGTGAAGGTCTTTGGGGCTAGGGTGAGTGCAGCCCAACACCAGACAGTATACATGGGTGAAGGTCTTTGGGGCTAGGGTGAGTTCAGCCCAACACAAGACAGTATACATGGGTGAAGATCTTTGGGGCTAGGGTGAGTTCAGCCCAACACAAGACAGTATACATGGGTGAAGATCTTTGGGGCTAGGGTGAGTGCAGCCCAACACAAGACAGTATACATGGGTGAAGGTCTTTGGGGCTAGGGTGAGTTCAGCCCAACACAAGACAGTATACATGGGTGAAGATCTTTGGGGCTACACAAGACAGTATACATGGGTGAAGATCTTTGGGGCTAGGGTGAGTGCAGCCCGGCTTGATCGATTTTACATGTCCAGGAATCGGTGCAATAGGCTGTTGGGCGCTTCCATTCTCCCGGTGGGGTTTTCAGATCACCACATAACCATGGCTCGGCTGTCCATTTCACCAGGGCCTCGGCAGGTATACATGGGTGAAGATCTTTGGGGCTACACAAGACAGTATACATGGGTGAAGATCTTTGGGGCTAGGGTGAGTTCAGCCCAACACAAGACAGTATACATGGGTGAAGATCTTTGGGGCTAGGGTGAGTGCAGCCCGGCTTGATCGATTTTACATGTCCAGGAATCGGTGCAATAGGCTGTTGGGCGCTTCCATTCTCCCGGTGGGGTTTTCAGATCACCACATAACCATGGCTCGGCTGTCCATTTCACCAGGGCCTCTGGTGTTGGGCTAGGGACCTAGGCTACGCTGGGGCGGCAGCGTAGCCTAGTGGTTAGAGCGTTGGACTAGTAACCGGAAGGTTGCAAGTTCAAACCCCCGAGCTGACAAGGTACAAATCTGTCGTTCTGCCCCTGAACAGGCAGTTAACCCACTGTTCCCAGGCCGTCATTGAAAATAATAATGTGTTCTTAACTGACTTGCCTGGTTAAATAAAGGTAAAAAAAAATAAAAATAAAATTGGAAGTTTAATGTAAAGCTCTTACAAGATGCCACTTTTTGCTCAGGTTTCCAGACCTTTTGGGAAAGGTGGGAGCAGTGAAGAGAGGAGTATGAGTCTCTGAGTCAATGGTGGGATGTGGGGAAAGTCCAAATTCTGCTTTTCTGTCAACAATATACAGCTCTCTCATCCTCAGAGGCTAGGAGAGTATTGGGGGAACTAGAGCGTTGATTTAGTGAGATGGAGGTAGAGATGGTGGGGCAAGGCAATGTAGGCCTCCAGGCTAATTTAGCTGAATTACGTAGGGACCTGGGCAGTATTTTCCAGGTTAAAGCAAAGGGAGCACTTGTAAGAGCTAGGTTCTCCATGCTCAAGGAGATGGAGGCTCTCAGCTCCTTCTTCTTTGGTTTGGAAAGACGGTGAAGCCAAGGGTATGCATTGTCTACGGCTGTCTGATGGGCGGGTGACCTCTGTGGTGGGGGAGATGCAGGAAGGGACTGTGGTGTTTTATACTGAGTTGTATAGGGCAGAAATGTGTGATCCTATGTGTGCTCAGGTCTTGTTTGCAAGATTCCCTAAGCTATATCTGGCACAGAGGAATGAAATGGACATTCCTCTGTTGTCCCATGAACAGAGTCCGTAACCCAGATGTCCCCCGGTCGTGCACCGGGGGTCGATGGACTCCCAGTGGAGTTTTATAAAAAATTCTGGGGAATAATAGGACAGGACTTCTGTTGCGTGTTACGTGAATGCGTCGGGGTAGGAGAGTTGCTGATGAGCTGCCGTCGGGCGGCTCTGACTCTCCTGCCCAAAAAAGGGGACTTGTATGAACTTAAGAACTGGAGGCCTGTGGCATTACTCTGTGCGGACTACAATATATTTGTCAAGGTCCTCTCTAACAGACTGAAGCCCCATTTAGACTCGATAGTACATAAGAACCAAACATATTGTGTACCCAGACGCTCAATCACGGACAACTTGTTCTTAATCAGGGGCGTGTTGAACTTGTCGAGAGGTTCTAATGTGAACTTCGGACTGGTCTCTTTAGATCAAGAGAAGGCTTTTGATAGAGTGGACCATGAGGATCTGTTTAATGTGATGTTTGGGTTTGGGAAGAGTTCTTTGACCTGTGTGAAGCTGTTGTATGCTGGGGCGTCATGTATGGTCAAGGTGGGAGGGGGGCTCAGTAGGCCAGTCTAGGTGAGGCAGGGCATTAGACAAGGATGTCCTTTATCTCGGCCGTTATATACACTAGCCATTGAGACTTTTTGGGGACTGCTACGCAAGAGACTGCAGGGAGTGTGCTGGACAGGCATGGATGTGGTGACAGGCATAGCAGTGTCAGTATATGCAGATGACGTTTATGTGATGGTCAGGATATGCAGGCACTAGAGACCAGTCTGAAGGTGTACGAGGGAGCTTCATCAGATAAGGTAAACTGGGGCAAGAGCAAAGCTCTGTTATGTGGGGCATGGGGGGATAGGGCTCCTCCTCTGCTTCCAGGGGGTTTGTAGTGGGGTTGTGAAGGGCTTAAAGTGTTGGGGGTGTACCTGGGCTGGGAGAAGTGGGTCAGGAAGAACTGGGAGGGTCTGTTACAGGCAGTGGTGTCAAGACTGGCCAGGTGGAGGAGGCTCCTGTCCCAAGTGTCATATAGAGGGAGGGTGCTGATAATCAACAACCTGGTGGCATCTTCCCTGTGGCATAAACTGGCTGTCCTCAACCCCCTCGCCGGTCTGCTCGCAGAACTGCAACACAAGCTGGTGGACTTTTTCTGATCGGGCGGCAGTGTTGTACATGACCGTCCATGAAGGAGGACAGGGCTTGGTGGAACTGGAGAGCAGGGTGGCTGCTTTCCAGCTAAAGGCGGTGCAGAGACTGCTGAACCACACTGATGTCGGCTGGAGGGAACCAGCATGCGCACTGCTGAGGAGAGCTGGCGGATTAGGGTTGGACCGGCAGCTGTTCCTCATGTAGCTGGAGAGGCTGAGTACAGCAGGTCTCTCAGATTTTTACTCTGCAGTGCTGAGGGCCTGGCAGCTGCTAAGGCCCACACGAGAAGGGGGTGTGGAGCCTGGGCTGTGGTTGTGGGAGGAGCCTATTTTCCACAACCCAGCCATCCCTTTGAGATTGTTTCAGTCGGCCACCCTGCAGAGGCAACTGATGTCAGGGGGTTTACAAAGGCTGGGAGACCTGCGACTGCTGGGAGAGGAGGGATGGAAAACCCCGGATGTCCTGGCACAACAAACAGGAATAACATCTCTTAGGCTGCTGGAGAGATTCCTGGAGGAGATCCAGGAGGCCCTGTCTAAGCCGGTAAGGGGGGTCCAGGAGGCCCTGTCTGAGCCGGTAAGGGGGGTCCAGGCCCTGTCTGAGCCGGTAAGGGGGTCCAGGAGGCCCTGTCTGAGCCGGTAAGGGGGTCCAGGAGGCCCTGTCTGAGCCGGTAAGGGAGGTCCAGGAGGCACTGTCTGAGCCGGTAAGGGGGTCCAGGAGGCCCTGTCTGAGCCCGTAAGGGGGTCCAGGAGGCCCTGTCTGAGCCGGTAAGGGGGTCCAGGAGGCCCTGTCTGAGCCGGTAAGGGGGTCCAGGAGGCCCTGTCTGAGCCGGTAAGGGGGTCCAGGAGGCCCGGTCTGAGCCGGTAAGGGGGGTCCAGGAGGCCCTGTCTGAGCCGGTAAGGGGGGTCCAGGAGGCCCTGTCTGAGCCGGTAAGGGGGTCCAGGAGGCCCTGTCTGAGCCGGTAAGGGGGGTCCAGGAGGCCCTGTCTGAGCCGGTAAGGGAGGTCCAGGAGGCACTGTCTGAGCCGGTAAGGGGGGTGTTTGAGCGGCCAAAGGGGGAGGGGCCACCAATGTTCCCGCCACTCCAGGTGACTGCAGAGACTGGAGACTGGCAAGGGGTCTGGAGGACTTGTTAGATTTTAACACTCCGAGCCTGGGGGAGTTTGAAGGGGTGGGAGGTAAAGCCCTCTACAACCTCTGTGTTAAGGTTAGGAACATTAGGAGCCTAACAGGAGTGAATGTATGGTGGGTTTTAAATGGAGGGGGCTCTACAAACCCCCAGTACCAAAGAGGTCAGGGGACCTCCGGTGGAGGGTTCTTCATGGAACCCTGGCCTCTAACAGCTGGTTGGCACGGGTTGAACCGGGAATCGGGCAGGTTTGTCCTTTCTGTGTAATAAAATAAACTGTGATTTGTGTGTTTTCTGTGTGTACCAGGTTAATGCCATTAATGTCTCTGTTGGAATGACTGTGTGAGAGGTTGGGAGTGGTTTTTACTGTTGGGATGTTTATAATGGGGTACAAGTACTTTAATAAGTAGAAGGCCAAAAGTGTTTGTTGCATTTTCTGTTTGATCAGGCGAAGTTGTCTATTTGGCTAACAAGGAGGAACAGGGTCAAAGGTGGGGGGATAACAGACCCTTTACTATTGTTTAATGGGATGGTCTCTGCGCGCCTTAGGGTTGAGTTTGACTTCTATAGAATGATAAAAAGTGTGGAGATGTTTCAGGAGATATGGTGTGTTGGGGGGGCTGTCTGTATAGCTGGGGAAGATGTTTCAGGAGATATGGTGTGTTGGGGGCTGTCTGTATAGCTGGGGAAGATGTTTCAGGAGATATGGTGTGTTGGGGGGGCTGTCTGTATAGCTGGGGGAAGATGTTTCAGGAGATATGGTGTGTTGGGGGGGGCTGTCTGTATAGCTGGGGGAAGATGTTTCAGGAGATATGGTGTGTTGGGTGGGCTGTCTGTATAGCTGGGGGAAGATGTTTTGGATATACGGTTGTAGAAGTGGTGTGTTTTTTGGAGAATTGTGATGTATCATGTGGTATCATGTGGTAGATGGAAAGGTGAGTATGGTACATGTATGCAGTACATGTATGCAGTACAGGATATATTTAGGTGTTTTATTTTTAAGGGGGTGGTGAGTTTTAAATGAAATTAGAAAGTTTCATTAAAGAAAGACAAAGTCAAAGTCTCTCTCTCTATCAATCTGTCTACTCTCTCTCAAGATCTGGTTTTCATGGCACATAGTAATATGGTTAAACACATGATTATTGGTGTATATGACATTGTGTGTAACCAAGGACATGAACCATATTTACTTTTTGATACAGCTCTGATCTCTCCTATATCATGTATCTTTACAACTCTCCTTCTTCTTTCTAAATATATTTTCCCCTCATACCCCCCCCCTCTATTGTGACTCTCTTCTTTCTCAATTTTGCTCTCTCTCTCTTTCCTCTTTCAATCTCTCTCTTTCTTGTTATATTCTCTCTCTGTCTCGCTCTCTGTCTCTCTTTCTCTTTCTCTCGGTCTCTCTCTCTCTGTTTCTCTCTCTCTAGGACTGGTGGGTCCTGTGGGACTAGAGTGTGAGTGTCTAGGCTAGAGAAGGAGAAGCAGAGAGGATGGGGGCGGGGGACCGGGGCGGGGGTAAAGAAAAAGGGAGGGAGCCCCATCGGTTCTCTGATGAATGAGGACCGCTAGAGCGTTTAATGAAAACAGAGAAGAAAGAGGTGGCCAGTTGGAGGGGGGGGGGGGGTGAACCACATGCAGATAACTTATCACAGGAAAGCCCATTAGCTGCAGTCTATCCTGACCGCTCAGGAAATGTGAAATGACAGGGAAACATTTCCTCCCTTCCTCACTCCTGGTTGCAGCCCTGACCAGGGCCTCCGTCTGCATTCTCTCTTTGAACGTCCTAATTGCTCTACACCCTCTGGTGGATTGGCCTGCTCTGCTACGGCTGAGGCGGAGGAATGAGTAGGGCCCTCCGTGTTGAAATCCATTAACCTCTCCCGCCTGCGGCCCATCAGGCCCCCAGTAGATGAAGACTGAGTTGGGAGAGCATGGGGCTGGGGATTACTGTCCATTTATCAGGGAACACCTGCTACTCCGGTAGAAAGTTCATAAGGCCTGCCATAGATCAGCACAGCCAGGCACCGCCATCAACCATTAGATGGTTATAGCATGTGGTATGGAATGTTGATGTGTTATTATTAGATAAAGACCCCAGGCTCACTGGTCTGATTTAGCGGAGGGACTCAGGAGACAACTGTAGGAGACATGGTCTTTAGGGGCCAAGGATACAGAAGAGAATGTCTTATTCTATCATTTGTCTGGCCGTAATAATACACCTGTGAAGGTAAAGTGATGTAATATTCTGAAATGATCCTAATTAGACGTTGCTGATGTCGTGATCACAGATGATCATGTGTGTACCATCAGTCTGACAACATACATAATGGTACAGTGGTCATGAATGTTGAAATATGACCATACCATAATTGGTATGTCAGTACAGGATTTATAGTACATGGTGTGTGACGACTATAGTGTGTGTGGTCATAGTAAGTCACTCCTCTAAGTCTGGGCTTGATTGTTAGTTCAATCGGGTGTGTTAGTGCTGGGTAGAAACAAAAGCCTGCATCTTCAGGACCAGGATGGAATAACATGGCTTTAGCCCCTTTCCGTCTTCCAGCAATGGTGGATGTACCTGTGAGGTGTCGTGGTTAAAGATGATGGAGCTGAGGTCTCCACAGTTGTAGTGTGTGATGAGGTCCTCGGTGGTGTAGGAGCCCTGCAGACTGCCTGCTCTTACACTCTCATGCTGCAGCAGGGTCTGGTTCAGGGCAAACAGCACCTGCAGAGGGAGGAACTGTTAGGGACTTGGCAGTGTGAACAATGACAGCGTAACAGCACACTGTTAAAGTCTCATTTTGTTGTGGCTCACACTAACACAGGCATACTGTAGTGGAATTGTATGATGGATAGTTTATAGAAGTTTCTTTCCATTAGTCTCCTAACGTTGCCCATCATGTGCAGACTGGCTAAAACAGACCACAAGAGGCATGGCAGAGCTCCATTTTCTCCACTTCTCCTCTCCCAGGGAAAAATAAGGGAGAATGGAAAAGAGGAAGACTGTCCCTTTAAAAATAGCTCTCTCAGGGCCTCAGCACCATAAATTTACAGCCCCCATTAAAATAAAAAGTAAACCCTCTTTAGAGAGAATTTATGGCGTGCAGCAGCCAGCGGGAGCTGCGACACTGCAGCTGTCCCAGACACCAGTGGTTAACAGTCCCAGCTCCCGCCCCCTCAATCCCACGGCCGCCTCTGACTGGCCTGGCAGGCCCCAGCCAGCTGTCAATCAGGGCTAAGTGTTCTGACAGGAACGCTAGGTGGAGGGCGTGGGGAACAGAGTGGTTTACTCAGAGTACAGTAGATTGAGTTTCACACCGTCTCACATTCCGCCCACTAACACATTCATGTCCTATGGTGGTGCGGTCAGTTGATTTGCACCCTTGATTACGTACGTATGACTGCATGTTACATCACCGCTGGTAACTCCTAAACCTAATTGCCTCCACCAGGGTTAGTAAAGGAAAGTGATGGCTATACCGTAAATACTGAAGGTCGACATCCCGACCGCATGATTTGTGTGTAAGCTTAAGGCCTACAGCTGCACAACTGATCTACCCTAAGTCAACACACGGGTTATATGTAAAAATTCACAAAATGATGTTATGTTTTTTGCAATCACTTATTGAACTCATAAATGCCTTATTGTATTGTCTTTTTGAATGTTGCTTAAACATTTTGTTACCTTAACAATGAGCTGAGCACAACCTAGTTCTAAGCTAAATCTTGTGACTCTCTTCTTTCTCAATTTTGCTTGAGATTTTTTTTTTTTCTCTCTCTCTCTCTCTCTCTCTCTCTCTCTCTCTTTCTTTCTCTCTCTCTCTCTCTCTCTCTCTCTCTCTCTCTCTCTCTCTCTCTCTCTCTTTCTTTCTTTCTCTCTCTCTCTCTCTCTCTCTTTCTTGTGTAGTCTGAGGTCATTGTATTTGCTAACCAGTCTTCCAGGCGGTGCCTTAGTAGTGTGCCTCTGTTCTAATGAGGGGAGACAACACTAGAGAGCTGACAGCATGGATGCCTCTCTTTCCCTCTTGCTCCCTCCCTTCTTCCCTCCCTCAGTCCACTCTTCAACCTCTTCTCATATTTCCCATTGCATGCAAGCAACCCCAGGACCTCACCCAGCCTTTCTCACTGCACAGAGAGCGGTGAGCAATCTTATTTATTTTATTAGACGTGTTTCACAGTCTATTTTCAGCCAAGGGCCCAGCGCCGTGCTGTCATCCTGCCAAAGCGGTAATCCCAAAATGGGCCTTGATCAAACCTGCAACCTTAACGGTTAGTGCTGAGTAATTTCGTTTTTTTTTTAAACATTGAATGCATTGTGAAATAATGACATTAAAATTATTTTAGAGCTTTTTAATGGAAGTTCCAAAGCCCAAACTAGTGAACATTCAACTGCCAAAACATTGAAAATATTCACAGTCACAGTTTTTACCGTCCCCAAATCCAGAACAAATTCAAGAAAATGTTCAGTATTATATAGAGCCTGTATTGCATGAAACTTCCTTCCATCTCATATTGCTCAAATAAACAGCAAACCTGGTTTAAAAAAACAGATAAAGCAACACCTCACGACACAACACCTCTCCCCTATTTGATCTACATAGTTTGTGTGTATGCATTGATACGTAGGCTGTGTGCCTTTTAACATTTTTATGTAGTTCTGTCCTTGAGCTGTTCTTGTCTATTGATGTTCTGTATTATGTCATTCTGTGTTATGTTTCATGTTTTGTGTTGAACCCAGGAAGAGTTGCTGCTGGTTTTACAACAGCTAATGGGGATCCTAATAAAATACCAAATCTAAAAATACCAAATATTGTTCCTGCTGTGATGATTCACCATCTTCATCATATGTTTTTATAATTTATCTTCCGATAATCACCAATAAGCCTCCTAGTAGCCTATGCAAATTAGGGAGCCAAATTAAGGACTCTCTCATCGATACGATTTGGTAGGCTATACTTACTGACTGACAATGCAATACAATGGACATATAACGGGAGTTACTAATGTAACTATGGCTCTACTAATTCCTGAAGACTGTCAATATGGTTGAAAGCATGGATAACAAGAAAGTAACAAGAAAGTCATGCTAGTGACGTGACAGCATCGGAGGATGTGCCCCCACGGTTCATATAAAGCAATACATCAGACCACGCACTCAGAGAAGAAAGTCATGCTAGTGATGTGACAGCATCGGAGGATGTGCCCCCACGGTTCATATAAAACAATACATCAGACCACGCACTCACAGAATTTTCTCGCCCAAAGATTCCGAGTGACAGGAAAGTACTGACGGTCTACCAGGTATTCGTAGAACCATAGTTACATTCGTAACTTCCGCTCTACTTCATACCATTCAGAACGTCAGTACGGTGAAAGCATGGATGAGTCATACCAACAAGGTCGCAAGGAATTGCACTACTAACCTCTGATTATTGCACCTGTGCCACTGGAAAAATGGCAGACCCCATGGTGTGGCAGGATGTGACGTTGACCCTTTCAAATCTTGAGAATATGCAGGGCGACGACCAGGTAGCAGTTGCTCATATCTCATTCAGGGGGATGCCTCTAGGTGCAGTCCAGGATGTGGCTACACTTCTGATCGAGTGACATATCACACCTTCTAGGACAGGGAGCCCTACACCCTTGTAGGTCTGAGTGATGACATCCACAACCCAGTGTGAAAGCCACTGCTTGGACAATGCAAGGCCTTTTGATTTACCATTGAAACACAGAAACAACTGGTCTGTCTTCCTGTACTGCTCCGAGGCTTGCATGTAGCCTTTGAGAGAACGAACTGGACACAGGAGATTTGCTCGCTCGTCCTCCTCCGCATTCTGGAGAGGAGGGGGGCAGTAGGCCAGCTCGATGGCTTGATTGATGTGAAGGGGTGATAAAACCTTAGGCAAAAAGGCTGGATTGGGCCATAAGGTCACAGCTAGGTCATCTACCTTCCATCGTAGGCAGACAGGACTCATAGAGAGCGTGTGGAGCTCACTCACACGTTTCGCTGATGAAATAGCTAAGAGGAAAGCTGTTTCCAGAGAGAACCATGTCCGGCTCCTCCGTATGCTCGGTAGGGAGGGTTTGTCAAAGCCTTCGAAGCTAGTGTCAGATCCCAGGATGACGCGAGGACACCTCTGAGGGGATGCAGACGGTGGACATCATCTTGCCGATTTTCCATCGCTGCCTAAATGGTTAGCCGATATGGCTGAGGCATACACCTTCAAGGTAGAGGCAGAGCAACCAGAGTCCAATGGGTACAGAGCAGGACAACGGTTCCTCAGCCCGTGTAGAGCATCATTCGATAAACAGCTTACAGCAACCAGCATACATCCTCCTGGATGATGGGGGTCTGGCATTCTGTAACATCTCGATAATAGCAGGATTGCAGCAGAGAGGGTCGGGCTCTTCAGGGGCCACACCCATAGCTGTAGTTGGTCTGGGCTGGGATGCCATATCCTGCAGTGAGAGCAGGTCCTGTCTGTGAGGGAGCTGCCATCTGGGCCATCTGGGGGCTACAAGCAGCAGCCTGTGCTAAGCCTGAGAGACCCTGTGTAGTGTTGCTAAGATCAGGGGGGTCAGAGGGAAGGCATACAGTAGGTCCTCGGGCCACGTGTGGGCTAAGGCATACATGCCCAGGAGGGCTCTTGGACTCTGCCGGCAAGAACCAGAGGGGGCAGTGGAATGTTTGCTCTGTGGACCAAAACTTGTAAGATTCCCATTGTTAGTGCAGAGACATGAGCATCTCTTCATTATATACAGATCTCTAGTTGCAGTCAAATGTCTTTACACGGAGGAGGGAGAGAGAGCATGATGTGGTAACGATGAGTCAAAATCCAATAGCCTAATTATTGTTTACTGACTCATTTTGTTTGCGTATCCCTTTGTCATTCATAAATCATGCAACGTGGTTCTACGTCATACCTTTCAGGTCGTCAGTACAGTTGAAAGTATGGATTACATCCCTCGCCCTTCGCGCAGGTCCAGTAATAAAACAGTCCAGTAGTTAAACAGCCATCACTAGCACATTAGAGGCTACTGCCAATAGGCATTGACTAGAATTCACTGGCCACTTTAATAACTGGAACACTAGTCCCTTTAATAATGTTTAAATGTCTGGCATTACTCATCTCATATGTATATACTGTATTCTATACTTTCTACGGTATCTTAGTCACTTAATAATGTTTACATATCTGACATTACTCATCTCATATGTATATACTGTATTCTATACTATTCTAAGGTATTAGTGACTTAATAATGTTGACATATCTGGCATTACTCATCTCATATGTATACACTATATTCTATACTATTCTAAGGTATTAGTGACTTAATAATGTTGACATATCTGGCATTACTCATCTCATATGTATACACTATATTCTATACTATTCTACTGTATCTTAGTCCGTTCCACTCTGACATCACTCGTCCATATATGTATATAGTCTTCATTCATTCCTACTTAGATTTGTGTGTCTTGGGTTTATGTTGTGTCATTTGTTAGATATTACTGCACTGTCGGAACTAGAACCTGCAATAACATCTACTAATCAAGTGTACATGACCAATAACATTTCATTTGATTTGAATCAACTCCCACAATTCTGTGCTGAACTAGGTTCAGCCCAGCGTCCCACATAGTTCTTGACTTGATTTCTATCCTGAATGATTTGATTTCTCCCTAGAGAAACGTTGCGTGGAGTTCACAAAAAAATAACTAACTCAATGGAATTCAAGTAATTGAACCATCGTTGGTCAATTAGTTGTTTAATAACCGAAACCCCCCTGAAATGTTGGTTAATCGCTCAGCACTAATAACTGCAAATATGCTTTCATTCCCCCGCACACCTCATACCTCACCAGGAAATTCCAGGACCCCCTGCCTGCTCCATAATGACAATCCCTCACATATTTATTTCTATATCGCGTGCTTGCTTTATTGTTTTCATTTTTCCTCTGGCTGGCGGGCTGGGGCACAGATGCGCATTGGCGTTGCCCAAGACCTTGACCCACATGGCTCTCTGCCCGCCCAGGGCTTTCTACGGCTGCCAAGAGCAACACCAGACCAGGCCCTGGGCCCTGGGCAGAGAGAGGGCTGGGTGCGGGGCGGGGTATGGGCTGGCACAACTCAACCTGCCAGCCCCTTTGGACTGCTGGGAGTTTCCTTAAACACAGCTAACTGCACCAGACACTCTGGACCTGGTATATATATATATACACATATATATATATATATATATATATATATATATATATATAGAGAGAGAGAGAGAGAGAGAGAGAGAGAGAGAGAGAGAGAGAGAGAGAGAGAGAGATGTGAGTGGTCTGGTAAGTCAATATTGTTCTCACACTGTGGAGACTGCACATCTCTGTGCTCTTGCCATAGCGCCTGCACTTTGATGTGTTGAATGAGTGTGTAGGTGTGTGCGTTGTGTGAGTGTGCGAGTGTGTATGTTGACGGACAGAGTGGCTGTCCTTCAGATGAAGTGTCTCTCTCTGCCTAAGGGAAAGGCTGAAACAGGCTAGACCACAGAGGCCTGACATAGGCCATCACAGCACTTCACAAAGGTGGAGGGTGATTACGTGATGATCTCATGGAATTTAATACCACACTTTACTTCACACAGGTTACTCATCACAACACCTTCATGAGATCCTAATTAAGTACAGATTGCATAAAGAACAAAGCTGGAAAGAGCACCACGCTGACAGTGTTGAAACGCCAGTGAAGCATTCCAACATTTAATATGTGATCAGTGGAAAGAAAGAGCAAGAGAAAAAAACGAGAGAAGGTGCAGAAAAACGGCCATTTATCAACACGTGTACATAGAAGCAATTGACCTTGAAGTGTATTAAACCCTGTCTGTTTGTTAGAATTTGTGTTCCTGGTTTTACGCCTAAGACTTTTATGCTGTAATGAGTAGGTGCTGGTGACAAGGTGTTGGACAGCTCGCTCATGTCATCTACCTCACTTCCTTTCCTACCTCACTCCATTTCCTCCCTCACTTCCTTTCCTACCTAACTCTTTTTTTCTCTTTCTCTCTCTTTCGCTTAAAAAACAATTGGTTTGTTAACTCTTTATTCTCTCTCTCTCTCAAAATGTAATTCAAGGGCTTTATTGGCATGAGAAACATATGTTAACATTGCCAAAGCAAGTGAAGTAGATAAGAAACAAAAGTGAAATAAACAATAAAAATGTACAGTAAACATTACACTCACAGAAGTTCCAAAAGAATAAAGACATTTCAAATGTCATATAATGTCTATATACAGTGTTGTAACGATGCGAATAAAGTACAAAAGCGAAAATAGATAAACAAATATGGGTTGTAATTACAATCTCTCTTCCCCTCTCTCTCTCTCTCTCTATATATACACACACAGTATATACCTATTTTTTTCTCCACTGAGGCTGAGGAATGAGGCACCCTTCTACCCTCTCAAAGTACATAGACGGAACAAAATAAATGAGAGAGGGAGATAATGTAAAACAAATAAGGGCAGGTCATGATGGAAGCATGTGTTAGGCAGACGTAGTTTTCTCCTCTGTGGGCAGGGTAAGGGGCATCGTTAGTGGAAGTGGGCCGTGGGTCTAAGGAGGTATGACAAGCATGGAGAGACCTACCAGCATCAGGCAAGAGATCTGAGAAGGATCTGAGAAGTCTGCTCTCAGATATTTAATCACCACTGATCAAGGATACATAGAGAAACAGCTTCAGGCATTGTTCCTCTCCACTGCCTGCCTCGCTCTGGGAGCTCACAGAGGTGGTTGTGTTTCACCAGCAGACCCAGCACCCTGACCCAGGAACATGCTCGGCTGGGCTCCTCTGGGAAGGAATGGGGCTTAGCCCAAAGGGGATCGGGTTCAGAGTGTCCTGAGACTCTGGGGGTGAGTGTGGCTGTAATAACATCCAGGGTTAGCTAGGGTTGGGAAACCAGGATCCAGACATCTCATCATACACACATCCTCCTGAGTGGTTCAACTACGGCAGATACTATAGGACTTGTGCATGTGGGTGCGTGTGGGTGCGTGTGGGTGTGTGTGGGTGGGTGCGTGTCTGGATGTGGAAGAAAACCTGTGCATCGCTGCCTTTGAAAAGACACCGGGGCACAATCCCCTAAACTCCCACAGACTCCTAGCTGATCACAAGACAAACACAGTAAAACAAAGTCTGAAAAGTCTACATTTCCTCTTTTCACTTCCTGTCTTTATCATCTCTGCTTGATGCCCGTTTGTCATACTGAGCAAGTTATTGTGGCTCTTTCAAAACCACTGTCGTCTGATCTTTTACGTTTAGTCGGAAACACCTTGAATACATTACAGTAGGAAATGGAGATTGTGACACACAAGACCACTTCAAAGTTGTCTGTACATTCTCTGGTAGCTTCACCGTTGTCTTCAACAGTAGCCCTCATACCTGATCATTTTGTAGGTAACCCTGTAACCTGTCAGTGCTATAAAACCAACATGAAAACAAAAAAATGTCTTCAAATGTGATTTTCCAACTTCCAAGAATTGGCTAAATATTTTGACAACCCCTTGGCACCTCTTTTGTGTTACTTTTACTTATTTGAAGGTAAGCAATGCTTTCAACTGTTAGCATCTGACAATAGCAACAGCCGGGTCCCTTACACAGTCTTTACCCTGGTTAGTACCCTATCTAGACACACACACACACACACACACACACACACACACACACACACACACACACACACACACACACACACACACACACACACACACACACACACACACACACACACACAGCCATACCATACATACCAGCTATAAAACTTTTGTCCCTTCTATACATTTTTCGACAATCTTTCCGGTCAGCCATCCTTTCCAGATTTGACTTTCTATCTCTCTTCTTCCCACTCTCTCCTTCTCTCTCTCTCTCTCTCTCTCTCTCTCAGCCCAGGAAATCTGGGGATTACCAGGGGACAATCCCAGTGGCAGCAACTTGGTGCTCCCAGCATCTACAGAAAGCCTCCCTTTCTTCCCTCTCCTCCCCCTCTCCCTCCTGAACCAGGGTCTCGGTGCTGAACACTGCAGGACCCTTTCAGCCTGGCGGGGGACAAATCTCATCATCCTTCTCTGTTATCCCTCCTTTCTGACCTCCTCCCTCAGGCAAACTCTCTGTCTCCTAGCCTCCGTTCCTTCCCCTCCTTCAGTCCCCCTCTTTCTCCCAGTCCAAACTCAGGCCTAGGCTCCACAGCCCCTCTCCCCGGCCCCCCTAGTCTAGTTAATAAGAACCTGTGGGGGGATAGGCCCTGCTCTCTTTACACTTGTTCACAAACAAACCCCGCTGTTTGACTTGGCAGCCCCAATACAACGCCATTCATCTGTACTTTCCTGCCAGCCTGAAAATTCAGAAAATAATAAAGTATCGTTTGAGCTGCTGAGCAGCTGCCTCTTCACCATGAATACCCAGGAATGGTGTGAGAAAAGAGAAAGAGAGATTGGAATGAAAGAAGAAAGAGAGAAAGGGGTGAAATAGTGCTCAATCTTACTCCCTTTCAGTACTGCTGGTGGCTGAGGTAAGCGGAGGTGTAGAGAAAGGAGCAGAGGAAGAGAGAGGTACTGTGGTTAGGTCACAGAAACACTTGACCTGTCTAGGCTACTAGCCCACAGCTTACATGCAATGCTGTACTGGGAGCACACTGATCCATACACATTCTGAAGATAGCTCCTCTTATCCTAGGGAAAGATCTTATTGAATCGGATGTATCTGCCCCAATTAAGATGTGTGATTCTATCCGAACCATATGAGTGGGTTTCATTCCATAGTCAGCAAGACCAGGGAGACTCCTGCATGTATAAAACATACAGCTCCAACCCACAAACCACTTCCCTCTTATCTCGCAGCCTGCTTTGGTTCATTTAATAGCTTTAGACAGTGTAATTCCCTAAGAATGATTTGTATTTCTGAAAAGTCCCATGCTAAGGTCCTGCTGAAACATGAGAGTAGCACCTAATCCTCTGTATGAAGATAAATTGTGTCGTGGACCCTGAATCCTGGGAGTTGCAAGGCAGGCTGCTAGAGCAGCAGTGTGGGAGTAGGACCGGTCCCTTTACAGGCTGAATTCCTCTGAGGTTTTCCTGAGTGGTTCCTGTCACCAGGGCTGTGTGTGTGTGTCTGGAGCCAGTGCCAGGTATAGCTCATCTCTCACACACAGCTCAGATGAAGTGTTAAGTGAGGTCATCATGCCTCATACATCTGATCTTGGGCCTGTGTCAGTTCAGATTGGTGTTACTGGACCCTGGTCTGACTGATAAGCAGCTCTCTCAATGTGCTCCATACTGCCTGGGTAGTGTACAGGACTATGGCATGGCGTGGCATTGAAATAACTGCAGCATTTCCATATAAAAAGAATATGATTGAAAGGCTATTATGTATGAGTTAATGTCTGTGTGCAGTGCATGTGTGTCCATTTGTAAGAGAGACCATGAGAGAGGAGGTGGGGGAGTCCTGGAGAAAGGGAATGTAAGAGTGAAGAGAGAGAGAGATAAAGAGAGAGAGAGAAAGCCATGTGTTTATAGTTAGCAGGAAAGCAGGATCTGACTTCCAGTGAAATCCCCCCCCCCATCCCTCCATCCCCCTCTCTGATCCAGTCTGGAGCACAGCTGGCCCTGCACTGCCCTCCACCAGCCCACCTCTCCACTCCTCACCCCTCCATCCAGACAGACCTGGATCCTCCACACAGTTATTAACAACATCACTCACCCTCTCTCTTCATCCCCCATTCCTCTCTTTCTTCTTCTTTTGACTGGTTGCCTTCTCCCTCCCACCACTGTCTGTCTGAACCCTGTTTACTTTGCTTTCATCTACTCTTCATCCTTCCTGCTTTCTGCCCCCACTCTGTTGTGTTAATACTGTGTGTGTGTGTGTGTGTGTGTGTGTGTGTGTGTGTGTGTGTGTGTGTGTGTGTGTGTGTGTGTGTGTGTGTGCTCGTGCGCGTGCGTGTTATAGATTATGTGCGTGCATATGTGTGTGTGTGTGTGCGTGCATCAGAATGTTTGTGTGCGTGCGTAAGAATGTGTATTTGTGTGTGTGTGTGTGTTATGGTGCGGTCAGTGTGAGTACAGTGTACAGTGCTGTGTCTGTCTGACCGTAGCAGTAGCAAAACGGAAGAGGGCTCTGCTCCCCTCAGTCACGGCTTCCCCCAACACTAAACACTAAAGCAGCGTAATCCCAGACAAACACACCATTTCACGGCAAATCAACGGGAGAAATGTCAAATTTCACGGAGTACAAGCAATCTGGAGAGAGGCCGTGCCTTAAAGGCAGTGAGAAAAACACATCGAGACAGTATGTGAGTGTGTGTACTTGTGTGCACTTGTGTCAGTGCACGTGTGCAATAACGAGCACATGTACAGTATGTTCCCTGGGACGGTGTGTGTGTGTGCCTGCCGGCCGGCCTGTGTGTGCATGTGTATGTGTGTGTGTGTGTGTGTGTGTGTGTGTGTGTGTGTGTGTGTGTGTGTGTGTGTGTGTGTGTGTGTGTGTGTGTGTGTGTGTGTGTGTGTGTGTGTAAGGGAGTTTCAGGGGGAATCACACGATGCCTGAGGGTCACGTTGCCCCGTCATTTTCAATGTATTATATTATATTTTGAAAAACTTCTGTCAGCACATCCGTGAAGAGAGAGAAGAAATCATCTCCCCAATGAGAACAAGCTGTCTGAGACAGAGCGTGGAAGAGGGAACACACAAATCCCAATACACACAAACCCCAATACCTTCAATAGACACTGAATTTTCCCTGACGGAAAATATTTGTGGGTTTTCTTGTCTGCCTCTTACTGCTGTGGCCCCCTACCATGCATAGCCCCCCACCCACCTAGACACACACACATGGCAGATCTGATGAAGATGTGTGTGGTGTTTAGCTACACAGGAATGAGGAGCCTATCAGGTCAGAGAACCCTGCTGTTCAGCCGTGTCCTCCTCACTGGGCCTGGGCCTAGGATACACACACACACACAGGTTCCACTGATCAGAGGAATACATCATGTCACCTCCTGCCATATCTCTGTCCCCCTCTCTTTCTCTGTGTCTCTCTATCCCCCCACTCTCTCAGTCTCTCCAGAGGTCCGTCCAAAAGTAGCTTGGAAGTGGAGTGTGAATTGAAAGCAGATGAAGGCGTGAATAACAGCCAGTATGAAGCATTTTATTCTTTAATCTACAGTAACAACGGTACACTTGAGCCTTCTCTTTCCACTTCCTGTCTACCCCTTTCCCGCCCAACAACCCCACCTTCACCACTCTCGTCGATCCAAGACAGGAAGCCAAGCCAAGCCAACCTGCATGATGGACAGAAAAACTAAAAAATACTGAGAGACAGATGGAGAATGATCAGAGGGAGAGAGAAACAGCAGGAAGAGAGAACCAGACAGACAGAAATGACAGGAAGAGGAGAGAGGTAGAGAAAGGGGAGAAAAGAAAAAAGAGAATGAGAAAAAGGGGGAAGAAGGAAATGAGAGTTGAGAAAGAAGGGAATTGTAGGGAGGAGAGAGTGAGAAAGAGAGATACAGAGACGAAGAGATACCGAGTTGTCCAGCCAGAGAAAGAGAGGTGAAGAGATACAGAGTTGTATCACGTGAGTTATCCAGCCAGAGAAAGAGAGATGAAGAGATACAGAGAGTTGTATCATGTGAGTTATCCAGCCAGAGAAAGAGAGATGAAGAGATACAGAGAGTTGTATCATGTGAGTTATCCAGCCAGAGAAAGAGAGAGAGAGTCTCCCTGGCTCCCTATATAATTAGTCCACAACTCGTCCCTCATGCCCAACACCCTGAACCTACTGTAGCATCAACAGCTCTATTACACCTAGCCTAAATACAATGTTTACCATAACCTGTATTCACCTTAGCTAGTGCCTAGGCAGAGCCCAAGCCCCTTAGACTGTCCTCTCCAACACCCAGCCAGAATAGTACTCTCCCCCCATACTCTCCATACCCAACCTACACAGAAGTCTGAGCCAGGATCCACTATAAGAGAGACACTTGGCGTGTTCTCCAGACTCTTTAGGCCTGTTTGAAATGGCAACAACGGGAGTAGAGTAAATCACATTGGGCAGTGACCACTGATGGCACTTCCATTCAGGATAATAACACAGTCATAACTCTGTGGGTCTGACTGGTGTATTAAAACGTATTTGGACAGAAGTATGGACATACTGTAAGAGAGGATTATGAATAATAGAGATTTGCCGTAGGGGGTCGCTGTACTGTATGTTAGTGATGGTAATGGTGTCTGGTCAGAAGGTAAAATGGGTCGTGGACACCCTTGCAGCGCAGTGCTGGTTGTTGGTGAGAACAGAGCTGGATGTCAGATCAGAGCTGAGTCATTTTACTGCTCTCATAAGCTTCTAATTATTTCATAAATCTTTAGTTAGGCTCTGAGTTGTGTTGCTTGAGCTTTGTCCAAGAAGATTTAGAATGTTTATGTAATCTCTCTGTCATTTATTTCTGAGAAGTTTGATTTCTTCCCCTGTTTGGTGGTACGTGTGGATATGGGGAGAGGGTGAGTGAACCTCATGTTCTGTTTGTTGTTTTGTCTGTCTGGCCTGCTGTGTCAGTGTACAGTATGAGGGTATACATCTGGGTGAGGTGGTGCATAAAGGCTTTGGAAAAGTGATGATCACAGAAGTGCATAAACATTTCCCAACCCTGCTCTACCTTGTTCTACCCTGTTTTACCCAGCTCTACCCTGTTTTAACCTGCTCTACCTTGTTCTACCCTGCTCTACCTTGTTCTACCCTGTTTTACCCATCTCTACCCTGCTCTACCCCATCTATTCTGCTCTACCCAGCTCTACCCTGTTTTACCCTGCTCTACCCCATCTATTCCGCTCTACCCTGCTCTACCCTGTTTTACCCTGCTCTACCCCATCTATTCCGCTCTACCCTGCTCAACCCTGTTTTACCCTGCTCTACCCTGTTTTAACCTGCTCTACCCCATCTATTCCGCTCTACCCTGCTCAACCCTGTTTTACCCTGCTCTACCCCATCTATTCCGCTCTACCCTGCTCTACCCTGTTTTACCCTGCTCTACCCCATCTATTCCGCTCTACCCTGCTCTACCCTGTTTTACCCTGCTCTACCCTGTTTTAACCTGCTCTACCCCATCTATTCCGCTCTACCCTGCTCAACCCTGTTTTACCCTGCTCTACCCTGTTTTACCCTGCTCTACCCCATCTATTCCGCTCTACCCTGCTCAACCCTGTTTTACCCAGCTCTACCCTGTTTTAACCTGCTCTACCCTGTTCTACCCTGTCTACCCTGCTCTACCCTGCTCTACCTTGTTCTACCCTGCTCTACCTTGTTCTACCCTGTTTTACCCATCTCTACCCCATCTATTCTGCTCTACCCATCTCTACCCTGTTCTACCCTGTCTACCCTGCTCTACCTTGTTCTACCCTGCTCTACCTTGTTCAACCCTGTTTTACCCAGCTCTACCCTGTTCTACCCTGTCTACCCTGCTCTACCCCATCTATCCTGCTCTACCCTGTTCTACCCAGCTCTACCCTGTTTTACTCTGCTCTACCCTGATCTACTCTGCTTTACACTGATATACCTTGCTCTACCCTGTTTTACCCTGCTCTACCCCTTCTACCCTGCTCTACCCTGCACTACTCCTTCTACCCTGCTCTACCCCTTCTACCCTGCTCTCCCCTGTTTAACCCTGCTATACCCTGTCTACCCTGTGCCTACCCTGCTCTACCCTGTTTTACTCTGTGTTACCCTGCTCCACCCTGTTTAACCCTGTTCTACCCTGTTCTATCCTGTTTTACCCTGTCTACCCGGTTCTACCCCGCCCTACCCTGTTCCACCCAACTCTAGCCTGTTTTTCTCTGCTCTACCCTGCTTTGCACTGATCACCCTTGCTCTACCCTGTTTTACCCAACTCTAACCTAACTAAAAACAACAGCCTTGTTATGGTGCCTATATTACATTATCAATCTCTCTCTACTATTCAAACAAGAGTAGTTGTATAATAAAGAGGAGCAGTTTGAACCGTTTTAAAGAAACATTTGAATCTCTACCCTGTTCTACCCTGTTTTACCCTGTTCTACCCTGTTCTACCCCGTCTACCCTGTTTTACCCTGCGCTACCATGTCTACCCTGTTCTACCCTGTTTTACCCAGCTCTACCCAGCTCTACTCTGTTCTACCCTGTTTTACCCTGTCTACCCTGCTCTACCCTGTTCTACCCTACTCTATCCTGTTCTCCCCTGTCTACCCTGCTCTACCCTGTCTACCCTGCTCTACCCCATCTATCCTGCTCTACCCTGTTGTACCCTGATCACCCTTGCTCTACCCTGTTTTACCCTGCTCTACCCTGTTCTGCCCTGTTCTACCCTGTTTTACCCTGTTCTACCCTGTTCCACCCTGTTCTACCCTGTTTTTCCCTGTTCTACCCTGTTTTTCCCTGTTCTACACTGTTCTACCCTGCTCTGCCCTGTTCTACCCTGTTCTACACTGTTCTACCCTGCTCTTCTTCTGTTCTGCTCCTGAGACATGAGCTACATCAGCTCTAATGTCTGCCTGGCTCCCCACAACAAAACCACAGTTTGGTAAATAGCGACGCCACCTGCCCAAGCCAAACACCCCCTCCCTCTCCGCATTCATAACCTCCCACAGCCTGGAAGTGAACCCCCCTGGCCCGGAGAAGAAACTGCTCACTATGCAAAAATACCATGATGATAGGATTGCGATTATCACCCCTTTCTATTTGGAAAAGCATTTTGTTTGGACCAAAGCTGAGAAAAGCTCTTGACAGGAAGAATTGGTGCAGTGTAAACACAAAGCCTACTGAGGCGCAAGGGCAGACGCGGTCTAGCGCTGAGGAGCTGTGGTCGGGAGGCCAACAAAATCACAGGTTTGTGGCTTTAAATGGGCCGCTAATCATCCCCCACGTCTACAGTCCAAACAAACCGGGGGGAAAGCACAGAAAGACAGGCGATGTAAGCCAGATTGGGACTCCTCTGTAGTAGGGCAGAGTTCTCTGTTCTAGAACCATTCACTGAAGAGTACAGTACAGTGAGGATGAATGGACAAACAGCAGAGGTTGGACTAGTATTTGGGTACTACAGAATGCAACCACGTCCATTGCTGTTGTTGGTAAAGTCTCACAGCTGTTCTCCTCAGGGTAGTGTTCTGGGATTCTGGGGTAGGGTTACCTGGTATGGACCCTTCTGTGTGTACAATAGTACACCTACAGTAAGAGTAAAGTTGGGCTGCCAAGTTTCTGCTGATTGCATTCAATGAGTCGTTCCCTTCCTGCTCTGGAAAGGAGGGTTCTGTTCCCTACAGCAGAGCAGCCAGGCCAGTCAGAGTCAATCACCCAGTCACAGATTCTGCACTGTGCAGCATCATACATACATTAGGCCTCTCAATGTGGGAGCTATAAGGGAGGCTGGGTGGAGATAGTGTAAGGAAACATATAGTCAATTACTAACGGTAACGAGGGAGGTGTCCTTTAGGGATTGAGTTACACAACTCAGCGGTCAGTGGAAAATTGGTATTGTGTTTCTGCACCACACAGGGTTGTACCGATGAAGTAGGGACACACAGGCTTTCAAGTGTGCCTACATATGAGTAGGTTTGATCATGCACATATGTAGTGTGGTTTCCTATTGGACCATACAGAATCGCTGAAGCTACAGTAGACCTGTAGCTATATAGCTATACAGCTTTATAGAAGCAATGAACCCTAGCTGCTAGGATCATGTGAATCAGTGTGTACTACCACAGTATGTCCTATTCTTCACTGTTGTATTCTGGGTCCTGAGAAGGGCTGATAGGCAACTCCATCTGTCTCCCATGGTGCCTCTGGCTCCTGTGTCACCTCTGGGTACACACATCCTCCCTCCTCTCACTCTCACCTCCCGGACCGCACTCTGACCCTGTCTAGACCCTGATGCTATCTCTCCTCAGATATGGGTCCTATTGTCTGCCTGGGCTGGCCTCGGGGCCTGATTGTCTGCATGGGCCAGGCCCGGGGCCTGATCTCTCCAGCCACCACCCCTCCAGCCAGCTCTCTCTTACACTGCTCCAACTAATAGTCCAGGGTCTCACCACAGAGGAAGTCATTTCCCATCAAAGCCGCTCGCCATTTCTCAAACACTTTATTTCAGTGTTGTTGTAAGGGAACATGACTGTCCTGGGGTATAGAATACACGGCTGTGTGTGTGATGTATGTAATGTACTCTGTACTGCTGATGTGGTGTGTTTTTACCAACCCTCTTCCTCGTCTCCATTTCAGCACATTCCCTGCTGGGCCCAAGCCCCTCTTTATGAACATTGGCTTTTATTAGGTGGTTGTTGTTAAAATACCGGGAACATTTTTTTTTCTTCAAAACAATTAAGCCTTGAAGTTGATTTAACAAACTGAAGTCCAGGCTTCTGTATTACATCAGAGAGAGGGAGGTTTCAGAGTGGAATCAGGAATCAGCCATCTGTACTATGTACAGGGTCCAGCACACATGGCCACATGGTCACGGGGAAACAAAATCTGTCACAGAGCTCCATTCCGATGTTATTTGTGACCAGCTCCAGAGTCTGTGAGTCTATGAATGTGTGTGACTGTCTTTACTGTGAGTAAAGACAGTCACACTGCGAGTGCATGCATGTGTGAGTGTCATCAACATGCTTTTGTGAATGTGTGTGTGTGTCCCAGGCTGAGAGTGGTCACGGGTGTGTGGCGGTGGTTGTCGTGGCTCCACGCCGGCCGTCTGTAGAGCATTAATGACACAGCCGTGCCCCGTACACACAGGCATGTTGACCACAGCTGTTAAACAACCATGTTTGCTGGAGCTCACATTAAATGCTGGGGCCTTTTACAATGCCGGAACGGGAGGGGAGAGGAGGGGAGGGGGGTGGATGGGGGAATCAGCGCTCCAACACTGCTGCATCCTCCCACAAATAAGTACCCTAATCACCACAACCATGCGAGTTAACAAAACACAGAGACACAACACACAACTTCATACATAAAACACATGCATACCCAAACACACACACAACGATGTTTGTGGTAAAGGCAAAGCAGAGTTTTCTGACTGAACAACAGTAACACACATCAGAATGTTTAGGAGACAATAACTCACCTCCAAAGGTTGAGAGAGAACTGCCCCCCTCTCCCTCCTTCTCCTGCCTCTCTTGATCCCCCCTCTCTCCCTCTCTATCTCCTCTCCTTCTCCCTTCTGTATCCTGGTTCATTTCAGGCCAGCCTGTTGCCCATGGAGAGGGGCCAGGAACAGCCATGAGTCAACAGACTACCATAAGAGCCCCACTCTAAACCACCGTCTCCAGGGGGAACCTCATGTGTACAGCCCTCGCTCTCCTTCAACCAGAGATCCTCATTTTACTGTTACCGACACAGGGCTGCAGAGAGAGAGCCCAACACTTCTGTTATTCTGCATGACACCATGCATGTGAGTAGTAAACAGTGGAGGAGAGATGGAGATGGAGGAGAGGAGGAGATGGAGGAGAGGAGGAGATGGAGGAGAGGAGGAGATGGAGGAGAGGAGAGGAGGAGAGGAGGAGATGGAGGAGAGGAGGAGATGGAGGAGATGGAGGAGATGAGAGGAGGAGATGGAGGAGAGATGGAGATGGAGGAGATGAGATGGAGGAGAGGAGGAGATGGAGGAGAGGAGAGGAGGAGATGGAGGAGAGGAGGAGATGGAGGAGAGGGAGGAGATGGAGGAGAGGAGAGGAGGAGATGGAGGAGAGGAGGAGATGAGGAGATGAGGAGAGGAGGGGAGGAGGGGAGGAGATGGAGGAGATGGAGGAGAGGAGGAGATGGAGGAGAGGAGGAGATGGAGGAGAGGAGAGGAGGAGATGGAGGAGAGGAGATGGAGGAGAGGAGAGGAGGAGATGGAGGAGAGGGAGGAGAGGGAGAGGAGGAGATGGAGGAGAGGAGGAGATGAGGAGAGGAGGGGAGGAGGGGAGGAGATGGAGGAGAGGAGGAGATGGAGGAGAGGAGGAGATGGAGGAGATGGAGGAGAGGAGGAGATGGAGGAGGAGATGGAGGGAGATGGAGGAGAGGAGGAGATGGAGGAGAGGAGAGGGGGAGATGGTGATGGAGGAGAGGAGGAGATGGAGATGGAGGAGAGGAGGAGATGGAGATGGAGGAGAGGAGAGGGGGAGATGGAGGAGAGGAGGAGATGGAGGAGAGGAGGAGATGGAGGAGAGGAGAGGAGGAGGGAGATGGAGGAGAGGAGGAGATGGAGGAGAGGAGGAGATGGAGGAGAGGGAGGAGAGATGGAGGAGGAGGAGATGGAGGAGAGGAGGAGAGATGGAGGAGAGGAGGAGGAGGAGATGGAGGAGAGATGGAGGAGAAGAGGAGATGGAGGAGATGGAGGAGAGGAGAGGAGGAGATGGAGGAGAGGAGGAGATGGAGGAGAGGAGGAGAGGGGGGAGATGGTGATGGAGGAGGAGATGGTGATGGAGGAGAGGAGGAGATGGAGGAGGAGATGGGGATGGAGAAGAGAGGAGGAGATGGAGATGGAGGAGAGGAGGAGATGGGGATGGAGGAGAGGATGAGATGGAGGAGAGAAGGAGATTGAGATGGAGGAGAGGAGGAGATGGTGATGGAGGAGAGAAGGAGATGGAGATGGAGGAGAGGAGGAGATGGGGATGGAGGAGAGGAGATGGAGGAGGAGATGGGGATGGAGGAGAGGAGGAGATGGAGAGGAGGAGATGGTGATGGAGGAGAGGAGGAGATGGAGGAGGAGATGGAGGAGAGGAGGAGATGGGGATGGAGGAGAGGAGATGGAGGAGGAGATGGGGATGGAGGAGAGGAGGAGATGGAGATGGAGGAGAGGATGAGATGGAGGAGAGAAGGAGATGGAGATGGAGGAGAGGAGAGGAGGAGATGGTGATGGAGGAGAGGAGGAGATGGAGGAGGAGATGGGGATGGAGGAGAGGAGGAGATGGAGATGGAGGAGAGGAGGAGATGGGGATGGAGGAGAGGATGAGATGGAGGAGAGAAGGAGATGGAGATGGAGGAGAGGAGAGGAGGAGATGGTGAGGAGAGGAGGAGATGGAGATGGAGGAGAGGAGGAGATGGAGGAGGAGATGGGGATGGAGGAGAGGAGGAGATAGTGATGGAGGAGAGGAGGAGATGGAGATGGAGGAGAGGAGAAGAGAAGATGGGGATGGAGGAAAGGAGGAGATGGAGGAGAGGAAGAGATGGAGATGGAAAAGAGGAGGAGATCGGGGATGGAGGAGAGGAGGAGATGGGGATGAAGAAGAGGAGGAGATGGGGATGGAGGAGAGGAGGAGATGAGGATGGAGGAAAGGAGGAGATGAGGATGGAGGAGGGGATGGAGGAGAGGAGGAGAGATGGAGATGGAGATGGGGATGGAGGAGAGGAGGAGATGGAGGAGATGGGGATGGAGGAGGAGACGGGGATGGAGGAGAGGAGGAGATGGAGGAGAGGAGATAAGGAGATGGGGATGGAGGAGAGGAGAAGATGGGGATGGAGGAGAGGAGGAGATGGAGTAGAGGAGGCCTGGCATCTGGTGGGAATAGAGGGATGGGTCGTGCTGTTAGATGCCTTGGTTAGCGCTGTCATGACTGTCCTGATCAGGTCAGGTTACAGGAGACTACAACCCTACAGATTATCTCTCAACCCCAACAGAGGAGGAGAGATCTAGGGGTCTGAAGATGCGGGGGTTTTATGACCCCTCACGCCCATGGTAAATCTTAGGCCACATACAAATTCCTTTTGTCCTGTTACTATGGAGAACCAGCCTCAGAACATTAAACATGAAATAAAGGGACTTTGGAACAATGGTTTCTGTCAGCCACAATGGTGGTCATGACGATAGATGGAATATGAAAATGTATGTCCTTTTTGTTTTGTTATTAAAGGTTAATATATGACATTATTACAAAAACTTTGTAACGTCAACAGTTTACGTAGTATATGTTTGATGTTTATACATTGTACGTTGTATGGAAAATGTCCAAATCAAAGAGAATGTTTTGGTAAAGATTAACTGTGAAGTTAGTTGTCTAAAATTGGATTTGAGTCAAATCTAGACCTTGCCTCTTAACTAGGTACGCCCAGAGAATTACCCTAAAGGCGATTACGCCCACTTCTGACCCGAGGGTATAAAACCTGTGCGTGAAGAATTTACAGATGAGACTACGTGACCCAAGCTGCAGCCGAGGTCTAAAAAAGTCAACGAACCCAAAACGCAACACAAGTTTGAAGTTTTTTCTACCCAAGCTACGGATGAGTAGCTGTGTCTAAGCGGGTGAATTCAAGTCAAACCACTTAGCCTCCACTCCTCATCGAATCGGGGTATCTACACTGTTTCATTCCTACGCTGTGAGCTCTGAGCTACAGAGCTGTCTATCTGTAGAGCCCTTCCAGAACATGGGCGAGGGAACCGACTCCTAAGCCAAAAGGACACTCACATCGTGAGGACGACCAGAGAGGTGCGCCGGAGAAGTGCGTCATTGAGCAGCCTGACCGGTCCACACGGAGAATCCACAGAGACCTTCCCCACGTAATTACATCATTATATTCTGACCCATGAGAGCGGCAGTATGGGGCAAGGCTAGGTTTAGAATAAGCATAGCTGACAAATTCACCCAAATGTATATTTCTCTCGTGTACTTTCTCTTTTCTCTCTCTTTTAAATCCCCATTTTGAGTAACACGCGCCATAGTGTGTTGGCCCGTACTAAGTTCTAATCAATCGCCTAGAATGTGTTTTTGTGTATGTATATCTTTTATCATCAATTTCAGCTTTCTAGTAAATAAATATTCAACTAAGAATGGTGTGGTACGAACTCATTGGTGAGACCCGGGTCCGTGCAGATTCCCGAATTATGCGACATTCAGAATGAGACTGTAGAGGGAACTGGTTAATTAGCGGCTGTTGTAAAGTCGATATTCTGATATTCTTTGAGTTAATTTGGGAAATAGAAACTCAATAAAAACTCATTTTCCCATGGTGCCCCAGATTAATGAGTTAATAATTGCTTGATTCAGTTAATCACGCCATTAGAAAGCTTTAATCATTCGATGAGCAACAGTTGTCACATTAACTAATACAACGTCATGACAGAGCTGTGGTGGCTAGCTGCTGGGACCAAGTGGATAAAGAGAGGTGTTGGTGTGTCATCGTCAGCAGGAGCGTCAGGGTATGGGTCACACAGCGTCAGTAAGGAGCACATCATCAGACTGGAGGACGGATGGTGACGCAGACACATGTTTATCATTGAGGGAATGGGGCGGATTCCTTTCATCTGAGACTGTCTGACTGTTCCCTCGCTCCCTGCCTGACCTCTATGACTTTATCACTCTCTCTCCCTCCCTCTCTCTCACTTTCTCTCCCCCTACCGTTCCACTCTCACCCATCTGCTTTTCATCTCTGGGTAGACTGGGTGGGATGGGATGGCGTGATGGTTGTAGTAATGGTTGAATTGGGATTGTGTGGAGGTTGGCTATTTAACCCTTTGGATTTGTGATTAAGTTGATATATATCATTCCTGACTTACTTGATTTAAGCAGTATGTGTCTGTACGTGTGTATGAATGTGTGTGTTTGTACTGTACTATACATGTGTGTCAAAATAAGTGAGTAATTAAAGTGAACCACGGCTGTTTGCCTTCCCAAAGAAATGCACAGACATTTGGCATGGCTGAACACCATCCCCCGACACCCCCACCCAGCCACCCCTCCCAAACACACACACTTATACACAAGCACGCACATATTTCTCACTCACAAGAGCTGTCAGTCCCTGTTAGGCTTGGCATTCTCATTAGCACACGGTTTGGATCGCCTTTCAGAGGAGCTGAACCCAGGACCTTTTCCCCTGAGCACTTCCAGAGAGAGATAGAGGCCAAAGGAGGGAGGGAAGGAGGGAGGGACATATAGAAGAGACAAACAGACAGACAGACAAACAGAGGAGGGAGCCAGAGGAGATGGAGAGAGAAAGGCATTAACTATTGAGGGATACTCCTCCTAATATCATCAGCCTCTCATCAGTGCTTTACTGGCTAGGTTCAGAGTCTCTCTGTTCTCTCATCCAACACAGACAACTTGTCTGAGACAAAGCACAGTGCACGCTCACTCAAGCCCAGAAATCATGGGTGGCACATCCAGTAGCCTACCTCAGTATATTACGTCGTTTCAAAAAGGCAAATTAGTTTCCTTTAACAGATAATCTATTCTGTACCAAAGAAGACAGTCGGAAAATGTGTCTTCATTAAAACTCTGCCTAGATTACTCCAGTGTATGTCAACTTTTGAATGATGTTACTTTAAGTTTCAATTACATTCCTTCCAATTGAGCCCCAAAGGGACTCATGGCTGATTAAAAGGAATTTATTTGTGTTTCACTTTCGAGGAGAAAATGGAATCTTGAAACTAGCATCAGATTGCCTTTCAACCGTCTGTTCAGCAGGCCCTGGGTGGGCACTGCCCTCTAACACTGATCCTGGGTCAGTTGCCATAATGAAGGAGAACTAATGGCTGAAACTGATCCCAGATCAATGGTTTCGACCCACCCAAGAGAACATAGAGAAGCAAGCCTCACTTACAAGAACACACCACGAAAGAGATGAGAAAGGGATCCGTACGTTAGTATCCCAAACCTTGTGCCCCTACTTTGGAACAGCCTTCCTCAGCAACCCCAAGCTCGTCACCACAGTGAGGACTGATGGAATTCCTGAAATATCTAAGAGACTTAAACGAGACTTTGCACTTTTTACTTCTAAGTTTTTTCCCTTTCTTTTAAACTGCTGAGGTTTCAAATAATCAGGATGTCCCAGATGAGTGTGGTTGGAGTTGTAGCAGAGGAGGAGGAGGAGGAGGAGGAGAAATGTTAAAGCTTAAACGATACAGAACAAAGTTGAGCTCAGCAGCTCAGCTCCTTCATGTTTCCTGTGTAACCATGTAACACCGTACTGCCCCCAAAACACACTGCATTGCACACACACACACAAGTCTCCCACTGACAGGACACACACTGAGGTCCAGTCCAGCACAGCCAAGAGAGCCTGAATATGTTTTACTCTTACACTGCTGATCCAGGTCACACATGATCTCCACAGACTGGGGTCAACGGAACTCTGAGAGTCTGTGTTTCCTGTGAGGGTAAGGATCTGGTTGGGACTGGCCCGGAAAACACATTAGGGAAGGTAGATGCATGGACACACACACACAGCAAAGAATAGATCACTCAGCTCTCACACCTGTCCCACAATGATAATGTCAGAGGTGTAAGAGTGTGTTAATAGTGTGAAATAAAGGAGCTATTAGGGTACAGAGAGTGGAGGCAGTGTGTTAATAGTGTGTAATAAAGGTGCTACAAGGGTACATAGAGGGAGACAGTGTGTTAATAGTGTGTAATAAAGGTGCTACAAGGGTACATAGAGGGAGACAGTGTGTTAATAGTGTGTAATAAAGGCGAAAAAGGGTAAAGACAGTGGAAACAGTGTGTTAATAGTGTGTAATATAGGTGTGGTAAAAGTACAGAGAGTGGAGACAGTGTGTTAATAGTGTGTAATATAGGTGCTATCGGCGTACAGAGAGTGGAGACAGTGTGTTAATAATGTGTAATAAAGGTGCAACAAAAGCACAGAGATGGAGACAGTGTGTTAATAGTGTGTAATAAAGGTGTTCGAAGGGTGCAGAAAGTGGACACAGGGTGTTAATAGTGTGTTATAAAGGTGCTATAAAAGTACAGAGAGTGGAGAGAGTGTGTTAATAGCATGTAATATATGTGCTATAAAAGTACAGAGAGTGGAGAGAGTGTGTTACCATTGTGTAACAAAGGTGCTAAAAAGGTACAGAGAGTGGAGACAGTATGTTAAAAGTGTGTAATAAAGGTGCTATAAAAGTACAGAGAGTGGAGACAGTGTGTCAATATTGTGTAACAAAGGTGCTATAAAGGTACAGAGAGTGGAGACAGTGTGTTAATTGCGTGTAATATATGTGCTATAAAAGTACAGAGAGTGGAGACAGTATGTTAAAAGTGTGTAATAAAGGTGCTATAAAGGTACAGAGAGTGGAGACAGTATGTTAAAAGTGTGTAATAAAGGTGCTATAAAGGTACAGATAGGGAGACACAGTATGTTAATAGCGTGAAATAAAGGTTCATTAAAAGTACATAGAGGGAGACAGTGTGTCAATAGTATGTTACAAAGGTGCTATATTGGTACAGAAAGTGTAGAAAGTGTGTTAATAGCGTGTAAAAAAAGGTGCTATAAAAGCACAGAGAGTGGAGACAGTGTATAAATAGCATTTTTAAAAGTGCCAAATGGGTACAGAGAGTGGAGACAGTTTGTTAATAGTGTGAAATAAAGTTGCTACAAGAGACAGAGAGTGGAGACAGAGTGCTAATAGTTTGTAATAAAGGTGCTATAAGGCTACATGGAATGGAGACTGTGTGTTAATCGCGTGTAATATATGTGCTATAAAAGTACAGAGAGTGGAGAGAGTGTGTTACCATTGTGTAACAAAGGTGCTAAAAAGGTACAGAGAGTGGAGACAGTGTGTTAAAAGTTTGTAATAAAGGTGCTATAAAGGTACAGAGAGTGGAGACAGTGTGTTAATATTGTGTAACAAAGGTGCTATAAAGGTACAGAGAGTGGAGACAGTGTGTTAATTGTGTGTAATATATGTGCTATAAAAGTACAGAGAGTGGAGAGAGTGTGTTAATAGTGTGAATTAAAGGTTCAGTAAAAGTACAGAGAGGGAGACAGTGTGTTAATAGTGTGTAATAAAGGTTCATTAAAAGTACATAGAGGGAGACAGTGTGTCAATAGTATTTACCAAAGGTGCTATATTGGTACAGAAAGTGTAGAAAGTGTGTTAATAGCGTGTAAAAAAGGTGCTATAAAAGCACAGAGTGGAGACAGTGTATAAATAGCATTTTAAAAAGTGCCAAATGGGTACAGAGAGTGGAGACAGTTTGTTAATAGTGTGTAATAAAGTTGCTACAAGAGACAGAGAGTGGAGACAGAGTGCTAATAGCTTGTAATATAGGTGCTATAAGGGTACATGGAATGGAGACTGTGTTAATCGCGCGTAATAAAGGTGCTATAAGGGTAGAGAGTGGAGACAACTTCTTAGGGTTGCAATCCCGTTAACGGGATCGATATGACAACAGCCAGTGGAAGTGCAGGGCGCCAAATTCAAAACAACAGAAATCTCATAATTAAAATTCCTCAAACATACATGTATTTTATACCGTTTTAAAGTTAATCTTGTTGTTAATCCCACCATAGTGTCCGATTTCAAATAGGCTTTACAGCGAAAGCAGTACAAACGATTATGTTAGGTCACCACCAAGCCAAAGAAAAACTCAGCCATTTTTCCAGCCAAAGAGAGGAGTCACAAAAAGCACAAATGGAGATCAAATTAATCTCTAACCTTTGATGGTCTTCATCAGATGACACTCATAGGACTTCATGTTACACAATACATGTATGTTTTGTTTGATAAAGTTCATATATATATATTTTTTTAAACAGAGTTTATATTGGCGCGTTACGTTCACTAGTTCCAAAAACATCCGGTGATATTGCAGTGAGCCACATCATTTTACAGAAATACTCATTATAAATGTCGATGAAAATTCAAGTGTTCGACATGGAAATATAGATATACCTCTCCTTAATGCAACCGCTGTATCAGATTTCAAAAAGACTTTACGGAAAAAGAAAACCATGCAATAATCTGAGACGGCGCACATAAAAACAAATAAAATTTTCCGCCATGTTGGAGTCAACAGAAATCAGAAATTACATTATAAATATTACCTTGCCTTTGATGATCTTCATCAGAATGCACTCCCAGGAATCGCAGTTCAACAATAAATGCTTGATTTGTTCGATAATGTCCATTATTTATGTCCAAGTAGCTATTTTTGTTAGGGCGTTAGGTACACATATCCAAACGCTTATGCAGGACAGGCATAACTTCGGACAAAAACTTTAAAAATTATATTACAGTCATCAAAAAGAGGAGGACCAAGGCACTCTTCATATAATTCATTTAACCCCTTGGAACACTAGGGGCAGTATTTCATTTTTGGATGAAAAAATGTTCCCGTTTTAAACAAGATATTTTGTCACGAAAAGATGCTCGACTATGCATATAATTGACAGCTTTTGAAAGAAAACACTCTGACGTTTCCAAAACTGCAAAGATATTATCTGTGAGTGCCACAGAACTGATGCTACAGGCGAAACCAAGATGAAACTTCAAACAGGAAATGAGCAACATTTTTGAGGCGCTGTTTTCCATTGTCTCCTTATATGGCTGTGAATGCGCCCTGAACGAGCCTACACGTTCTGCCGTTTCCCCAAGGTGTCTGCAGCATTGTGACGTGTTTGTAGGCATATCATTGGAAGATTGGCCATAAGAGACTACATTTACCAGGTGTCCGCCCGGTGTCCTTTGTCGAAATTGGTGCTTAATCTCCAGCTGCAAGCATTCGTCCATGTGATTCAGAGGAGAGAAGAGACTTCCACGAACGATATATCATCGAAGAGATATGTGAAAAACACCTTGAGGATTGATTCTAAACAACGTTTACCATGTTTCAGTCGATATTATGGAGTTAATTTGGAAAAAAGTTTGGCGTTTTGATGACTGAATTTTCGTTTTTTTTGGTAGCCAAACGTGACGAACAAAACGGAGCGATTTCTCCTAGACAAAGATTCTTTCAGGAAAAACTGAACATTTGCTATCTAACTGAGAGTCTCCTCATTGAAAACATCCAAAGTTCTTCAAAGGTAAATGATTTTATTTGAATGCTTTTTGTTACGAACCCTTTTGGCCCTGGGCTGTAATCCTTCTCAGAGGAATGGCCTCGGGGTATCTTGTAGCCATACACATTATCGTTAACAAAAACTGGGTACCCGATTTTGTCTTCGGTAACGGTCCGACACAATCAACCACCACATGCTCGAATGGTTCACCTATGACAGGTATGGGACAAAGAGGAGCGGGAGGAATAACCTGATTTGGTTTTCCTGTTATCTGACAGGTGTGGCATGTCCGACAGAACTGAGCCACATCTTGTTTTAAACCCGGCCAAAAGAAATGTTGAAGGATCCGATCATAAGTTTTTGTGATTCCTAAATGACCAGACCACTGGTGATCATGAGCAAGGGATAACACAGTTTGTCGAAAGGCTGTAGGAATCACTATTTGGTAAACAGCATTCCAATCTCCATCAGCGTCAACATGGGATTTCCATTTACGCATGAAGAGCACCTGCTCTTCCAACAATACATTTAATACTAGCCGTTTAACCTCCGCCTTAACTAAACTCTGCGGAATCGATACTGAATAATGGTCAGCCAAGGTCATTAAATCAACTCTACGACATTTGTCAAAAACCTCCCACGAAGGGTTATCCAAAAAGGATCTCAAATCAAAAGTAGTCATTTTACACTACTTCACAAGTGCCAAAGAAAATAGCAAACACTAATGCTACTTCAGCTATGACGCTCAACACTGAACTATACCACTACAACAATCTACATGAGCGGCATGGGTGTCAGTTATGACAGATCCCGGACGAGCCCCCACTTATGTTACGAATCCCTTTTGGCCCGACAGTCTAGGGGGGATGGTAATGAGACCCGTAACATAACTCATGCAAATTATTATGGTGACAAAGTAAAAGTGTGCACGAAATAACCACGACAACAGAAATCTACCGTCAAACTCTAGGTTTATTTATAAACACACGGTAATGGGGGAGCAGGAAAAGGGGCTGAGCTGGACCCAAGAAAAGAAACAATAAGTATTCAAAAACACCCCTAAGCTAGACTAGCCTACTTTAACAACAGCTAACTAACTAACCAAAAATACAGTTGGTGGTCCGCCCAGTTCTAACTAGTGTATTTAACAAAGTTCACCTACGGGGAATGTATGCCCATGGGAGACTTGTCTTGGTTTCCCCTTTTCCCACCAGCAAACAAACACAAACACCATAACCAAAAACAATACTCACAGGTGATGACAAAGTGCTATGGAGGTGCTTAAACAAAAGAGAGGTTAAGACAAAAAGCGAGAGTGAAACACAGAGACCTACAGACATGGCATTTACAGAGAGATTGAGCTAGAGATTGAGCTAGAGATTGCTCTAGAGCAAACAAATGATGGGGTTTTTAAACCATGGGGAAGGAACTGTGATAGGGTAGGAAATAGGAGGAGGTGTGTCTTCTGATTGATGATTGATTGTTGACTGATTGGGGAGTGATGATTTTCACCTGTGAGGGGAGAAGGAGAGAAAAGAAACACACACAGGATACACACACACACAGGATAACTGTATCCGTAACACTTTTCTTGTTTTTGTGAAAATGTTGCCCGCTGAATGCTATGCTAAATGCTACGCTAAATTCTACGCTAGCTATCAATAATCTTACACAAATGCTTGTTTTGCTATGGTTGAAAAGCATATTTTGAAAATCTGAGATGACAGTGTTGTTAACAAAAGGCTAAGCTTGAGAGCTAATATATTTATTTTATTTCATTTGCGATTTTCATGAATAGTTAACGTTGTGTTATGCTAATGAGCTTGCGGGATAATTACACTCCTGGATACAGGTTTTTTTCGTAGCTAAACGTGATGAACAAAACGGAGCGATTTGTCCTAAACAAATAATATTTTTGGAAAAACTGAACTTTGCTATCTAACTGAGAGTCTCCTCATTGAAAACATCTGAAGTTCTTCAAAGGTAAATGATTTTATTTGAATGTTTTTCTTGTTTTTGTGAAAATGTTGCATGCTGAATGCTCTGCTAAATGCTACGCTAGCTATCAATAATCTTACACAAATGCTTGTTTTGCTATGGTTGAAAAGCATATTTTGAAAATCTGAGAAGACAGTGTTGTTAACAAAAGGCTAAGCTTGAGAGCTAGCATATTTATTTCATTTCATTTGCGATTTTCATGAAAACGTTGCGTTATGGTAATGAGCTTGAGGCTGTATTCACGATCCCGGATCCGGGATGGCTAGAATCAAGAGGTTAAATGCCTTTATTAGTATGGCATGTTCAATAGAAACAAAGTTTTTTTTTTTAAAGATGCATTTCGGCAGCATGGCCTTCATCAGGGAGTACAAAAAAAGGAATACAATGTCCTCTTTTGAACAGCTTTTCCAATTAGCCCTAATTGGAAGAGGGAGTGGTTACAAAATTGATTGGACACACCTAATAAGCAATACTATACACATTCAAAGGTGAAATACTGTAGCTAAGTTATCATTCAAATACAACTCCAAGCTAGACGTATCAGAAGACTAAAAGGTAGTTCTAACCTTAAATATGACTGGGAGAAGTGTCAAGAATAAGAAAGCAATATATTCCATAGTACACTAGAACAACAAAACATGAACAACAACAGTCTAATCATAGCTGAGGGCAAATTAAGCAAAATGTCCACTGGATGACAGCAAATGGACCTGGGTTAAAAAGGTGCTATGAAGGTACAGAGAGTGGAGATTATGTTAAAAGTGTGTAAGAAAGGTGATCTATGGGTAAAGAGAGTGGAGATGTCATAAGGTGAATGCACCAATTTGTAAGTCGCTCTGGATAAGAGCGTCTGCTAAATGACTTAAATGTAAATGTAATGTAAATGAGACAGTGAGCTAATTGTGTGTAACAAAGGTGCTATCAGGGTGCAGAGAGTGGAGACATTGTGTTACTAGTGTGTAATAAAGGTGCAATAAAAGTACAAAGAGGGAGACAGTGAGTCAATTGTGTGTAATAAAGGTGCTATAAGGGGAAAGACAGTGGAGACAGTGTGTTAAAAGTGTGTAATCAAGGTGCTATAAAGGTACAGAGAGTGGAGACAGTGTGTTAATAGTGTGTAACAAATGTGCAATAAAAGTACAGAGAGTGGAGACAGTGTGTTAATAGTGTGTAATAAAGGTGCTATAAGGTACAGAGAGTGGAGACAGTGGGTATAATAAGGGAGTTATAATGTAGTAGTTGTGTGTCAGTGTGTAATAGGGAAGCTGCAGATGAAGAGGGTCCAGGGGCCCTTGGGGTCAGCAGAGCAGGGAGCCCCCTCTGTCCACATGCTGTCTGTCGTCACCCACATCCTAACTCTATCCTGCTAAATACCCAAGCTGTTAGCAGGCATTAAATAGCCATTCACACCATTGGCTCAAGTGCTTGAGTTGGCCACCATCACAGCTGAGCATAGGCTTTGGGGAGAGATGGGGAGGGGGGTTCTGCTCCACTCAACCTCTCTCTCCCTCTTTCTTCCTCGGCTTTTGGCAAGTATGTGCATATAGAGTATCTACAGTATGTACATATAGAGTATCTACAGTACGTACATATATCAAAAAGAGGGGATTTGCTAATGCTCTCCATAAAATAACAGGTCTTCAGCTATATAAACGATTCTGTTATTCTCGGTTTAGGCCCCATATTTTTCATATGAAGAGATCTGTAAAGTTGCTTTGTGACATATGAGCTTGTGGCCACATCCGCTGGCATCCAGCAACGAGGACAGATCTCCACGGGCCCTCCCATTGGCTGCTTGACCATCTCAATAAAATCTGAGCCAATCAGGGACACCGGCCACATAGTGTAAAGCCTGCTACAGCTCTGAGCCATGGGCGCACAGCCAGGGCTACGGTGAGGGGTGGATATGGGTTAGGTAGCTTGGGGTGAGCTGAGTTGGCCATTCGCCTTGGGTGGCAAATAGAGAGAGAAGCTGTTACTCACCCTCTTCCTCCCCCTGCCACTGCCCCTCCCGCTCCCCCACTTCTCTTCCCTTCCCACTCCCCCTCTCACCCGAGACAGGTGGTCTGGCACAGGGCTGACAGGGGCATCAGAAACCAATTACCCCGGCTGCTTACACACTGACTTTTCTGAGCCAAGCTAAACTCACATATCTGAACGGGCCTGCGTGTTCAGACACTTTCTTACTTACTCTGCCTCACTACTTCTCTGTCCCTGTCTCTGTCTCTGTCCCTGTCTCTGTCTCTGTCCCTCTCTCTGTCTCTGTCTCTGTCTCTGTCCCCTGTCTCTGTCTCTGTCCCTGTCTCTGTCTCTGTCCCTCTCTCTGTCTCTGTCTCTGTCCCTGTCCCTGTCTCTGTCTCTGTCTCTGTCCCTCTCTCTGTCTCTGTCCCTGTCTCTGTCCCTGTCTCTGTCTCTGTCCCTGTCTCTGTCCCTCTCTCTGTCCCTGTCTCTGTCCCTGTCTCTGTCCCTCTCTCTGTCTCTGTCCCTGTCCCTGTCTCTGTCCCTGTCTCTGTCCCTGTCTCTGTCCCTGTCTCTGTCCCTTTCTCTGTCCCTGTCTCTGTCCCTGTCTCTGTCCCTGTCTCTGTCTCTGTCCCTGTCTCTGTCTCTGTCTCTGTCCCTGTCTCTGTCCCTGTCTCTGTCTCTGTCCCTTTCTCTGTCCCTGTCTCTGTCTCTGTCCCTGTCTCTGTCCCTGTCTCTGTCTCTGTCTCTGTCCCTGTCTCTGTCCCTCTCTCTGTCTCTGTCTCTGTCTCTGTCCCTGTCTCTGTCTCTGTCCCTGTCTCTGTCTCTGTCCCTGTCTCTGTCCCTCTCTCTGTCTCTGTCCCTGTCCATGTGTCTGTCTCTGTACCCGTCCCTGTCCTTCTCTCTGTCTCTGTCTCTGTCCCTTTCTCTGTCCCTGTCTCTTTCTCTGTCCCTGTCTCTGTCCCTGTCTCTGTCCCTGTCTCTGTCTCTGTCCCTTTCTCTGTCCCTGTCTCTTTCTCTGTCCCTGTCTCTGTCCCTGTCTCTGTCCCTGTCTCTGTCCCTGTATCTGTCTCTGTCCCTGTCAGTCTCTGTCCCTGTATCTGTCTCTGTCCCTGTCAGTCTCTGTCCCTGTATCTGTCTCTGTCCCTGTCAGTCTCTGTCCCTGTCCCTGTCTCTGTCCCTGTCAGTCTCTGTCCCTGTCAGTCTCTGTCCCTGTATCTGTCTCTGTCCCTGTCAGTCTCTGTCCCTGTCCCTGTCCCTGTATCTGTCTCTGTCTCTGTCCCTGTATCTGTCTCTGTCCCTGTCTCTGTCTCTGTCCCTGTCTCTCTCCCTGTCTCTGTCTCTGTCCCTGTCTCTCTCCCTGTCTCTGTCCCTGTCTCTCTCCCTGTCTCTGTCCCTGTCTCTCTCCCTGTCTCTGTCCCTGTCTCTCTCCCTGTCTCTGTCCCTGTCTCTCTCCCTGTCTCTGTCCCTGTCTCTTTCTCTGTCCCTGTCTCTGTCTCTGTCCCTGTCTCTGTCCCTGTCTCTGTCCCTGTATCTGTCTCTGTCCCTGTCAGTCTCTGTCCCTGTATCTGTCTCTGTCCCTGTCCCTGTCTCTGTCCCTGTCAGTCTCTGTCCCTGTCTCTGTCTCTGTCCCTGTCTCTCTCCCTGTCTCTGTCTCTGTCCCTGTCTCTGTCTCTGTCCCTGTCTCTCTCCCTGTCTCTGTCCCTGTCTCTGTCCCTGTCTCTCTCCCTGTCTCTGTCCCTGTCTCTATCCCTGTCTATGTCTCCTTACTGTAGCTTTGCTGCAGGAATGCTGATGGCGTAAAGCCTGCTCACTAAACTCAGTTCAATCTCCTCTCGAAAAGTTTCTGTCTGTTCACAGCATAGTCATATAGACTTAGTTACTATGGTACAAGGATGACTGGATGAGTAACACGATACTAGGGTATCTGCTGTTTGCATGCACTGTGTGTGTGCCTACGTGCGTAAGTATGTGTACTGGAGTGGGAATGCATGTATAAGGCAATTGCCCCACCTGATGCCCATTAATCCATTAGTCCATCAAAGTCCTACACAGGCCCACATCTGTGATTCACACAGCACAGAACACATATTCACCTTGGAAAGAGCCGTGCGAGCCGACACGTTTCCCTTGCTAACCTGTTTGCACAACTCTGGTGGAACCACAGGCCAATTACCCATCACATGATGCACGCCAGAGGCAGCTTCAGAGAGGCAGGCCTGACAGACAGAGGTGAGAGAGCCATGGACCCATCTTAACAGTATCTTAACCCTCTCTCATGTATATAGTCTTAATTCATTCATACATAGATTTGTGTGTATTGGGTATGTGTTCTGTAATTCGTTAGATATTACTTGTTAGATATTGCAGCACTGTCGGAGTTAGAAGCAAAAGCATTTCGCTACACCTGCAATAATATCTGCTAATCACGTGTTCGTGACCAATACAATTTGATTTGATGTTCTCTACTGATCTTTCCTGCTCTCTCCTTCTTTCCTCTTCTCGCTCTCCTTCATGTTATCTCCCTGCTCCAGCCTGCACTCTCCTCCATGTTATCTCCCTGCTCCAGCCTGCACTCTCCTTCATGTTATCTCCCTGCTCCGGCCTGCACTCTCCTCCATGTTATCTTCCTGCTCCAGCCTGCACTCTCCTCCATGTTATCTCCCTGCTCTGGCCTGCACTCTCCTTCATGTTATCTCCCTGCTCCGGCCTGCACTCCCCTTCATGTTATCTCCCTGCTCCGGCCTGCACTCTCCTTCATGTTATCTCCCTGCTCCAGCCTGCACTCTCCTCCATGTTATCTCCCTGCTCCAGCCTGCACTCTCCTCCATGTTATCTCCCTGCTCCAGCCTGCACTCTCCTTCATGTTATCTCCCTGCTCTGGTCTGCACTCTCCTTCATGTTATCTCCCTGCTCCGGTCTGCACTCTCCTTCATGTTATCTCCCTGCTCTGGTCTGCACTCTCCTTCATGTGTTCTCCCTGCTCCAGCCTGCACTCTCCTTCATGTTATCTCCCTGCTCCGGTCTGCACTCTCCTTCATGTTATCTCCCTGCTCCGGTCTGCACTCTCCTTCATGTGTTCTCCCTGCTCCAGCCTGCACTCTCCTTCATGTGTTCTCCCTGCTCCAGCCTGCACTCTCCTTCATGTGTTCTCCCTGCTCCAGCCTGCACTCTCCTTCATGTTATCTCCCTGCTCCAGCCTGCACTCTCCTTCATGTGTTCTCCCTGCTCTGGTCTGCACTCTCCTTCATGTTATCTCCCTGCTCCGGTCTGCACTCTCCTTCATGTGTTCTCCCTGCTCCAGCCTGCACTCTCCTTCATGTTATCTCCCTGCTCCGGTCTGCACTCTCCAGCTCTCTCCTTCTCTACCTTCCTATGTCCTGCTCATCCCCAGCTCTCACCATCTCTCTCCCCTTCAGCTCTCACCCCTGCTCTCTCCCTATCCCTCCCCCAACTATCTCCTCCTCTCTCTGTTTGGGGATGTAATTAAAACTGCCCATCAGTCTCTACCTCAACAATCAGTCTTCTCAGGGAATAAGGTTGCAGGAATCTTTAAGTAAATTTGATTTCTAAACTAATTTGCCTTCTATAAACGCTGCCATATGTTTGATATTATATTTAAACTGTTCCAGTGAGCGCAAAGGAGATGTAGAGAACATTTGCCTTGGGAGAGGTAGAGAAACACGGGGCACGACTCCACTGGTGAATGACAGGTGAAATTGAGCGAGATCTGTGAGGGGGGAAAAACAAACTCCTGAACCATGAGAGGAGAAAGAGGAGAGAGGGGAGAGAAATCTCACAGCAGAGCAGTGCAGCATCTCCTCTTTTGTTTTGGCAAAACCTGCCCAGTGGAGAAAGTGAAAGGTTTCCTGTGTTTTTTTGGCCTTTCTCTCCCTCTCTTTTCCACATCCAAATGTATTTTCCTCTCTTTTTCCTCTTGCTCTGACTGAATGGTGTTGGTCTCCTGAATATCCCTCTTTCTCTCCTTCCCCTCCACTATTATGTTCCTATCTCTCTTAGGGATGCAGTATATACCGGTGAACTTATCGGAATTGGCCAATATTAGCTTAAAATGCCAACATCGATATCGGCCCGATGTCTAGTTTAATGCCGATATGCAACACAGATGTCAAAGCTGACATGCATACCTATATAACACGGGTACATGACGTGCATACCTATATAACGTAGGTACATGCATACCTATATAACGTAGGTACATGACATACCTATATAATGTAGGTACATGCATACCTACCTATATAATGTAGGTACATGCATACCTATATAACGTAGGTACATGCATACCTATATAATGTAGGTACATGCATACCTATATAACGTAGGTACATGCATACCTATATAACGTAGGTACATGACATACCTATATAACGTAGGTACATGACGTGCATACCTATATAATGTAGGTACATGACATACCTATATAACGTAGGTACATGCATACCTATATAACGTAGGTACATGACATACCTATATAACGTAGGTACATGCATACCTATATAACGTAGGTACATGCATACCTATATAACGTAGGTACATGCATACCTATATAACGTAGGTACATGCATACCTATATAACGTAGGTACATGCATACCTATATAACGTAGGTACATGACATACCTATATAACGTAGGTACATGACATACCTATATAACGTAGGTACATGCATACCTATATAACATGGGTGATGTTGGCTTTCGCCGACTGGTCGAGCACCGGTACACACTACCAGGTGCACTATTTATCAGATGTTACCCTACCGGAGTTACACATTTGGACATTTGGACCAGCGATATCTGCCCCATGACCATGCTGAGTCTGACAGCACAGTGGGTCGTTGAGGATTTCGTACTGAGGAAAGTCGTATTGCGTTGCTCATGAATGTGCTGGTTGTCATACCGCTGCTGCCAATTCAGTGGCATTTGAGAACACGTTTGAAACTTGGAAACATGAACACGCTAGCCAGCTCCATTCGAACAACTGACTGGAGAAATAAGCTCATCAACTGCGCCTGCAGCAGACGTGATACCCTCCGTCATGGCATTGAAACTTCTGCTCAACAAAACTGTCAACACAGGCTGTGAATAAGCGATTCGGTTGCATTCTCTCTTTACTGTCGCCATCATGCTTGATGCTATGTACAAGGACCGCTACTTCGATGTAGACAAGAAACAGGGTTTACGCGAAATGCTACATACACAGCTGAACAAGACGGTGTGTGTGTGTGTGTGTGTGTGTGTGTGTGTGTGTGTGTGAACTTTATTTAACTAGGCAAACCAGTTAAGAACAAATTCTTATTTACAATGACGGCCTACCCTGGCCAAACCCGGATGCCGCCCTATGGGATTCCCAATCACGGCCGAATGTGATACAGCCTGGATTCGAACCAGGGACTGAAGTGATGCCTCTTGCACTGAAATGCAGTGCCTTAGACCGCTGCATCCGTGTGTGTGTTAACTATTTAACTGTACTAGAATGCTTAAAAGGCAGCTAAAATTTTAAATATCGGTTATCGGTATCAGGTTTTTTTTTGGCAAGGAAAATATCAGATATTGGTATCGGCCAAAAATGTCATATCAGTGCATCACTAATCTCTCTTTCTGTATATCCTTCTCTCTCTGTTATTTTCCCTCTCCTTTTCTCCTTTTCTCTCTCTGTACTCTCCCTCCTCTCGTCCTGGTTCCCAGGTCTCAGGCCTGTCGAGGTCACACGTCAAAAGAAGGGGAGCGGAATTCTATAATTCCAATTCCCGGCACAACAACTGGCCTGAACAATAGAGCACAACCACTAGCCTGAACAATAGAGCACAACCACTAGCCTGAACAATAGAGCACAACCACTAGCCTGAACAATAGAGCACAACCACTAGCCTGAACAATAGAGCACAACCACTAGCCTGAACAATAGAGCACAACCACTAGCCTGAACAATAGAGCACAACCACTAGCCTGAACAATAGAGCACAACCACTAGCCTGAACAATAGAGCACAACCACTAGCCTGAACAATAGAGCACAACCACTAGCCTGAACAATAGAGCACAACCACTAGCCTGAACAATAGAGCACAACCACTAGCCTGAACAATAGAGCACAACCACTAGCCTGAACAATAGAGCACAACCACTAGCCTGAACAATAGAGCACAACAACTGGCCTGAACAATAGAGCACAACCACTGGCCTGAACAATAGAGCACAACCACTAGCCTGAACAATAGAGCACAACCACTAGCCTGAACAATAGAGCACAACCACTAGCCTGAACAATAGAGCACAACCACTAGCCTGAACAATAGAGCACAACCACTAGCCTGAACAATAGAGCACAACCACTGGCCTGAACAATAGAGCACAACCACTAGCCTGAACAATAGAGCACAACAACTGGCCTGAACAATAGAGCACAACCACTAGCCTGAACAATAGAGCACAACCACTAGCCTGAACAATAGAGCACAACCACTAGCCTGAACAATAGAGCACAACCACTAGCCTGAACAATAGAGCACAACCACTAGCCTGAACAATAGAGCACAACCACTAGCCTGAACAATAGAGCACAACCACTAGCCTGAACAATAGAGCACAACCACTAGCCTGAACAATAGAGCACAACCACTAGCCTGAACAATAGAGCACAACCACTAGCCTGAACAATAGAGCACAACCACTAGCCTGAACAATAGAGCACAACCACTAGCCTGAACAATAGAGCACAACCACTAGCCTGAACAATAGAGCACAACCACTAGCCTGAACAATAGAGCACAACAACTGGCCTGAACAATAGAGCACAACCACTAGCCTGAACAATAGAGCACAACCACTAGCCTGAACAATAGAGCACAACCACTAGCCTGAACAATAGAGCACAACCACTAGCCTGAACAATATAGCACAACAACTGGCCTGAACAATAGAGCACAACCACTAGCCTGAACAATAGAGCACAACAACTGGCCTGAACAATAGAGCACAACCACTAGCCTGAACAATAGAGCACAACCACTAGCCTGAACAATAGAGCACAACCACTAGCCTGAACAATAGAGCACAACCACTAGCCTGAACAATAGAGCACAACAACTGGCCTGAATAATAGAGCACAACCACTAGCCTGCTCTCCACCATTCAGCCAGTCACAGGGAATCAGCCAGAGTCATGTAGCAGCACAGAAGGGAGGAGTAAGTATGGGGGATTGGGGGATGTGGGTAATTTAAGGGGCAAACTACTCCCTCAGTCAATTCAATTTCTGCTCTAAGCAAGTCCTGGGAATGAAACCTTCGTTTGCAGCAAATTCCTGAACTCTCCTGGCCAACAGTGGAGGGAACATGGAGGTCGAATGTGTTTATCGCCCAGAGATTAGCAGTTGGGGTTTTAACAAAGTGAAACACTTTCATAGTCGTAGCGTTTTTTCTGTGGTATTAAGTCTTCCCATTGAAGGCCTGAGTTGCTGTTGTTTTGGGATCGGGTTTCTAAACGCTGCCTCCATGCTGAACTGTGTTCTTCTAAAAAACCTGGCCTGATATTTCAAATGCAGCCAAACACACAGGAACGCACACAGACATGTACTGAACATGTACTGAATATGAATGCGTGCCTGCAATGGTGTGTGTACACATTCCCACAGGGTACACCTTATAATATAAGTGTGTTCTAGTTACACCCTTGCCAATCCATTACAGAAACAGGATGGGGTGTGCAACATGACCTTCCTCAAATCACTGTGAGGGATCTCCTACCCACTGATAACAATGATGTTGACAATGGTGAGCAGTGCAGCTATCCCATCCAGCCCTGACCTCACCACTCCATTACTGGGTCAACCCAGAGCCAAGATGGACCCAGGGATCAGTGTGTTCTCATAAAACACTCAATGAAGAGATCTGAACATAGTGCTGCTTTTAAACAGGGATACATGGGCTTTCGGCTAACTGCTGTGCTGTCACTTCTCCCCACAGACCTCGGTGAGTTAGTACCAGTGCCTGTGTGTTTGAGGCCTTGTTAATGTCAGTGTAGCCTGTCTCCTGCCCTCCCCGCCTCCCATCCTGCTAGCCTGGGGAGAGACAGGGGGATAGGGGGGACGGGCGTTGATCCATGTGGTTGCGCGGGGGTACAGCGGGAATCAGAGGATTTATGTGCACCCCAGTAAATGTTTACAAGAGAAGCTCAGTTTCAAGAGCTCCAACTGGCGGTTTGCACATCAGTCTGGGGGTTGGGGAGGACGGACGACCCGAGTCATGAACACTCTGACTCTGTCAGTGGCAGTAGAGGAATAGTCTAGGCTGAGACCTCAAAGGGCCAGTCTAAGAGCATCCCTGCTAAATACCCCTCAAACAGTTATGGACCCCTATCTTCCGGATAGGAAAAGACTCAGAGCTGAGGCAGTTTGAGTTCCTCTTTAATAATACACGACTTGTACAGAGGTGCAGAGTCAGGCCTGAAACGCTTTCAGAGTGTTGAGGGGGAAGGAGTTGATAGGGGGTGTGAGGTGGGGGTGAGCGGAGCTGAAGGGCCTCTGGGTGTGTATACCTGGGGACAGGGCACAGAGGGAAGAGACGCATGGAACATATTAAAGCAGGGTTCAGTGAGAGGCCTCCACTTACGCTCCTGTAAGCCCTGACAAGCCTCCCTATGACACACACACACACGTGCACACACACACATGCACACACACACACACACACACTTCATTTCATGAGTCTCAGATAGACATACAAATGTAAGCATTTGTGCACAGACAACAACACACCAACACCCAGTCATAGAGAGCAGTGTGAGGTGGTTATAATGTACAGTGCCTTCAGAAGGTATTCATACCCCTTGATTTATTTCACATTTTGTTGTGTTACAGCCTGAATTCAAAATGGATTAAATCATATTTATATTGTTTTTTTCACCTATCTACACACAATACCCTATAACGACACATTTTTGCTAATGTATTGAAAATGAAATACAGAAATATCAGTCAAAAGTACCAGTCAAAAGTTTGGACACACTTACACATTCAAGGGTTTTTCTTTATTTTTACTATTTTCATTGTAGAATAATAGTGAAGACGTCAAAACTATGAAATAACACATTTGAAATCATGTAGTGACCAAAAAAAGTGTTTAAACAAATTAAAATAGATTTTAGATTCTTCAAAGTAGCCACCCTTTGCCTTGATGACAGCTTTGCACACTTTTGGCATTCTCTCAACCAGTTTCATGATGTAGTCACGTGGAATGCTTTTCCAACAGTTTTGAAGGAGTTTCCACATATGCTGAGCACTTCTAAAATGGACGAAACAGATTTTTTTTCTCTCACCCATCTATACCCAACACCCCATAATGACAAAGAGAAAACATGTTTGAATTTTGTTTGCAAATGTATTGAAAATTAATTACAGAAATTATCTCATTTATATATATACATATGTATTCACACCTTGTAGAAGCACATTTGGCAGTGATTACAACTGTGAGTCTTTCTGGGTAAGTTTCTAAGAGCTTTGCACACCTGGATTGTACATTATTTGTATATTATTCTTTAGAAACTTCTTCAGGCTCTGTCAAGTTGGTTGTTGATCATCGCTAGACAGCCATTTGCAAGTCTTGCCATACATTTTCAAGCTGATTTAATTCAAAAGTGTAACTAGGCCACTCAGGAACATTCAATGTCATCTTGGTAAGCAACTGCAGTGTATATTTGGCCTTGTGTTACTGTCCTGCTGAAAGGTGAATTTGTCTCCCAGTGTCTGTTGGAAAGCAAACTGAACCAGGCTTTCCTCTAGGATTTTGCCTGTGCTTATCTCTATACCGCTTCATTTTATGCAAAAAACTCCCTAGTTCTTGCCGACGACAAGCATACCCATAACATGATGCAGCCACCACTATGCTGAAAATATGAAGAGTGATACTCAGTGATGTGTTGTGTTGGATTTGCCCAAAACATAACACTTTGTATTCAGGACAAAAAGTGAATTGTTTTGCCACATTTTTTGTGGTATTACTTTAGTGCCTTGTTGTAAACAGGATGCATGTTTTTATAATATTTTTATTCTACAGCCATTAAATGCTGTAACTGTTTTAAAGTCACCATTGACCTCATGGTGACATCTCTGAGTGGTTTCCTTCCTCTCCAGCAACTGAGCTAGGAAGGATGCCTTTATCTTTGTATTGACTGGGTGTATAGATACACCATCCAAAGTGCAATTAATAACTTCACCATGCTCAAAGGGATATTCAATGTCTGCATTCTTTTTATTTTGACCCATCTACCAATAGTTGCCCTTCTTTGTGAGGTATTGGAAAACCTCCCTGGTCTTTGTGGTTGAATCTGTGTCTGAAATTCAATACTCGACTGAGGGACCTTACAGATAATTGTATGTGTGGGGTACAGAGATGAGGTAGTCATTCAAAAATCATGTTAAACACTATTATTACACACAGAGTGAGTCCATGCAACTTAGTATGTGACCTTACTCTAACTTATTTAGGCCATAACAAAAGGGTTGGATACTTATTGACTCATAACATTTCAACTTTTCATTTTGAATTAATTTGCTAAAATGTCTATAAAAATAATTTCACTTTGACATTATGGGTTATTGTGTGTAGGCCAGTGACACAACATCTAATTTTAATCTGTTTTAAATTCAGGCTGTAACAACAAAATGTGGAAAAAGTCAAGGGGTGTGAATACTTTGTGAAGGCGCTGTATGTGATTTGGATCTGAGATGTTTACTTATCAGCTTATCAGCTTTGACAGACAACATGGTTCCAGGCAGGGAAACTTTGGATGCTCAGGAAATCACTGAGTCACATTCCTGTCTGCAATCAATCAGCCGCTACCTCATATAACTAGCGGCAGAGGTAGAAATTGCTGTGTGGCTGGGCATACATTTGCCAGCAGAAATACAGCAAAAATACCCAGACATATTTAAGTAAAAATTTAACACATAACACAGAATAAATTTGACCAAAAAAATACAAGAGAGAGAGAGAGAGAGAGAGAGAGAGAGAGAGAGAGAGAGAGAGAGAGTGTGAGAGAGAGAGAGAGAGAGAGAGAGAGAGAGAGAGAGAGAGATTATACAGCAGCAGACAAGTGCAGTGATAAAATGAGAAAAATGATACTGTCACAAAATACAGATAATGGATGAAGTGTTCAGTCCAACCTCATGAAATAATCAACATGTTATCAGATCAGATCTGCCACTCCCACTCAAAGGAGCAATCTACAGTACAGGCACCACAGGTGGATTCCAGGACCATGGTCAGCGCATCCGCCAGACACCAGCTCGGCACTGGATTGGAATATGCGCAAACAGCTTATTGCACAAAAAAGCAAGCAGGAATAGAAAGCCGCGAAAGTGTTTTCATTAAGCCCAAAAGTGCACACTTTTTGCCACATAAAAACAGACACACATGTTACAATACAAACACTTTAGGGCTATCGAACTGTACTACATATGAAGTGAATAGCTCACTTTGAATAATAAAATGCTACTCTACAGACATTCAGATGAAATCATGAAACATAATACCACGGTGGGTGGAATACACTAGAATCAGCAAACATAAACCTGGCCTACCAAAGTAGGCGTGAAAACATGAACACATCATACATAGCCTCATATCATCCCATGGTATGAATACAGTAGCTCATTTTTTAAATAAAACACAAATAGGCCTGGCCTACCAAGGAAGGCATGAAAACATTAAACATTAAATCATAAATAAACAGTACTCAGACTTACCTTGCTTGTGTGTTTCACGTTTTACAGCAGAAGGTATAGCTTGGTGTTGAAAATGATTTAATTATAGTCCAGAGTCACTGAGTTCCCTTTCAAAGGACAACAGGGCTAGATTGTTAATATGTGCAGTCAGCATTCAAGATCTGCTGGATGTTTTGATATGGCCTGTAGGGGAGAATAGTCTCTTAACAGTACATGCAGTCATAGGAGGGTGATGATGGCACTTAGTAGTCTATTGATGTTAGGGAAAATGTCAGGACTGCAGCTGTCCAAATGTCAATAAGGGATGGGAATTCCTGACCTCCCCTGACTTTTCGAAGCAGTTGCTGAATAAACATGGTTAATTCTGCATCCTCAAAAGAGATATTATAGTGATAGGTGCTTGGCGATTCCCAGAACTCTGCTTTGATCTTGCGCAATAGTAGGGAGGCTGCCGTCCCAAGCAGCTCGTGTTGAATGTCTGGACTCATTCATCTATCGTCACTCCAATACCTAGACTTTGTTGTCCTTAAGCCATTTTGCCACAATTTTGGAATCCAGCTTAGGGTCATTGTCCATTTGGAAGACCCATTTGCAACCAAGCTTTAACTTCCTGACTGATGTCTTGAAATGTTTCTTCAATATATCCACATAATTTTCCTTACTCGTGATGCCATCTATTTTGTGAAGTGCACTAGTCCCTCCTGCAGCAACGTAACCCCACAACATGATGCTGCCACCCCCATGCTTTATGGTTGGGATGGTGTTCTTCGGCTTGCAGGCCTCACCCTTTTCCCTCCAAACATAACAATCGTCAATATGGCCAAACAGTTCTGTTTTTGTTTCATC